>NC_090937.1:1650573999-1651298999 GCF_040938575.1 Ambystoma mexicanum
ATGAGGGTGTGATAGGCATGATGAGGGTGTGAGAGGCATGATGAGGGTGTGAGGGGAATGATGAGGGTGTGCGAAGCATGATGAGGGCGTGAGAGGCATGATGAGGGCATGAAAGGCATGATGAGGGTTTGAGAGGCATGATGAGGGTGTAAGAGGCATGATGAGGGTGTGAGACATATGATGAGGGTGTGAGAGGCATGATGAGGGCATGATAGGCATGATGAGTGTGTGAGAGGCATGATGAGAGCGTGAGAGGCATGATGAGGGTGTGATAGGCGTGATGAGGGTGTGAGAGGCATGATGAGGGTGTGAGGGGAATGATGAGGGTGTGCGAAGCATGATGAGAGCGTGATAGGCATGATGAGGGCGCGATAGGCATGATGAGGGTGTGAGAGGCATGATGAGTGTGTGAGAGGCATGATGAGGGTGTGAGAGGCATGATGAGGGTGTGCGAGGCATGATGAGAGTGTGAGAGGCATGATGAGGGTGTGATAGGCATGATGAGGGTGTGAGAGGCATGATGAGGGTGTGAGGGGAATGATGAGGGTGTGCGAAGCATGATGAGGGCGTGAGAGGCATGATGAGGGCATGACAGGCATGATGAGGGTTTGAGAGGCATGATGAGGGTGTAAGAGGAATGATGAGGGTGTGAGAGGCATAATGAGGGCATTATAGGCATGATGAGTGTGTGAGAGGCATGATGAGAGTGTGAGAGGCATGATGAGGGTGTGATAGGCGTGATGAGGGTGTGAGAGGCATGATGAGGGTGTGAGGGGAATGATGAGGGTGTGCGAAGCATGATGAGAGCGTGATAGGCATGATGAGGGCGCGATAGGCATGATGAGGGTGTGAGAGGAATGATGAGGGCGTGAGAGGCATGCTGAGGGCATGACAGGCATGATGAGAGCGTGATAGGCATTATGAGGGTGTGAGAGGCATGATGAGGGTGTGTGATGAATGATGAGGGTGTTAGAGGCATGATGAGGGTGTGAGGCGTATGACGAGGGTGTGAGAGGCATGATGAGGGTGTGAGAGGCATGATGAGGGTGTGAGAGGCATGATGAGGGTGTGAGAGGCATGATGAGGGTGTAAGAGGCATGATGAGGGTGTGAGAGGCAGGATGAGGGTGTGGGAGGCAGGATGAGGGCGTGTGAGGCATGATGAGGGTGTGAGAGGCATGATGAGAGTGTGATAGGCATGATGAGGGTGTGAGAGGCATGATGAGGGTGTGAGAGGTATGATGAGGGTGTGAGAGGCATGATGAGGGTGTGTGAGGCTTGATGAGGGTGTGAGGCATATGATGAGGGTGTGAGACATATGATGAGGGTGTGAGAGGCATGATGAGGGTGTAAGAGGCATGATGAGGGTGTGAGAGGCAGGATGAGGGTGTGGAAGGCAGGATGAGGGCGTGTGAGGCATGATGAGGGTGTGAGAGGCATGATGAGGCCGTGAGAGGCAGGATGAGGGTGTGAGAGGCATGAAGAGGGTGTGAGAGGCATGATGAGGGTGTGATAGGCATGATGAGGGTGTGAGATGTATAAACAAGTATTAGGAGTTGTAGCAAAGCATGAAAAGGCCTAACAAGGAAAACAACCTTCTTTCCTGTCTGCATTCCTACCACTGGCCTCTGCAGCCAGCTGCCAGGTCACTTCCTCACTCTGCCATTGCCAAACTCTCTCTTTCTCTGTCTCTCTGTCTTTATCATTCTCTGCCTTTCTTCTGTTCTTTCATTCTCTCTCTCTCTCTCTCTCTCTCTGTCTCTCTGTCACTCTCTCTCTCTCTCTCTGAGATGGATACATTGTGCACTGCGTGATGCATGGATTATGGATTTGGCAAGTAGAATCTGGCATACACACAGGACATGAAGACCTCATCCAGCCGGCCTGAGTAGACCCCGGCCTTGAACCTCAAGAAAAGGCCCAGTTTAGTCTAGAAATCCAGACCTTAATCACCACAGGAACTGGATATGATTTATTAGTACAAGGAGATTGTTATTGACCTCCTCTCAACCAACCAGAATGTTAAGATCACAGTCAATAACTGCTAGTATTGACTGCATTCTGAACATTCTGACTTCAACAGCAGACATGGAAATCACAATGCAATTTCGAGTTAAGTTTTCTTTCAACAAGACACTTCCTCTCTTGGAAGACCTTTTTTCATGGCAACACGGGAGCGAAAAATTAAACAGGAGGCTATGTTTTTGCATTCTTATAGATAACCATTTACTTTGACATGATGTCTACATGATTGTACATGAGCGCCTTGAGGCCTAGGGGTGTTTGGCGTGATATAAGAGTATAACAGATAGATAGTGTAATGCATGTTTGTTTGTTTTATTACTTGTATTGCGCACCAGACCCAGGGGTAACCGGGCGCATTTTATATGACAATTTACAGCTTAGTTACAAAAACACATGGCAAATAAAGAAACAAGAAATATACACAAAATATACAAGGCAAGAATATTGATACACGTTTTTACAGTCCTATTCAGACAGGCAGTAACTGCTAGGAAGTAGGTGTGTGCAAAAATGCAAAAGGTGGAGGGACGTGCGGGTCCAGGCAATTGGTGGTCTATTATTTGTCTGCGTCTTTGATCCACCTTGTGAGGTTATGTCAGAAAGTGGGGTATGGTTGATCTGTCCGCAGGGTGGATGGTATGGAGTTCCAAAGTTGAGCTGCTTTCACCTGAAAGCTACAGCCACCGACTCTGGACAGTTTAAATCTAGGTGTAGAAATGTTGTTAGAGTTAGCGGATTTGGTGAGTCTTGTTGGTTTTTATTCTCATGAATCTCGCAGAAAGGTAACGTGGTGTGGCATTGTTTAGACATTTGTAAACAAGTGAGGCTACTTTTAGCTGGATTTTCTCCTGAGTAGAAAGCCAGTTATTGGCTCTTCTAAATTCAGTGATGTGGGCTCTCCTGGGAATACCTAGTGCTGCTCTGAGCGCATTGTTCTGCAAGATTTGATAACTTCCTTATTCGCCCCAATGTAGAGCGAGTTGCAATAGTCCAACTTCGATAACACAAGCGCTCTCGCAAGTGTGATGCAGCTGTTGTTAGATAAGAAGGGTTTGCCTGCTCTTATCAATTTACAGGTGTAGGCGGTGGCAGAAGCCATCGCGTTGACCTGCTTGTGGAAAGAGAGGGTGGAGTCCAGGTAGAAACCCAGAGTTTTTATCACGTGAGCGGTTGTGATTTGGTTATTATCAATGTTAAAAGAGAAATAGTTAGGTCCCAGTTTTATGAGGGTAGAGGGTGTGCCAAGGGTAATGATTTCAGTTTTGTCATCATTCAGGCATAGTCCATGAGTGGCCATCCATGCCTGGATGATGAGATAGACCCTGTTCACGACCTGTTCAAGGCCAAATCCTTGTCGTAATCACCAGTAAGTGGTAGGAGAATCGGAGTATCATCTGCATAATTAGTGTAGGTGATACCAAGAAGGTCCAGATCATTGAAAAGGGGCTTTGTGAAGATGTTGTACAGTGTAGGTGAAACGCACGATCCCTGGGGCACGCCGCATGTGATGGGGATGGAGTCTGCTGCCGCAGTGGTGGAGAAGACTCTCATGGTTTTATTATTGAGGAAAGATTGGATCCAATCTGTGGCTTCTTCCGAGAAGTGCGCAGCCAAATCCAAATGCCTACAAAGGACCTTGTGGTCAACAAGGTCGAATGCAGGAGGAGTAGGGCTGGTTTTCCTTGATCCCTTAGCTCTTCGATTTGCGCCTTTAGGTCTAAGAGGGCTGTTTCAGTCCCGTGCTGAGGACGGAAGCCAGACTGCCGTACTCCTAACAAGTTGTTAGTTTCAAGGTGTTTCTGAATTGGTGAATATGCCACTTTATCTATGATTTTTAGGAGGAATGGCACGGTGGTGATTGGGCGGTAATATGGCTGGGTCTAGCGTCTGTTTTTTAAGCAGTGGGAGTACCCAGGATTCTTTTAGGTTACTAGGTATAGACCCTGTTGCGAATGAGTCGTTAATGAGTTTTGAGATAAAGGGAGCCAGGTCTCTGGCTGCCTCCTTTATCAGTTGGGCTGGACATTGGTCCCCCTGGCAATTTGATGGTTTGAGTGATAGTATGATTTTTTCAGTCTCAATAATAGATACTTTAGAGAACCTGAAGCGAGGAGTGTCAATGTTATTTTTGGGAGGGGAGATAGTTGTTTTGGGCTTATAATCCAGGCTAAGTGAGGATTATTTCTTGGCAATTTTGTACTGGAGAGTTGTCACTTTGTTAGCTAGGGCTTGCTGAATATTGGTGCACCATAGTTTATCTTTGACACAGTTGTCTGGCACTGGGATGGGAGATTCTATTTCCTTTAGGATGATGAAGAGTTCCTTCATGCTAGAGTTGGCTTGGGCTATTCTAGCGTTGTAGGTTTCCCATTTAGCCGACAGTATTTCCTTTTTGTAGAGGGTAGATATGTCCCTCAGAGTGCTTTCGGAGGGTTGTAGTTTCTATGCGACCTCACATTGGGCCTCATTACGACCCTGGCGGTAAGGGGTATGCGCCAGCGTTAGCTGCGCCGACCCCTTACCGCCAATTCCAAGATTCCAAAGCGCCATGGTGACTTTTACGGCTGCTTTTAGCAGCCGTAGAAAACCATGGCGCTATGGAACCTTGGTGTTAATTACACCACCGTAATTTACGGTGGTGTAATTAACGCCTTCCCCACTCCCATTGAGCCCTATGGGGGCGAAATGGGAATGGGGAAGGGTAAATGGGTCAATGGGGACTTACCGCCCCGCCGACCTCGGAATGGGGCGGTAAGTCCGCCATCCGCCATGGCGTAAACGGACTTTACGCCATGGCGGTAAAGTCCGGCCCTGGCGGAAAAAATCCGCCAGGGTCGTAATGAGGCCCATTGTCTTTTTTTGGTGCAAAGTGTTTTCAGGTGGGGGGTGTACCAGGAATTGAGGTGGGCTTTGGGTTTGCTTTGTCTCATTTTAAGTGGTGCAATTGAGTCCAGTGAAGCAGACATAATTTTGTTATACTCATTCACAAGGGAGTTGCTAGGTCTGGAAAAGACCTGGGGCTACGCTGATGTCAGAACTGTTGGGACTGGGGGCTAGTTAGTCTTTTGGCTGTAGCTCCTGAGATTCTATCAGGGGCTACAACCAAAAGATCAGGGGCTATAGCCCCCTTAGCTCCCCCCCCCCCTAGCAACGCCCCTGCTCATTCACTAGAGTTTAAGGGTCCAGGTTGTCTGGTAGTGAATTAAGTGTAGGGAGGATGAGCGGGTGTAGGTTATCTGGGGTGATGTTTTTCTTATTCCTAGTCGGGATGGACGGTGCTGGCTGGGCTAAGGTGGGATTAGGTCTATCCGTTTCTAGAGTAAATGTTATAAGGTGGTGGTCTGTTCAAATTTGGGGGGAGATCGATAGGATGGAGGTGTTACATTTGTGGTCTGCCACCCAATCGAGTATTCTACCTTTGTTGTGGGTAGGGTGAAGTACTCTTTGTGAGAAGCCTAGTTCAGAGAGTAGGTTAGCCACTCTACTTACATGTGGGTCGTTTTGGTCGTTCAAACCCAGGTTAACGTCCCCTAGGAGGATAACCTGTGTTGATTTTTTTAGGTTATGAGATAGAGTGGTGGAGATATCCTCCTCGAAGGTTCCAATAGGGCCTGGAGGTCTATCGATCAGGTGGATGGTGAGGGTTTGAGAGTTGCTAATAACTAATTTAGCTGTTAGGCTTTCGCAGGATTTAGTGTCGTTAGATGGAGCTAGCCTGGTAGATAAGTTAGATTTAACAATAAGGGCTATGCCGCCTCCACGGGCTTCGCTTCTGTCTGATCTTAGGATGGTGTAACCATCGTATGCTCACATTACACCCACTCCTTGTTAACCCAGTTTGGAACTAAAATACCTAACTGATTAACACAACCTTGTTATTTAACACTACACTATCATTTCACATTTAATATATAACTCTGTTTATCTATTTAATTTACTGACTATTAAAGAAACGTTTCTAATGCAGCCCAAGCCCCTGGACATGTGCTCTACTACCAGTATTTGCTAATAGCCTTTCAGACCTCAGGACAGTTAATCACCGCTGGAATAATGCCCCTTTCCCAACTTATGGCCCTCGGCTTTGCCTAGTGACATAACTTGGTGGTGGATCAATATCCCGCGATAATGACCCCCGCCTCAGTCTATAAGACTGCCATATCTACTCTAAATCATGTATGTATATGTTATTCACACACCGCCTGTTTCCAAAGCGCTTGACAAACTAATAAACAACCTGTCAGACATGGGAGTTGCAAGTTCCGAAACGGGGGGGGGGGCCTTTAAAGACTTCTTAAGGTGCGAGAGGGAAGATCTGACAGCAGGTGGCATAGGAGGAGCCCGCCAGGGAAAGCCTCAGGGTTGGCCCTGCGAGGATGGCCGCCACAGACCCGCAATAGCCTGCACACCTGCCCACTCTTAAAAGAATTATAAACACTTGCCTCATGACACATTGGCACCGTGCCCGTGCCTATCCATTGCACGTGCGCAGATGCCATGTGAAACTTGCACGTGTACGCAGCGCAATGCCAAAAATGTGGTTACGCCTCGTACCGTTTCCGTGGACCACAGAGAATGTGTGCATTAACAGGGCTCAGGGCAGCCGTGCAGGCGCTATCAGTTGCCAATTTGCCCATGGACATTCTAAGGCACCCGGTGTGAGGCCATAAGCGACCCAGAAGTTAGAAATCGTTCACTCTTGCTGGATCACTTAGAAGTATAATACTCCCAAATCCGATTCATGTTGTATTCATTGCCCGTTTCCCTTATTCACAAATCCAGCCGACCCCAGAAATGAGCAGCATGCAAATATTCTCTGCAGCACGGTCTCCCATGCATCGTGACCTCTCATGCATCATGGCCTCCCATGCATCATGGCCTCCCATGCATCGTGACCTCACATGCATCATGACCTCTCATACATCATGGCCTCCCATGCATCACAAGCTCTCCCATGCATCGCAGCCTCTCATGCATCACAAGCTCTCCCATGCATCCGAGCCACTCATGCATCACGGCCTTGCATGCTTTGTGCCTCTCATGCATCACAGCTTTTCGTGCATCTCAGCCTCCCATTCATCATAGCCTCCCAGGCATCCGAGCTGCTCATGCATCACAGCCTCTCATACATCGCGGCCTCTCATGCATCGCGGCCTCTCATGCATCCTGACCTCTCATACATCATGGCCTCTAATGCATCATGGCCTCTCATGCATCATGGCCTCCCATGTATCATTGCCTCCCAGGCATCGCGGCCTCTCATGCATCGCGGCCTCTCATGCATCGCGGCCTCTCATGCGTCATGGCCTCTCATGCATCATGGCCTCCCATGTATCACGACCTCCCAGGCAGCGCGGCCTCTCATGCATCCTGACCTCTCATACATCATGGCCTCTCATGCATCATGGCCTCCGATGTATCGCGGCCTCCCATGCATCGCGGCCTCTCAGGCATTGCGGCCTCTCATGCATCCGAGCCACTCATGCATCACAGCCTCTAATGCATCATGGCCTCCCATGCATCCCAAGCTCTCCCATACATCACAGCCAGCCTCTCATGCATCGTGGCCTCTTATGCATCATGGCCTTCCATGCATTGTGGCCTCCCATGTATCAGGCCTCCCAGGCATCGCAGCCTCTCATGCATCGCGGCCTCTCATGCATCCTGACCTCTCATACATCATGGCCTCTCATGCATCATGGCCTCCGATGTATCACGGCCTCCCATGCATGGCAGCCTCTAATGCATCATGGCCTCCCATGCATCCCAAGCTCTCCCATACATCACAGCCAGCCTCTCATGCATCGTGGCCTCTTATGCATCACGGCCTTCCATGCATTGTGGCCTCCCATGCATCACGGACTCTCATGCATCGTGGCCTCCCATGCATTGTGGCCTCTCATTCATCACAGCCTCTCATGCAGTACAGCTTCCCTTGCATCATAGCCTCCCATGTATCATGGCCTCTCATGCATTGTGGCCTCCAATGCATCACAGCCGCTCATGCATCATGACCTCTCATGCATTGTGGCCTCTCATTCATCACATCCTCCCATGCATCATGGCCCCCCATGCATCACGGCCTCACATGCATCACAGCCTCCCATGCATGATGGCCAAGCATGCATCATGGCCTCCCATGCATCACGGTATCCCATGCATCACTGCCTCTCATGCATCATGGCCTCACATGCATTGTGGCCTCCCATGCATCACGGACTCTCATGCATCGTGGCCTCCCATGCATTGTGGCCTCTCATTCATCACAGCCTCTCATGCAGTACAGCTTCCCTTGCATCACAGCCTCCCATGCATCACGGCCTCCCATGCATCACTGCCTCCCATGCATCATGGCCTCCCATGCTTCGTGGCCTCCCATGCATATCTCACCATTAAACACCCTGGTGACACTCAGAAAGTCATTGGCCCAAGCCCCCATGTAAGGGGAGGGACAGGGGCTCGCTTATGGCAGAAGGGCAACCGCCCCACAAACACATGGGCGCCTTTCACGTGACAGCTTTAAAGAGCGGGTTACCTGAAAGTGCAACGCTAGTTTGCAGCTTTACCCCTGGTTTTGCACATGCATTGCTATTCAGAGCACCGCTTGACAGGTCTGCGCCAAGGCCACCAGGCCGAAGGGATGGCTGCTGCAGCCATGCAGGGCGCCTATCTGAGCTCCCGCCCACCCCCAATATGGGAATAAGGAATACCCTCATCACAGCCCCGTCACTTCCACAAATGCAAATCCTGAATTATTTGCAAAATGCATGCAGAAAACCTTTTTCACATTAGTTCTAGTGCACTCGTTGCATGCACTGTTCCTCCTTTTACCCCAAGAGCAGCCTGGCTCTCAGACTGCGTTACCATGGAAAGAGAGCCACTTTGGTGGCTTTTAGGGAGCTGCTGTTGGCTTTGTACGCTAATCTTAGCCTGTCTTGGACTAGGTTGGGTCTGGCAGCCCATCTGGGTAGGGAGTCCTTGGGTGGGCAGAGGTACAACACTTGCATGCATGGATGGGCGCCCGGATAAACATTAGCCTAGCTATTCTCGTGTATCCTATGCCTATGGGTGGTAATGCTGCAGTGTCCCGGCTCGGGAACCACCCTCGGGATGGCATCTGATAATCGGAGCCGGAATGGGGACCTGCCCGCATCTTTGTTACACGAAGACTGCGCAGTTTGCGGGAAATGAACATGGGTATTCGCAAAAAGCTACTTCTGTGCTCTGCGGGGGCCATTTACAGGCTGCAAACACCCCAGGGCAATATTGCTTCTGCTCGAGGCTATGGGCGTGGGAAAAAAGCACAACATTACCTGCCATAATTGTGTTAATAAAAGGGAGGCAGGCTTTGGAAGCAGACGACTTCCCGCCTACGCTGCCCTCATTACAGGAGCCGTGCAGGGCACATCAAAATGCCCTTCCGTGCCCGCCCTCCTCTGGCGTCAGAATGGCCTGGCATGGGAGCTGGCATCGCGTTGGGAAGGTGGGCATTGTGCCACGTGCCCCGCAGCACCAGCCTGGCTGGAGCCACGCCTGCTGCTGGGTGCCAGCTACAGGTTATGCAAGCTCTGTTGGCACAGGGCAGCATGGAGAGGCGCCCGCGGGAGGCGGCGACTGCTTTGAAGCAGGTGCCACTTTTTAGAAGGTATAATCGTGAATGGTGGCTCTTTTCCCGCGGAAGCTGCCCTCTGGGTATCCATAGCACCCAGGCAGCCCCTCCCTATGTCAAAGCGCAGTGAACGCGATTGGGGTGCGAGGGGTGGCTGCCCACGTCACTCGTGCAGAGACATGCCAAGGTGTGGCCTTCTGCACATCCCTGACGGGAAGCTTATGATTCTATATATGTCTTATAGTGGTCCAGAACCGCGTGCCCAGCACCACTGAAGCCTTCCAGGTGCAATCCTATGTCACTCATTGGCCATGAGCCTCACAGCGTGGAACACTGTCCCTCATTGGCCCTGAGCCTCACACCTAAGAGCACTGTCACTCATTGGCCCTGAGCCTCACACCTAAGAGCACTGTCACTCATTGGCCATGAGTCTCACACCTTGGAGCACTGTCACTCATTGGCCCTGAGCCTCACACCTAAGAGCACTGTCACTCATTGGCCATGAGTCTCACACCTTGGAGCACTGTCACTCATTGGCCCTGAGCCTCACACCTAAGAGCACTGTCACTCATTGGCCATGAGTCTCACACCTTGGAGCACTGGTACTCATTGGCCATGAGTCTCACACCTTGAAGCACTGTCACTCCTTGGCCCTGAGCCTCACACCTAAGAGCACTGTCACTCATTGGCCATGATCCTCACACCAAGTGACACAGTTACCCGTTGGCCATGAGCCTCACAGCTTGGAGCACTGTCACTCACTGGCCATGAGCCTCACAGCGTGGATCACTGTCCATCATTGGCCCTGAGCCTCACACCTAAGAGCACTGTCACTCATTGGCCATGAGCCTCACACCTTGGAACACTGTCACTCATTGGCCACGAACCTCACAACTTGGAGCACTGTCACTCATTGGCCATGAGTCTCACATCTTGGAGCACTGCCGCTCATTAGTAATGAACCTCACACCAAGGGACACAATCACCAATTGGCCATGAGATTCACAGCTCGGAGCACTGTCACTCACTGGCCATGAGCCTCACAGCGTGGATCACTGTCCATCAATGGCCCTGCGCCTCACACCTAAGAGCACTGTCACTCATTGGCCATGAGCCTCACACCTTGGAACACTGTCACTCATTGGCCACGAACCTCACAACTTGGAGCACTGTCACTCATTGGCCATGAGTCTCACATCTTGGAGCACTGCCGCTCATTAGTAATGAACCTCACACCAAGGCACACAATCACCCATTGGCCATGAGATTCACAACTTGGAGCACTGTCTCTCGTTGGCCCTGAGCCTCACACTTTTGAGCACTGCCACTCATTGGCCAGGAGCCTCACAGCTTGTAGCACTGTCACTCACTGGCCATGAGCCTCACACCGTGGAACACTGTCACTCATTGGCCCTGAGCCTCACACGTTGGAGCACTGCCACTAATTAACAATTAACCTCACACCAAGGGACAGAATCACCCATTGGCCATGAGATTCACACCTTGGAGCACTGTCTCTCGTTGGCCCTGAGCCTCACACTTTTGAACACTGGGCCTCATTAATGATGAACCTCGCACAATGAAGCACTGTCACTCACTAGCCATGAGCCTCAAGTCTTTGAGCACCTTTACTCATTGGCCATGAGCCTCACAATTTGGAACACTGTCCCTCACTCCCATGAGTTTCGCACCTTGGAGCACTGTCACTCACTGGCCATGAGCCTCACACCTTGGAGCACTGTCACTCATTGGCCATGACCTCATCTTGGAGCACTGGTATTCACTGGTCATGAGCCTCAAGCCTTGGAGCACTGTCACTCATTAGCAAGGAGCCTCACAACTTGGAACACTGTCACTCATTGGCCATGAGCGTCACATCTTAGAGCACTGTCACTCATTGGCCATGAACCTCATCTTGGATCACTGTCACTCGTTGGCCATAAACCTCACCTTGGAGCACTTTCACTCACTGGCCCTTATCCTCACACCTTGGAGCACTGTCACTCATTAGACATGAACCTCAACTTGGAGCACTGTCATTCTCTGGCCGTGAGCCTCAAGACTTGGCGCCCCATCACTCATTCGCATTGAGCCCCACACTTTGGAACACTGTCACTTACTGGCCACGAGCCTCAAGCCTTGAAGCACTGTCAATCATTGGCCATGAACCTCACCTTGAAGCACTGTCACTTACTCGCCATGAACCACACATAGGAGCACTGTCGCTCACTGGCCATGAACCTCACCTCGGAGCACTGTCACTCGCTGGCCATGAACCTCATCTTGGATCACTGTCACTCGGTGGCCATAAACCTCACCTTGGAGCACTTTCACTCACTGGCCCTTATCCTCACACCTTGGAGCACTGTCACTCATTGGCCATGGTCCTCACACCTTGGAGCACTGTCACTCATTGGCCATGAACCTCATCTTGCAGCACTGTCACATATTGGCCATGAGCCTCACACCTTAGCGCACCTCCACTCATTGGCCATGAGTCTCAGACCTTGGAACATTGTCATTCATTGGACATGAGCCTCATACCACTGAGTACAATGTCACATTTGTCAATCTCAATGGCCTTGCTGGCATGTAACGGAGATTCTCAAACCCTGGACTCTCTTTCGTGTGGAGTAGCGTAGAGTGGTAGTCTGTGGCTACTTGGTTTCCTTTCCTGGCTCCAGTCTGTTGTTGTGCAACATTGATTGTGGAGTCGGACCATTGTGGACCATCCTGAAAAACCCTAGCTAGCCGTGGAGCGGTGCAGAGTAGCATAGAGTGGCAGTCTGTGGCTACTCTGTTTCCTTTCCTGACTGGAGTCTGATGTTGTGCTTCATTGAATGTGGACGTGGACCTTGGCGGACCTTCCTGAAAAGCCCACATACCCGTGGAGCGGACGCGGAGTAGCGTAGTGTGGCAGTCTGTGGCTACTCTGTTTCCTTTCCTGACTGGAGTCTGATGTTGTGCTTCATTGAATGTGGAGGTGGACCTTGGCGGATAAAGCCCACATACCCGTGGAGCGGGCGCGGAGTAGCGTAGTGTGGCAGTCTGTGGCTACTCTGTTTCCTTTCCTGACTGGAGTCTGATGTTGTGCTTCATTGAATGTGGAGTTGGACCTTGGCGGATAAAGCCCACATACCCGTGGAGCGGGCACGGAGTAGCGTAGTGTGGCAGTCTGTGGCTACTCTGTTTCCTTTCCTGACTGGAGTCTGATGTTGTGCTTCATTGAATGTGGAGGTGGACCTTGGCGGACCTTCCTGAAAAGCCCACATACCCGTGGAGCGGGCGCGGAGTAGCGTGGAGTGGCAGTCTGTGGCTACTCTGTTTCCTTTCCTGACTGGAGTCTGATGTTATGCTTCATTGAATGTGGACGTGGACCTTGGCGGACCTTCCTGAAATGCCCACATACCCGTGGAGCAGGCGCGGAGTAGCGTAGAGTGGCAGTCTGTGGCTACTCTGTTTCCTTTCCTGACTGGAGTCTGATGTTGTGCTTCATTGAATGTGGACGTGGACCTTGGCGGTCCATCCTGACAAGCCCACATACCCGTGGAGCAGCGCGGGGTAGCGTAGAGTGGCAGTCTGTGCAGTCCCTGCAGGCTGCATTGGTGATATTCTTTGTCCTTGCTTGGTCAATTTCACCCCATCACGGATCACCCCCGCCGCTCCGAGCAGAGCCAGAGTGAAATCTGCTACTTTAAGATCAAATACAGCATAAGATGCCTTAGCAGAACTAAAGGTGAGCAGGGCAAGTAGGTGGGAGGGAACGGGTGTGTGTGACGCTGTTTTGGTCCCCGAGAGACCTCATACCCCTTTACCCTCTCTATCCTCTCTACACATGTGAACCGCTTGAAACCCACCTTCTGTTATCCATTTGAAAACTACTAACACACTGAAGGGTCGGTGCCTACGGCCTTTTGCCTTTGAGCCGGCCCCTTCGTCTCCTTGATTCCTGCTACAAGCCTTTAGTGGCGGAAGGGCAAAGGAGAATTACAAATAAAAGACTGTTCCACAAAGGAGAAAAGGGGGAAAGCCCTGATAACCAGATGGGTTCCCGCATGTGGAGCCAACTAAAGCTGCAGGGTTCCGGCCCCGGAATCCGAACAGGACCTATGAACAAAACCAACTGAGGCTAATGATCCCAGGAACCTACTGGGCTTAAAGTCTGCAAATTCTACTGTGTGTGACACAATGTCAAATCAAAAGCAGGCAGACCTAACTGACCATGAAACACTACTTGCTGAGGAGGAAATCATTCCTCCAGCTGTCGAAAACTTAGAGACCGTTGCAGGAGGAATTGAGCAAATTACATCAGCTCCATCAAGGGATTGTCCAAGTGACCCAAAAACATTGAGACAGGAACTATGGTCAAAGACCCCGATCAAGCAAGTATTTCAACAAATCTCTGAGTTATGCAGAGACGATGAAGTAGGGGGGGAAATTGGAGAAAATGCTAAAATATATCAGGGTCTCTCAACTTTTGCAAAATCTAGGGAAGGGCCCTGCAGATAAAGCGTGTCAAAATACAAGTGAACCATCTAAAGTAGATGCGAACGGCGGACCATCGTCTTCCCTTTTGTTACCACAGTTATCTAAAGACATTGCAGCTATCCTAGATAACTAGGATAGAAAGGGCAAAGCTTCGACACCCTCTGCTGTACACATACAGTCTGATCAGAGCAGAATGGAGATATTGCCATCCGGATCCCCCGAAGCGGAACGTTCTGCTCCACTTAGGAAACCTGAAACATTACATAGGGGCGAAAGGAGCCAGTCCATGAGTAACGCTTGTCCAAGCAAAGTGTCCACGAACAAAAAAAAGCAAACTCACCTGGCCTCATCTTACAGAGAAGAAGACAACGGCTTTCAAAGAAACAAACTTACTCTATCATCATCCATTTAGACTGTATCATCTTTAAATGAATCAGCATTCTCACCCAACATTTCCCCAACAGGGGTCTTGGGAAATAAACATTTGAAAGCTCAACTCCAGGGTTCAATGAGGTCAGCCTTGTCTATCTATCTTGCCTCATTCATGAACTCTACAAAACAATGATTGAGCACTATAAAGAGCAGGCCACGTTCCTAGCTATGATACACTCTAAACGAATCTTGCTGGAGTCTTTCACCTGGACTGTCCAGGCTCATCTGGATGGAGAAGCTGAGCAATCTACACAATGGCAAAACCGTCTCTGTGACCTGGCAAGAGGCGTGTTTGGGGACAAGACGGCGCTCATGGAGGCTGCGTTGGATTCTCAAAAATGGTTACGGGTGTTACTTGAATCAACAATGTTATCCACAAAGAACCTTCTAAAGGGTTGCCCCGGAGTGCCACTCAAACAGAGTCTTAAGACTCAAAGGTCAGAGAAGGAACCACCCTGAAATGAGATGCATGAGACCCAACATTCCTCTGTGCCAATATTGAGAAATACCGAGATACCACACTTGGAGAAAAAAACTCGGAACGAAGAGCGAGATGCCCAATGTACTCCACTACAAAAAAGGACAGATTGGGAAACGACTGAAGATTGCATGTTGGAAGTGAATGGCCAGCCCAATAAGGTGACTGAAGAAAGGGAAAGTCCCCCTGCCGAGGAACCAGAAACAGATGATAGAGAGCTGCAAATAATCCCTGAATCTAATGCTCAGATGAGTGAATGGTTGAACTAGCAGAAGACGGTGCTCACCAGGGAAAACTTTATTGTATTCGAAAAAGGCTCAAAAGTCAACTGCAGGAAGAAAACTCAAGAATGTGAGAAAAAATCCAAAAATACACCTTAAATCGAAAGCAGCCAAAACCTTCTTCAGAAATATGAAATCACCTCCACCAGCCCATCAATTGCAATCACCACATACAAAGGGAGACAAGAAGACAAACTATTCAAAAGAACTGGAGGGAGACGAAGTAAGAGTGCAACCGGAGAAAGATCAAGCATGGGATATCCCAATTACTGAATCTGAGGAACCCATAGAGGAATCAATCATGGAATACTCGGTCGGCAAAATCAACGAAGAAACAGAGGCTCAATCGAATACCAGTGTCATAGAAAATCCTAAATTGAACTCCTCAGTGGTTGATGGAGAACAGATGGAAAGTCGTCCTAACCACTCGAGGGGGTCAAATTCATTACTATGGATGACAAAAGAAAGCTGGTCGATGAAAATCACAGGAAAACGGAACAAAGTAAGTCAAAAATGTTGCTAAGAAAACCTATTGAGCATCCTAAGTTGACACCAAAAACAACTTCATCACCCAAAAATGATCTGATTCTGTCTTTAGAATGCGTGATCCAATCGAAAGATAACCTAATTCTAAATCGAAGAAATGTTATGACTCTGCTCCACCACATCCCGACCCTGCGTGCCATCTCTTCTGACGACACCCTGGTTGTGGAATTTGCTAAGGAAACGAGAATGGATTGGGTCCTTTTGCCCCTTGTATCTGTATTGGTCATAAACATCCTTCAGGAAGCAGCTGATATGCTAAGACCTCCAGGGTTCGATTTAAAAGAAATTGACCGGCATATTCATGGACGCAGAGCACCAGCAAGAGGTGGAAATGATTCCACTACAAAGGAAAGAGCGCCAAGAAGAAGAAGGGCGGATGAAATGAAGTTGTCGAATCTTCAGCATAGCTCCACCATTCTGCCAAAAGACTCCAAAGAAACAACAGGCTATGCGTGGGCTGCGGACCGGGACACTTTAACTGTTACGTTCGCTGCCATGACGAAAGAGCCCCAAAGAGTAACCCACCAGCAAGGGACATCATTGGAAAAAAAGCCAACGTTGGATTGGACGTGGCTGCTGGGAGACCTCTCTCATGAAAATGACGCATAATGTGAGATGAAAAAGACCTGGGAGGAGCTGCAAATAGGCTGCTGGAACCCCAGGGGCTTTCACCGCTTGTTCACCAATAAAGATCTGGACTTAAGGACTCATGACATTTTGTGTTTCCAAGAATGCTGTCTGAGAGAACCCCCATTGTGTGCTGTCTTTATAATCTTCCTAAACCCTAAACTAAAAGGCCTTACGGGCAGACCCCACTCGGGCCTACTGACATTAATTAAAATGGGAAAAGACATACGTGTTTTAGAACAACATAATCCAAACGCCAAATGTTGATGTTGGAAATGGGGGATCCGGGGAGGGAGAGGCCAAGGCTAGTCCAGCTACTGAATCTATAATGGAACCCCGCAAAAATGAAAGAAATAGACTTTAGATCAAGTATTACCGACCTGATTGACTCTTTTAGAGCCAAAAGGACTAGTGTCTATTTTATACTTTGTGGAGATCTAAATATAAGATGTTGTTGAGACGAATTTAGACCGCCCGAACATAAATAAAATATCGAAGTTTTGACTCCATTGAAAGGACTAGCAGATGGATGATGGAAATGGATGCCAGGGACCTTCACTTGCTCAATGGACAAACAAAGGGTGATATGCCGGCCAAGGATATGTGGCGCAATAGCCGAGCGAAGAACATCCTTGACTATTTCATAGTTTCGTCAAACGTCCAGCAGGAAGTGAAGTACCTTGTCATCACTAAAATGAGATCCAACGACCACTCGTTACTAACATTACGTTGGAAAAGAGCTTGGGCCGTAGGATTCTCGATGGCCAACATCAAGGTGTCTGTGTCAGAGAGTAGAAATAGATTGGCAATTACTACAGGAGAAGTCCTAAAAATGACAAACCAATGGCGGAAGGTCCCTTCGTGGTTGATGGTAATCTGGAATACAAACCCCATTAGCTCAATTTATGGTGAGAAAATCGAGTCAAGGAACCCCCACATACTCCCATAAACATAGCTATAGTAACGAATTGGTGGAGGCCAGGAAACACTTCAGACATGAGGTGAGAGAATTGAAGAAACTCCCAAGGGCAAGCAGAAAACAGAAATTAAAAAATAGAAAAGAACAGTATAAAAACCGGCGAGTGTCATTGAAGCATCAAAGATTTCAGTTTGAGTCATAACTGATGCTAAAATCACTAATTAGAAAAATATTCCCAACTAACGTGGGAATTTATCAATACCCAAGGGGGTAACACAAGATACAGTGCAGATGGTAGGGTTGGTGGAAGAAACTTGGGTTGAACATTTCCAATCCCTCTTCTGTGCTGAGGCCTTAGAGGATGGCAATACTGTCCAGAATGTTGGTGGTCCGTGGTCGTGGAAATTTGAAAAAGGTGATATTTTGTATCTAATTGGTAAATTGAGTACCTCCAGAGCCCCAGGCCCAGATGGCCTGACAAACAGTATTCTGAGACAAAACCCCAAACAATGGGCTGAATTCACTTATGAGCTTTTCCAATTAATATGAGGAAAAAGAAAGTCCTTTAGTAAGGAGTATGTACATCATTTAATCTTTTTCTGATGAACCTCCAGAAGCTGCAGGCCACGAAGGAAAAAAACTTAAATCTATGTAGCAATCGTGGACCTGGAGCAGGCATTTGATGGGATATGAAGAGGAAAATTATGGGGATAACTGAGGCTGTTTCGTTGCCCGAGAGATTTGGTAGGATCAATCATAGAACTCTACTCAGGAACCTCGATGCAAGTACGGATGAACATGCAGGGGGGACTGACTAGAGAAATCATGACTCACCGGGGACTTAAACAAGCGTTCCCATTGGCATCAAAATTGTTCAACCTTTACGCGTACAGCCTGGCGGAACATCCAGCAATGGTGAGGGCCGTTCCTTGATAAACGTTGGGCTGATACTGTGGGTTTTATATACAGATGATTTTATCCTGTTGGATAAAACTCCTACAGGTTTACAAAGAAGACTGGCCAACTTGGAAAGCTCTATGGAGAAAAATGATTTGTGTGTAAACCCCAAAACATCAAGGGTGATGGGCATCAACCCAGGTGGTTGGGTGAAGAGATGCAACTTCAATTGGCAGATGGGGAATGAACCGCTTCAGAAAACCAAAGAGATAATTTACCTTGGAGTGTGCATAAACCAGAGTACAATTGAAGCTCCCTGGTACCAGATGTTAAGATCTAAAGCTAAAAACGTAGCATGCCAAGCTCTAGTCATTCACAACAGATATTGAGAATTTTCTATGATACCTGTTGTGACCTTCTGCACTATGAAGACTATTCCCATCTTGACATATGATATGCATATGACAAATCTAGGTGTAGCCTCCATCTCTGTTTATTACATGGTGAATCAACTTCAGCATGAAACGTAGGCCTCTCTCCCACCATACAGGATTCTCAAATCTAGGTGTAGCCTCAATCTCTGTTTATTACATGGTGAAACAACTTCAGCATGAAACGTAGACCTCTGTCCCACCATACAGGATTCTGAAATCTAGGTGTAGCCTCCATCTCTGTTTATTACATGGTGTATCAACTTCAGCATGAAACGTAGACCTCTCTCCCACTATACAGGATTCTCAAATCTAGGTGTAGCCTCCATCTCTGTTTATTACATGGTGAGTCAACTTCAGCATGAAACCTAGGCCTCTCTCCAACCATACAGGATTCTCAAATCTAGGTGTAGCCTCCATCTCTGTTTATTACATGGTGAATCAACTTCAGCATGAAACGTAGACCTCTCTCCCACTATACATGATTCTCAAATCTAGGTGTAGCCTCCATCTTTGTTTATTATATGGTGAAACCTACTGCATTGTAAAACCTAGGCCTCAATGGCATTGGACTCTCAAATCTAGGCCTTTTTCCTCTGATGAACGGGACAAAGATAATCCCAGCTGAAACAATTACAAAGCTTTTGGTACATGTATTTCACACCACCAGTGTGGACACAGGCCACAGGCACGGCCAAGCATCCATGCACGATAGAATGCTGCTATGGCTATGCTCATCCAGTGTAGCATCACATATAGCCGTCCAGACTGAAACACCTGACGTACCTCAATACCTCTGCCACTAGCATACAGCGACTACCACCTGAAAGAAACTCGGTATAGCTGGCCACACATCGACTCTCTCAACAATAGCAATATATTGCAAACCTTCAAAAGGGCCCACCCACGTGCCTGACCTCTCTTAGGGCTGCCTAGTCACGCCTTGCCAGCCTCCCGAGTTCTAGACCGGCAACATGCACACGTGCATCTCCTAACCTAAACTCCTTAGAACTTTTCCAAGACATTGACTACGGTCACCGAGGGCGTTCCAACCGAAAAAGGGCATTGAGGCCACACAAGTGGGGAAAGAGCACTATATAGATAACCAAACACAATACAATAAAACACGAATTGGGGCAGAGGCAGCTTTGAATCGCCCCTGGCAAACGTGGGATGCCCTTGAATGTCTATTCTGGAAGAAGGTAGGGAGACTGCATAGTGTGCTGCTCCTTGCCTGATCAGCTTTGAGCTTGGTTTATACTCCATGTACGCAGTGAGCCTGTGGAAGTCATTGAGTCTGTTTTGCAAGTCCCTGATAGCGGATTCAGCACCCCCTCTAAAAATACTGGGGACTGTACAAAATCAAAGAATTGAGTGGGCGTTGGACTATTGGAAAGACAAATGTGTCAAATGTCTAGACCACCTAAATGTAACTGTGCAAGACTTAAAAACAAACCCAAGTCAAGTGAAGACTAAAGTATATGACAATGATTGGATAATGACCCAGAGAAGTAGGAACACACATGCATTGATGAGAGACATGATGGAGAAAGTAGAGCTTTGAGATCGTTGTCGAAATACCTAACTAAGTTCCCATGCAGAAAATACAGGGAACAATTCATGAGAGCGCGTCTAAACCTCTTTCCAACTAAGGAGGTCTTGAAAGCACGAAACCAAATAGATGACTCAGACAAGGACTGTAGATTCTGCCGACAAAAAGACCCCATCGAATCCCTGAAGCACCTAGTAGTTCACTGTGTGGGCTTGATGTCCCAGAGAACTGGAGGGTTAAGGAACTGTGTAACTACTGTTAGTGACGAAATTAAAAATGGAGGAAGTTACCCCGCTTGCGCATTTGTGCATGCAACTGCCCAAGCATGCACTAAAGCTGAAGAAGTACAGCACGGAGTGGGTTAAGGGTACCGCCAATAAGATGTTTATGCCGTGGCCCCAGAAAGGGTCACTCTCTAAGGCTGTTTTACAGAACAGGAATACCTTCCTACACGCCACATATTCGGGAAAGAAGTTAGAGAAACATCTTGCTGTTCTAGAGTTGTGGAAAATGTTTGAAGAAACGAAGGTGGAAGAACCACCCACATACTGCATACAAAATGTATTTACAGAGGGGTTTGAGACACCTACCGTGCCACCAGCCCCGCCTGAGCCAGTCATTGAAGGAAGCAAGTCAGAGGGTCTTTACCCACTAAGAGAACTTAAAGCAGCCATTGGGTATAGCAACCCCGCATATGAGTCGCCTACGTACAGTAGTGACGATAATAAGGGAAAAGAACAGGAAAACAATATCGCCTCCGCAGTTTCAAGGGACAAAGAGAGATGCGAAGATAAAGGGAAAGATTGGGCATGGAGTTGTGCACCTCCAGATAAGGAGAAAGAGGGAAATAAACACAAAGGAAATGAAGGTAGAGGTGATGAGATAGCAATTGTGAAAGACGAATGGATAGGAGGTCAAATATTACTGAAGTTAGATGGAAAAGGAAGTGATGATTTGAGGCCAACGGAGAAGACTGATGAGACGCAAAAGGGAGAGAAAGAGAAAGGGATGGAAGAAAGAGATGAAAGGACTAAGGCGAGAACAACTATACCGCGAAGAGCAAGGAATACCGCTCAGTCGCACACAGTATGCAGCCTATAAAAAGTACAGGCAGAACATGATAAGGTTGGAGGAAGAAAGGAGAGTGCATGAAAGGAAAGGAAAAAAGTGGGAAGATGAGGAAAGTAGAAGGACAAATGAACGTAGAAATGAACGGATGAGAGAAGTAGATAAGGCTAGAGAAGAAGCAAAGAAGCGAAAGGAACTAGACGAGGAAATAGAACGTAAGCACAGACAGAGGGCACGGGATCTTGAATATTTGGAGCGGGAAGTGATTAAACCCAATCCTACAGTAGACTGGGAAGACATAGAAGAATTCTTTCCTGCAAGCGATGCAGTACCAGATACAAGCGGGACAAATATTGAAGATGACTTCGACACCAGAAGCATCGGGGAAACGATCAATAAAATATACGAGATGGGGCTAGAGCAGATATCCGATGGGGGAAGGGAAGATGAGCACTTTGAGAGCACTCAGCTATACGATACTGAGGATGTCACCTGAAGTAGTGGGAGCAGGGGACTGTCCCTAGACAGGCTAGAGATTGGGCAAAACGAAGAAGATGCTAGGAGTTGTGTAAACTGGGAGTATTCAGAATCGGACTCTGGTGGTGAAACGGAGGATGTGGCACTTGAAGAAGGGAGATGGTGTGAAAAACAGCTCCCAGGGGACCGAGGGGTACGATGGTCAGACGCTAGCGCGTCCACAAGTAGGGCACCAAAGTCTGCCACGCAGTCCGACCGACATGAAAGAACACCCCACAGTCAGAGGGGGGCATCAGCACCTGCCTATGCAGACAGATTAAGGGCATTGTCAGGTAGTCGGCAAGGTGGGAATGCCAACCCGGCGACAGACCAGAGAGCTATGGGGAAAGAGAAGGAGGACTGTGCATTCCAATTCCCGTTGCTAGAAAAAGGGGGAGCCAGACCACAGTATATTCCATGGCCACATATGGACCGAGAGAACCTTAAAAATAAGCTTCCACTGCTGACATCGGGAGCCGGAAACTGGATATACGAGTTAGAGAAAATTACGGGGGGTGTCACCTTAGCTATAGGGGACATTAAGGGCCTCCTAATTGCCATACTTGGTGAAAGAGAAGATGATGTATGGAAACGGGCAGGCTATCCTAGGATAAACCTAACTAACACCTCCCATGATGGAGCGCCGTTTAATAACTGTAGGACAGCAGTGTGGAAAGCGCTGCGAACGCTATATCCAGACACTTTTTATATGGGGGCAATAATGACTCGAAAAATGAAAGAGTCAGAGGACCCGTTGATTTATATCCAGAATTTTCAGGACGTGTGGGTGCTCGAAAACGCATGAGTCTTGGACGAAATCTATCCCTGTATTCTACCACATATTATGACAAGGGTTGCCTGAACCGGTTCAGAAGCAGCTCAAAAAATTGGTAGGAGTAGAAGCTACACCATGGGCCGAAATACAGTTGACAATTGCACACTACTGTAGATTGTTGCATGAAAAGAATCAGAAAATGGAGGCAACTTGTAAGGGCTAGGAGGCGAAGCTGGTGCAAAAGAAGCTCTCGAAGTCTGCTCTCGAGGGAGTCATGCTCACCAGCCCAGCCGAACCAAGCGCAAAACAAGCGACCAACCCATCGCAGAATAATCAGGGTAACGCAGGATTTTACTCAAGAGGAAGGGGTTTTGGAGGAAGAGGATGGCAGAGTAATCAAGGAGGGTTTTGAGGTAACCAGGGAGGCGTTCAGAATAATCAAAATTGCTTTCAGAATGCACAGATGGGCGGTCAAGCTATGCCAGATGGATAGATGGCCCGACCACCACCAGCGTGTTGGCTGTGTGGAATGACAGGACACGTGGCGCGCATGTGCAGAAGCCAAGGCATATTGCAAAACAGCCATGGGATGGGGGCAGGCATGGTGAATCAGCCTGCCGTACCACAACCGGGCATTGCACAGAATGACACAGTGCAGCCGCAGGCGTCAGGCGTGCAGCAAAGTGCACAGCAAGTGGTTCAACCACCGAACATGGGTAACTTGCCGCAGGGACAACCCAGCAGGCACCACCGCAAAAGTCACAGGGCACTAGCTCCGGGGGGAGGAGTTAACCCTGGGGCTGGGGTAAATCAACAAGTATACAGTGGGCCGAACTTATATATGAAATAGGGCAGTTCATGGGGGACTCTGATGTGCTCTATCCTATCAGTGACACCAGACCCTAACAGGGAACCAAGGCTGAATGTCACCATAGGGGAAAAAAGAAGCTGCAACGCGCTCGTGCATACGAGAAGGCAAGTTTTTCTTGTCTGGCGAGGCTATAGATACTCAGAGTTTCACTGGAGCTCATAGTAGAGTTCCCTTTAAAGACACACTCCCAGTCTCAGTGGGAGAACGCAAAATGAATGTACCCCTATTATATTCACTTCAGACCCCAGTAAATATTCTGGGCTGAGACCTGATGACTAAATGAAACATGCCCATCTCGTTTACCGAGAATGGTATAGTGTGCTCCACTCTGGGAATGCATTATTCAAACGTGTGTGAAATAATCAGAGCATACTCAGGACATATAGCCATGAGTGCTGTACCGTTAGAGCCAGAAGTCTTTGCATATGGCGCGCAGGTGCTTATGGCGGGACTGCCAAGCCTCGGAGGCAAAACTATGAGAACCCCTGATGAGTTTCTGTTCAGACCAAGAATACCCATGCACGAAGAGGAGGGGCAAGAATTTCCCTTAACAATACAATCTGCCGCAGTGCGAGGGAAAGTGGTATTGGTCGAAGGATATGATGACGAAGGCAGACAATGGTGTGCAATTATCACCATCGAAGAAGGGTATCGAGTGACTGACGTCACCGATGACGATCTGTTTGAAGAGCACCGTGACCTAGAGCAGACAAGGGTGGAAGTAAGTCTCACATTTTGTGTCAAAATGATCAGATGGGAGGTGCCACAGAGAATGATGCTGGAGCTGGTAAATCCAGAATACTTTGAAGACGACGTGGCCCAAGTGCCTGCCGCGGTATGGACTACAGGGCCCTATGATGTAAGCCTCCTGAAGGGGGCCGGTGAAGTAAAAATCAAACTGAAACCAGGAGCGATTTTGCCACGAGCACGACAATACCCTATGTCCAGAGAGGCAGATGAAGGGATCGCAAAAACAATTTCTGCCATGATGGTGCAGGGCATCCTAGTGACGTCAGAATCACCTTGCAACACGGTTATTTATCTTGTCAAGAAATCAAAAGGAGGGTCTTCACGTTTAATCCAAGGTTTACGAGCACCAAATGATATAGTTGAAGCCAAATTCCCTCTACTCCCTAATCCATCCACAATACTATGTAGTATACCCACTGAGGCAAAATATTTCACGGTGATCGATTTGAAAAATGTGTTTTTCTCGATTCCGTTGCACCGTGAATCACAAGACCTGACGTCATTCACTTTCAGACAAATGCGTCTGAAAAGCACGAGATTGCCACAGGGGTACTGCAAGTCCCTGTCTATTTTCAACAGAGTCCTGCAAATGGACCCAAACAATATTGCGGTGGACAGTGTTGTTTTGCAGTACGTAGATGACATTCTGATCTGCAGCACCACTGAAGATCAATGCAGGCGCGACGTACTAGGAAAGCCAAAGGGCACACTGACATCTCAGAGAGCATCCACCTATGAGGTGATTAGCTCTAACCCATCGATCAAAATAGTTTGATGTAAAACTGTGAATGCTGCTACATTCATAGCGGAGCCAGTCACAGAGGGAGGACCTATACACGACTGTGCGAACTATGAGGAATTCTATGATGAGATCCCCAGGGTAAAGGAAAACGCCCTGGCAAGTGGAGAGATCGTCTTTATTGACGGTTCTTCGAGAATCGACCAAGAAGACAGACAAAGGTATACAGGCGTGGCCGTGATAAAACACCTAGCGAATGGAGAGTTTCGAGTGCTCATCAGTGCGCGAATACCCTCTCACTATTCTGCGCAAGCTGCAGAACTGCTGGCACTGATACTCGCCATTGAGAATCATGCGGACCAGGAAGTAACTGTGTACAGTGACTCAGCCTATTTGACGTCCACAGAACATGCAGGACTAGCACGCTGGAAAAGGAGGGGCTACCTCCGAGCAGACGGCATGCTAGTGCAGCATGCAGCCTTATTGGACATGCTGATAAAAGCACTACAGCTCCCAGTGGACATAGCGGTCGTGAAATGCGCCGCCCATACCAAGGGGACGAATTTCATGTCACGTGGAAATCATGAAGCGGACACGGAAGCCAAGTGCATGGCATCCAAAACTGAAACAATCATGGACGTGGAGGTGGCATGTACCAATAAGAGGATGATGGTAGCGCGAGCCACACCAGAAGCCTATAGCAATATGAGGCAGACTCAGCTAATGGAGGTCCAGGGGGAGGCACCTCAGGAGGAGAAAAATCTGTGGAAGTGTCGAGGGTGTTATTTAAACCCCTCTGAGGGGTTGTGGAGGCAAGACAGCACTGGTAAACCAGTAATGCCCTTCGCCCTTCTAAAGGTAGCTTTAGAACAACTACACTAGCCCATCCACATGACAAAAGAAAATCTTGCTGCAACGCTTGCAGAAGACTGGTTCACACCGAATTTAGCAGAGCATGTTGCATTTTTCATGTTGAACTGTATTATCTGCCAGCAGTTCACCACTGGGCACACATTAAAAGTAGTGAGAGGAATCATTCCCAGACCAAATGGACCATTCCAGCACTTGCATATCGACTACGTCGACATGATTCAAGTGTGCAATGGGTACAGGTATTTAATTGTTGTGGTGTGTCCATTCTCTAGATGGATAGAAGCAGGTCCCTGTACACACCCCAACGCTACCTGTGCTGCAAAGTTCCTAGTGAGGGAGGTGTTCCTTAGAGGAGGGGTGTGCGAAGTAATGAGATCAGATGACGGGGCTCACTTTGTAAATTCAGTTTTTGAACAAATTAGCTTGTTACTTGGTATAAAGCACAAGTTCTCATTGGTGTACCATCCTGAGGGGAATGGGTTATGTGAACGGATCAACGTCTTGCTTTAGGAAAGGATAGCCAAGTTGAAGCTCACATTAAAGAAGGGATACCATTGGCATTGTATGCAGTTCATCATCTCACGCCACACAAAATAGTTACAGGCAGAAGGGTGAGGACCCCTCTTACCCCCCCGAGATAGAGCTAGTTGTGATGGCCAGCCAACTAGAAAGGTTCTGGGAACAGAGATGCAAAAGTACCTTGCCTGTATGACATCCAGCACCTCTGTCATTACAGGCCAGCTGCAGCGACGGCGAAAAGGGGAAAGCACAGCACAAAACACAACAGGAAGTGCTGAAGCAGACACAGCTCAAATCCTTTGTGCGCCCCTCGTCTTCCCCGGCGATGCAGAATTGGTGAGAAACCACGCAAGAAAAAGGTGGGACGAGCCAAGATTTAATGGCCCCTTTATCGTAGAGGACTGCACCCCGTCTGCCGTCAAGCTCCAGGGCAGAAGAGCAAGGACCTTTCTAAATGACACTAAACCCTAGCAGGAGAGAGCCCTCCAGCTACAACTAACTGCGAAGAATCTACAGACAACGGGGACGAACCTCAGCACGTGCAGACAAGATCCATGGTGAGGAAGAAGGACGCATGAGCAGCAAAACAAACGGCAAAAGAATCCAGTAACATTGTGGCTTTCAAAACAAGACATTTCCTCAAACCAAGTGAAGAATGATAAAAGGACAATAATATGGACATTCTGTGCAGTCAAAGTTGCAGAGTAAAAGAAGAGAATCGCACATCCAAAGGTGCAGTAACGCTACTCATATGAACGTAAAGCCACACAAAGCATTGGAAAAGCCCTAAGACTTTGACAAGCGGAAAATAAGACATTTCTGAGAACCAAAAAACGATATCCTGAAGCAACCAGTACCAAGACTTTGTCATAAAACCTATGGTATCCCCCAGTAGAAATATTACAAAGGATGTGCTTTCCTGTTTTCGGCTAGTATTAGAGACATATCCATGACTTGTAGGAAGAGACACCAGCATCGCAGATTTCATTCAAAATCCAGCTAACAGGAAGATAATACGGCAACTGCTGACGGTCCTTCTTGCCGAAGTGCCAGAGTACTGGGAATAAGAACACAAATGCTTCCACCTCAAGTGATCATCGATGAACTGACATACACCTTGTTTTTCCGAATCATAGAGGAGTGCCCAGGACTTGTCAGGAGAACCACAGATACCCTAACTTTTATCAGAGATCCAAGAAACAACAAATTCCTAAAGTGTGGTACAAACTGAATTACGTGGTCGCAATCCACGCAGCAGGAAAGTGTAAAAACTGTTCACGTCACAAGAAAGGCCTGTGATCTAGAGACCAGAAAGTCAGAGCGAATGTCGTTGTCACCAGAAGACAGCAGATACGCATACCAAGTCTTCTTCCACCTCATTGAGAACTTTCCAGAACTAGTGGGTAGACCAAACAATGTTGGCGTACCCACATTCCTCAGAGACCCAGTAAAGAACGCACAATTAAGCAAGCTCCTGAGAGCTATCATAACGCAACTGAGAAGCAATTATGGTATCCACTGCTAAGAAAAGCCTTAGAAGGAGGAGATCCACAATAAAACTTTTTGTCATCCTTCCGCCGTGGAGTAGATCGAGGAGAGAGACACTGTTCTTCAACTTGTCGCCGAGAGACTGTGTGAAAGGAGCGGACACAAGAACTTCACCATCTTATTTTCCTTTTCTTTCATTTTTCTCATGTTTTTCCTATTTTTTCATATGTTCACTTTTATTTTTATTTTTGTTTTTATTTTTACATTTTATATTTTTGTGTGATTTTTAGCAGTTCCATCTTTTCATTCGTTCACATTGAGAAAGTTCTAGCATGTCCTCAGGACCAAGGCAAATTCGAGGCGTGCATTGGGACCTCACCTATTATCAATATGCATAATGAATGTGATGTACCAAAGTTGCTAGCCTAACCCTTTTCCATACTCTAGCACAGGAACTGTACTGAGTACCCAGAGACTACCGTTGTCACTCACGTGAGGGGGGACATTTGGAGAAGCACTCGTCCTTCTAATAGTAACGAACTCTCAAAATACGAGACCACAGCAAAAGAAGGAATAAATAATTGACTATGAGCCAACTCGAAATGGGGGCCCTGAACAGTAATTTGGTTTACCCCCAACTGAAGGGTGCCCCCACTTCCCTGGAAGAAAATGCTGCAAATTGTCGTTCCGAACGATCATATGTATATGTATAGTTATTATTATTGTTTTTCTGTCATTAACAATCAGAACTGCTTTCTTTATCGGTGCGTGAAGTGCCCCAATCTCAGTGCACCCACCAGATAATGAACATCTGAGGCCTACGAACGCACCCAGACCCATCCCAGTTCCAAGAAAACTTGATGATAAAAGTAACAAACTCAATTTAAATATAATGAGCAATGATTTAGACACATTCGAGGAAACAAATGAAGAGAAAAGCTGGAGACAGGGTCAGCACGGGATGAATGACAATGTAGCACTGACCACGGCACGCACCCACACACAGAACGCATACAACCAAGGGCAAGTGTCAATGGCTACAAGGCCTCCAACGAAGGCAGCAGAGAAGGAGAGACTGCCCGGCGAACATTCAATTCCAGAGCATAGCGGAAATGACCAAGAAAAGCCAAGTGAATCACCAAAGACGGAGGAAACAGCAAAACCCCTCAAAAGAACAGAAGTGGCCACGAAAGACACACAGAGAAGACACACATGCTAATAGATTATTTGTTCCCATTCATAGTCCAAGCAAAGAAACTGCACAAGGAGCTGAAAAACAGAACTATAGAAATTAAAACAGCAAGCACACCTGCTCCAACGCAAGGAACACGCCGCAGGCCTATAGCACAGCCACGAGTTGGGAGGTTGGTGAACAAATGGTGGTTACGAGAAGTTTATGGCAGACTACAGAAGGGAAGGGAAGGAAGCACAAATCCTCCTCCTACCACAGCGATGCAGTCGAGGCAGCCTGCCCCATCGAGACACCCAAAGTGGAAAAGCAGCACAGATGCATTCAGAGACGTAGTCATAGCAAACTACAGAAGAACGCTGAGAATCAAGAGAAGCCCTCATGAAGATAACAATTAATTTAATGATTACCTGGACAGCACAGCCCATCCCAGAAACAGCATATGGTACCAGCACATGAAGGAAGTAGGGTGAAGGCAGTCAGAAGGAGAATGCTTCGTCTGTGCACTCCTGCCATACAGCATGGGAAAATCCAAGATCTTTGTGGCTGTAGAAATTGATGTCCCTACAGCACACCATATGTCACATGTAGCAATGTGCAACACCAGAGGACAATTTATGGGAAGAGTCGCCTCGTTGATATGGGCCAAAGAAAAGGATTACCAGGATGAAGATGGCTACGTCCAGGACAATAAAAAAAGAAAGCAAGACAATACAAGGAATCACGTGATCAGGTACAAGAACCCTAGCATCAAAGGATCAGGGATAAGATGGGAAGTTAACCCGAGACTGAACGTTCAAGGAAAGACTGCAGAAGAGGCTCAAATCTGGAAGAACAGAGGCCAAATGCAGATCTGGGGGTCAGTGGTCTCCCCAGATGGATGGGAAGACAGAGTAGTTTTCTGCCGAGCACGCATGGTCCTTGGTGCCTGCAAGGAAGCAATAGAGAATTCACAGAGGTTATGAAAACCTCTGTGGCCAAGGTTTGTATAACTGCTAACATGGGTCGAAGATAGAGGAGGATCCCTGCAAATAGTACCACTGGAGAGCCAGAAACTATGTTTCAGAAACAATCGCACAAGGAAGATGGGAGAGAATCAAAACTGCGGGCAAATCTTTGAAGCTCCAGGAATGACACAAGGAACAGCAGTTATTATGGACCATTATTGGGCGTGTGGATCCAAGGCATAAATAAGGCTGCCGAAAAACTGGGGAGGCATATGCACACTAGTGAACATCCATGTTCCTGCACTAGTGATCCCTAAGAATGACCTAAAGTTGGACATTTTCCCAAAAGCAGATGCTCATCTAAGAAGAAGGAGATCTGCGGAACTGGTATCCAGGATGAAGAGGGAAAATTACTTTTCTCCCAACTCAGACGAGGCAGTCCATGCAATCCCATACGAACACAGGCTGTTCAGCCTCACCTCAACAGTATTCAAAACACTACTCCTGCCCCACATCCAAGTTGGAGTGAATGCTAAATGGTTGCAGATAACCAGATGGGAGTTATTGCAGACCATCAATACCACTATAAAAGGATTTGACGCGATCAAAGAAGAGCTGAGAGCTATCAGATTTATGACCCTCCAAAACAGATATGTGCTTGACATGATCAATGCAATGGATGGAAGTGTTTGTGCAAAAATTGGAGAATCATGTTGCACATTTGTACCATCACACGATGAAGAAAACGGAACCCTGACAGAGGCCATAAGCATGCTGACAAGCCTGAAAACCAGATGATCGATGAAAGTGATGAAGTAGATGATGACAGCTGGTTTGGAGACCTATTCCCGTGGGTCCCACAATGGATGGCAGATATATTCAAGTTTCCGGGAGCCCTAATAGCAATGGTATTGCTAGGATTCTTTGTTAGCTAGATAATCATTACACAGTGCCAGAAAACTGCGAAGAAAGCCATAGGGATGAAAATAATGGTTGATGTAGAGCCAGGATGGAAGAACAGAGACCTGACTGATGAAGAAATAAGAGACTTTGTGAAAGACAACAAATTTGCGCCAGAGGGAACAAAGTTCACATACCCTAAGAAATGAAGAAGGTATGAAGGAAAATGGATCTACTGCAGCCCAAATGGACAATGTCAGCTGATGACATGCAACAAAGACGAACATGTGAAAACAGCAGGGAGTTTGAAGAGAGTGAGAAAAATATGGACTCCAAAGGCTCACACATTCACACCATCATGTACCAACACAGAGGACGATGAGCATGACACTGAAGAATCAAAAGAAATGAATGCAAAGGAGATTGCAGAAGTTGTTGATGAACCGACCAGAGGGGGGAATGTAGAGGAGGCCCCAGACATGGCCTGCACCCCTTCCCCTCATTTCGAGGTACCAGGAGCGTACTCGCCAAGGTATGTGACGTATGAAGAGCAAATAAACCTACAAAGAGCTGCACTGGGACTCTGTGTAACGCTCACCTGGTAACCACGGGGACGTCACTCAGCCTGTTCTGACCTCTTACGACCTCAAACCCTTCCCTGGAGTCTACTCGACTGGAGACTGGGCCTTGTTTTCTTGGAAAGTGTGCTCTCCATCCTGCTTTCAGCGCAGGGGCGCGTTGATTGATGCAGACTCGTTGCTGCCTAGTTACTTCACTGGCAATAGTCCGACAGGTAAGTATAATGAACAGTTCTCTAACTTCGTTCCTTTCCTTTCTTAGATGATGGCCAGCGTCCGGGGATGGCGGCGTGCGCTGAGATGAGTAGCGCTGAAGTAGCGCTGAAGGTGAGTGAGAGCGCGATGCGCGATGCACCCCTTTCATATTTGTATTGAACTGAGTTCTTTTTCTGTGTCTTTTAGGTGCTGTGACGTTTTTCAGCGTGGATGCCGGTTATGAAGAAGAAATGCGGTGAGTAAGCGCGGTATGCGGCGCCTCTATATGTTTCCACGCTAACCTGGAGTGTCTTTTCCCTCTTGTAGATGGATGAGAAGTTCCGGAGACAGAGTTCCCCCAGAGCGGCTGCGATTCAGGTAAGCGTTTGAAGCTTGTACACTCTTTAAAAATAAGCGAAGATTTGCTGAATGCTTACTAATGCCTTTTTTCTGTTCTTTTCCCTTTTCCTTAGGAAGCAGCGTGCCAGGATGGGAATGACACCGCCGAAGATGCCTGCAGAACAGAAGTAGCAATGAATGATGGGCAGAAGCACCGCAAGGTAAGGCTGTTCCTAACGGTGTTCTTGTTCTTGCAGGAGCTGAGCGCAGAAGAAAGATGCAGGCCTGCTGGATACCGATCCGAACATGGTGAGTGTCACGCTGCAGGTGCAGAAAACACAAAGCATGTTTCTCAGCCTGGGCGTGGCTTAAATAGTCTCTGGGTATCCCAGGTGTCTCTGGGCTGAACCACACCCAAAAGACTAGACGGCACATGCAGTTCCGGGAACCAAAATATGTGGGGGCATCCATCTTGTCCCCATCAATGCACTACAAGTGCAATCCCCAATGTTATCCTATGGGAGTGAGTGAGTCTGGTGCAACAAGCGCCAAGTCTGGCTCCAAGTGGGTCTTTGGAGGGATGGAGAGGTCCTTGAGGGCCTTGTAGGTGATTGTGGCCTGGCTCCAGCCTGACATCTTGGATGGCTGGGGACATGAGGGGCAAGAATCATGACACTCTGTCCAATATACATCAGAAGATCCATACCGGTTGAAGCACCCATAACCAGACAACCCTGAGCAACACGGGACCCTATTAGACAGCCATACCAGCTGCTGATACCAAATGAGGAGTACCTACACACGGTCCACAAAGAGACCCCAAAAGCTTTAATGGAAGGCCAGTGGAAATGACACAAGGGCCTGAACAGACCTGTGAATGAATAAAAGTAGCTATCGAAGATAACACGCCAGTGTGAGTAACTACGAAAATGAATGGAATAGACACAGAGAGGAGACAAGGTTACAACGTGAGGAAACAGTGCTACAAGACAAGATGGAAGCAACCGTCCTGTTAAACATGTGTAAATAGGCTAGAAACGCAAGATGCTAAGAAATCGATACTGCTTGCAATGCTTAGTAGAAGATAGAGCGGCAAGCGCAAACCATATATATACCTCAGTAAAGAACATTATACAAGTGCGACTCCATTTTGTAAAGGCAGAAATGTACCCAGGCGGCCAGAGGCCTAACAGGCCAAGTTTCGAAACCCAGCCAAAGGCAAGAGAAGGAGCGGAATCGAAACTCAACAAAGAGCGCCTCATGCCTGGGAAATCGAGGTCAACCAGAGAAGAGGAGGAGAGCGTCAGCTCACAAAACTCCAACTTCAGAGCATACCAGCCTGCCTCATGAAGATCAAGATAAGGGGGGCCCATGCAAGTGGCTAGGCTGACACAGAATTAAATGCACTAAAAGCTGGAAACTGAAGCAGATTCATGGTGAACTAACACGTGACCAGCCAGGCGCGAAGAAGTACCATCGCCTGATGTCATCCACGACCCGAGGATGCCATAACTTTTCCCGATTAGAGACTACAGTTTCGAGGCCATCCTTAGCCAACTAATTGACACGTCGCCCTAAAACACTGATTGATGGAAGGGAGGCAGGGTGAAACTTGGGACACCAGGCACAGGGGTGTCCATTCTGCATGCTGCTAATTAAAAGTGGAAATTTATGTCTAGGGGTGTAACCTGCCCAATCACAATGGACCAAGTTATCTGGTCGAACGGAAAATCATATCGTGCCTCCTATACTGTATAAATATATGTATATTGGCCTACGCCAAGCTGCTTGTAAGCCACTTGCAAGGAAATCCGCGTTGCAAGGTCTTGACCTTAGATCAGTGTAAGCCGCCATTTTAGGTCTATCCGCCATTTTAGATTCTCCTTCTAGAGTCACCCTGTGTTCTAAGATGGTGGACAGTGTCATTCTGAATGTAACATGGCCGTCTTGACCTCTGTGTACAAGCTAATGTGTAACTTGCCTGCAGGCCACATGTTAGGGTCATGAACTGAGACCTTGTCCTTCGCTGACCTGTATGTAGAAGATTATCTGCACCAACGAAGCTAGTTCAATGTTGCTTCTATTAGGCCTTCTGATAGAATGTCTCGTCCTTTTCAATCTTTCAAGATGGCTCGTATAGGCAATAAGGATGCCATGCCTCCTCCTTACACTGTTAACTATAGCCCCGATTCAATTTCTTTCTGAATACAGAGAAATGGCACTCAGTGAATGGGAGATTTGAAAGGTTGCGCCAACGTTGCGAATATGACTGGGGAAGACAGACCTTTGTATGTAGGCAAACCTGTCTTCTTTGTTTGCGGTAATGTAGCATTTCCATGGTTTACCCAGGGATTGGCAGGGAACTTGTTATTTAGGCATCCTGTTACCCGGGGTATTCCTAACCAGTACTGTAGAGGATTCAAAGGCTCATCCACGGCCAGACGAGAATAGTGACACTCCAGAACAGGTTCTGGGAGACGTAGCGAAATCCTTCATGCCATTTTGGGGACAAATAGCGAACTCTGAAGACATCAGGAGACTAGCGAGAGTACTGGAGAGAACCATCAACCAGACCACAGACATACTCTATAATATGACATTAGAACAGAAAGCAATAAGATTAGTAGCACTTCAGAACCGGATGGCATTAGATGTCATTCTGGCTGAACGTGGTGGAGTGTGTAAATTGGTGGGGTCCGCTTGCTGTGTTTTTGTTCCAGATTCCTCCTCAACTATTTTCAAGGCAATACAGAATCTGCACGTCCTTAGTTCAGAAGTGCATGTTCCCGCGGGAAACTGGGATCTTAGCGCTTGGTTCTGGGACTTCTTGCGATCTTGGGGTTGGAAAGTGCTTTCGGTCTTACTGATTATTTTGGGAATTCTGTTGCTTCTTTGTTGCTGTATACAGTGTTTACCAAGTATATGTTCGATGCTAGGGGGATGTTGCGCACAGGCGATTGGTACAATAGGACACAAGGTATACGCCCCAGATACGAGTTCTAAACAGTATGTGCTGGAAGAGATTCTGATAACCGATCTAATGTCAATAGATATTTCTGACAGTGATTCAGGGTGTATGGATGTTGAGATGTGTTGTTGTTCGTAAAGTGACCAGAAGTAGCTTAGTACTTGACATAGACCAAAAGAAGGGTTTGTCGAACGGAAAATCATATTGTGCCTCCTATACTGCATAAATATATGTATATTGGCCTACGCCAAGCTGCTTATAAATCACTTGTGAGGAAATCCACGTTGCAAGGTCTTGACCTTAGATCAGAAATTTTAGGTCTATCCGCCATTTTAGATTCTCCCTCTAAAGTCACCCTGTGTTCTAAGATGGTGGACAGTGTCATTCTGAATGTAACATGGCCGTCTTGACCTCTGTGTACAAACTAATGTTACTTGCCTGCAGGCCATATGTTAGGATCATGAACTGAGACCTTGTCCTTCGCTGACCTGTGTGTAGAGGATTATCTGCACCAACAAAGCTAATCCGCAAGCATATGTTAAACACAATATATTCAAATACCGAAATGTGAACACTTGTTTGACTGCATTGTATAAAACTATTGGAGAAGGCTCTACGAGAAATCCTAAAACAAACTGTTGCTATTGTAATCTGTTAGTGAATATATTAAAGGTAAACCCTAAATGTATAGATGCATGAACTCGGCACGAACCCTAGATCCGTAATGTATTAACTTGTATTAACTTGGAAGTGGGTTGAACATCATGATTTCGAGAGTATAAAAAGTGTGACTATTCTAATCTACAGTCGCACTGACTGAGCACACCAAACCAAGCTGGAGTTCGCCGTGTTGTACTGAGGGCCGATAGCTATCCGTTGCTTTGTTCTTTGAAACTGTTCAGTATAAAATAAAGATCTTTGTATGTTCCTTTGTAACACGCGTTTGGGGTATTTCCTTTTGGGGTACTCAGCCTCGATATCTTCTTTTTGTTTCACAATCTGGAATCCTATAGATATTGTAACCAATAGGATGTTGTTGTTGTAGTGACGTCTATCACGCGTGATGTAGAGGGATGGGTGTAGACACCCAACCGATAAGAGTTATCCAATCCGCATGCCCTATTATCATATACAGATAAAACACCTATACTTAAGTTACCTTTCCTAACCAATTATATTGCATGATGATTTTTTATAGAAATTAGATGTCAGTGATGACGATTTTTGCCTATAAGAATTGCTGTTTGACTGAAGTTTGAGGAAGTCAGAACGAGACAGGTGATCGCAATGCTGCTGATTTCCATTTATTTCTCTGTTTGATGTAATTGTCCTCATTATTGAGTCGTGTTGAGTCGTGTTGGAGTAAGTGAATCCGGCACCCCCTGTCCTCACATGGTGCAGCTATCTTGTCTTACAAGTTCTGGACGGTGAGCGCTGACCTATGGGCCCATCAGTAACTTCTTCCCCTCCTGAACATTTCGCAGCAGAGTATGGTTTCCACCATCGATTATTGATTATCGATTGATATAGTTATAAGACACCTCTAGACCGATGGCACAAATCGATCGGTGAGTGAAGCAATAAAACTCGTTACTTTGGCAAATGTTGTGTAGGCATTATAGCCAGTAAGGGAAAGGTAACGGTGGGCGGCAGAGAAAATTAAAGTAGTTAGAAGTAGAGAAGACTGTATATATATAGGGGGTAATGACTCAATCATAAGAAATAAAGAGAGGATTACCAGGGGGGCACCTGAGACAAAACATAAGGATTACCAGGGGGGCACCTAATACAAAATGTAAGGATTACCAGGGGGCACCTGAGACAAAAACGTAAGGATTCGCCTTGTTACTGCGCTTTAAAGAGTGGTCAGAAGGAACGTGAACCCATACCCCACAGAGGGGGGACAATTTAGGCTACGGTGACGATTAAAGACGGCATCAAAGGGGTTCATTCACATCCCATGACGGGGTATTGATTAGAAGACAGGTATACGTATGACCAGCTGGTGTCCGTCTAGACTGTCAAATGTCTGCCATGTGTGTCCTGTTTATGTCAAATGTGAAATAATTGTATTGTTGATTGATTGAAATGCATTATGCTTTACGCGATTCTGTAGCTAAGAGGGAATCGCCATTGAATTGATGGGTTTTGAGTAAATTGTTGGCACAAAATTTGGCGGGAAAAGATTGGATTGGAGCTTGCGTATTTGGTGCTCTCTCATACTATTGAGAGGTCAAAGAATTGTATAAAAATTGGTGGTGAAGAAATTAAGAATGGAGGAAGTTACCCCACTTGTGCATTTGTGCAAACAACTACCCAAGCACGCACCAAAGCTGAAAAAATACAGCCAGCAGTGGGTCAAGGGTACCGCCAATAAGATGTTTATGCCATGGGCCCAGAACGGGTCACTCTCTAAGGCTGTTCTACAGCACATGACTATCTTCTTACATGCCACATATTCGGGCAAGAAGTTAGAGAAACGTCTTGCTAATCTAGAGTTGTGGAAAATGTTTGAAGAAACGAAGGTGGAAGAACCACACACAGAATGGATATTAAATGTATGTACAGAGGGGGGTGAGACACCTACCGCGCCACCAGCCCCGCCTGAGCCAGTCATTGAAGGAAGTCAGAGGGTCTTTACAAACTAAGAGAACTTAAAGCAGCCACGGGGTATAGCAACCCCGCATATGAGTCCCCTGTGTACAGTAGTGACGATAATAAGGGAAAAGAACAGGAAAACAATATCGCCTCTGTAGTCTCAAGGAACAAAGAGAGATGCGAAGATAAAGGGAAAGATTGGGCACAGAGTTGTGCACCTCCAGATAAGGAGAAAGAGGGAAGTAAACATAAAGAAAAAGAAGGTAGAGATGATGAGATAGCAATCGCGAAAGACGAATGGATTGGAGGTCAAATATTACTGAAGTTAAATGGAAAAGGAGGTGATGATTTGAGGCTAAGGGAGAAGTATGATGAGACGCAAAGGGGAGAGAAAGAGAAAGGGATGGAAGAAAGAGATGAAAGGACTAGAAAGAAAGATAGGCTAAGGCGAGAACAACTATATTGCGAAGAGCAAGGAATACCGCTCAGTCGCACACAGTACGCAGCCTATAAAAAGTACAGGCAGAACATGTTAAGGTTGGAGGAAGAAAGGAGAGTGCACGAAAGGAAAGTAAAAAAGCGGGAAGATGAGGAAAGTAGAAGGGCAAAAGAATGTAGAAATGAACGGATGAGAGAGGTAGATAAGGCCAGAGAAGAAGCAAAGAAGCGAAAGGAAATAGACAAGGAAATAGAACGTTAGCAGGCACGGGATCTTGAATATTTGGAGCGGGAAGTGATTAAACCCAATCCTACAGTAGAATGTGAAGACATAGAAGAATTCTTTCCTGCAAGCGATGCGGTACCAGGTACAAACGGGACAAATATTGAAGATGACTTCGACACCAGAAGCATCGGGGAAACGATAGATAAAATATACGACGAGATGGGGCTAGAGCAGATATCCAATGGGGGAAGCGAAGATGAGCGCTTAGAAAGCACTCAGCTATATGACACCGAGGATGTCACCTGAAGTAGTGGGAGCAGGGGACTGTCCCTAGAGAGGCTGGAGATTGGGCAGAACGAAGAAGATGCAAGGAGTTGTGTAAACTGGGAGTATTCAGAATCTGACTCTGGTGGGGAAATGGAGGATGTGGCACATGAAGAAGGGAGACGGTGCGAAAAACGGCTCCCAGGGGACCGAAGGGTACGATGGTCAGACACTAGCGGGTCCACAAGTAGGTCACCGAAGTCTGCCACGCAGTCCGGCCGTCATGAAGGAACACCCCACAGTCAGAGGGGGGCGTCAGCACCTGCCTATGAAGACAGATTAAGGGCATTGCCAGGTAGACGGCAAGGCGGGAATGCCATCCCGATGACAGATCAGAGAGCTATGGGGAAAGAGAAGGAGGACTGTGCATTCCAATTCCTGTTGCTAGAGAAGGGGGGAGCAAGACCACAGTATATTCCATGGCCACATATGGACCAGGAGAACCTTAAAAATAAGCTTCCACTGCTGACATCGGGAGCCGGAAAGTAGATATACGAGTTACAGAAAATGACGGGGGGTGTCACCTTAGCTATAGGGGACATTAAGAGCCTACTAATTGCCATACTTGGTGAAAGAGCAGATGATGTATGGAAACGGGCAGGCTATCCTAGGGTAACCCTAACTAACACCTCCCATGAAGGAGCGCTGTTTAATAACTATAGGGCAGCAGTGTGGAAAGCGCTGCGAACGCTATATCCAGACACTTCTGATATGGGGGCTATAATGACTTGAAAAATGAAAGAGTCAGAGGACACGTTGATTTATATCCGGAATTTTCAGGAAGCGTGGGTGCTCGAAACGCATGAGTCTTGGACGAAATCTATCCCTGTATTCTACCACATATTATGCCAAGGGTTGCCTGAACCCGGTGCAGAAGCAGCTCAAAAAATTGGTAGGAGTAGAAGCAAAACCATGGGCCGAAATACAGTTGACAATTGCACACTACTGTAGATTGTTGCATGAAAAGAATCGGAAAAAGGAGGCAACTCATAAGGGTGAGGAGGCGAAGCTGGTGCAAAGAAGCTCTCGAAGTATGCCCTCGAGGGAGCCATGCTCAGCCCAGCCGAACCAAGCGCACAACAAGCGTCCAACCCATTGCAGAATAATCAGGGTAATGCAGGATTTTTCCCAAGAGGAAGGGGTTTTGGAGGAAGAGGATGGCAGAGTAATCAAGGAGGGTTTCGAGGAAACCAGGGAGGCTTTCAGAATAATCAAAATGGCTTTCAGAACGTCCAGGTGGGCAGTCAAGCTATGCCAGATGGACAGATGGCCCGACCACCGCCAGTGTGTTGGCTGTGTGGAATGACAGGACACGTGGTGCACATGTGCAGAAGCCAAGGCATGTGGCAAAACAGCCAAGGGATGGGGGCAGGCATGGTGAATCAGCCTGCCATCCCACAACCGAGCGGTGCACAAAATTACACAGTGCAGCCGCAGGCGTCAGGCGTGCAGCAAGGTGCACAGTAAGTGGTTCAACCACTGAACATGGGGAACTTGCCGCAGGGACAACCCCAGCAGGCACCACCGCAAAAGTCACAGGACACTAGCTCCGGAGGGGGATTTAACCCTGGGGCTGGGGGAAATCAACAAGTATACAGTGGGCCAAACTTATATATAAAATAGGACAGCTCACGGGGGACTCTGATGCGCTCTATCCTATCAGTGACACCAGACCCTAAAAGGGAACCAAGGGTGAATCTCACCAAAGGGGGGATGAATATTCCTTCTTAGTTGACACGGGTGCAACGCACTCGCGCATACGAGAAGGCAGGTTTTCCTTGTCCGGCGAGGCTGTAGATACTCAGAGTTTCACTGGAGCTCATAGTAGAGTTCTCAGTCTCAGTGTGAGAGCGTAAAATGAATGTACCCTATTTTATTCACGTCAGACCCCAGTAAATATTCTGGGCCGAAACCTGATGACTAAATTAAACATGAACATCTCATTTACCGTGAATGGTATAGTGTGCTCCACGCCAGTAATGCATTATTCAAATGTGTGCGAAATGATCAGAGCATACTCAGGACGTGTAACCATGAGAGCTGTACCATTAGAGCCAGATGTCTTTGCATATGGCGTGCGGGTGCTTATGGCAGGACTGCCAGGCCTCGCAGGCAAAAACCTACGAGAACCCCTGATGAGTTTCTGTTCAGACCAAGAATACCCATGCACGAAGAGGAGGGGCAAGTATTTCCCTTAACAATACAATCTGCCGCAGTACGAGGGAAAGTGGTATTGGTCGATGGATATGATGACGAAGGCAGACAATGTTGTGCAATTATCATCATCGAAGAAGGGTATCGAGTGACTGACGTCACCGATGACGATCTGTTCGAAGAGCACCCTGACCTAGAGGAGACAAGGGTGGAAGTAAGTCTCACATTTTGTGTCAAAATGATCAGACGGGTGGTGCCACAGAGAATGATGCTGGTAAATCCAAAATACTTTCAAGACGACATGGCCCAAGTGCCTGTCGCGGTATGGACTACAGGGCCCTATGATGTAGGCCTCCTGAAGGAGGCCGGTGAAGTAAAAATCAAACTAAAACCAGGAGCGATTTTGCCACGAGCACGACAATACTCTATGTCCAGAGAGGCAGATGAAGCGCTCGCGAAGAAAGTTTCTGCCATGATGAAGCAGGGCATCCTAGTGACGGCAGAATCACCTTGCAACACAGTGATTTATCCTGTCAAGAAATCAAAAGGAGGGTCTTGGCATTTAATCCAAGATTTACAAGCACTAAACAATATAGTTGAAGCCGAATTCCCTCTAGTCCCTAATCCATCCACAATACTGTGTAACATACCCACTGAGGCAAAATATTTCACGGTGATCGATTTGAAAAATGTGTTTATCTCGATTCCGTTGCACCGTGAATCACAAGACCTGATTTCATTCACTTACTGACAAATGCGTCTGAAAAGCACGAGGTTGCTACAGGGGTACTGCAAGTCCCAGTCTATTTTCAACAGAGTCCTGCAAATGGACCTAAACAATATTGCGGTGGACAGTGTTGTTTTGCAGTATGCAGATGACATCCTGATCTGCAGCACCACTGAAGAGCAATGCAGGCGCGCCTCTGTCCAGCTGTTGACTATATTGGCTGAAAAGGGATATAAAGTTGATAAGAAAAAGCTACAGTACTGTCAACAGGAGGTGTTGTACATAGGGCAACCGATCTCTCATGAGGGGAAGAAGGTAACCCCAGAAAGGGCTGAAGCTATCATGAACACAGCCAAGCCCCGCACGTTAAAACAAATGCAGAGCTTCTTAGGCCTGTGCAATTATGTCAGAGCATGGGTCTTTGACTACAGCTCATATACCAAGCCCTTGCTTCAGGCTTTAAAAAAGCCCAGGCAACAAAAGAAGAAATTGAATGGACTGAGGCAATGGAGAAAGGGTTTGCAGAACTCAAGGGGGCAATTTGTAAGGCCCCAGTTCTCGGGGATTCCTAACTATGCAGAGGAATTCTACCTGTTCTCAAACTCTGATGGTAATTTTATGATGGCAGTGCTTGCGCAGTGAAACTCGCTGGGGTACAAGCCCCTAGCAAAGGAGAGGAATTCTATGATGAGATCCCCAGGGTAAAGGAAAACACCCTGGCAAGTGGAGAGATCGTCTTTATTGACGGTTCTTCAAGAATCGACCAAGAAGATGGACAAAGGTATACAGGAGTGGCTGTGATAAAATGCCTACTGAATGGAGAGTTTTGAGCATTTATCTGTGAGCAAATACCCTCTCACTATTCTGCGCAAGCTGCAGAACTGCTGGCACTGATACTCGCCATTGAGAATCATGCAGACCAGGAAGTAACTGTGTACAGTGACTCAGCCTATGTGATGTCCACAGTACATGCAGGACTAGCACGCTGGAAAAGGAGGGGCTACCTCCGAGCAGACAGCATGCCAGTGCAGCATGCAGCCTTATTGGACAGGCTGATAAAAGCACTACAGCTCCCAGTGGGCATAGCGGTCGTGAAATGCGCCGCTCATACCAAGGGGACGGATTTCGTGTCACGTGGAAATCATGAAGCGGACACGGAAGCCAAGCGCATGGCATCTAAAACTGAAACAATCATGGACGTGGAGGTGGCACGTACCAATGAGAGAATGATGGTAGCGCGAGCCACACCAGAAGCCTATAGCAATATGGGGCAGATTCAGCTAATGGAGCTCCAGGGGGAGGCACCTCAGGAGGAGAAAAATCTGTGGAAGCGTTGAGGGTGTTCTTTAAACCCCTCTGACGGGTTGGCGAGACAAGACAGCACTGGTAAACCAGTAATGCCTGTCGGCCTTCTAAAGGTAGCTTTAGAACAACTACCCAAAATCTTGCTACAACGTTCGCAGAAGACTGGTTCACACCGAATGTAGCAGACATTGTTGCATTTTTCATGGTGAACTGCATTATCTGCCAGCAGTTCACCGATGGGCACACATTAAAATTAGTGAGAGGAATCATTTCCAGACCAAATGGACCATTCCAGCACTTGCATGTCGGCTACGTCGACATGATTCAAGTGTGCAACGGGTACAGGTATTTAATTGTGGTGGTTTGTCCGTTCTCTAGGTGGATAGAAGCAGGTCCCTGTACACACCCTAACGCTACCTGTGCTGCCAAGTTCCTAGTGAGGGAGGTGATCCCTAGATGGGGGGTATGCGAAGTAATGAGATCAGATAACGGGGCTCACTTTGTAAATTCAGTTTTCGAACAGATTAGCTTGTTGCTTGGTATAAAGCACAAGTTCTCGTCGGCGTACCATCCGGAGGGGAACAGGTTATGTGAATGGCTCAACGGCTTGCTTAAGGAAAGGGTAGCCAAGTTGAAGCTCACATTAAAGACGGGATGGCTGCACTGTCTACCATTGGCATTGTATGCATTTCGGAACCAACCAGGATCTGACCATCACCTCACGCCGCACAAGATAGTTACAGGCAGAAGGAGATAGAGCTAGTTGTGATGCCCAACCAACTAGAGAGGTTCTGGGAACAGAGATGCAAAAGTACCTTGACTGTATGACATCCAGCACCTCTGTCATTACAGGCCTGCTGCAGTGATGGCAAAAAGGGGACAGCACAGCACAAAACACATCAGGAAGTGCTGAAGCAGGCGCAGCTCAAATCCTTTGAGCGCCCCTTGTCTTCCCTGGTGATGCCGTATTGGTGAGAAACCATGCAAGAAAAAGGTGGGACGAGCCAAGATTTAATGGCTCCTTTATCGTAGAGGAATGCACCCCATCCGCCGTCAAGCTCCAGGGCAGAAGAGCATGGATCTTTCTAAATTATACCAAACCCTATGCAGGAGAGAGCCCTCCAGCTACATCTAACTGCGAAGAGTCTACAGACAATGGGGAAGAACCTCAGCACGTGCAGACAAGATCCATGGTGAGGATGAAGGACGCATGAGCAGCAAAACAAATGGCAAAATAATCCAGTAACTTTGTGGCTTTCAAAACGAGACATTTCCTCAAACCAAGTGAAGAATGATAAAAAGACAATAATCTGGACATTCTGTGCAGTCAAAGTTGCAGAGTAAAAGAAGAGAATCGCACATCCAAAGCTCCAGTAACGCTACTCATATGAACGTAAAGCCACACAAAACGTTGGAAAAGCCCTAAGACTTTGACAACCGGAAAATAAGACATTTTTGAGAACCAAAAACGATATCCTGAAGCAACTAGTACCAAGACTTTGTCATAAAATTTATGGTGTCCCCCAGTAGAAATATTGCAAAGGATGTGCTTTTCTGTTTTCGTCTGGTATTAGAGACATATCCATCACTTGTAGGGAGAGACACCAGCATCGCAGATTTCATTCAAAATCCAGCTAACAGGAAGATAATACGGCAACTGCTGACGGTCCTCGCGGAGTCTTTTGCCAAAGTGCCAGAGTACTGGGAATAAGAACACAAATGCTTCCACCTCAAGTGATCATCGATGAACTGACATACACCTTGTTTTTCCGAATCATAGAGGAGTGCCCAGGACTTGTCTGGAGAACCACAGATACCCTAATCTTTATCAGAGATCCAAGAAACAACGAATTTCTAAACCAAGTGTCGTACAAACTGAATTACGTGGTCGCAATCCATGCAGTAGGAAAGTGTAAAAACTGTTCACATCACAAGAAAGGCCTGTGATCTAGAGACCAGAAAGTCAGAGCGAATGTCGTTGTCACCAGAAGACAGCAGTTTTGCATACTAAGTCTTCTTCCACCTCATTGAGAACTTTCCTGAACTAGTGGGTAGACCCAACAATGTTGACTTACCCACATTCCTCAGAGACCCAGTAAAGAACGCACAATTAAACAAGCTCCTGAGAGCTATCATAACGAAACTGAGACGCGATTACAGACATCCACTGCTAAGGAGAGCCTTAGAAGGAGGAGATCCACTTCGTCATCCTTCTGCCATGGAGCAGATCGAGGAGAGAGACACTGTTCTTCAACTTGTCACCGATAGACCAAGTACTTCACTATCTTATTTTCCTTTTCCTTCATTTTTCTCATATTTTCCTATCTTTTCATATGTTCACTTTTATTTTTATTTTTGTTTTTATTTTTACAACATTTCATTTTTTTGTGATTTTTAGCAGTTCCATCTTTTCATTCATTCACATTGAGCAAGTTCTAGCATGTCCTCAGTACCAAGGCAAATTCGAGGCGTGCATTGGGACCTCACCTATTATCAATATGCATAATGAATGTGATGTACCAAAGTTGCTAGCCTAACCCTTTTCCATAGTCTAGCATAGGAACTGTACTGAGTACCCAGAGACTACCGTCGTCACTCACTACAGGGGGGACATTTGGAGAAACACTTGTCCCTCTAATAGTAACGAACTCTCGAAATACGAGACCACAGCAAAAGAAATAATAAATAATTGACTATGAGCTCATTCGAAATGGGGTCCCAGAACAGTAACTTGGTTTTACCCCCAACAGAAGGGCGCCCCCACTTCCCTGGAAGAAAATGCTGCAAATTGTTTTTCCGAACGATTATATGTATATGTATAGTTATTATTATTGTTTTTCTGCCATTAACAATCAGAACTGCTTTTTTATCGGTGTGCGAAGTGCCCCAATCTAAGTGTGCCCACCAGATAATGAACATCAGGGGCCTACGAAAGCACCCAGACCCTATATAGTCTTCCCAGTCCCAAGAAAACTTGATAATAAAAGTAACAAACTCAATTTAAATGTAATGAGCAATGATTTAGACACATTTGAGGAAACAAATGAAGAGAAAACCTGGAGACAGGGTCAGCACGGGATGAATGACAATGTAGCACTGACCACGGCACGCACCCACACACAGAACGCACACAACCAAGGGCAAGTGTCAATGGTTACAAGGCCTCCAACGAAGGCAGCAGAGAAGGAGAGACTGCCTGCCGAACATTCAATTCCAGAGAATAGCGGAAATTACCAAGAAAAGCCAAAGGAATTACCAAAGACGGAGGAAATAGCAAAATCCCTCAAAAGAACATTAGTGACCACGTAAGAACTCACAGAGAAGACACACATGCTAATAGATTATGCGTTCCCATTCATAGTCCAAGCAAAGAAACTGCACGAGGAGCTGAAAAACAAAACTATAGAAACTATAACAGCAAGCACACCTGCTCCAACGCAAGGAACGAGCCGCAGGCCTACAACACAGCCACGAGTTGGGAGGTTGGTGAACCAATGGTGGTTATGAGAAGATTATGGCAGAAGACAGAAGGGAAGGAAAGGAAGCACAAATCCTCCTCCTACCACAGCGATGCAGTCAAGGCAGCCTTCTCCATCGAGACAACCAAAGTGGAAAAGCAGCACAGATGCATTCAGAGACATAGTCATAGCAAACTACAGAAGAACGCTGAGAATCAAGAGAAGCCCTCATGAACATTACAATGAACTTAATTATTTCCTGGACAGCACAGCCCATCTCGGAAACAACATGTGTTACCAGCACATGAAGGAAGTAGGACGAAGGCAGTCAGAAGGAGAATGCTTCGTCTGTGCACTCCTGCCATACAGCATGGGAAAATCCCAGATCTTTGTGGCTGGAATAATTGATGTCCCTAGAGCACACCGTATGTCACATGTAGCAATGTTCAGCACCAGAGGACAATTTATGGGAAGAGATGCCTTGTTGATATGGGCCAACGATAAGGATTACCTGGATGAAGATGGCTACGTCCAGGATATTAAAACAAGAAACCGAGCGCATACAAGTAATCACGTGATCAGGTACGAGAACCCTCGAATCAAAGAATCAGGGATAAGATGGGAAGTTAACCCGAGACTGAACGTTCAAGGAAAGACTGCAGAAGAGTCTCAAATCTGGAAGAACAGAGGTCAAATGCAGATCTGTGGGTCAGTGGTCTCCCCAGATGGATGGGAAGACGTAGTCGTAATCTGTTGAGCATGGATCGTCCTTAGAGCCTGCAAGGAAGCAATAGAGAATTTGCAGAAGTTATGCAAACCTCTGTGGCCAAGGCTGGTAAAACTGCTAACATGGCTCAAAGATAGAGGAGGACCCCTGCAAATAGTACCACTGGAGAGCCTGAAACTATGTTTCAGAAACAATGGCACAAGGAAGATGGGAGAGAATCAAAACTGCCGACGAATCTTTGAAGCTCCAGGAATGACACAAGGAACCGCAGTTATTATGGACCATTACTGGGCGTGTGGATCCAAGGCATACATAAGGCTGCCAAAAAACTGGGGAGGCATATGCACACTAGTGAAGGTCCATGTTCCGCACTAGTGATCCCTAAGAATTACCTAAAGTTGGACAGTTTCCCGAAAGCAGATGCTCATCTAAGAAGAAGGAGATCTGCGGAACTGGTATCCAGGATGAAGATGGAAAATTACTTTTCTCCCAACTCAGACGAGGCATTCCATGCAATCCCGTACGAACACAGGCTGTTCAGCCTCACCTCAACAGTATTCACAACACTACTCCTGCCCCACATCCAAGTTGGAGTGAATACTAAATGTTTGCAGATAACCAGATGGGAGTTATTGCAGACCATCAATACCACTATAAAAGGATTCAATGCGATCAAAGAAGAGCTGAGAGCAATCAGACTTATGACCCTCCAAAAGAGATATGTGCTTGACATGATCACTGCAATGGATGGAGGTGTTTGTGCAAAAATCGGAGAATCATGTTGCACATTTGTACCATCACACGATGAAGAAAACAGAACCCTGACAGAAGCTATAAGCATGCTGACAAGCCTGAAAAACCAGGTGATCGATGAAAGTGATGAAGCAGATGATGACAGCTGGTTTTGAGACCTATTCTCGTGGGTCCCACAATGGATGGCAGATATATTCAAGTTTCTGGGACCCCTACTAGCAATGGTATTGCTAGGATTCTGTGTTAGCAAGATAATCATTACACAGTGCCAGAAAACTGCAAAGAAAGCCATAGGGATGAAAATAATGGTTGATGTCGAGCCAGGATGGAAGCCCAGAGACCTGACTGATGAAGAAATAAGAGGCTTTGTGAAAGCCAGCAAATTTGCACCAGAGAGAACAAAGTTCACATACCCTAAGAAACGAAGAAGGTATGAAGAAAAATGGATCTACTGCAGCCCAAATGGACAATCTCAGCTATTGACATGGAACAAAGACAAACATGTGAAAACAGCAGGGAGTTTGAAGGGAGTGATACAAATATGGATTCCAAAGGCTCACACATTCACACCATCATGTACCAATGCATAGGACAAAGAGCATGACACAGAAGAATCAAAATAAATGAATGGAAAGGAGATTGCAGAAGTGGTCGATGAACCGACCACAGGGGGGAGTATAGAGGAGGTCCCAGACATGGCCTGAACCCCTTCTCCTCATTTCGAGGTACCAGGAGCGTACTCGCCAAGGTATGTGACGTATGAAGATGAAATGAACCTACAAAGAGCTGCACTGGGACTCTTCCCAGTATACATCAGAAGATCCATACCGGTTGAAGCACCCATAACCAGACAACCCAGGACAGCACGGTACCCTATTAGACAGCCATACCAGCCGCTGATACAAAATGAGGAGTACCTACACACGGTCCATGAAGAGACCCCAAAAGCCTTAATGGAAGGCCAGTGGAAATGACACAAGAGCCTGAACAGACCCGTGAATGAATAACAGTAGCTATCGAAGATAACACGCCAGTGTGAGTAACTACGAAAATGAATGGAATAGACACAGAGAGGAGACAAGGTTACAACGTGAGGAAACAGTGCTACAAGACAAGATGGAAGCAACCGTCCTGTTAAACGTGTGTAAATAGGCTTGAAACGCAAGATGCTAAGAAATCGATACTGCTTGCAATGCTTAGTAGAAGATAGAGCGGCAAGCGCCAACCATATATCTACCTTAATAAGGCACATTATACAAGTGCGACTCCATTTTGTAAAGGCTGAAAGGTACCCAGGAGGCGAGAGGCCTGACAGGCCAAGTTTCGAAACCCAGCCAAAGGCAAGAGAAGGAGCGGAATCGAAACTCAACAAAGAGTGGCTCATGCCTGGGAAATCGAGGTCAACCAGAGAAGGGGAGGAGAGCGTCAGCTCACAAGACTCCAACCTCAGAGCATACCAGCCTGCCTCATGAAAGTCAATGTTAAGGGGGGCCCATGAAGGTCGCTAGGCTGACACAGAATTAAATGCACTAAAAGCTGGAAACTGAAGAAGATTCATGGTGAACTAACACATGACCAGCCAGGTGCGAAGAAGTACCATCGCCTGATGTCATCCAGGACCCGAGGATGCCATAACTTTTCCCGATAAGAGACTACAGTTTCGAGGCCCTCCTTAGCCAACTAATTGACACGTCGCCCTAAAACACTTATTGATGGAAGGGAGGCAGGGTGAAACTTGGGACACCAGGCACAGTGGTGTCCATTCTGCATGCTGCTAATTAAAAGTGGAAATTTAGGTCTAGGGGTGTAACCTGCCCAATCACAATGTACCATGTTATCTGGAGTCCTATAGATATTGTAACCAATAGGACGTCGTAGTTGTAGTGATGTCTATAAGGCGTGATGTAGAGGGATGGGCGTAGACGCCCACTCGATAAGAGTTATCCAATCCGCATGCCCTATTATCATATACAGATATAACACCTATACTTAAGTTACCTTTCCTAACAAATTATATTGCATGATGATTTTTTATAGAAATTAGACGTCAGTGATGACGATTTTTGCCTATAAAAAGTGCTGTCCGACTGAAGTTCGAGGAAGTCGGAACGAGACATGTGATCGCAATGCTGCAGATTTCCATTTGTTTCTCTGTTTGATGTAATTGTCATTAAACGGACTTCCCTTTGCCAACTTATTGAGTCCTCATTATTGAGTTGTGTTGGAGTAAGTGAATCCTGCACCCCCTGTCCTCACATGGTGCAGCTATCTTGTCTTACAAGTTCTGGAGGGTGAGCACTGACCTCTGGGCCCGTCAGTAACTTCTTCCCCTCCAGAACAAACCCAACGACCTTGCCAATCACAGTTATTTGTCTACTGTCTTAATTTTCCCTTCTCCTTTTCAAATAGACTCATATGTCCAGAAACACTTTAATGTTAGAGTTAATCCTGCTGGAACACGAATTACCTGGAACGAGACCTCTTTAGGTAGGGTCAAAGAAACTGCTTTGGCCTGTCTATCAATTACTTCATTAGATTGGCAATATTCAACCTTTATCGACAAATATTATGGTAGATTCTTGGAGGAGCTACTGTCTGCCAGTGTATGATCCCATAATGGTTAGTCGAAAGAAGGCGCTCCGCCTAAAGATTATAAGTAAAATGAATGATATGACTCTTTCCTGCAGCCTTAAAATACAGCAGATAAATCAGGCTAAACAAGCATTAAGAACTGGATTAAGATTAATTGCAATTCACGGTATCAGAGAGATGCAGAAAAAATGCTCTTGATTTTAGACATAAAGATGTTTGGTCATTTTGGCGTTTAATGAACGATCTTACACGCCGAACATAGAATCTCCTCAGTTGCAGAACATCAATGGGTCTCTCGTTCTGCCACAATCTTTGACAAACACTCTGATAAGGAACTTGAAGAACCTTCCTATATGGCCAAAACCAATGATTCTTGGGTGATGACCATAAGTAAAAACACATTTTAGTAGCTATCAATAGGATTAGCTCCTCGAGAGGCAGTGGACCCAATAATCTGTCCAATCTCCTATCGAGGGGGATCCAGAAACCTGAGCCTCAATATTACTGCTTTATTGAACAATATCATTGCCATCAGCATGTTTTCTGAATCCTGGTCAAGTGCAATTTTCAAAAAGGGCTCACGTGCTGGTCCACTAAACAGCAATGATTGATGCTGATAGTAAGTTAGTTGCTTCATTCGCTTTGTTCCATTTGGAAACATGGCAAAGGTCATGCAATAGAATTCCTTTATGGCAGAAAGGGTTCCGGAAACATCTTGCTACCTCATTCAATGGCTTTTTATTGACGCTAGCTGCCAAACAGGCTGATTCCCGTGAATGTGAATTGCTCCATGTGGCGACTATTGACTTGTCGGCATCATTCAATGCAGTGGACCATGGTCTATTGATGAATACGTTATTGAAATCGGGAATCCAACAGGTTTTGCTATGATTGTTAATTGGTTTGTACTCCAAGACTAAAATACAGGTAGTCCTGGACCATGATTGCAACCTGTCAAGATGTATAACAACTTTTAGAGGGCTACGGCAGGGCTGTGTATTTGCACCAATTTTGTTTCATTTACATTTTAGCAATATTCGTGACAATCTTACTCCATCTGCCCTCACCGCGCCTAAGATTCAACATTTGAAGGTACTCTGGCTGACGTTTGCTGATGATTATTTTTATTTTCGATCATATTGCAATTGGATAACAGCATTTACTGTCGGCATTCTCCAAATTCGCAACTGAGCACATACTGAAAATCAATCCTAGCAAATCCAAAATATTGCATTTTTCCTTAAAACGTAGACCTAAATTATTTATGTGGTATGTAGAACATAAGTCCCTTTAAAAAGTGACGGGTTTTGTGTATTTTTGTTTCCTCATTGCAGTAAAGTAAGCTGTTTAATTTGTTAAGGAATGGTTATCCTCAATGGGAATGGCATTGAGCAATCAATTAATTTGTGTGGACACTAAGTATCAGAGATACTCAATTTTACCCTCACTAAAGTTCTATGAGGGGAAAATTGTAGCCAAAATTCTGTACGGATTTGAGACACTGCCATTCTGGGCACTCAACCTGCTTTCAGGTATAGAAGGCCGGTTGTGGAGGAGGCCATGTCAATTGTCTCAGGTGACTCCATTATTGGCAATTCGATAGAACTCGGTCTCCTTTCTCTTAAAGGCCAAGCTCAGGGGAAGTACCTATTGTTGTATTTTAAACTTTTGGAGTAATTGTCCTTTATTTCACTGTGTATCCACACAAGACAGTGATGCGATTATTTCTTAGATTTCTCATGAATCAAATTCAAAGAAAAGAAATCTTAATACGGTATAGGATGCTAGCGGCTGATCAGGGGGAATGCAGGTTCTGTGCAGAAGAATTAGAAACACTAGAACATTTGATAACAGCCTGTCTTGTCCTAAGGGGTAAACGTGAGATACATTTTAGACACTTTTGAACAATTTTATCTACGTTGCAGAGTAATTATTTTATGAAATTGTGTTTGCCAGGCAGAACAACCTCAGTGGTATTAGCAGTCACAGGTTTTTAAATATCCTTACAGATAGAGTCATTTGTATGATGACAATGTTAAAGTGAAATTTACATTCAATGGTGCTCTGATTTAATTGTATGTAATTTTGTATCTGAAATTGAATTGTATTGTTCAAGGTTTTTTTTTTTTAAACCATGTAACAATTAATACATTGAAAAAAAAGAAAGCTATTTCAGGATACTGTTGCCTTGTCATTCCTGGCCAGATATTTCCCTTCATACATATCCTCACATGGATGTGAGGATATCTCTGGTTTGCCTACTGAGTGTACCCGTGGATGCACCTGACAGGTGGATGTGTGTATGTTTGTCCTGGATGGGATTGCCCAGTGTGCATGATGATTTTATGTTATTATGCTTGTGGTTTAGCCGTAGGCTTGTGTTTGTCCCAGAGGGTTGCAGGGCCCCCACTGTCACATAATACTTCACTGGAATTCCCACGGTCCCAGGGCCAGGTGCACAGAGCTCCTCCTGGCGGAGAAATGGATTTTCAGGAACACAGGAGGATGTGGGGGGAAGGGTTTTTCCTCCAGAGCACTGAGACTCATGAGGATGTCATGATGGACAAGTCAGTATCTTTCCCTACAGATGGCTGGGTATTACCCCCATCACGTTTGTATCCGATATAAAACGTTTGTACTGAAATAACCCAATTGTACAGACCAGAGACACGCATTGAATGTATCTTGGACATGTCTTACAAGCATGCAGGTAATTTGCATGTGACTGCATGTTATTCAGTGAGCATGCGTTCTGCATGTAAAGTATCGCAGATACCTCAACCATAGACAGTAGCCTAGGGGTTGATATATACCCATTTCCCCTCCTGTGCTGCCACCCATAGAATACAGGGGAGTTCCATGAAAAGTGATGTCCAGCTATCACATAGGCACTGACATTGCAGTCATCTCTGCACCAGGAGACAATGCTCTGCATGATTTTTATCATGTTTTAAACTAGCCATATCTGCTAGTAATTGAATGGTCACTGAATTCAAATTTCTATTTCCATGCAATGCAATGCTCCTTTATTTTGATTTTTGCACAGCCTACGATCTTCTGAAGGCCTTCCACCCCACAGCAGTTCGAACCTATCATAAAGGCCATTGGCAATATACAAATATCGAATAATATAGCATCCTAATCCATGAACGCATTCCACCCTACAGCATTGCCTCCAGCATCAGGTTTGCATTCTCGCCTTCCACCCTACAGCATTGCCTCCAGTATCAGGTCTGCTGCCTGCATTGCTGCTGTGATCCTAATCCATTCCCGCATTCCACCCTACAGCATTGCCTCCAGCATCAGGTTTTCTGCCTGTGTTGCTGCTGGGATCCTAATCCATGCCTGCATTCCACCCTACAGCGTTGCCTGCGACATCAGGTTTGCTGCCTGCGTTGTTGCTGCGATCCTAATCCATGCCCGCATTCCACCCTACAACATTGCCTGTGGCATCAGGTTTTCTGCCTGCGTTGCTGCTGCAATCCTAATCCATGCCTGCATTCTACACTACTGCGTTGGCTGCGGCATCAGGTTTGCTGCCTGCATTGCTGCTGCGATCCTCCTCCTTCCCCGCATTCCACCCTACAACATTGCCTGCGGCATCAGGTTTGCTGCCTGCATTGCTGCTGCGATCCTAATCCATGCCCGCATCCCACCCTACAACATTGCCTGCAGCATCAGGTTTGCTGCCTGCATTGCTGCTGCGATCCTAATCCATGCCCACATTCCACCCTACAACATTGTCTGTGGCATCATTTTTGCTGCCTGCATTGCTGCTGCAATCCTAATCCATGCCTGCATTCCACCTTACTGCCTTGCCGGCAGCATCAGGTTTTCTGCCTGTGTTGCTGCTGTGATCCAACATTCAATGCTACAGTGTTGCCTGCAGCATCAGGTTTGCTGCCTGCGTTGCTGCTGCGGTCCTAATCCATGCCCGCATTCCACCCTACAGCATTTCCTGCAGCATTAGGTTTGCTGTCTGCGTTGCAGCTGAGATCCTATTTCAAGCCCGCATTCCACGCTACAGCATTGCCTGCGGCATCAAGCTTGCTTCCTGCATTGCTGCTGTGATCCTAATCCATGCCCGCATTCCACCCTACAGCATTGCCTGCAGCATCAGGATTGCTGCCTGCATTTCTGCTGTGATCCTAATTCATGCCTGATATTCCACCATAAAGCATTGCCTGCAGCATCAGGTTTGCTGCCTGCATTGCTGCTGTGATCCTATTTCATGCCCGCATTCCATCCTACAGCATTGCTGCCAGCTCAGGTTTGCTGCCTGCATTGCTGCTGCGATCCTATTTCATGCTTGCATTCCATCTTACATCATCATTTCCCCCCTGCATGTCACACTGCAACATTACCTCCATGCCATCCTCCACATCCTACTGTATTGCCTGCATCATCATATTACATGGCTACGTGCAATTCGGCAGTAAGGCCTCCAGCATCATATTTCATGCTTCCATCCCATCCTGCACCATCATATTTCATGCCTGCATACCATCCTTCAGCGTTCTCTCAAGCATCTGATTTGCTGCCTGTGTTGCCTCAAGCATCATATTTCATGCAGGAATGCCATTCTGCAGCATCATATGTCATGCTCGCATACCATCCGCCAGCATTGCAGCATTGCAGAATCGTGGCATTGCAGCAAGCATTGGATTTGCATTTCAGTCCACATGCCTTTCTGCAGCAATGCCTCCAGCATCAGATGTTCCGCAAGCATTGCTTCCATCATAATATTTCATGCTTGCATGCCATCCTGCACCATCATATGTCATGCCTGCATACCATCCTGCATCAGATGTGCTGCCTGCATTGCCTCTCGCATCATATTTCATGCTTGCATGCCATACTGCAGCCTCCTATTTCATGCCTACTTAACATCCTTCAGCATTGCCTCAATCATCAGATTTGCTGCTTTTGTTGCCTCCAGCATCATATTTCATGCAGGAATGACATTCAGCAGCATCATAGGTCATGCTTGCATACCATCCTGTAGCATTGCAACAAGTATTGGATTTGCATTTCAGGCCTCATGGCTTTCTGCACCAATGCCTCCAGCATCAGATTTTCTGCAAGCATTGCTTCCAGCATCATGTATCAAATATCATACCCGCATTCCGTCCTGCAGCATTGCAGCAAGTATTAGATTTTCTGCCTGCATTGCCTCCAGCATCATATGTGATCCTTTTAGGCCATACAGCAGTATCATATGTCATACCTGCATACCATCTTGCAGCAGATTTGCTGCCTGCATTTCCTCCAGCAGCATATTTCATGTTTCCATGCCATTCTACAGCATCGTATTTCATGCTGCATGCCATTCTACAGCATTGCCTCCAGCATCAGATGTGCTTCAGTGGCTGGAGGGAACCCCTTCACAGGAACAGGGAAGAACATCTATCCACAATAGGACAGTCCACAGAGTAGCTTGATGTGTCCAATGCTATCAGTAACTTCCAACTCAGAAGAGGAACCCCAGGTGTGGGTGAGAATACGGGATAGGATATTTTCCTTTTTGGTTGACACCGGGGTGCCGAGATCTTGTGTCAGGGAATGATGGTTTCGACTGTCACAAATAACAATGGACGCCCAAGGGTTCTCTGGTGCTATGATAAAGGTTCCATTCACAGAAGTTCTACATATTACAGTGGGAGAAGATAGGATGGCGGCACCATTGTTGTAATTTCAGAAAACCCTGGTTAACATATTTGGAAGAGACGTGATGGCCAAATTAAACATGACAATTTAATTTACTGAGAAAGGAATTATATGTTCAACACCAGGCATGTACTATGCAAATGCAAGAGAGTTTCTATGTGTGTTCCCCAGATGAAAAGCTTCATGAGGGATGCCCCAAAACTCAGAACTATTCCTTTATACAGTACAGGTGTTGCTAGGATGTCTTTCACAAATTCAGGACAAGTTGTTACGATTACCCACTGAAGTTAAATTTAGAGCAGAAGTATCCATGGATGTGTCAGACAGGGAAGTAATAGCGATTCATTTAGAAGCAGCAGCAGAAGTGTGAGAGGACATAGTAGTGTAGAGGAGAAGATGTGTACATCCTCAGGAGATCCTGCCCCCCACCTACCCGGTATCTGAGGCATGAGACCCTGCCCTGTCTAACACCAGCTATTGTGCCAATACCGCAGTGAGTATTTGGAAGGAGATATCCATTGAGACAACCGTATTGAATGTACTCACAAGGTAATGATGGCCTCCAGGAGGAACTTCCTGAAGGAATATGAGAAAGAGCTAAGAAAATGAACTGATGACATCATAAGAAAGTGTGCACGACGTCCCAAGATACTGAATGAAGACGATGTATGGATCCTAGAGGATATTTGACAAAGTAATGAATTGGGTGAACTAGGATTAAGTGGAAAAGAAGAAGATTACATGTTAACAAAGTGCTGCAGAAAACAGTTTAATGAATGTGCAGATGCTGAAACGCAAGATAGATCAAGTCATTGTATAGGATAGCTATGAGTAGTGAATAGAATGCAGGCAAAGCCGCCATTGTATAGAACCTGGACATTTGTATCATGAAATAAAAAAGTCAAAAACCATGAAAGGGGAATGACAAGCTGTGTCACAGTATAATTACAAGTTGCTGAAGCTGCTTGGCCTGAAGAGAAGATCCTAGAAATCAAGGTCAGCTTCCTACTCTTAAGAAGAACGAGTGTACAGAGGATGAATCTTCTCACGTTAAGGTGCAAGAAAGAACACAAAGGATGCCAAGTTTTAATTCACTTAAGGCATTTAGAAGCTGCAGAATGAACCAAATTGTGGTCTCTTGTCACGTGAGTCAAGGATTTAAATAGAGTTCGAACTTGGAGTTCCAGACACGATAGCGAGGCAAAGTACAAATACAATTTCATGACAGAAGGCATTGGTGATGAGAGATGTTGGTCTAATTGGGTGGTGAGGTAGCTTCATGTCCTATCTCCCTGCACCTGGGTCTTGGCTTACGTGCTGCCAAATAAACCGAATGTTGCAGACATGGCACAAGTGTGCCAACCAATTGTATTAGTCCATATAATGAAGGACCTCATAGCTTGAGAGACCAGTGAAACACTGTGTATCTGATTTTTTTCTGAAATTACATGTTTGATGAGGTAGGCATAAGTTGTCCACCTGATAAATGACAGCCAATAACAATCCTAGCTCATACATGATTGTATATCGAGATATCTCTTTTAACCAATCCCGAATCCTGATAGATGTTTACTATTGCCATGTAACATTACATCACTCTGACGCATAACGAAGTATAAACATTTTATTTTTTGTGGAATTCACTGAGAGACTGAGCACACGTCCGTTGATGTTTTCTTTGTAACCTCCCTGTTTTTGATAATTTTTAATAAAACAGCAATGTGCCATCTTCTTGATTTTGTCAGGTTATTTGGACTCAGAATAATTCTGGTGTAATCCCATCCATTAACAGATGCACGTCCAGGGGCCATAATTTCAGTAGTGCTATATGGGACAGACGAAGAAGGTGTTAGCTGGGGCACTTCCATAGCACTGGATTCAACAAAGACGTTGAGTGGCATGACAGATGACTAACTATTCAAAGATGATGATATAGATAAAGAACTCACTGTGGTTACCTTTTGAATAATTCTAATTGATTCCATTATTATTTGTAAAGAGGACTCACACATATGTACTGTACATCTTCAGCCGCTTCTTCCTATTTTCCATTATTTGGGCACCGTTTGTCGTTTAATGTCAAATTGACTGATTTTCTGTTTTTGAGAAATGCATTTTTAACTGTTTTTTGTTGGAATAATGGCTAATTGCTCCAGTGGCTCTTTCTAGGCTGCCATAACCACATCATCCACGTAGGCGATTCAAGCCCTGTGCAAACCCTAACCTAGGAGCAATGTTCTTCATATTCATCAGAACATCTGGCAGGTCTGGCACTAGGCTGAGCAGCGGTGGTGCAAGCCGAACCGTGGCACTATTTCAGAATGACCCTCTGCTGTCCAATCTGATACTGACCATAGTGTCTTTGTGAAATTGTGTCCCATAGTAACTCCATGCCTACACCGCGCAAAGTGCCTGCGTAGTTCAGTTCCCTTTCAGGACAGCAACACTCAATAGGATTTTATCAAAGGCCATTTCCTGTCGTGCCAGCAATCCCAGGGCTGACATGTCATGAGATCCAGATGTGCTCTTCCAAAATCCAATTTTACAAGACGAAAAACAATTCTAGTATTGCACCCAACTTTTTAATTAATGTAACAGTAGTGATGTAAGTATTTTGCCCGAAAAATTAAACCCAGTCAGGGGTGGGGAGGAGGGTTAAATGTATCTCCTTTTTTATTGATAGTTATTTAAAGCGATTCCTTCCACGATGGGGCAGTTTTTTGTGACGTATTACCTTTGGAAAGAGTATATATTGTAAATTTAGTGAAAATATTTTGTTAAAAAGACATTATGGTTCAGTTGCACTAGGAAAAGCCTATGCAATTCAGTTAAAAAAGTTATTAAATGAACATCATGGTTACAAGTAAAACCAAAAACCCCCAGAAATTCGCCAGTTATGGTAAGCTAGGCAACCATAACTCACACCACCACAATGCACTGCTAAGACTAACACCCAGGACATCAAAGATGACACCAGAAATGTCATTGATGACATCACTGATGACATCGCATATTTCGGCCACTTATTTTTGTTCACTGACATATCTAGGCCATGTGGTTTTGTTCACTGACAGTCAGAATATAAACATGAAAAAGATGCTATATATCTAGACGTTAAGCTTGTCGTATGTTCTTCAAGTACTTTCTGAAGGGTTTGGTCTCAGATCATGGTGCAAATATGTGCGGCAATAAGCAGGCCTCAAACACGCAATTCATTTATATACTTGAAGATGAACTTTAATGTTATTAATATTTTCTGATAATGCTGTTTCTTTCTTCCTTAATTTAGTTTCCCTGTATGAGCCTCTGATTTGCATGCATTGTGGGTCTTCATATGTATTGTTTGTACCAGCACACGTGTGTAGTAAATCTTGAATTGTTAGCTAGTTCTTACATGTTTAACATAACTCAAAACTCTGATATGGTAGCATTCATTATTTTACTATCAAAACTACCAAATACAAAATACTGTACTAGTATGGTTCATGCTGCAGCCATTGCCTATGTGTATGTATGATAAGGTTCCTGTATTAACAACAACAGTCCAACATAATGTTTTGTTAGATGAGTACATTCTTGAATACATAAGTAGTTCATGCAAGGTCTCATGATCACCCCTGACATCTTGTTACCAACATTATAAACATACACCCTTGTAGGGACTTTTCATCAAAATTAATTTCATATGTGATGTCATCAGTGATGTCATTAATGACATTTGTGATGTCATCTTTGATGTCCTGGGTGTTAGTCCTACAAGTGCACGGTGGTGGCATGTGTTACGGTTGTTTCACTTATCACAACGTGTACATTTCTGGGGGATTTAGGTTTTTCATGTAACCATAAAGTACCATTAACACTGTTTTTTCACTGAATTTCAAAGGTTTTTATTAGTGCAACTTAACCACAATGTCCCTTTAGCAAAGGTTTTTGTGTCAATTTCATAGGTTTTATGAGTAAAAATGTTTCATGATGTTAAATTACTGTATATAAGTTATTTATAATTCCCCTTTTAGCATGTATGAAAGAACTGTAAACCTTCTTCAACAAACATATTTTTGGCAGAGCATACTGATGTCTGTCGTTATCATACTGGGGATGCAAGCCATGGTTGAAATGCCTAGGGCATGAGGCTCGACCATGACCGCAGTCCCACCAAACCACCCCTGTTATCCATTGCACCTACTCTGCATCCTAGTTCAGTATATACTATACCCTCATAAGGTGGCCAATGGCAAGTCTCCACAATCCATCGGGCATGGGCTTCGGCCATGCCGCATTCCCCAATTAGCAAATCAGAGTAGACATTTCTCCTTGCCAGGCCCACTGCCCAGGAAGCAAAGTTATATCACTATTTGTTGTACTTACTTTTGACACTTTCAAAAAAGTAAAACACAGGACAAATTTGCAAAAACATGCTTTCAGGTCCTCATGCAGGTTTGTTGTAATCCAGTCCAGCACTTCAGGCTGTAGCCGCAAGCAGAATATTTGTTCCCATTCAAACCTATCCCAATTTCAAAAAACTTTACAACATAGCCGGTCCCTGGTAGTCATGCCCACTTTAACCCCATTGCCGGTGCCTCAAGATCATAGCCAGTAGCCAGATTGTCCAGGTCATGGCATTTGCCCATGACCCGGATAATCTGGCCACTTCCCACCGCCACAGGCTATACCTCAGTCACCAAAGGTATATCACAATGTTTTGTACCTACATTATGACACTTTTCAAAAAATAAAACACAGACACATTTGCAAAACTATGTTTTTGGGTTCATGCCAATGCTCATTGCACGTGTTTGCTGCAAATCCGTCCATGTTTTATTTTTTCAAAAGTGTCAAAAGGTATGTACAAAAAATAGTCTTATAACTTAGCCCCCAGTTCAAAAATCCATGCAGACTTTCTGCAAACGTTTGTGCAGATTCGTCAAACATCAACAGAGTTATAAGCCATGTAAATATGTTGAGACCCCCCTCTAATTCAGCCCCCTCTTCCCATCAAACTTTTCAAAAACATTCAAATCTGGTTCTAACATCTTTGTTGCAAACTTTTGTGCAGGTTCGTCAAACGGTACCAAATGTAAGACCCTTTCAAATATTTTGGGACCTCCCTCTAACTTTACCCCCTCTTGGCGAAACAACACCAATCTTTGCAGAACCATTCAGGGTCAGGTCCAAAATGATATTGCAGACTTGCATGCAGTTTCATTGAATGGCGCCAAAGTAATAAGCCATCCAAAAACTGCTTTTCACCGACCCTCTAATTCAGAAATATGCATGGATGTCCCCGAACATCTGACATGTTTGTGGACATCGCATACAAAAAACATCAGATTTTGGGCGTTTTTGGCCATATCTCATCCCATCCTCATCCCTCCTCGCCTCTCCAGGTATAGTTTCATTAGTTTGACAAGTGCAATGTTGTGTTTTTTAATATATTTTTACTGCTATGTTCGCGGAATACTGGCGCAGTATGCAAATCCAACAAGGCGTCTGTTTCAAATGTTTTGACGCAACTCACATTTTTAATTGACCAATAAGCAGGTGCGTATGATGTCCGCGAATGTCACGCTGCTCTCTGATTGGTTCAGAGGCATCTGCAGTCACTGAATCAAGAAATTAGACCGCAGATCGGACTCAGATATCACACATTTATTTTGACCAACTTTTGGGCCATTTTAAAAAAAACTACTCTACAAACACCAAATTTTTAGAGCATGCTTTTGGGACCAAGTCACTGCTCCTCACGCATGTTTGGTGCAAATCCGTCCAGCAGTTTGGGCTGTAGGTGCCAGCAAAATTGTGTTTCCACTGTGTCTATGAAGATTTAAACAAATTTGGGACTCCCCTATAACATTGCCCCTCCTGGACGATACTGCATAAAATCTTGTAAAATCATTCTGAGGTGGCCATATACTTTGTTTGCAAAGTTTGGTTGATGATTCGGCAATGACACCAAAGTTATAAGCCGCTGAAAAAATTCTCTTTCTATGAGTTGTAGCCCCTGTAATGAACCTTGGTGCTGTATCCTTTTCTTTAATGCTACATTTTCTAGATTGTCTGCCCTAAGGGCACGTGATTGTTTTGTTTTATTAATATAACTGTATTTATCCTCTTCTGTAGACTCACCCGTCTAATGATAATGAGAGACAACATCAAAAAATGACTTCTCATAATTTAGCTGTGCAAGGCTCTGCACAATATACCATGGCCATAAACCTTCAATTATCAATTATAGGACTGGCTTAAAAGATCTCACGATTTATCCCAAAATGATATACCATAGTGGAGAATTGTAATGTATTGTTTGTTGCCGGAATCTAAAACCTTTAATTGCCATAGTGCATTATTCCTTCTACATGTATAACTTTTGCCCAGCTATTACACTGCTGTTTTGCCCCCTAATATAAGCACTTCTCACCAAGGTCAGATTTGAATCGCCTTTCAGATCATCTTTGCACTCCATTTTTTTGCACAATAATTGTGTTATAAGATTGCCTAAAAGGAACACCACTGTGTGCACTATAATGTGCACTACTAGGTCCAACTCCTGAACTTTGTTCTGGGAACCAATGGGTTGAACACCCTAGGGAACATACTTTGTACAGGAGGGATCGACCTCTGACGGGCCATTGGGATCAGAGCTCGCCCTCTAGTACCTTTAAGATGAGATAGCTGCACCTTTAGGAGGATGGGGATGGGGTGCAGGATTCTCTTACTCCAACACAAATCAATAGGGACATTCAGTGGTTTGGCAAAGGGAAGTCCGTTTAATGACAAGTAACAAAAACAGGGAAATAATGGAAATCACCAATGATGCGATCGCCCATCTCGCTTCAACTCCCCCGAACCTCAAACAAACAGTAAGATTTATACCCAGAATTCTTCATCATTGACGTGTAACACTCAAAAGTTAACAGGCAATTCTATTGGTTGGGAAAGGTAACTTAAGTATAGGTACTATATCTGTATATGGTAAAAGAGCGTGAGGATTGGATAACTCTTACTGGGTGGGCGTCTACGCCCATCCCTCTACATCACTCGTGATAGGCGTGATGATTATCTTGATAACACAGAATCCTAGTAGTATCATCAATAGCAAGGCTCCCAGAAACTTGAATATGTCTGCCATCCATTGCAGGATCCATGAGAATAGTGTTCCAAACCAGCTGTCATCACCCACTTCGTCAGTTTTGTCGATCATCTGGTTCTGTAGGTTTGTCAGCATACTTATGGCTTCTGTAAAGGTTCTATTTTCTTCGTCATGTGAAGGTGTAAATGTGCAACACGGTTCTCTGATTTTTGTGCAAACACCTCCAACCATTGCTGTGATCATGTCAAGTATATATCTGTTCTGGAGGGTTATCAATCGGATTGCTCTAAATTCTTCTTTAATCGTATTGAATCCTTTTATGGTAGTGCTGATGGTCTGCAATAACTCCCATCTGGTTATCTGCAACCATTTCATATTTGCTCCAACCTGGAATCTTGGCATGACGATTGTTGTAAACACTGATGAGGTGAGACTAAACAGTCTGTGTTCATATGGGATTGCATGAAATGCTTCTCCCGATTTGGAAGAAAAGTGAATCTCACTCTTCATTTGGGACATCAGTTCCACATATCTCCTCTTCCTCAAGTGAGCATCTGCTTTTGGGAAACTGTCAATATTCAGGTCACTTTTCGGGATCACTAGTGCAGGAACGTGGACGTTCACTATTGTGCATATGCCTCCCCAGTTTTTCGGTAGTCTTCACACGCCCAGTAATGGTCCATAATTACTGCAGTTCCGTGAGTCATTCCTGGAGCTTCAAAGATTCGTCCGCAGTTTTGATTCTCTCCCATTTTTCTTGTACCATTGTTCCTGAAGTATAATTTTGGGCTTTCCAGTGGCACTATTTGCAAGGGTCTTCCTCTGTCTTCAACCCATGTTAACAACTTAACCAATTTTGGCCATAGAGGTTTGCATAACCTCTGTGAGTTCTCTATTGCTTCTTGGCAGGCTCCAAGGACCATCCATGCTCGGCAGATCACCACTCCTTCTTCCCATCCGTTTGGGGAAACCACTGTCCCCCAAATCTGCATTTGGCCTCTATTCTTTCAAATTGTAGCCTCTTCTGGGGTCTTTCCTTGGACGTTCAGCCTCGGGATTATTTCCCATCTTGTTCCTGGTCCTTTAACTTCAGGCTTCTCGTACCTGATCACGTGATTCTAAGTATGCACTCTGTTTCTTGTCTTGATGTCCTGGACGTAACTGTCTTCATCTGGGTACTCCGTTTCAGTCGCCCATATCAATGAGGCATCCTTCCCCATAAATTGACCTTTGGAGTTACACATTGCTACGTGTGACATACAGTGTGCTGTTGGAACATCAATTTCTACAGCCACAAAGATCTTGGATTTTCCCATGCTGTACGGTAGAAGAGCACAGACAAAGCATTGTCCTTCTGATTTTCTTCTTCCAACCTCTCTCATGTGTTGGTACCAAATGTTGTTTCCTAGATGTGCTGTGCTGTCCAGGTAATAATTTAGTTCATTGTTATCTTCATGTGGACTTCTCTTGATTCTTAGTGTCTTTCTGTAGTTAGCTATAACTACATCTCTAAAAGCGTCTGTGTGACTTTTCTTTGCTGGGGGTCTCTCGGGCATGCTTGTCGGAGGAGCAGGCTTCATTATCTGTATCGCTTTGATAGAAGGAGGTTTTGCGATTCTTTTGCTCTCATCTTGTATTCTCTCGTGGAGCGCCTTTAACCACCATCTGTTTACCATCTGCCCATCGTATGGCTGCGTCGTGGGTCTGGTGCTTGTTTCTTGTGTTGGAACTGGTGTGCTTGTTACTACAGTCTGTGTGGTTTTATTTTTCAGATCCTCCTGTCGCTTCCTTGCTCTGGCTATAAACGGGAATAAATGATCTATCAACATTTGTGTCATTGCAGTGAATTCTCTCGTAGCCGCTTCTGTCTTCTTGAGGGCTTGTGCTATATCTTCTTTAGTTAGCCTTTCACTTGATTCTTTTCGGTTATTATTTTCTGGGACTGGTTGTTCGGTAGGCAGTCTCGTACTTTCTGTTATCTTCGTTTGAGGTTCTGTAGCCATTGACACTTGCCCTGGTTTGTGTCCATTCAGTGTGTGAGTGCGTGTAGTGGTCAGTGCTATGTTTTCATTCATTTCGCGCTGACCCTGTCTCCGGCTTTTCTCTTCATTCGTTACCTCAAGTGTGTATGAATCACTGCTAATTACATTCAATTTTAGTTTGTTTACCTTACCATCAGATTTTCTTGGGACTGGAATAACTATATAGGGTCTGGGTGCTTTCATGGGACCCATGCGTACATTATCTGGTGGGTGCACTGAAATTGAAACGCTTCGTGCACCAATAAAGAATGCCGTTCTGATTGTTAGTGAGAGAAAGACAATAATAATCACTATGCATATACACATAATCGAGCGGTATGACAATTGCCAGCATTTCCTTCCAGGGAAGCGGGGGCCCCCTCTGTTTGTGGGAGGACCAGGTTACTGTTCTGGGCCCCCATTTCAATAATATCAAATGTCAGTGTTTTATTCTTTTCACTTACTCCGTTATTGTTTCTCCGAAAGTTTTGTATCATAAAGTGCAAAGTGCTTCAAAGAGTCCCCCCTCTTGCGGGTGATGATTGTCTCTGGGTGCTGGATACTGTTCCCTTGCTAGACAATGGAAAATAGATTAGACTAACACCTTTGGTAGGTCACATTCATTATGCATATTCAAAATAGGTAAGATCCCAGTCCACCCCCCAAATCTGCTTCAGTCCTGAGGACATGCTGGAACCTGTTCAAGGCGAAGAAATGGAAAAATGGTATCAGTCAAAAATCAAATCAGAAAAATAAAAATAAAAATAAAACGGTGCAGTTCGCGTTTATGCTCCCTCGATCTGTCCCTCAGTGGAAAGATGAAGAACTGTCTTGGTTTCCTCGATCTGTCCCACGGAGGAAGATTTCACTGGAATCTCCTCATGTAGTCTCTCTGGAAGTTAGACAGCTCCACTTGCAGCATGATTCCATGGAGGAGTGTTCCCATCTGAGCGACGTTAGCTGGGTCTCTGATGAAGGTGAGGACGTCAACCTCGATAGATCTTCCCACCATTTCCGGAAAGTCAGTTACTAGGCGGAAGAGGACGTTTTGGGCCAGTTGGCTGTCCTCTGGTGACAGGGACATCCGTCTGTTTTGCTGGGCCTTGGATTACAGGACCTTCCTTTGATGCGAATAGTCCTTGCACTTTCCTGCTGCGTGGATTGCAACTAAATAGTTCAGTTTAGCCCACAGTTGGCTCAAATGTTCAGAGTTCGCTGGATCTCTAATGTACGTAAGAGTGTCAGTGGTTCTCCCGACAATAGCTGGGCACTCCTCTATGATGCGACAGAAAAGCGTGTTTGTAAGTTCATCTACTATCGCCTGTGGTGTAAGCATCTGTGTCCTTATTACTGTGTTCTGGTAACACAATGAGGGCTTCCGCGATGACAGTAAGCAGTTGCTAGATGACTTTCTTGTTGGCAGGATCTTGAACAAAGTCTGTGATTCTGGTTACTCTCCCACTGGAACCAAGCTGCACCTCACTGAGGAGGCCCCACAAGGCCGAAACATGTCTGGGGTTGCTTGTGTTTCCGTGCAGAGGGGACCTGGCCTAGCAGTTCGGGCTGGGCTGCTACCATTGGTGACAGTACCAGACTGATTTGCATATGGCTGGATCCCTTTTGCAATGGCGCAGACGGGGTAAAAAATGGTGGTGTGGAAGGTTGCCCAGAGCAACGCCAGTGGTACAGATTCATTCAAAACCTTCCACCCATCACTTTTGTGGTCACAGTTTGTCTCACTATGTGAGAGAGGGTATGCCCAGACGTGGGTCCCTTGCTCGCTGCGCCATAGGGAACCAAGCTGCACCTCACCGAGGAGGCCCAACAAGGCCGAAACATGTCTGGGGTTGCTTGTGTTTCCGTGCAGAGGGGACCTGGCCTAGCAGTTCGGACTGGGCTGCTACCATTGGTGACAGTACCAGACTGATTTGCATATGGCTGGACCCCTTTTGCAATGGCGCAGACGGGCTAAAAAACGGTGGTGTGGACAGGTGCCCAGAGCAACGCCAGTGGTACAGATTCATTCAAAACCTTCCACCCATTACTTTTGTGTTCACAGTTTGTCTCACTATGTGAGAGAGGGTATGCCCAGACGTGGGTCCCTTGCTCTCTGGGCCATAGGGAACCAAGCTGCACTTCACTGAGGAGGCCCAAAAAGGCCGAAACATGTCTGGGGTTGCTTGTGTTTCCGTGCAGAGGGGACCTAGCCTAGCAGTTCGGGCTGGGCTGCTACCATTGGCGACAGTACCAGACTGATTTGTATATGGCTGGACCCCTTTTGCAATGGCGCAGACGGGCTAAAAAACGGTGGTGTGGAAGGTTGCCCAGAGCAACGCCAGTGGTACAGATTCATTCAAAACCTTCCACCCATCGCTTCTGTGGTCACTGGTTACTCTCCCTACAGTGACGGATATGATATTAATTCCAACTGGAAGTAGGTGAGTACATCCCTTGTGAGATTTCTGCTGGCAGATACCATAAGTTCTGCAGAACATAGTCTTGGTGTTGGTTGCTTCAGAACACTGTGTTAAGCTCTTAAAATAAAAGTCCTTGATCACAGTCTATTAGAGTCTTGTTTCTCAACAATGATTAAGTGTGGCTTGGTTCAAAAGTTTGTATCATCAATGTTTTGTGGTTTAGATGCACAATTCTCTTCTTCACCCTGCAACTATGATGCACAGTGTCCGTTTTATGGCCTTACCCCCTTTTCGTTCTTCACCCTACAACTATGAGGCACAGAGTGTCCGTAATATGTCCTTATTCCCCTTTTGTTAGGCATAAATGTCCGGTTTTAAGCCACAACTTTCAAAAAGAGTTCTTTTGTCTTGGCTTTGCTGCTCATGCGTCCTTCTTCCTCGTCATGGATCTTGTCTGCATGTGCTGAGGTTCTTCCCCGTTGTCTGTGGTCTCTTCGCGGTGGGGTGCAGCTTGGGGGCTTTCTCCGATATAGGGCTTAATGTCATTGAGAAAGATCCATGCTCTCCTGCCTTGCAGTTTGACAGCTGAAGGAGTGCAGTCCTCTACGATGAAAGGGCCATTGAATCTTGGCTCGTCCCACCTTTTTCTCGTGTGGTTTCTTACCAACACAGCATCTCCAGTGAAGATGAGAGGTACACGTAGGACTTGAGCTGCGTCTGTTTCAGAGTCTCCTGTTGTGTTTTGTGCTGCGCTGCACCCTTTTCGTCGTCGCTGTAGTTGGTTTGAAATTACAGTAAGGTTGGATGTCATGCAGTTCAGGTACTCCTGCAACTCGGTTCCCAAGACCTCTCGAGTTGGCTGGACATCACATCTAGCTCTGTCTCATGCGGCGTAAGATTATGGTCGGAGCCTGGTTGGTTTCCGAAAAGCATACAATGCCAGTGGAAGACAGTGCAACCATCCCCTCTTTAGAGTAAGCTTCAACTTGGCTATCCTTTCCTTTAATAAGCCATTGAGCCTCTCACAAATACCATTACCTTCTGGATGATACGCCGATGAGAACTTGTGCTTTATACCAAGCATCAAGCTGATCTGTTTGAATACTGTGTTAACAAAGTGAGTCCCATTGTCTGATCTCATCACCTCGCGCACACACCCCATCTAGGGAACAGCTCCCTCACCAGGAATTTGGTAGCATAGGTTGAGTCTGGGTGTGTACAGGGACCAGCTTCTATCCATCTAGAGAATGGACACACCACTACAATTAAGAACCTGTACCCGTTACACACTTGAATCATGTCGACATAGTTGATATGTAAGTGCTGAAAAGGCCCATTTGGCTGGGGGATGATTCCTTTCACTACTTTTTATGTGTGCTCAGCGGTGAATTGCTGGAAGTTTATGCAGTTCACCATGAAGAATGCAACATGCTCAGCTAAATTCGGTATAAACCAGTCTTCTGCAAGCGTTGCTGCTAGATTTTCTTTTGACATGTGAAGTGGGTAATGCAATTGTTCCAATGCTATCTTTAGTAGGGCTACAGGCATTACTGGTTTACCAGTGCTGTCTTGCCACCACAAACCATCAGAGGGGTTTAAAGAACACCCTCAACACTTCCATAGTTTCTTCTCGTCCGGAGATGCCTCCCCTTGGAGCTCCATCAGTTGAGTCTGCCCAATATTGCTATAGGGTTCTGGTGTGGCTCGTGCTATCATTATTCATTCATGGGTGCACGCCACTTCTACTTCCATGATCATTTCACTCTTGGATGCCATATGCTTAGCTTCTGTGTCTGCTGCATGGTTTCCTCGTAACACAAAATCTGGTGTGGGTGGTGCATTTCACGACCGATATGCCCACTGGGAGCTATAGTGTCTTTATCCAGCCTATCCAATAAGGCTGCGTGCTGCACTGGCGTGCCGTCCGCTCAGAGGTAGGCCCTCCTTTTCCAGCGTGTCAAGCCTGCGTGCATGGCTGATGTCACATAAGTGGAGTCTCTGTACACTGTCACTTCCTGGTCTGCATGATTTTCAATGGCGAATACCAACGCCAATAGTTCTGCAGCCTGTTCTAAATAATGAGATGGTATTCGTGCACTGATGAGTACTCGAAATTCTCCATTCGCTATGTGTTTTACTACAGCCACGCCTGTGTATCTTTGTCCATCTTCTTGGTCAATTCTTGAAGAACCATCAATGAAAACGATCTCACCACCCGCCAGGGTATTTTCTTTCACCCTGGGGATTTCATCACAGAATTCTTCATAGTTTGCACAGTCATGTATCGGTTCTCCTTCAGTGACTGGCTCAGCTATGAACGTAGCTGGGTTTAGTGTTTTACATCAAACTATTTTGATCGATGTATTAGATATGATCACTTCATAGGCAGAAGCTCTCTGAGATGTCAATGTGCCTTTTGGTTTCTCTAAAATGGCGAATAATGAGTGCTCGACGTATAACGTCATGGAACATCCCATTACAATGGTTGTCGCCTTCTCTATGGCGACCGCCGCGGCAGCTAAACTTTGTTCACATGGGAAGTGGCCTCTCATGACCGGGTCCAAGCTCCCACTGTAGTATGCCAGGGACTTGTACCGCAATGAGGTTCTCTGAGCGAGTACTGCCGTCATAACGCTGCCATCTGTGTGTGAGAACAGGTAGAATTCCTCTGCATAATTAGGAATCCCGAGAACTGGGGCCATAAAAATCACTCTCTTGAGCTCTGTAAACCCCTTTTCCATTGCCTCAGTCCATTCAAGTGTTTCCTTTGTAACCTGGGCCTTCTTTAGAGCCTGGAGCAAGGGATAGGTGTAAGTGCTGTAATCGAAAAGCCATGCTCTAGCATAGTTGGACAGGCCTCGGAAGCTCTGCATCTGCTTTATCGTGAGCGGCTTAGCTGATCATGATAGCTTCAGCCCTTTCTGGGGTTACCTTTTTCCCTTCATGTGAGATTAACTGGCCTCTATACAGCACCCCTGTTGACAGTATTGTAGCTTTTCCTTGTCAACCTTATATCCTTTCTCAACCAGTATAGTCAGTAGCTGGACAGAGTCACGTCTGCATTGCTCTTCAGTGGGGCTGTAGATTTAGGATGTCATCCACATACTGAAAGACAACACTATCTACTGCAATATTGTTTATGTCTATGTCCATCTGTAGGACTCTGTTGAAAATGGACGGGACTCACAGTATCCTTGTGGCAACCTCGTGCTTTTCAGACGCATTTGTCTGAATGTAAATGACGTCAGATCTTGTGAGTCACGGTGTAACTGGATTGAGAAAAAAGCATTTTTCAAGTCAATCACTGTGAAATATTTCGCCTCGATCGGTACGTTACACAGGATCGTAGTTGGATTAGGGACTAGAGGGAACTCGGCTTCAACAATATTGTTTAATGCTTTTAAATCTTGGATTAAATGCCAAGACCCTCCTTTTGATTTCTTGACGGGGTAAATCACTGTATTACAGGGTGATTCTGACGTCACTAGGATACCCTGATCCATCATGGTGGAAATTGTCTTAGCGATCCCTTCCTCCACTTCTCTGGGCATGGGATATTGTCGCGCTCTTGGTAAAATTGCTCCTGGTTTCAGTTTAATTTTCACTTCTTCCACCCCCTTCAGGAGACCTCCGTCATAAGGTCCTGTAGTCCATATTGAGACAGGCACTTGGGCCATATCATCATCAAAGTATGCGGGGGGGCGGATCAGCAACATCATCATTCTCTGTGGCACTTCTCGCATGATAATTTTGACCGAGAATATGAGACTTACTTCCACCCTCGTCTCTTCTAAGTCAGGGTGTTCTTCGAACAGATCGTCATCGGTGACGTCAGTCACTCGATACCCTTCTTCAATAGCGATAATCGCGCACCATTGTCTGCCTTCATCATTGTATCCTTCGACCAATGCTACTTTCCCTCGCAGTGTTGCAATATGTATCGTCAAGGGGAATACTTGTCCCTCCTCTTCATGCATAGGTATTCTTGGTCTGAATAGGAACTCATCAGGGGTTCTCATGGTCCTATCTGCAAGGCCTGGAAACCCCGCCATAAGCACACGTATGCCATATGCGAAGACTTCTGGTTCTAATGGTATAGATCTCATGGCTATGCGTCCTGAGTATGCTCTGATCATTTCTCATACCGTTGAATAATGCATTCCTGGAGTGGAGCATCCTATGCCCTCCTCCGTGAACGAGATTGTCATGTTCAATTTTGTCATTAAGTCTCGACCCAAAATGTTTACTGGGGTCTGACGTGAATATAATAAAGGTGCATTCATCTCACAATCTCCTACGGAGACTGGGAGATTGTCCATAAAGGTAACTCGACTATGAGCTCCTCTAAAACTCTGAGTATCTATGGCCTTGCCGAACAAGGAATTCTTTCCTTCTCGTATGCACAAGCGTGTTGCACCCATGTCAACTAAAAAGGAATATTGTTTCCCCCCTATGACGACATTCACCCTAGGTTCCCTGTTAGGGTCTGGTGTCACTGATAGGATAGAGCACATCATGGTTCCCAGTGAACTGTCCTAGTTCATATACAAGTTCGGTCCACTGTATATTTGTGAATTTTCTCCATTCCCAGGGTTGCCTCCCCTTCCAGAGTTTGTGCCCTGTGACATTTGCGGTGGTGCCTTTTGGAATTGCCCCTGTGGCAAGGTCCCCATGTCCGGGGGCTGAACCCCTTGCTGTGCACCTTGCTGCAAGCCTGGCGCTTGCTGCAGCACTGTGTGATTCTGTGCACCGCCCTGTTGTGGGATGGCAGACCAATTCACCGTGCCTTCTCCCATTCTTTGGCCATTTTGCCACGTGCCTTGGCTTCTGCACGACCAACACACTGGCAGCGGTCGGGCTATTTGTCCATTTGACATATCTGAACTGCCCATCTGTATGTTTTGAAATCCTCCCTGATTACTCTGGAAGCCTCCCTGATTACTCTGCCATCTTCTTCCTCTAAATCCCCTTCCCCTCGGGTAAATTCCCATGTTACCCTGGTTGTTCTGCTGCAGGTTAGCCACCTGCTGTATGTTCTGTTCCTCTGGGCTGGTTACCATGGCTCCTTCGAGAGCATACTTTGATCATTTCTTTTGCACCAGCTTCGCTTCCTCACCCTTACGAGTTGCCTCCTTTTTTCAATTCTTTTCTTGCAACAATCTACAGTAATGTGCAATAGTCAACTGTACTTCTGCCCAAGGTTTAGCCTCTACCCCCACCAATTTCTTGAGCTGCTTTTGCACTGGTTCTGGCAACCCTTGGCACAATATGTGGTAGAATACAGGTATAGATTTCTTCCAAGATTCATGCGTTTCGAGCACCCACGCGTCTTGGAAATTCTGGATACAAATCAACAGCACTTCTGACTCCTTCATTTTTCAAGTCATTATAGCTCCCATATCGGAAGTGTCTGGGTACAGCACTTGTAGCGCTTTCCACACTTCTGCTCTACAATTATTAAATGGCGCTCCGTCATGGGTAGTGTTAATTATGGTTACACCAGGGTACCACGCCCGTTTCCACACATCATCTGCTCTCTCACCAAGTATGGTGATCAGCAGGCCCTTAATGTCCCGTATAGCTAACGTGAAACCCCCTGTAATTTTTTCTAACTCGTGTATCCACTCCCCAGCTCCCGATTTCAGCATTGGAAGCTTGTTTTTCACGTTCTCTCGATCCATGTGTGGCCATGGAATATTTTGTGGTCTTACTCCACCCTTTTCTAGCAGTGGAAATTGGAATGCGCAGCTTTCTCTTTCATCTCTCATAGCCCTTCGATCTATTGCTGGGTAACATTCCTGCATCACTGTCTGCCTGGCAATGCCCTCAATTTGTCTACATAAGCGGGTGCTGACACCCCCCTCTGACCATGGGGTGTTCCATCATGCCAGTCAGGCTGTGTGGCAGACTCTGATGTCCTAGGTGTGGACTTGCTAGCGTCTGACCATCGTACCCCTTTATCCCTTGGGAGCCGCTTTTCACGCTGTCTCCCTTCTTCATTTGGCTCGCCCTCCGTCTCCTCTCCGGAGTCGGACATTGATTGTTCCAAATTCACACAACTCCTTGCGTCTTCATCATGCTTACTTATTTCTAGTGTGTCCAGGGACAGTCTCCTGCTCCCACTACTTCGGGTCAGATCCTCAGTGTCATACAGCTGAGTGCTTTCCAAGCCCTCATCTTCCCTTTCCCTTTGGGATATTGACTCTAACCCCATTTCATTGTATATTTTATCGATCGTTTCCCCGATGCTTCTGGTATCAAAGTCATCTTTAATATTCGACCCACTCGCGCCTGGTACTGAATCGTACGCAGGATAGAATTATTCAATGTCTTCCCATTGTAATACAGGATTGGGTTTTTTTACTTCCTGCTCCAGATATTCGAGATCGCGCGCCCTCTGTCTACGCTTACGTTCGACATCTTCATCGAATTCTTTACGCTTCCTCGCTTCTTCTCTGACCTTCTCTTCTTCCCTTCTCCTTTCATTTCTACGTTCATTTGCCCTTCTAACTTCCTCATCTTCTCGTCTGTTTATAATTTTTTTACGTACTCTTTGCTCTTCTTCCAACCTTTGCAGGTCCTGCCTGTACTGGTCATAGGCTGCGCTTTGTTTGCGACTGAGCTGTTTTCCGCGCTCTTTGCGATATAGATGTTCTCGCCTCAGCCTATCTTTCCATTTTATTCTTACTTCCTTATCCTTTTCTTTCTCCCTTCTCTGTGTCTCATCAGACTTATCTCTCGGTCTCACATCACTTCCTTTTCCATCAAGTTTAAACAATATCTGTCCTCCCATCAATTCGTCTCAGTTCTGTCTCTGCTTCCTTTCCATTTCTTTCCCTCTCTCTCCTTATCAAGAGGTGCACTAATCTGTGCCTGATCCTTCCTTTCATTATCGCGCCTATCCTCGTCCCTCGGGACTGCGGAGGTGAGATTCTTGTATGTATGTATGTATTTAGTTTTTGTAGAGCGCCGGTAGCCCACGGGCATCAGGGCGCTAAACATACGCAACAGATAGTACTTGACATACGACATTTAAAAGGGTCTACTAACCACCAGATGGCCTCAGAGAGGCATCGTCACCCGATTTCTTATCTGAAAAGGTGAGTCTTGAGCACCTTCCTAAAAGTGGAGTGATTAGTTTCCAACCTCAGGGGTTCAGGCATGCTGTTCCACAATTTGGGAGCCAGTACAAGAAAAGATCTGCTCAGCCCGGTTTTCAGCTTAAACTTGGGCACGATCAGTAGGCATTTGCCCCCTGATCGTAGATTTCTCCTGGGATTGTAGGGTACTACGCTCGTTTTCAGGTAGGCGGGCGCTGTGCCATAGAGGCACTTGTGAACCAGGCAGAGAGCCTTGAACTTTATACGTTCTTCTACTCTCAGCCAGTGTAAAGAGAGCCTCTCTTCCGTAGCATGATCTTTCCTCTTCAAATTTTTTACTAACCTGACCGCCTTGTTTTGGATCACCTGACAGCTGGAGAGATCCTTGGAGGAGGCCCCCAACAGCAGGGCATTCCCGTAGTCGAGTCTAGAGAGGATAATGGCTCTGGCTATTGTTGCCCTATTTCCCTCATTCAGCAATGGTTTGATGGCTTTCATCAGCCTGAGATAGTAGGCTGTGTTTTTCTGGAGGAAACTGGTCTGGGCATGCGAGTCGACCGCAGCATCGACCATCATCCCTAGTGTCTTCACCTTAGGGACCACCTGAATTGTGGCGTTCTTGATTTGGAATGTGTTATACTCTGCCCCCAATTTTTCCAGCTGACGACTGGAGCCAAACAACATCAGTTCAGTTTTGGAGTCGTTCAAGCACATCCAGTTTACCTGCATCCAGTCGTCAATGATCTTATAAACCCTGGTGATCACTTCGCTGTCTGTGGTGTGATTCCTACCCCGTAACTCCAGTATGAGTTGGGTGTCATCTGCGTAGTTTGTAAACGACACTCCGGCTTTCACCAATAGGCTACACAAGGAGCGCATATAGATGTTGAACAACATTGGTGATAGGCTGGCCCCTTGAAGTACTCCGAATAGGATATCACAAGGGTCGGAGAAACTGTTACCCCAGTGTACTCTTGCTTGGCGGTTGGAAAGAAAGGACAGAAGCCAGTCAATGGCTCCCTCCGAGCAACCAACATTCTCTCTGAAAGCCTTGATAAGGAGGGGGTGATCCACCAGATCTGTTTTCTTCTCCTGCTCCTTTCCTTTATTGTCATCACTGCTATATGTAGGCGACTCATATGCACGGTTGCTGTACCCTGTGGCTGCCTTAACCTCTCGTAATGGGTAGAGTCCCTCTGGCTTAGTTCCCTCGGATTCTGGTTCAGTTGGGGCTGGTGGCGTGGTAGGCGTCTCACCCCCCTTCGTGCATATGTTTAATATCCAGTCAGCAGGCGGCTCTTCATCTTTCGACTGTTCGAACATTTTCCAAAGTTCTAGAAAGCGAGGCGTTTCTCTAGTTTTTTGCCTGTATATGTGGCATGCAAATAAGTCGTCATGTGTTGTAAAACGGCTTTAGATAAGGACCCGCTCTGTGGCCACGGCATAAACATCTTGTGGGTGGTACCCTTAACCCACTCGGTGCTGTATTTCCTGAGCTTGGGTGCATGTTTAGGCAGTTGCTTACATAAGTGTGCAAGTTGAGTAATATCTTCCATGTTTAAGCCTGTCTCCAACAATACTTCCATGTAACTTCACCACTCCTTATAATATGAGCGAGCACCAATACTGCAAGCTCCAATCCAATCTTTTCCTGCCAAATTATTTATCACCAATTCACTCAAGAACATCAATTTATGTGCGATTCCCTCTCAATTATAGAATCGCGAAAAACCCATACTTCATTTCAAACAATCAATGAGGCAAAATTAATTACATGTGACATACAACAGGACACGTACAACAGACACTTGACAGACTAAGCAAACACCAGCTGGACACAGATATCTCTGCCTTCTAATCAATACCCCGACATGGAGTTTAAACGAACTCCTTTAACAAAGTCTTTAAACATGGTCGTATCCTAATCGTTCCCTATTATGTGGGACTATGAGTTCACGTTTCTTCAGACCGCTATATTAAAGCAGAGTAATAAGGCGAATCCTCTCTCTTTCTTAGGTGTCCGCCCTGGTATCCTCTCTCTTTCTCAGGTGTCCGCCCTGGTATCCTCTGTTTTCTTTTGGGAGTCTATCCCGGCAACCTCTGTTTTATCTCAGGGGTCTATCCTGGCAACCTCTGTTTTCCCAATTATACCTGAGTCATTATCCCCTTATATATATATGCCGTCTTCTCTACTTCTGACTATTTTGTATTTTCCGCCTCCCTCCGTTACCTTTTCCCTTACTTGTTCTAATGCCTATAAAACATTTGCCAAAGCATTACATTTTTTGTTTCACTCACCACTCGCATGGTTGCTCTCTGGATCCCCATGATCACCGCCTCCGTTACCGACTTTTTTGGTCTTTCGTCTGATTCACTGCCCGTAGGAATGGAAGGGTTTCTGTTTTTAAAACGGGTGCCTTCAAACCCACTGCAGTTTTTTAGAACAAATTAAGCTATCATTGTCCACATCATTGTCCACGGGAAGCTTCACAGTCTACTCGGCCAAAATGGTGAAGGATTCGTGATATTGCCGAAGTCCTAGAGTTACTTAGTGTCGACGGTCAATAAGTGTCTTATCAATAATCAATAATCAATAGTTGATGGTCAAAACCAGCCTCTCCGCTACCAAGTGTACAGGAGGGCAGAGCGACCTCTGACGGGCCCATGGGATCAGAGCTCGCCCTCTAGTACCTTTAAGACGAGATAGCTGCACCTTGAGGAGGATAGGGATGGGGTGCAGGATTCTCTTACTCCAACACAAATCAATAGGGACACTCAGTGGTTCGGCAAAGGGAAGTCCGTTTAATGACAAGAAATCATCAATGATAATAATAATAATAATAATAATAATAATAATAATAATAATAATAATAATAATAATAATAATAATAATAATAATTGATGCGATCGCCCGTCTCGCTTCAACTCCCCCGAACCTCATGCAAACAGTAACATTTATACCCAAAATACGTCATCATTGACGTGTAACACTCAAAAGTTAACATGCAATTCTATTGGTTGGAAAAGGTAACTTAAGTATAGGTACTATATCTGTATATGGTAACAGAGCGTGAGGATTGGATAACTCTTATTGGGTGGGTGTCTACGCCCATCCCTCTACATCACTCGTGATAGGCATCACTACAAGTACGACGTCTTATTGGTTCTACTAGCTATAGGACCCTAGATTATTTTGTCCATTGTGATTGGGTAGGTTACACCCCTAGACATAAATCTCCACTTTAATTAGCAACATGCAGAATGGGCACCCAGGTGTGGTGTGCCCAAAGATTCACCCTGCCTTCCCTCCATCAATCGGTACTTTAGGGCTATGTGTCAATTAGTTGTCTGAGGATGGCCTCGAAGCTGTAGCTTCGTATCAGGAAATGTTATGGCATCCTCGGGTTCTGGGTGACATCAGACGTTCGTACCTCTTCGCGCCTGGCTGGTCACGTGTTTGTTCACCATGGATCTGCTTCATTTTCCTTCTTTTCATGTATTTGATTCCCCTACGGCCTCGCCTCCTGCCTGGACCTCCTTATCTTGGCCTTCACAGGGCAGGCTGCTATGCTCTGAAGTTTCGATTCTTCGAAGCTGCCGCTCTCCTCCCTTCCTGGAGTTGACTACGAATTCCTAGGCATGAGCTGCTTCTTACTGAGTTTTGATTCCGCTCATCCTTCTGGCTTTAGCTGGAATATGAATCTCGGCCTGTTTGACACCTTGCAGCCTGGGCCTAATTCTGCTTTATGTAAAATGGAGTCGCACTTTTCTAGTGTGCTTTATTGAGGTAGACATATAGTTGGCGCTTGCCGCTCTATTCTTCTAGTAAGCATTGCAAGCAGTACCGTTTCCTTAGCTTTTTGCGTTTCAAGCCTATTTACAAGCGTTAGCTGGTTGAATACTTCCATTCTGTTTTACATCTACGTTTCCTTACATTTCAACATCGCCTCCTCTTCTAAGTCCATTACTTCTCTTATTCATAACCTTTCGCCTTTGCGTATCATCCTTTGGCTGTCGTTACGTTCATCTGTGAGCCTATCCGGCCCTTGTGTCGTCACCACTCGCCTTCCATTAAGGCTCTTTGGGTCTCTTTGTGGACAGACTGTAGGTAATCTTCATTTCGTGTCAGCTGCTGGTACGGCTGTCTCAGCGGGTACCGGGCTGCCCATGGTTGTCTGGTTATAGGCACTTCAACAGGTATTGTTCTTCTGATGGGCACTGGGCAGTCCTAGTGCAGCTCTCTGTTGGTTTATTTGCTCCTCATACGTCACATACCTTGGCGAGTATGTTCCTGGTACCTCAAAATGGGGGGCTGGGGTGCAGGCCATGTCTGGGACCTCCTCTACAACTTCACACTTTGTTTTATTAGGTGTCTGTCTACAGCCCTCTCCTGTGTGTTTATTGGTTCTCTTCTGCTGAGGCCTGACCACCTTATGCCTGTACCCCGATTTCTTATAACAGTGTTGCCTGTCTTGGGCCGGGGTGTTACTCTTCCAGTCTCTACCGTCAAAGTACAAGAGTTGCCTGGTCACTAAGGCCATTTCTCTTTATGTCGAATCTTTTCACGAGACCAAAATCCATGAGTTATACTTTTTTATCTCTGTCCCCTGTTCTGTAGCTGCGCCCTGAGAAAGATCAGAGTTCAGGTATTGCATGTTAGCCAGATGCAGGGAGTTGCAGTAACCAGTCACATTCCTTCTGCTGGGTTACATTTGAATGTCACGCACGCAGTCTATGTGGTCATGCACGCAGATTTTCTGCATCACAGAGAATCCCGGCCAGTCTGGGAAGAGAATCCACTAGAATTAGAGGTCCATCCCTGGTAGGTTGCCATCAGAATAGGGTGACCTGATTTCAAAAGTAAAAAACCGGGCCAGGGCAACTAACATAAAAGTAGGACTCGCTCTTGAAAGTGACTGTCAAGACACTACACTTCATTAGCGGTAGGAGTAGAAAGGGGTTTAAGTGTAACTGTTCAAAGAAACACATGATAATTAATTTATCACAAACTAACACTATCTTAAGTTGTAAATGCAGCATTTCTTCTGTGTGAGATTTTGCATTCCTGCCTGCCAGCTATGAGGACCTACTACCAAAAACCGGCACCTGCGCAGTTTCCAATCGGTACATAATCTTGAGAAAGGGGGACAGAGCGTCGGATTCCAGGACAGTCTCGGCAAAATCGGAACGTCCCGTCACCCTACATCAGAATGGCGCACGTTTTTCACTTGCCCATTATGGCTTAGTCAGAATTTAACTCTTCTTCTAACCATGACCAATGATTTGGTGAACTGATCGCTGACACGTGGGGATTTCATCCAATGAATTACAGAGAAATCCTCTGGGCCAAGGGTCTGAAACGTTTATCTCTACAGATGTGTAGGACTACATCTCCCATCTGCCCTGGTTATCATAGCCAATGGTGTGTAGTCATGGGAGTCTTAGGTAAACACATCTGGAGACTGCAGGCTGTAGGCCACGGCTCAAGGCATACTAAGACTGGATGATTTCCTTGGTCGCTGAACCAGAATGCCAGGCATTGCCAGAAAAGGCGGAGAGCAAGGGTTGCCAGAGGTTCGTCTGTAACCTACGCAGTTTAAATCACCCACCCCATGAAGTCCATAGGTCATCAAGGCGGTGATCGCTGACATCATTCCACCAAAATCACAGGAGGAGTAGAAGTGACATCAAATAGAATTTGCCCCCTTGACGACACTATGGGAAGTGACATCACATGACCTTTGGCTGCATGACTTCACAGGAAGTGACTTTTGCAGTCATTGACTGCCATCAACTCATAGGAAGTAGATGTAATACTGTTGATAGCTCTTAGTAAATTATGACGAGCCTCAGGATTCGAATAATGGCACACAGCTGGGTATTAATTAATCGTTTGTAATTAATACCAGCGACCAGGATTTGAACCAGTGCTGCTCTGCATTGTCTCGTTTCCAAGACCACGCTGTGCCCCTGACCTATCTGCCCGCCCTGTGCTATGACGTGTTCTGATTGGGGGGGGGGGCAATTCTTTGCTCCTTGCAGAGTGAAGACCTTCTCTCCCAGGTCTGATAGCGTCATCAGGCCAGAAAATAATGGGGACATTTTCAAATATCACTGGACAAATGTGCCAGTGACAAACCAATAATGATTTTATTGACCAGAAATGCAATTTTGCTTGTTTTAAAAATAACATTCGAAAACAACCAATGTGAATAAGTGCTACTAAGTTGCTAATGTTGCCCTATTCTCCCTTTTACTGGAATACGCATACAATATCCTATAGAATTGCTGAGGTGAAGCCTGGCCTAGAAGCACACCCTATGGGGAGACAGCAGTAACGTGTTACTGATATATATTGCTTTCGCCCAAAGCGCCTTACATAGAACATATTTACATACAATATCACCCAAACGAAGTTGGTACTCATTTATAGACCTCGAAAGGATGAAAGGCTGAGTTGGTTTTTCTGGGACTTGAACCTACAACCTGCAGATCACAGCAGTGAATACTCAACCCACTGAGCTTTCTTACCAGTCGACAAGAAGGACTACGCTTGCACATCACACTTTACAATTTGATTTATTTCTAAGGGCTGAAAAGAGGTTTTAATAGTCCCCAGAACAATAGGTACTCATTTTATCTACCTCAGAAGGATAAAAGGCTGAAAAGACACTTCAGGATTCAGGTTAGACACTCAGGGGGTAATTCATAGAATTCAGCGCACAAGTGGAGCACGCGGCTGGCGCACAGTGTGCGCGTGCAAATCCCTGCGCCAGCCGCGTGCGCTGAAATCCATTTCCGCGCACAGCGTATTCATGGATTCCAGCCACCAAAACCAGCCGTGGCGCACAGTGGCGCAGCGACCCTGCAGCAGCGCCAGTTACGCCCCCAAGAACGCCTCCCGCGCAGGGAAAAGCCATCAACATACCCAATCCAGCGCAAAGGGCTGCGCTAACCCTGTACCAGCACCGCAAGCGGGCTACGTGTATCACTGGGGTGCGCGGGAAGTACCTCACGCGATTGGCCCCGTGCGAGCAGGGTACGCGTATTTCAGGGGTGCGCGGGAAGTTCCACACGCGATTCCATCAGGGTACATGTATTTCGGGGTGCGCGTGAAGTTCCACACGCGATATCAGCAGGGTACGTGTATTTCAGGGTGCATGGGAAGTTACACACGCGATTCCAGCAGGGTATGTGTATTTCAGGGGTGCGCGGGAAGTTCCACATGCGATTCCATCAGGGTACGTGTATTTCGGGGTGCGTGTGAAATTCCACACGCGATATCAGCAGGGTACGTGTATTTCAGGGTGCAGGGGAAGTTACAAACGCGATATCAGCAGGGTACGTGTATTTCAGGGTGCAGGGGAAGTTACACACGCGATTTCCGCAGGGAACGTGTATTCCAGGGGTGCGCGTGAAGTTCCACACGCGATATCAGCAGGGTACGTGTATTTCAGGGTGCAGGGGAAGTTACACACGCGATATCAGCAGGGTACGTGTATTTCAGGGGTGCAGGGGAAGTTACACACGAGATTTCCGCAGGGAACGTGTATTCCTAGGGTGCGCGTGAAGTTCCACACGCGATATCAGCAGGGTACGTGTATTTCAGGGGTGCGCGGGAAGTCCCACACGCAATATCAGCAGGGTATGTGTATTTCAGGGGTGCGCGGGAAGTTCCACACGCGATAACAGCAGGGTACGTGTATTTCAGGGTGCAGGGGAAGTTACACACGTGATTTCCGCAGGGAACGTGTATTCCAGGGGTGCGCGTGAAGTTCCACACGCGATATCAGCAGGGTACGTGTATTTCAGGGTGCATGGGAAGTTACACACGCGATTCCAGCAGGGTACGTGTATTTCAGGGGTGCGCGGGAAGTTCCACACGCGATATCAGCAGGGTACGTGTATTTCAGGGTGCATGGGAAGTTATAAACGCGATTCCAGCACGGTACGTGTATTTCGGGGTGCGCGTGAAGTTCCACACGCGATATCAGCAGGGTATGTGTATTTCAGGGTGCAGGGGAAGTTACACACGCGATTTCTGCAGGGTACGTGTATTTCAGGGTGCATGGGAAGTTACACACGCGATTTCTGCAGGGAACGTGTATTCCAGGGGTGCGCGTGAAGTTCCACACGCGATATCAGCAGGGTACGTGTATTTCAGGGTGCATGGGAAGTTACACACGCGATTCCAGCAGGGTACGTGTATTTCAGGGGTGCGCGGGAAGTTCCACACGCAATTCCATCAGGGTACGTGTATTACAGGTTTGTGCGGGGAGCACCATAAGTGAATTGCACGTGTGGGCCCTCCCAGGTGTTCCCTCTACACCCTCCACGGCCCCTGCAGGTGGCTCACACCACAGGGGCCTACCCTGCATATGTCCTACAGGCACCCCACCCACCATGGCCATGCCCCCCAGCCAACCCACATGTCAACTTGCACTACTGCCCACCAACGCATGTCCCCCTGCACCACCAGCCACCAGGGGCAGCCTCCACCAGGCCCCCACCCATGTCTCACACCCCCCCAGCAGTACAGGGGCACCCACCACCAGGCCCCCACCCATGTCTCCCACCACCCCCACCCCCCAGCCACCAGGGGCAGCCTCCACCAGGCCCCCACCCATGTCTCCCACCACCCCCAACCCTCAGTCACCAGGGGCACCTGCCAGCAGGCCCCCACCCATGTCCAACTCATGTTCCCCACCACCCCCACCCCCAGCACTGTGGGGCACCTGCCAGCAGGCCCCCACCCATGTCCAACTCATGTACCCCACCACCCCCACCCCCCAGCCACCAGGGGCAGCCTCCACCAGGCCCCCACTCATGTCTCCCACCACCCCCACCCCCCAGCCACCAGGGGCAGCATCCACCAGGCCCCCACCCATGTCTCACACCACTCCCACCCCCCCAGCACTGTGGGGCACCTGCCAGCAGGCCCCCACCCATGTCCAACTCATGTTCCCCACCACCCGCACCCCCCCAGCAGTGCAGGGGCACCCACCACCTGGCCCCCCACCCATGTCTCCCACCACCCCCACCCCCCAGCCACCAGGGGCAGCATCCACCAGGCCCCCACCCATGTCTCACACCACCCCCACCCCCCCCAGCACTGTGGGGCACCTGCCAGCAGGCCCCCACCCATGTCCAACTCATGTTCCCCACCACCCCCACCCCCCAGCAGTGCAGGGGCACCCACCACCAGGCCCCCACCCATGTCTCCCACCACCCCCACCCCCCAGCCACCAGGGGCAGCATCCACCAGGCCCCCACCCATGTCTCACACCACCCCCACCCCCCAGCAGTGCAGGGGCAGCCTCCACCAGGCCCCCTCATGTCTCCCACCACCCCCACCCCCCAGCAGTGCAGGGGCAGCCTCCACCAGGCCCCCACCCATGTCTCACACCACCCCCACCCCCCAGTCACCAGGGGCACCTGCCAGCAGGCCCCCACCCATGTCCAACTCATGTTACCCACCACCCCCACCCCCCAGCACTGTGGGGCACCTGCCAGCAGGCCCCCACCCATGTCCAACTCATGTTCCCCACCACCCCCACCCCCCAGCCACCAGGGGCAGCCTCCACCAGGCCCCCACTCATGTCTCACACCACCCCCACCCCCCCAGCACTGTGGGGCACCTGCCAGCAGGCCTCCACCCATGTGCAACTCATGTTCCCCAGCCAACATGTCATCACAATCTAGATCCCTGGTCCCTATGGTCAGCCTCCAAATGCAAAACACCCACCCGAGTATTGCATCCACCCACTCATAATTTGCAATTACATCACAGAACACCAATTGCAAGTTCCGAAACAAACACATTTCCCTCACATACACCCAATGGGTGTCAGTGAATCTCAAAACACATATCATGAAAAGCATGAAACCAATGAGATACCACACATTGAAGTTCACCAAAAATAATATGTATTAAAGGAAACATCAATAGAATAAAAAAAGAAGAAACAGAAACGTGAATGTACAAAAATGAAAAGAAGCATGTCCGTAAAAAAAAGCAAAACCAAAAATATAAATCCAAAGTAATGTCCAAAGTCGATGTCCACAAAACTTAATCCAATGGTAAATGAAAAAGAAAGCCATTGCTCCATGGTCAAAAATAGTAAAAAAAACACAATCCAACTGTCAACTATGTACATGGGAACAATCCAGGGTCCATTATCCCACCAAAATAAAGGAAACCTATCTAACTACACTAACTAATAAAAAAAACTATATACAAAAATGTGGCCAATGTCCGAAAGGTCCAAATAAAATAAAAACTAAAATGAAACCTAACACTACCTAGAAACTATGTACAAGGGCAGCGGGCTAGTTTCACGGCTCACTTGTGGATGTTACGGGCCAGGGCATCATCGAACTCCTCCTCAATGTCCCGGAGGCGGTCCTCCTCCATGGCCCCAAGGGTCCGCAGGGCCGTCGCCGTGTCCACCTCCAAACCCCTGCGGATTGCCTCGAGGCACTCGGCCCGCCTCAGGGCCCTCCGCATGGAGTTCTCCGCCCTGACCATTGTGAGCCGTGCCTCTTCCGCCCGCTGCCGCTCCGCATCTATGGCGTGGCCCAATCGCTGCCAAACGGAAGACACTCTCTGTCCTGGGTCCTTCTGCCCTCCGGCCGATGCCTGCCCCTCCGATGTCAAAGGCCCCGAGCCTTCATGGCTCCCACCATGTTGCTGCTGCTGCTCTGCCTCTGTCCGTGCACTGCCTCCTGCTGCCTGCCCATACTCCGCTGGCTGGGGTGCAGTTGTTGATGTGGCCACCCCTGCTGGACGTCCGACTCCCGACTGTGGCAGGGATGCCTCCTCCACCAGCCTGGCCGCACCGTCAGAGGCAGCTCCACAGGGCACCCAGGTGACTGATGGGTGGGAAGATGGCACAGAGGACGACTGGTGCGTAGGGGATCCAGTTGAGGAGGGGGTCGGAGCAAGCCCCATCAGACGGAGGAATCCGGCCTGGGTGACCTGTCCCAGCAGGCTGACGTGGTCAACGAGCCATTCGGGATGACGTGCAGTCTCTTCATGAAAAGACTGCAGGTCACCTCGCATGGCCTGTTGACGCAATGCCACACCAGCCAGGACAGGCTAAACCCAGACCTGGATAGCCATGTCCGCAGGCAGAGGAAGGCCAGTTGACGTGAGCTCATCCCCTGCCTGAAAACAGGTCTGGACGTAAGCATCCCTGCTGGTGCAAGATGATGCAGGGACAGGATCGGGGACAGGATTGCACACAGGCACCTCCGCGGCGGCCTGTGCTGCCTCCTGTCCCTGGTCCTGCACTGCACCACTAGCACCAGTGGGATCCCCACCTCCAGACCCCGTCTGTGGTGCTTGCACGGCCTCCTCCTCCACCAAACCCCCCACCAACCTGGATGACTCCGTGCCATCTTCCCCTGTTGGGCCCTGTGGGGTCCCAGCTGCCCCTTCTGCTGCCGAGGAGTCCAACTCCAACCTCCGCCTCTTGGACCTCCCCCCGGCAGCTGCGGCCTGGGACGCGGCACCGGACTCCTCACTCCCCGACGAGATGACAACCTGGGAGGGGAGCCGGGCCTTGCGTCTCCGGCTGGCGGTCGGATCCCCGCTGCTGTGCTCCACAGCACCTTCTCCGCCCTCTTCATCAGTTGACGCTGCTGTCACGCACGGCAGCCGCGGCCGCTGGCGTCTGTGGAGACGCTGGCGCTGGAGCGGCCATTGTTATGGCCGCTACGCAGCTGCACGTTCTCCAGCCGCAGTCTAGCTGCTGCCGCGGCCGCTGGCGGTGGTGGAGACGCTGGCGCTGGAGCGGCCATTGTTATGGCCGCTACGCAGCTGCACGTTCTCCAGCCGCGGTCTAGCTTTCCGCCGTCGGATCAGCGGCGCACTTCATTACGATCGCCAACCCGGAAGCCCGCGCGTTGCAACCTATTCGCGTTAGGCTTTCGGGTTGGTACGCTCTAGTGCCTTTCTCCGTGTTCTGTTCCTCTCTCGTTTCTTTCTCCTGAGTACGTTCTGCATTGCCCTTTCGTCCTCTCCCTTACCTCTCAGGCTCCCCTTTTCTTCAGCAGTCCTTCTGTTTTGACTATCATATTGGCTTCAGCAGTTCTCCTTTTCTTTTCTATCTGCTGGGTTCCATCACCCCCATCCTACCTTCGTTCTGGAAGGAAGTTCGTTCCGTGTGGAATCATTCACATCATTTCTGACCTGGCATCCTGTTATCCAATCCCATCGGAAGGGGTTTTTTGTGCCTTGTGGCTTTTTCCCCTTCATTGGTCTGCCCCGGTTCGGGGGCCCCCCTAGGCCCCGAGTCAGAGGGGCAGGGTGGCTTCCTCTCGAGGCAGACCCCATCTGCATTCCCGAGAAGAGGCCCTGAGAAGACGGAGATTTGGACTCCAAACAGAAGAGACAGCAGGTGAGCAGGAGGGCATAAGGGTCACTGTGGATAGTGGTGAGGAGTCGAGTAAACCAGGGAGCCATTGTGACAGCTGCAGACAGGGAGAAACAAAACACAGGCATCAGGGCACTGTACAATGGACACATACACACATGACAGTTGTACATGAGTGGCATTGGCAAACCTCAGACATGTCATCACAATCCCCAACACACATGTCATTACAACTTGCACACATTAGCCATACCACAGCCATATCGCAACTGCCACCACCATCCATACACATACAACAGCATGAGCAGGCAAAGGTGAGCCAGACATCACATGCAACACAGGAAGTGCACCACACATGTACACACACCACCACACTTGCATGCATGTGTACACCTCTGCCAAGTGTCGCACTGTTCAGACGGGCATCCATGTCACATCTGCCAATCAGGCTTCCACATACCGCTGTCACATGCATCCATGTTGCATCACTGTTGCACCCTTGTCAAATACACACACATGCACATGTACACAGTGCTGAAACATGCAGCCGAAAACAACATACATGCGTGACATCACAGACATGTCTACTTACATACACATTCATCCAAACATGTGTGCCCACACAACAGCATTTGGCATGCAAGCCTACACACACAAGCACCATCCATGTCTCACACATCACAGCCCTCGCATGTGTCAGCCCCACGGCCCTGTACACCCCCACCCATACTCCACCCCATACAAACAGATGTGCAACCTGCACAATACTGAATAATCACCACACGCACTGCTCACAATCAGGATGCATGTACACTCACCGCTCGACTCCAGACGGGTCTGCTTCTCTAGGACCTGGACGTGGAGCGCTGGGGATATGCGTTCCAGGACCCTCATCTGTTCTTCCGACAAGTGGCCCCGGCGCCCCTTGGCATCCGCTGCCTTCAAGAGGCGCCGGGCCTTGTTCAGGGTCCTGGACCTGAAGTCCTCCCAGCGCTTCCTGACATGTTGTAAGTCGCGGACTGCCACCCCCTCCGCGTTGATGGCAGTCACGATGTCAGTCCAGATCCGAGTCCGTCCTTCCTTGTCGGCGCGGGAACTTCTGAAGAGGGCATCATACTGCCCCAGGACTTGCTCCACCAGGACACCAACTTCGGTGGCACTGAAGCTGGTGCCCCTCTGCCTCTCTGTCCGGGGGTTGTCAGTGGTCACAGATGGTGTTTGCCCCGACATGACAACCCCAGAGGCAGGAGTGGGTGGGCAACTGGGTCCTGGGGCTGGGCTGTGGAGCGATGGAATCCCAGTCGGGAGTCTTCGGTACCAGCAGGGGTGGTCACAGCAACAGCACCCCTGGCTGATGTGCAGGCAGCAAATGGCAGTGCACGTGGGCAGCAGGCAGTCAGGCAGCAGCAGATGGCAGGTGGGAGCGTGCTCGGGGCTCTGGGGGGCAGTAGTTCGGCCTTCTGGGCAGGAGCGTGGTCTTCCGTGTGCATACGCGTGGCCAGCTTGATACGGAGTGATTTGGCACGTGAAAAATCTGCACATCAGCGTGTAATTCGAGGAAAGGCCCTTAGCGCGTAAGCGCGTCTGCACGCATACGCATTTTCATTGGACAGAAGGCCCCTCAAGCGCAAGCGCCCCTGTGACGTGACGCGTACAGACGTGCATGCGCATTTCAGCGCGCGTGAATAACTGCACGTCCGTGTGTAATACGAGGAAAGGGCCATGCGCGTAAGCGCGCGTGGAAACAGCACGTCCGCGTGTAAGCATGTAATACGAGGAAAGGGCCATGCGCGTAAGCGTGCGTGGAAACTGCACGTCCGCGTGTAATACAGGAAAGGGCCTATGCGCGTAAGTGACGTGACGCGCGCGTGCGTTTCCCTCAGCACGGGTTAAAGGTGAGCGGGCCCAGCAGTTCGCTGTACGTGCCTTTCGTGGAGACCGACGTGTGTTGCTGCTTCCTGTTGTTTCGCGCGCCATCACAACTTCACAGCAATCAAGGACGTATCTCTTCTTTTGGCGGCGGTATTGGCTACGCGTGTTTTTCTGCATCGCTCTAGTCAGACGGTGAGTCAAACACGCTCTTTTTCCCACTGCGGGTGCCCCTGTGTATCGCACCCGTTTTCGATGTCATAGTAGCCTGCGTGTCCCACGCGTACGTGTTATTCGTGTTACTGGGTGCCACCGCGTACTGCGGGAGGTTGAATCCACGCACGTAGGCTGCAGGGTTGCGTGCACGGTTTTACTGCAGTTTTGGGGTGCCTGTTCGTTGCGTGACCCGTCACCACATCACCCGGGTCACATACAGCCTTGCAGGTGCAGGGGGGCTGTTAACATCTTGCTTCCCACCCCCTTCACCCCAATTTCCCAGGTCAATTGTGGTGTACACCTCCCATTGGCACCACTCCATCTGTGCCAGCACTACTACATCTGTGCCATGGTTGGGAGGGCACCAAAGGTGAGGGGCGCCTCAGCTGGGCGTACTCCTCGTGGCGGGCATGGTCGGGGACGTGGTCGTGGTGACCAGGGAGTAGGGGGACTCCAGGGTGTCCAGGGCAGCCACAGAGGGGGAAGAGGCAGGGGTGCGCCACTTGAGCACAATGTTGTGCCATGTGTCGGTGCAGCCATGCCACCACCCCCTGTGGTTCCGGGGGATGCAGCTCCTGCATCTGGCACTGGCACCCATATGACCCGGCAGTCCGTTCCATCGACTGCCACGGGCCCAAGGGTGGTGGTAGCTGCAGGTGCAGCTGTGGACACCGCCACCCAGGCTCAGGGTCTGCCAGCGCAGGCTGCGTTGGCACTTGAAGAGCCCTTGGTAGATCTCCAACAGGCCAGGGGGGAAACCATAGGGGCAGGCCGGGCTGCTCAGACCAAGACACGTGTCCCTTGGGCAGTCATGTCATCTGCTGCCCCGAACAGCCGGGTGTTGGCAAGTGCAGGGGCAGATGCACCCAACAGCACCCCGGTTGTGAGTCTGCCAACCAGGACCGTTGCGGCCAACCACCCTGCCACAGCTGATGTTGCTGTGCAGGGTCCATTAGTGGGCACCCAGCTGCCACTGACACAAGTCAGGCCTCTGGTCATCCCTCCACCTGCCACTCCCTTGGCTCAATCCACCGAACCCACTGGCCATGCTGGTCAGGGCGGCATTAGCCAGCCAGGGTCTGCACCACAGTCCAATAGGAGGAAGGTTGCACCTGCAGCACAGGCTGGGACCCCACACACAGCCACGACCTCCTGCACGTCGAGGAAGAAGCCTTTCTGTAAGCAGGAACTGGACTTCCTCGTGGACTACGTGCGGGGCCACAGCCGTGACATGCTAGTGGGTGCCAATAGTCAGACCACGGCTGCCCAACGTGACACCCACTGGAAGCATGTTGCGGAACATGTCAGTTCATTCGGCCATGAGGTGCGCACGGCGCAGGAGTGCAAAAAGCGTTGGAATGACATCAAGCGCAGCACTAAGGCCAAGCGTGCCTCAAATTACAACTTGACTCTGGTGACTGGCGGTGGGCCTGCACCAGAGGAGGAAGAACTCACTCCGCATGAGGCTCTCGTTGCGGAGTTCATACCACCTGAATTGGTCGAAGGAGTGGGAGAGAAGCTGGACTTTGATGCCCAGTCCAGTGAGTGTTGATGCGTGTTTGTTGAGGACGTGTGTGTTTCACTTGTGGGATGTGTTGTGCATGATTGCTGCTACATGTGACGTGTACATGGTTCTGATGTGTAAGTAATGCAATGCTACCGTCATGCATGTCTCCTCTGCCTGCATGCAGGACTCCATGTAGGCATGCTCCCTTGCCCCTCCTCCGCCACTCTGCACCCCAGTTCCACCTTTGCACTGGTCTGCTCCAATCTTGCCAATGTGTACTTTCTTGTTCATGTGTCCTGTGTAGATGCTAACTTCCAGCGTAGAATCTGCCAGACATATGCCATGTGGTACAGCCTTAGTACTCGATGCAGGGTATCTCACTTGTACTGTGCATGGGTCAGATGTCCCGCAGGGACATGAGTGCCCATTCATGCTCCATGTGCATTGCACGCATGCCCCTATGTGTCCTTGACTGGATGATCACTGTAATATAAGTCCTTGGTTACATACATTGCCTGCCATCTCATCAGCCTTCCCATGTCAACTGTGCCTCAGTCCTGCGTTGCACACATGTTTAGGCTCTGACAATCTGTGTGGCTCACAGGCCTCAGCCTGTTCAATGGCCAATGACTCTGTCCAACCCTTGTTGTGTCTTCTTCACACGTGGGCAGCCTCCGGAGTTTCCATCATGTGTCCTGCCCACTGTCCCAGCATCATTTGCAGTGTTGTAATTTGAATCACATGAAGCTGTTGATGCCAGTCAACACTGCCTGTCAATACACAGGTGTATGGTCAGCCTTTTGATACCATGCTAGGCATCCCTGCTTTGGTACTGGGGTAGAGGGGTGCTTGGCTTCTAGACATGGTACACATTGAATGCACAATGCACGTGATGTCTGATTTTGACATTGCACTGCCTTCACATTTCCTGGCACACACCATGTAGTGCTTGTACATGAAGGTAGTGAGTGGCGTACACATTTTCTGCACTGCATAGACCCACTTCCATGGAAACTGCCACCTTTCAACAGGTCTGATCACAGAAGCTATTCAAAGTAGACCCAGCATGCATGCCAGGTCATATGTTGTGTGTCACATGTCTGTCTGATGCCTTTGCTGTCGGTGTGTGTGTGTGTCGTGTGCTTCTGACATGTGTATTGACCTTTTCCTCTCTATTTTTCAGGTGATGACGCAATGGAGGCAGAGGATGGTGTTGTCATGCCAGACACAGGGTTGGTAACGCCACATCAACCCGGCACTAGTGGGGGTCGTGGGGTGGTAGGCCACGAAAACCCCGAAGTGCTGCATTCCATCTTGTCTCTGGCTGCCTATGAGTCCAGCCTTGATGACAACTCTGACATCCATGTTGAGTTGGATGACCATCAAGTCCATGTGTCAGGGGTGAGTGATTCTGATGTGGACACTCCTCTGTCTGCGACCCCTGCACTGAGGGATCAGACAGTCTTGGTTCCTCCGCCCATGGTGGATCGGGACGCAGGGTCACCCTCCACACCAGTCACTGATGTGCCTGGGACATCACGTCGACGGGGGCATGTAGTCGTGCAGCTGCAGGCGGTGCCAACACAGCGAGGACCCCCGGTCCTTGGGTCCCGCAGGGGTCAAGCCCGGCAACGCGGTCGCCGCGCGCAACCGCTGTATACTGAGTGGGAGCAAGACATGACTGCCAATTCCGAACGGCAGGGGGAAGCAATGGAGAACATCGCTGAGAGCATGGAGCGTGTGGCCCGATCTGTGCTCCCCACTGCTAGGCAGGTGCTTCTCCAGCAGCAGGCGGCACGGTCCACGGCCCGCTCACTCAGGCTGGGCATGGCGGCCTCAGACAGGGCACGCCAGGCTGAAATGTCGTCTCTGCGTCAAGCAATTGCTGCTCACGCAGAGGCGCACATGGATGCCTTGAGGGAGGAGTATGCTTCCCTCAGATCCACTCTGGGTGTCCTTATGATGTCCCAGAGGCAGCAGGCAGAGGAGAGGTTTTCCCAGCTTGAGTGTACCATCTCGGCTGAGCTACAGGCTTGCCGGGAGGTGCAGCGGTTGTCCAGCCAGGCCTTGCAGGAGGAACTCCGTGTTACACGTGCTACCTTGCAAGAGGAAGCACGTGTATCACGGGAGGTTCTGCATGCAGACCTATGTCACATCGCCACACAGAACCAGGCTCACCCGTCCGGCAGACTTGCTGCCGACGAGGGGCAAGCTGCGGCTAGGCATGGCCAGGCTACTGTGCCACGTCCTCCTTTCCAGGATGAGCCAGACTCGGACGACCATCTATCTCCCACATAGGTCGTGCTGTGCAGGCGTTGAGCCCATGGAGGATTTTTTTTTGGCTCAGCATCATCGCATGTGGATGTTGAGCAGCACCCTGTACCTCCCCCCTCCTGGGTGCCACCCCTCCCCCCCAGGTCGTATGTGGCCATTTTTGATTTTTCTTTTAGTTTAGTTAGTTAAGTTTCTGTTTGATAGTTAGTTTAAATAGGTAATGTAGGTTTTCCATAGTTAGTGTAATTAGTTAATAGTTGATTTAGTTTAAAATTGCTAGTCTATTGTGCTTTCATGTGACGGTGCAGTGCTTTGTGGCTTTTGAAGGCATCCACTGTCTGTTCCAGCTGGGCCCTTCATGGTTGTCTTGTGTATGTGTTTGCTGCTTGGGTTCCTTGACTCACATATGCCACTCCTGCCTCCCTTATCCATGGGCTCGCAAGGATGGTTCGGTGTTACAGCATTTTACACAAGGGCATTGGACTGTCATATCTGTGGCATATCTGGTGCTGTGTGACTTGTGTTGACACCCCTAGTGGGGTAGTGGGGATGATTTAGGTGTCATTGTCCACTGTTCAGCTTTTGCTAGATGGGGTGTGTCATGATTAATGTGGACATTGATTGCTATGCATTGTGTAGTATGTTTCATATCTTTCCTGTACATGTGCTTGTTGCAATTCATGCTGTAGATAGTGTTCCACACTTTGGAGGTGAAAGACGGACTGATGGTGTGATTTGTGATGTGACTCTCTGACATGGTCAAGTAATGAGATGCCTGATGAGACACACACAGATGACTTTGAAGCATTAATCATGTGTTTCATGCCCTTTCTGCAGGGGGATGAGCCTCCAGAGCACCTTTGCCAGCAGACATGTCCCATTGGACGACGGAATTCTGGACCCGTTTGTTGGTGCCCACATGCACATGTGTGCAGAAGCAGAGGCACAGTGATTGCAGACCCACATCCTAGAACTGCTGACATGTTCCACGGAACTCCAGGCAAGGTGAGCATCACAGGGGGGCCACGACACAGCAAAGCTTGCACCAAGCGAGTTGCACATGCAGGCTTAGTCACAGCACTGAGGGTGAGCTTAGACGAATATTGGTGTTGAAGCACACAATGCAGCTCAGATGTGTTTGTGGACTGATGGCTGCTGATAGTAGGGTTGTCTGGGACACATGCAGGGGCAGTGGCACATACCCTCCGGTACACCAAGGTCCATTGAGGCACTTGTATCAACCATGTAGCCTTCCGAGACATGGAAAGGGGCAGCTCACAGGGACATACAGCAAGGGACATACTCGGGTGCAGTGCATGTCTTTTCCACGTACTTCATGATAAATGCACTGCCAACTTTGTTTCAGTCATGGTGGTACGCAACTTGCTCTGTAGTCATGGCTTGCTATATGGGTCTGTCTGCTTACCCAGGGAACATTGCATGTTGTGTGAATTGTGACACATTGGTGTTCCATTTGCCACGCACCCAGCAGCGGCTGCCTTACTGCATTGACTGTGTATGACCCGTCACAGGGGTGATGTTATATATGGGTACGAAGCATCAACCACAGATTGTCTGTTTGTAGAGTAGTCTGTTGCTATGGGGCATGTTTGGTGTTGTGTTTTTGTGCAATTGTGTCTCTCTTTGCAGCATTGCAGTGCTCCTGTAACCGGACCTGAGAGTGCGCAGGCAGGAGGCCAGCACTCAAAACCAGAGCTAAGTGTCTTGTTGTTTTTCTTACAAACTGCTCTGCATAGGCTTGCTGGGGAGTGTACTGATGCATGGATGTATGTGTGGTTCAATTTGGTATGTTTTTTTCTCCCTAATCACCCGTGATCCTATGCAATTTTGAAACCTGTACCCTCTACCCGGTGTTCCTGCTTCCCGTGCCTATCCAAACAACGTTCCCTGACCCTCTTTCCCCACTGGGGTTGCGGATGCCTGTGTAAGCCCCGAACTTGCAGGCGCCAAAACCCTAGAGGCGGTGGTTGGTTCGTACCACTCCTGAGCCTGGACTACAGAAGGCCATGACAATGATGTCCAAGTCTGTTTGTATTGTGTATGTGTTCATGCAGGTTGTACATTTTCGTGCATTCCCTAGTTTCATGTGTCATTCCTCCTCCCCTCTCCTGCCGCTCATTCCAGTCATCCAGTGTGTCAACACCTGTCCCGACTGCATATCCCTGAACCTACTTCCCCACCAGGGTCTCAGGGGCCTGTGTGAGTTTGACCTTGCAGGCACCCGGGACATGGTGGGGGTGGTTGTTTCGTGACACTCCCGCGCCTGTACAGGGGACCTCTGACAGTACACATCCATTCATGGTGCATCATCCTATGTCATGTACCACACATGTCTCACATCCTGTCGTGACATTGTTTTGCTGTGCTACCTTGGTTGTTGCATCATTGTGGTAGTACTTGGCCTTTATGAGGTACTGCTACGTCAAGTCATCTACTGGAGGGTGTTCGGGTTCGTTTCTATGCCTTGGATTTTGGGATTTTGGAAATGAGTGTGGATTCTGAGGGTTCAGGCATCTTTTTACACACAAGGTGGGAGATGGTGACGAAGGGTAAAGGTGATCCTGTGGCCAGGTGGAATTGAGGTTTGGAGGCTCCATGACCCAGGTGCAGTTGTTCAGTGGGTCATGGTCATTTGTGAGGGGGGGGTTGGTTGTTGTTGATCGTTGCCTTGCCCTGCAGTGTGATGGGAACTCTGACATAGTAATGGTGGTATCCCATGTACATGTTGTGTTCTGCTGATCAATGCCTGTTCATGTGTTGTGTTTTCCTTTCAGGTGCGAGGGGATAGTTGTGGTTTGACATGCTGGGGTGTACACATGGTGGATGTTCACATGTGATGTGTAGGGAACACTGATGGTCACTTGAGTGCACATGCATATGTGGAGTGCATGTCCTTGCAGAACCACACACTTGCACTCTGATGCACTACATGTACTCCCACCCTTGCATATCCACGTGTACACTGTTTGCCTTCTGGTGCCCACTGTGTCCCGGCAGCACATGTTCTGTGACCGATCATGGATCCAGTACATGCCTAATTTGATGTTTGACGTGGTCTGTCACTTAGATGTGATGCTCAGGGTGTGCATCACACACAATGGCTGTTCACTGTGCTGTGCACTGAGCAGTGTGATGCAGGAGTAGGACACTGCACACATGAGCTGCAGTGTTGATTTTGCAATGCATAATGTGCATGTAGACAGGCATTCATTGTGATGTTACGTCTACGACTGTTGTAATGCATTTGGAAATTACTTATTTTGGGTGGGAGGTTGTTGGTCTGTCATTTCATCTGATTCCGGGTCAGGCAGCAGTGTCCGATGCCACTGTGCATTTAGGACATGGCAATGTGTACCTTATCGTTACTGCATTGGTGTATGGGTATTGCGTGCCATGTCATGTTGATGTTTGGGAGGGTTTGAGTGACATGACAGTGATGGCCATGGCCTGGTTTGCAAGTGTGTGTGATGCACACCTTGCATATCCGTGTCATCCGCTTCTCAGAGCAACTAGCTGGGGGTAGATTTCTCTCCGCAGCAGGGCCCTCCCCCTGGAACAGACTTCCGGCCTGACTTGAACTTGAGGGGAATCATCTCCAGTTCTGGAAGCACCTCAAGACCTTCCTCTTTGCTTCTGCTTACTGTCTGCCTCTCCCTTGCAGGATTCTCCACTGGAACTGCACAGGAGCTGCAACTGGGCCACTCTCACCGACCTCGGTCCCTGGCCCAGCCACTCTCCACTTGCACTGCCTCCCTGGCAACCCCTGCACTGCAGTACTGTCTCTCTATCCCTACAGCCCTCCCTTCCCAGCACTTGTCTGCACTTACCTTCATAGTTGCCACCAGGCGACCTATGTATTATTTTTTTGGGCTACTTCCCCTGTACTGGACTCCCCACCACCCTTCCCCTTGCACTTTTCCCATTCCCCCTACCCCTGCACTTGCACGATCCCAATGACACCTGGCCTAGCAGTACCGTTCTCTGTGTTCCCTTGTTCCCCCCTCCCTGCCTCATTGCGCCTTGGAATACTTGTGTATGGCCCATATCATGTCATATGTCATATGTGTACCTTTTGGTCACACAGGATAGCTTGTGTTTAAGTAGCTAGGGATGCAGACGATGTGGCACTTCCATGGCAACAATCTCAGGGTGGTAGGGTTGTGACAGTTGACTGTCTCTTTGTCATCATCGATTGTCACCTGGTATGTGCCAGGCCTGTGTGCACTCCACAGGGGTGGGAGTTTAGGTGAAAAATGTGGCCACAAGCTGGGTCCGGGCTTCCTCGCCACGTGCCCTGTCCCCTCCCATGGGCAGCGCCTGTGGTTGGGGATGTGGGGGCACCACCATGTCCACCAGGACGCCCTGCCGTGTTGCAACATTGTGCAGGACACATGCTGCCACAATGATCCTGCACACTACTGGTGGTGCATAGAGTAGTTGCCCACCAGAGCGGTCAAGGGAGCGGAAACGTGACTTGAGCACTCCGAATGTGCGCTCCACTATGCCTCTGGTTGCAATATGGGCGGCGTTGTATCTTACCTGGGATGGTGTGGTGGGGTTCCGGATTGGCGTCATCATGTGGTTGCTCAGAGGGTAGGCACTGTCCCCTGGGGAGATGATAATAGTTGAGATGATTAGGGTTTGGATATTTGTCTGTGTGTGACTTGCATGCATGTGCAAGGGCATTTGTACTGACATAGGAGCCATGTGTCGCCATGCTGCACAGCTTCCAGGGCCCGGCTCAGGGCGGACATTCTGTATATGAAACTGTCATGGGTGGAGCCAGGGTAGTTTGCATAGACAGAGGTGATGATTCCCTTTGCATCACATACCACCTGTACATTGATGGAATGCCAGTGCTTGCGGTTTCGGTAGATGTGCTCAATGGCCCTAGGTGGACGTAGGGCCACATGGGTGCAATCTATGGCACCGAGCACTTTGGGGAAGTGTGCCACCCTGAAAAAATCCAGGACAACGGTGTAACGCTCACCTGGTTCCCACGGAGGCGCGGCGTCGAAGGCGCAGAACTCTGAAGATGGACAGGAAGGGCCCCTCTATTCTGGCTTCCCTGGCTCGTTGGATACCCTCTTGTGCGTGAAAAGGGAGTATTACCAACTGTGGAACAATGCTCAAGCCTCCCACTCCCTTCCAGCCCTCCACGATACCTCCTCCACGATTCCCCGTGAAGCCTCACCTTAGGGTTTGGAAGGATGAGCTCTCCATCCTGCTTCTGATGCAGGGGCGCATTGAAACCCAGTTACTTCACTGGATTGAGGATTGATGGGAGTTCAGGTAGGCTTGACTGTTCAGGTAAGGTGCTGTAAAAGTTATGTTCAAAAGTTCAAGCTTAATAATAATGTTTGTTGCCTAATTGCAGCAAGTGCTAATGCTTATGTCTTTTTCCCCTTAGGGGCCGGGGTTCGGAGTGCCGGAGATATGGCGCCGACCCGAAGTGAAACAGTTCTGGATGAGCGCTCAGGTAATATCTTTGCATTCGCTCATTCAATGTCTTTGTCTTTTTTCCCCATAGGGGCCGGGGTCCGGAGATGCCAGGAAGCGGCAGGACCCGAAATGCAGTGGGAATAATCCAACAGGTAAGACTTAAAAGGAAACTGAGCTTTCCTTATTCCTTTTCTCCCTCTCACCTTTGTTCTTGTCTTTTTTCCTCTAGGCGCCGGGGCGTAGCTGAATCCGGAAGATCGCTGCTGAAGATGGAAGCGCCTTGCAAAGGTGAGTAAAATGCAGCGCTGCAGCGATCGAAACAAAATGCCTTTAAAATGATGTCTTCCTTTTCAGGGCCGTTGGAGAAATGACTCCGGGATGCAGATTTAGCAGGTAAGGGCTTTTCTTCTCCTATTCTCTTCCTTTCTCCCCTTGCAGGTGTTCCAGGGTGCTGGCAGGCGTGGCTGAAGTCAGGATGCAGGAGCTGACACGGTGAGCGTCCAGCTGCTAGGTGCAGAACAACGCGAAGCACGTGTGGCTGTTCGGGTGGGGTTTAAATAGCCTTGGAAGAAGTTCCTGGTATGTATCCTTCCACCAATCAGGTATGTATCCTTCCCCGACCACACCCGGGTGGTGAAGTAGTCCTACAGGTAAAGTAGTCCCATTCAGGCCTCAAGAGGGCCTGGATGAAGCAGCAAGGTCTGCATCAGGTAAGTGTGCACCCAAGCACTTAAACACATATCCTCTTCTATGAGCCTGGCGCCTAAGGCGCCAGGACTGGGGTCCGCTATGAGCCTGGCGCCTAAGGCGCCAGGACTGAGTCCAAAGGGCCCCGACTTGGGCCCGCTGAGACTTCCCTGGGGAAAATGATGTCTGCCTCTGGGGTTGCTGGGCCCGGCCTGGCTCCTTGGAGGTAGGCATCATGACAGTACCCCCCCTCAAGGCCCCTCCCAAGGTCTTTTCCTCCGGGGGTTTTGGTTTGTGCGGGAATCTTCGATGGAATCGTTGAATTAATCGTGGTGCGTGAACATAGTTACTGGGTTCCCAAGATCTTTCCTGAGGTCCATACCCTTTCCAATCAACAAGATAGAAGAGTTTCGACTTAACTATCTCGGAATCTAAAATGTCTTTCACTTCGAATTCTAATTCTCCATCAATTTGGACAGGGCCTGGGGGCTCAGACAGTCTGGTTCCAGGTTGTACTGGTTTTAGAAGAGATGCGTGAAAAACGGGATGAATCCGCATGTTGGATGGTAAATCGAGTTTAAAGGCCACTGGGTTGATAATAGCTTTGATGGGGTAAGGCCCAATGAATCTGGGATTAAAAGTTCGCTGACCCTTGAGGGGTAGATGTTTAGTTGCTAGCCATACCTGATCTCCTACTTGGTAAGGAGGAGTTTTACTTCGGTGCAAATCAGCGTTTTCTTTATACTTTTTCTTGGCTTTCTGTAAGTGGGTTGTAGCTTCTTTGAAGGCTTGGGTTATTGTGGAATGAAGGTGATTTACTGCAGGCATCTCCAGGGTCAGAGGTGGATCTAGGTCAGAGGTGCGAGGATGGTGACCATACAGGGTATAAAAAGGAGTCTGTCCGGTTCCAGAATGCACTGAATTGTTGTATGCATATTCTGCAATCCAAAGGATGTCTTTCCAATTTAACTCGGATTGGTGTAACATGCACCGTGAAGATAGTGACGCCAAGCCTTGAAAGCTGATTTAATAGCCAGTAGTTCTTTGTCGGTAATTGCATAATTGAGTTCAGGTGGAGAGAATTTTCTGGACCAAAAGGCTACAGGGTGTAGTTGGTTAGTTTCTGGGTCTCTTTGCGACAGGACAGCTCCCATGGCCGAACTGGATGCATCGGTTTCCACGATGTAAGGGAGATCTGGGCGCGGGTGCTTCAATACAGGTGCAGAGGTGAATTTGGTTTTCAGGTCCTGAAAGGCTTGTTCAGCCTCAAGAGTCCATTCAAAGCGTTTATTTTTCTTTAGGAGAGCTGTGATGGGTTGAACAGTTCGAGAAAATTCCGGGATGAACCTTCGATAGAAATTGGCAAAGCCAAGCATGCTTTGCACTCCCTTCACAGAGCTAGGAGATGGCCATTTGAGAATGGCGTCCACTTTCCGCGAGTCCATTCGGATTCCTTGAGGTGTCAGGATGAATCCGAGAAACTCCACTTCTGTGGTATGAAAAACGCATTTTTCGAGCTTGGCAAATAATTTGTGCTGGCGCAATTTCTCAAGAACTGCCCTAACATGATTTCTGTGATCAGATTCTGAGGAGGAATACACCAGGATGTCGTCAATATAAACGATGACACAAACATCGATAAGTTCCCGAAGAACATCATTCATGAAGTACTGAAAGGCGGCAGGTGCGTTGCACAAACCGAAGGGCATTACTTGATATTCGATGAGCCCAAATTTGGTGCGGAATGCAGTCTTCCACTCGTCGCCCTCTTTTATACGTACCAGGTGGTAAGCTCCTCGGAGATCTAGCTTGGTGTACACACGAGCATCTTTTACTTGGTCGATAAGCTCAGGTATCAGGGGCAAAGGGTAACGATTCTTAATCGTTATCTGATTTAGGGCGCGGTAGTCAATACAGGCCCTAAGGTCTCCTTCCTTTTTAGGTACGAAGAACAAAGCGGAATAGACTGGTGACTTTGATGGGCGAATGAAGCCATTGGCCAGGTATTGATCCAAATACTGGCGCAAATGCAGGTTCTCAGGTTCAGTAAGAGCATAAATCCTACTACAAGGTAGTTGTGCATTGGGTACCAAGTCGATTTGGCAATCGTAAGATCGATGGGGAGGTAAGGTGTTAGCCTGCTCTTTCTGAAAAACGTCTTGGAATTCTTGGTATTCAGATGGTAGCTGTACAGGGGTGGAAGTTACAGAGGCTAGACCCATAGCTGGATTCCTTGGGTAACAGGTTGGTTCACAATCAGGAAACGTTATCTTCTTTGCTCGCCAGTCTATTCTCGGATTATGTGTTTCTAACCAAGGGATACCAAGAAGTACTTGAAATTGTGGGGCCTTGATCACATCAAACACGATTGCTTCCCGATGTCCGTCCTGACCCACCAGAGTGATTTCAACTGTGGAATGCGTTACAGGCCCGGAGGCTATTTCGGTTCCATCAACTGTAGTAATTACATCTTGGGTTACTTCCGGGCGGAGAGGAAGCTTAATCCTGGAAGCCAATTCACGGTCTATGTAATTTCCAATAGCTCCACTGTCTATGTATGCTTTTATAGCATGCAACTGCTGAGGCTGTTTTGGGTTCACAAGCACCATTGGCATGACAAAATGCGAGGTCAAAGAGTTTGTTTTCAAGCTCGGCAAGCGGACCCCTACGCTTGACGGGCTAGGTCGTTTCCCGAACCAGGTGTCAATAACTCGTTATCAGTGGCTCCAACCACCTTCTTGGGTGGTTTAACTGGACAACTTTGAAGAAAGTGACCGGAAGTTCCGCAATACAGACAAAGTTGCATTTGTCGCCTTCTCTCTCGTTCGTTCTGCGTTAATGGTCCTTTAACACTGCCAATTTGCATAGGTTCGGAAACGTCAGTACTCTTGGAGTTAACGTGGGTCTTGATAGGTACTCTGGTTTCATATTTGAGCCGATCTGCTTTTCTATTTTGAAGTCTGTGATCAAGTTGAACCACTAAGTCTATGTAGTCTGCGCAGGCCTGGGGTGGATCTACTATCTGAGCTATAACATCTTTAAGCTCTCCGCGCAGGCCTCGATGAAACAATGTGATCCTTTTATTTTCAGGCCATCCGGTTTCCACAACTAGTCTATTAAAGGTGGCGATATAGGACAAAAGATCCTGATTACCTTGTCGTAAGGATAGCAGTTCGTTGTCAAGGGCCTGTCCCTGCGAGTGTCGAGCGAACAATCTTTCCATGGTGGCCTGGAAGCCCTGGAAATCCCGGAGAATGGGATCATCCTGATTTACCAATGGAATAGACCAATCGGCAGCACAGCCACAGAGGTAAGATAGTACAAAGGCTACTTTGGTCTGGTCGTTGGGGAAGGCCCCGGGCCTGCATAAAAAGTGTAAACGGCATTGGTTCATAAAAACGGCATATTTCTTGGGATCCCCCGCAAAACGTTCCGGCGGGGCCAAAGGCATGTGTCCAGGTGGACTGATTTGTACCGGGTTATTCGAACCCATTGTTGTAGAAATATCTCCGGAAACAGGTAAAGGAGTGTGCTCTGCCTGGCCCTGCAATAACCTTTTGGCCAGATCATCAGTTCTTTCCTTGGATAGGATTAGTTCCCTTCTGAGAGCATTAGTCTCCTGGCGGGCTGAGTGCACTTCTGCCCGTAATTCCCCTAAAAGATGGGCCAGCTGATCTGTCTCGGAAGTCTCCATAGCGCCCAGGTGGGAAATTGTGGTGAGTCTTCGCGTTCTGTAACGCTCACCTGGTTCCCACGGAGGCGCTGCGTCGAAGGCGCAGAACTCTGAAGATGGACAGGAAGGGCCCCTCTATTCTGGCTTCCCTGGCTCGTTGGATACCCTCCTGTGCGTGAAAAGGGAGTATTACCAACTGTGGAACAATGCTCAAGCCTCCCACTCCCTTCCAGCCCTCCACGATACCTCCTCCACGATTCCCCGTGAAGCCTCACCTTAGGGTTTGGAAGGATGAGCTCTCCATCCTGCTTCTGATGCAGGGGCACGTTGAAACCCAGTTACTTCACTGGATTGAGGATTGATGGGAGTTCAGGTAAGCTTGACTGTTCAGGTAAGGTGCTGTAAAAGTTCTGTTCAAAAGTTCAAGCTTAATAATAATGTTCGTTGTCTAATTGCAGCAAGCGCTAATGCTTATGTCTTTTTCCCCTTAGGGGCCGGGGTTCGGAGTGCCGGAGATATGGCGCCGACCCGAAGTGAAACAGTTCTGGATGAGCGCTCAGGTAATATCTTTGCATTCGCTCATTCAATGTCTTTGTCTTTTTTCCCCATAGGGGCCGGGGTCCGGAGATGCCAGGAAGCGGCAGGACCCGAAATGCAGTGGGAATATTCCAACAGGTAAGACTTAAAAGGAAACTGAGCTTTCCTTATTCCTTTTCTCCCTCTCACCTTTGTTCTTGTCTTTTTTCCTCTAGGCGCCGGGGCGTAGCTGAATCCGGAAGATCGCTGCTGAAGATGGAAGCGCCTTGCAAAGGTGAGTAAAATGCAGCGCTGCAGCGATCGAAACAAAATGCCTTTAAAATGATGTCTTCCTTTTCAGGGCCGTTGGAGAAATGACTCCGGGATGCAGATTTAGCAGGTAAGGGCTTTTCTTCTCCTATTCTCTTCCTTTCTCCCCTTGCAGGTGTTCCAGGGTGCTGGCAGGCGTGGCTGAAGTCAGGATGCAGGAGCTGACACGGTGAGCGTCCAGCTGCTAGGTGCAGAACAACGCGAAGCACGTGTGGCTGTTCGGGTGGGGTTTAAATAGCCTTGGAAGAAGTTCCTGGTATGTATCCTTCCACCAATCAGGTATGTATCCTTCCCCGACCACACCCGGGTGGTGAAGTAGTCCTACAGGTAAAGTAGTCCCATTCAGGCCTCAAGAGGGCCTGGATGAAGCAGCAAGGTCTGCATCAGGTAAGTGTGCACCCAAGCACTTAAACACATATCCTCTTCTATGAGCCTGGCGCCTAATGCGCCAGGACTGGGGTCCGCTATGAGCCTGGCGCCTAAGGCTCCAGGACTGAGTCCAAAGGGCCCCGACTTGGGCCCGCTGAGACGTCCCTGGGGAAAATGATGTCTGCCTCTGGGGTTGCTGGGCCCGGCCTGGCTCCTTGGAGGTAGGCATCATGACAAACGGCCTGCCTTTCTGCGGGTGTTCTGGGCATGTATATGTGCCTGCGGACTGAGGGGCGCGCCGTCATGATTGCCAGTACCTGGTGTAGGCAGCGTGACTGCGTGGCCTGTGAGACCCCCCCCACTATGGCAGTGGTCCGCTGAAATGACCCAGTGGCCAAAAAATGCAGGACATTGAGCAGCTTCTCCAAGGGGCTCAATGCTTGGGAGCAAAGGGTGGGGGATGTGAGGTCATCTTCCCACTCCCTGACCAGGTCTAGGATGATATGGGGTGGAAACCTATACCTGCCATAGAACTGGTCGTCACGCATCCCAAAAAGGCTTGTCCGTGGTGCGAAAATGCGTGCCCTGGCTATTCTCCTCCTCCTGCGGTGTCCCACGATCAGTGCAGCGACAAATGGGGCATTCATCGTAGCTGTATATACGCGTTTGTTGTTTGCGCGCACTTTTATGCTGTGCGCGGGGACGCTTCCGCCTGCCTTCGTGTGGCAGACGCGTTGACGCCTGTGCACGTCTTTTGCCGTGCACGGGTTTCCCGTATTCGGATACGGTCTGAGTGTCATCGCGTGTGATCGGAGGGGAGTGTGCGTACACGCAACTGGCCTGGGTACGTGTGTTTTTCGGGGTGCGCGGGAAGTTCCACATGCGATTAGCCTGGGTACGTGTGTTCCGGGGTGCCGGGAACTTTCACACGCTATTGGTGGAAATCCACTTGTGTTCTGTCATCACGTGCAATGAGGGAAAGACCTGCGCGCGTCACGTCACAGACGCGCTCACGCGCTAATGGCCTTTGGTCCAATGAAATCGCATATGCGTGCTGCCGTGCATACGCGCTAAGGCCCTTTCCTCGTATTGCACGCGGACGTGCAGTTTTTCACACGTGCTGAAATGCGCATGCACGTCTGTACGCGTCACCTCACAGGGGCGCTTGAGGGGCCTTCTGTCCAATGAAAATGCGTATGCGTGCAGACGCGCTTAGGGCCTTTCCTCGAATTACACGCTGACATGCAGATTTTTCACGTGCCAAATCACTCCGTATCAAGCTGGCCACGCGTATGCACACGGAAGACCATGCTCCTGCCCAGAAGGCCGAACTACTGCCCCCCAGAACCCCGAGCACGCTCCCACCTGCCATCTGCTGCTGCCTGACTGCCTGCTGCCCACGTGCACTGCCATTTGCTGCCTGCACATCAGCCAGGGGTGCTGTTGCTGTGACCACCCCTGCTGGAACCGAAGACTCCCGACTGGGATTCCATCGGTCCACAGCCCAGCCCCATGACCCAGTTGCCCACCCACTCCTGCCTCTGGGGTTGTCATGTCGGGGCAAACACCATCTGTGACCACTGACAACCCCCGGCCAGAGAGGCAGAGGGGCACCAGCTTCAGTGCCACCAAAGTTGGTGTCCTGGTGGAGCAAGTCCTGGGGCAGTATGATGCCCTCTTCGGAAGTTCCCGCGCCGTCAAGGAAGGACGGACTCGGATCTGGACTGACATCGTGACTGCCATCAACGCGGAGGGGGTGGCAGTGCGCGACTTACAACATGTCAGGAAACGCTGGGAGGACTTCAGGTCCAGGACCCTGAACAAGGCCCGGCGCCTCTTGAAGGCAGCGGATGCCAAGGGGCGCCGGGGCCACTTGTCGGAAGAACAGATGAGGGTCCTGGAACGCATATCCCCAGCGCTCCACGTCCAGGTCCTAGAGAAGCAGACCCGTCTGGAGTCGAGCGGTGAGTGTACATGCATCCTGATTGTGAGCAGTGCGTGTGGTGATTATTCAGTATTGTGCAGGTTGCACATCTGTTTGTATGGGGTGGAGTATGGGTGGGGGTGTACAGGGCCGTGGGGCTGACACATGCGAGGGCTGTGATGTGTGAGACATGGATGGTGCTTGTGTGTGTAGGCTTGCATGCCAAATGCAGTTGTGTGGGCACACATGTTTGGATGAATGTGTATGTAAGTAGACATGTCCGTGATGTCACGCATGTATGTTGTTTTCGGCTGCATGTATCAGCACTGTGTACATGTGCATGTGTGTGTATTTGACAAGGGTGCAACAGTGATGCAACATGGATGCATGTGACAGCGGTATGTGGAAGCCTGATTGGCAGATGTGACATGGATGCCCGTCTGAACAGTGCGACACTTGGCAGAGGTGTACACACGCATGCAAGTGTGGTGGTGTGTGTACATGTGTGGTGCACTTCCTGTGTTGCATGTGATGTCTGGCTCACCTTTGCCTGCTCATGCTGTTGTATGTGTATGGATGGTGGTGGCAGTTGCGATATGGCTGTGGTATGGCTAATGTGTGCGAGTTGTAATGACATGTGTGTTGGGGATTGTGATGACATGTCTGAGGTTTGCCAATGCCACTCATGTACAACTGTCATGTGTGTATGTGTCCATTGTACAGTGCCCTGATGCCTGTGTTTTGTTTCTCCCTGTCTGCAGCGTCAACTGATGAAGAGGGCGGAGAAGGTGCTGTGGAGCACAGCGGCGGGGATCCGACAGCCAGCCGGAGACGCAAGGCCCGGCTCCCCTCCCAGGTTGTCATCACGTCGGGGAGTGAGGAGTCCGGTGCCGCGTCCCAGGCCGCAGCTGCCTGGGGGAGGTCCAAGAGGCGGAGGTTGGAGTTGGACTCCTCGGCAGCAGAAGGGGCAGCTGGGACCCGACAGGGCCCAACAGGGGAAGATGGCACGGAGTCATCCAGGTTGGTGGGGGGTTTGGTGGAGGAGGAGGCCGTGCAAGCACCACAGACGGGGTCTGGAGGTGGGGATCCCACTGGTGCTAGTGGTGCAGTGCAGGACCAGGGACAGGAGGCAGCACAGGCCGCCGCGGAGGTGCCTGTGTGCAATCCTGTCACTGATCCTGTCCCTGCATCATCTTGCACCAGCAGGGATGCCTACGTCCAGACCCGTTTTCAGGCAGGGGATGAGCTCACGTCAACTGGCCTTCCTCTGCCTGCGGACGTGGCTATCCAGGTCCGGGTTGAGCCTGTCCTGACTGGTGTGGCATTGCGTCAACGGGCCATGCGAGGTGACCTGCAGTCGTTTCATGGAGAGACTGCACGTCATCTCGAATGGCTCGTTGACCACGTCAGCCTGCTGGGACAGGTCACCCAGGCCGGATTCCTCCGTCTGATGGGGCTTGCTCCGACCCCCTCCTCAACTGGACCCCCTACGCGCCAGTCGTCCTCTATGCCATCTTCCCACCCATCAGTCACCTGGGTGCCCTGTGGTGCTGCCTCTGACGGTGCGGCCAGGCTGGTGGAGGAGGCATCCCTACCACAGTCGGGAGTCGGACGTCCAGCAGGGGTGGCCACATCTACGACTGCACCCCAGCCGGCGGAGGATGTGCAGGCAGCAGGAGGCAGTGCACGGGCAGAGGCAGAGCAGCAGCATGGTGGGAGCCATGAAGGCTCGGGGCCTTTGACATCGGAGGGGCAGGCATCGGCCGGAGGGCAGGAGGACCCAGGACAGAGAGTGTCTTCCGTGTGGCAGCGGTTGGGCCATGCCATAGATGCGGAGCGGCAGCGGGCGGAAGAGGCACGGCTCACAATGGTCAGCGCGGAGAACTCCATGCGGAGGGCCCTGAGGCGGGCCGAGTGCCTCGAGGCAATCCGCAGGGGTTTGGAGGTGGACACGGCGACGGCCCTGCGGACCCTCGGGGCCATGGAGCAGGACCGCCTCCGGGACATTGAGGAGGAGTTCGATGATGCCCTGGCCCGTAACATCCACAAGTGAGCCGTGAAACTAGCCCGCTGCCCTTGTACATAGTTTCTAGTTAGTGTTAGGTTTAATTTTTGTTTTTATTTTATTTGGACCTTTCGGACATTGGCCACATTTTTGTATATAGTTTTTTTTTATTAGTTAGTGTAGTTAGATAGGTTTCCTTTATTTTGTTGGGATAATGGACCCTGGATTGTTCCCATGTACATAGTTGACAGTTGGATTGTATTTTATTTTTCTATATTTGACCATGGAGCAATGGCTTTCTTTTTCATTTCCCATTGGATTTTGTTTTGTGGACATCAACTTTGGACATTACTTTGGATTTTTATTTTTGGTTTTGGTTTTTTTGACAGACTTGCTTCTTTTCATTTTTGTACATTCACGTTTCTGTTTCTTCTTTTTTTATTCTATTGATGTTTCCTTTAATACATATTATTTTTGGTGAACTTCAATGTATGGTATCTCATTGGTTTCATGCATTTCATGATATGTGTTTTGAGATTCACTGACACCCATTGGGTGTATGTGAGGAAAATGTGTTTGTTTCAGAACTTGAAATTGGTGTTCTGTGATGTAATTGCAAATTATGAGTGGGTGGATGCAATACTCGGGTGGGTGTTTTGCATTTAGAGGCTGACCATAGGGACCAGGGATCTAGATTGTGATGACATGTTGGCTGGGGAACATGAGTTGCACATGGGTGGGGACCTGCTGGCAGGTGCCCCACAGTGCTGGGGGGTGGGGGTGGTGGGAGACATGAGTGGGGGCCTGGTGGAGGCTGCCCCTGGTGGCTGGGGGGTGGGGGTGGTGGGGAACATGAGTTGGACATGGGTGGGGGCTTGCTGGCAGGTGCCCCACAGTGCTGGGGGGTGGGGGGGTGGGAGACATGGGGGGGCCTGGTGGAGGCTGCCCCTGGTGGCTGGGGGGTGGGGGTGGTGGGAGACATGAGTGGGGGCCTGGTGGAGGCTGCCCCTGGTGGCTGAGGGTGGGGGTGGTGGAGAACATGAGTTGGACATGGGTGGGGGCCTGCGGGCAGGTGCCCCACAGTGCTGGGGGGTGGGGGTGGTGGGAGACATGAGTGGGGGCCTGGTGGCGGCTGCCCCTGGTGGCTGGGGGGTGGGGGTGGTGGGGAACATGAGTTGGACATGGGTGGGGGCCTGCTGGCAGGTGCCCCACAGTGCTGGGGGTGGGGGTGGTGGGGAACATGAGTTGGACATGGGTGGGGGCCTGCTGGCATTTGCCCCACAGTGCTGGGGGGTGGGGGTGGTGGGAGACATGGGTGGGGGCCTGGTGGAGGCTGCCCCTGCACTGCTGGGGGGTGGGGGTGGTGTGAGACATGGGGGGGGGGCTGGTGGAAGCTGCCCCTGGTGGCTGGGGGGTGGGGGTGGTGTGAGACATGGGTGGGGGCCTGATGGAGGCTGCCCCTGGTGGCTGGGGGGTGGGGGTGGTGGGAAACATGGGGGGGGGCTGGTGGTGGGTGCCCCTGCACTGCTGGGGGGGTGGGGGTGGTGTGAGACATGGGGGGGGGCTGGTGGAGGCTGCCCCTGGTGGCTGGGGGGTGGGGGTGGTGGGAGACATGAGTGGGGGCCTGGTGGAGGCTGCCCCTGGTGGCTGGGGGCTGGGGGTGGTGGGAGACATGAGTGGGGGCCTGGTGGAGGCTGCCCCTGGTGGCTGGGGGGTGGGGGTGGTGGGGAACATGAGTTGGACATGGGTGGGAGCCTGCTGGCAGGTGCCCCACAGTGCTGGGGGGTGGGGGTGGTGGGAGACATGGGTGGGGGCCTGGTGGAGGCTGCCCCTGCACTGCTGGGGGGTGGGGGTGGTGTGAGACATGGGGGGGCTGGTGGAGGCTGCCCCTGGTGGCTGGGGGGTGGGGGTGGTGTGAGACATGGGTGGGGGCCTGATGGAGGCTGCCCCTGGTGGCTGGGGGGTGGGGGTGGTGGGAAACATGGGGGGGGCCTGGTGGTGGGTGCCCCTGCACTGCTGGGGGGGTGGGGGGGGGTGTGAGACATGGGGGGGGGCTGGTGGAGGCTGCCCCTGGTGGCTGGGGGGTGGGGGTGGTGGGAGACATGAGTGGGGGCCTGGTGGAGGCTGCCCCTGGTGGCTAGGGGGTGGGGGTGGTGGGAGACATGAGTGGGGGCCTGGTGGAGGCTGCCCCTGGTGGCTGGGGGGTGGGGGTGGTGGGGAACATGAGTTGGACATGGGTGGGGGCCTGCTGGCAGGTGCCCCACAGTGCTGGGGGGTGGGGGTGGTGGGAGACATGAGGGGGGCCTGGTGGAGGCTGCCCCTGGTGGCTGGGGGGTGGGGGTGGTGGGGAACATGAGTTGGACATGGGTGGGGGCCTGCTGGCAGGTGCCCCACAGTGCTGGGGGGTGGGGGTGGTGGGAGACATGGGGGGGGCCTGGTGGAGGCTGCCCCTGGTGGCTGGGGGGTGGGGGTGGTGGGAGACATGGGTGGGGGCCTGGTGGTGGGTGCCCCTGGTGACTGGGGGGTGGGGGTGGTGTGAGACATTAGTGGGGGCCTGGTGGAGGCTGCCCCTGGTGGCTGGGGGGTGGGGGTGGTGGGGAACATGAGTTGGACATGGGTGGGGGCCTGCTGGCAGGTGCCCCACAGTGATGGGGGGTGGGGGTGGTGGGGAACATGAGTTGGACATGGGTGGGGGCCTGCTGGCAGGTGCCCCACAGTGCTGGGGGGTGGGGGTGGTGGGAGACATGGGTGGGGGCCTGGTGGAGGCTGCCCCTGCACTGCTGGGGGGTGGGGGTGGTGGGAGACATGGGGGGGCCTGGTGGATGCTGCCCCTGGTGGCTGGGGGGTGGGGGTGGTGTGAGACATGGGTGGGGGCCTGGTGGAGGCTGCCCCTGGTGGCTGGGGGGTGGGGGTGGTGGGAGACATGGGGGGGGCCTGGTGGGGGCTGCTCCTGGTGGCTGGGGGATGGGGGTGATGGGAGACATGGGGGGGCCTGGTGGAGGCTGCCCCTGGTGACTGGGGGGTGGGGGTGTTGTGAGACATGAGTGGGGGCCTGGGGGAGGCTGCCCCTGGTGGCTGGGGGGTGGGGGTGGTGGGGAACATGAGTTGGACATGGGTGGGGGCCTGCTGGCAGGTGCCCCATAGTGCTGGGGGGTGGGGGTGGTGGGAGACATGAGTTGGACATGGGTGCGGGCCTGCTGGCAGGTGCCCCACAGTGCTGGGGGGTGGGGGTGGTGGGAGACATGGGTGGGGGCCTGGTGGAGACTGCCCCTGCACTGCTGGGGGGTGGGGGTGGTGGGAGACATGGGGGGGCCTGGTGGAGGCTGCCCCTGGTGGCTGGGGGGTGGGGGTGGTGTGAGACATGGGTGGGGGCCTGGTGGAGGCTGCCCCTGGTGGCTGGGGGGTGGGGGTGGTGGGAGACATGGGGGGGGGCTGGTGGAGGCTGCCCCTGGTGGCTGGGGGGTGGGGGTGGTGGGAGACATGGGGGGCCTGGTGGAGGCTGCCCCTGGTGACTGGGGGGTGGGGGTGGTGTGAGACATGAGTGGGGGCCTGGTGGAGGCTGCCCCTGGTGGCTGGGGGGTGGGGGTGGTGGGGAACATGAGTTGGACATGGGTGGGGGCCTGCTGGCAGGTGCCCCACAGTGCTGTGGGGTGGGGGTGGTGGGAAACATGAATTGGACATGGGTGGGGGCCTGCTGGCAGGTGCCCGACAGTGCTGGGGGGTGGGGGTGGTGGGAGACATGGGTGGGGGCCTGGTGGAGGCTGCCTCTGCACTGCTGGGGGGTGGGGGTGGTGGGAGACATGGGGGGGCTGGTGGAGGCTGCCCCTGGTGGCTGGGGGGTGGGGGTGGTGTGAGACATGGGTGGGGGCCTGGTGGAGGCTGCCCCTGGTGACTGGGGGGTGGGGGTGTTGTGAGACATGAGTGGGGGCCTGGGGGAGGCTGCCCCTGGTGGCTGGGGGGTGGGGGTGGTGGGGAACATGAGTTGGACATGGGTGGGGGCCTGCTGGCAGGTGCCCCATAGTGCTGGGGGGTGGGGGTGGTGGGAGACATGAGTTGGACATGGGTGCGGGCCTGCTGGCAGGTGCCCCACAGTGCTGGGGGGTGGGGGTGGTGGGAGACATGGGTGGGGGCCTGGTGGAGACTGCCCCTGCACTGCTGGGGGGTGGGGGTGGTGGGAGACATGGGGGGGCCTGGTGGAGGCTGCCCCTGGTGGCTGGGGGGTGGGGGTGGTGTGAGACATGGGTGGGGGCCTGGTGGAGGCTGCCCCTGGTGGCTGGGGGGTGGGGGTGGTGGGAGACATGGGGGGGGGGGGCTGGTGGAGGCTGCCCCTGGTGGCTGGGGGGTGGGGGTGGTGGGAGACATGGGGGGCCTGGTGGAGGCTGCCCCTGGTGACTGGGGGGTGGGGGTGGTGTGAGACATGAGTGGGGGCCTGGTGGAGGCTGCCCCTGGTGGCTGGGGGGTGGGGGTGGTGGGAAACATGAGTTGGACATGGGTGGGGGCCTGCTGGCAGGTGCCCCACAGTGCTGTGGGGTGGGGGTGGTGGGAAACATGAATTGGACATGGGTGGGGGCCTGCTGGCAGGTGCCCGACAGTGCTGGGGGGTGGGGGTGGTGGGAGACATGGGTGGGGGCCTGGTGGAGGCTGCCTCTGCACTGCTGGGGGGTGGGGGTGGTGGGAGACATGGGGGGGCTGGTGGAGGCTGCCCCTGGTGGCTGGGGGGTGGGGGTGGTGTGAGACATGGGTGGGGGCCTGGTGGAGGCTGCCCCTGGTGGCTGGGGGGTGGGGGTGGTGGGAGACATGGGGGGGGCTGGTGGAGGCTGCCCCTGGTGGCTGGGGGGTGGGGGTGGTGGGAGACATGGGTGGGGGCCTGGTGGTGGGTGCCCCTGCACTGCTGGGGGGTGGGGGTGGTGTGAGACATGAGTGGGGGCCTGGTGGAGGCTGCCCCTGGTGGCTGGGGGGTGGGGGTGGTGGGGAACATGAGTTGGACATGGGTGGGGGCCTGCTGGCAGGTGCCCCACAGTGCTGGGGGGTGGGGGTGGTGGGGAACATGAGTTGGACATGGGTGGGGGCCTGCTGGCAGGTGCCCCACAGTGCTGGGGGGTGGGGGTGGTGGGAGACATGGGTGGGGGCCTGGTGGAGGCTGCCCCTGCACTGCTGGGGGGTGGGGGTGGTGTGAGACATGGGGGGGGGTCTGGTGGAGGCTGCTCCTGGTGGCTGGGGGGTGGGGGTGGTGTGAGACATGGGTGGGGGCCTGGTGGAGGCTGCCCCTGGTGGCTGGGGGGTGGGGGTGGTGGGAGACATGGGGGGGCCTGGTGGTGGGTGCCCCTGCACTGCTGGGGGGGTGGGGGTGGTGTGAGACATGGGTGGGTGCCTGGTGGAGGCTGCCCCTGGTGGCTGGGGGTGCAGGGGGACATGCGTTGGGGGGGAGTAGTGCAAGTTGACATGTGGGTTGGCTGGTGGGCATGGCCATGGTGGGTGGGGTGCCTGCATGACATGTGCTGGGTAGGCCCCTGTGGTGTGAGCCACCTGCAGGGGCCGTGGAGGGTGTAGAGGGAACACCTGGGAGGACCCACACGTGCAATTCACGTGTGCTGCTCCCCGCGCACCCCTGTAATACACATACCCTGTTGATATCGCACACACCTGTAATACACGTACCCTGATGGGATTGCGTGTGGAACTTCCCGCGCACCCCCGAAATACACGTACCCCGCTCAATCGCGTGTGTAACTTCCCGTGCACCCCCGAAATACACGTACCCCGCTCAATCGCGTGTGTCACTTCCCGCGTGCCCCCGAAATACACGCTCCCCCAGGCCCGATCGCGTGTAAATATTCACACGAACCCCTGAAATACACGTAGCCCGCTCCCCCAGGCCCGATCGCGTGAAGAAGTTCACGCGAACCCCTGTAATACACGTAGTCCGCTCCCCCAGGCCCGATCGCGTAAAGAAGTTCACGCGAACCCCTGAAATACACGTAGCCCGCTCCCCCAGGCCCGATCGCGTGAAGAAGTTCACGCGAACCCCTGAAATACACGTAGCCCGCTCCCCGAGGCCCGATCGCGTGAATAAGTTCATGCGAACCCCTGTAATACACGTAGTCCACTCCCCCAGGCCCGATCGCGTAAAGAAGTTCACGCGAACCCCTGAAATACACGTAGGCCGCTCCCCCAGGCCCGATCGCGTGAAGAAGTTCACGCGAACCCCTGAAATACACGTAGCCCGCTCCCCGAGGCCCGATCGCGTGAATAAGTTCATGCGAACCCCGGAAATACACGTAGCCCGCTCCCCCAGGCCCGATTGCGTGAAAATGTTCACGCGAACCCCTGAAATACACGTGGCCTGGGGCGTGTGTGACTTCCCGCGAACCCCCGGAATACACGTACCCCGCTCAATCGCGTGTGTAACTTCCCGCGCAACCCCGAAATACACGTGCCCCGCTCGCACAATTGCTGTATGTTGCCACTTTTGTAATGCGCAGGGACGCTACCGCCTGCCTTCGTGTGTCGGACGTGTATCGGCTTGTGCGTGTCTTTCGCTGTGCGTGGCTTTGCCCTATTCGATTCCATGAATACGTGTGGTTCGGGTGCGTATGGGCGTTCCGACTGCTTCCCTGCAGTACATCCGTAGTTACGCCCTTGTTTTCGCGAGTTGTTCCCCATTCCGCGCGTTACGCCCCGTGTTCCGCCCACTTTCTAGTGTATGCGCCGAGGTTGTGCGCTTTCACTGTGCGCGTCGCGCACGTCTTTCGGGATGTTGCAGTGACGTGTGCGCCATGCACGGGTTTGGCGCACATCCCGAGGTAAACACGCGCAGGGACTTCCATGAATCGCACACGTGCGCGTGCGCCTGTTTTTTTCCGCTTGCGCCTGCTTGCGCCTGCTTGCGCAAAGATTTTCGGCGCACGTTTGTTCCATGAATCAGCCCCTCATTCTTGCTAGCGATGCACTAGTGAGTCCACTGAGCTCACTTGCGGGTCGCTTAAAACAGATGCTGCTGGACCTTCATGCGCTATAGATATGAATGCCATTGCAGCTAAACACAGTTTAAAAATAAAATATACAGACAAGCCATGTAAGTTAAAGTATAAAACAATAATGTATTGCTCAGATTAAAAAAAAATACTTTATTGTTTAAGGGAACACAGGAAAAAATATGGGAGGTCTTGGCTGATGAGACCACAGCAACAAATTCAAGCTGGAGTAATTTCCACAAAAGCAAAACAAGTTAATTTAGAACTAAACAATGTGTTGGATAATAATTTAGGTGCTGTTGGGACATTTTCTGAAAAGGATCTCTTTTCAAGTCCAGTGGAATTGGTGAAATTCAGTGCGGGACAATGGACATTCCTTGACTTCAAGTGTATTTTTAACTGGCTTAATAATGGAGTTCCTCAATAAGGAAACAGCTCTTTGTCAATCCGTCAGCCACGGAGGAAGCTCGGCTTTGGCAGGATGCCCAGTGATTGGCTCAGAGCCAGCCACTGACCAATCAGGAGTGGGGGTGTTTCTCTAAACTTCTGCACAGTCAGAACCGAAGGACGTTCTCAGTGGAGGTTGATGCTGTGTTGCCTTAGTTCTGCCAGCTTGGCTATGAAGCCTGTGATCACTCTCATCATTTCAACAAAAAATAGTACCCAATGGTACTACAGGAAGTGACATCACATGGCCTTCGACTACGTGACTGACATAATCGGCCATGTTAAGCCTGTAGGAAGTGAATAAACCAAGGTTGCTTCCTACTTGTAAATTATAACAACAGTCAGCATTCAGAACTAGGGATCTGAGTAGTTCCTAGCTCCTCCCTTCCAATTTTGGGGGCCACTATCAGCTACTAGCTTGCGTGACCTGGAAGATACTGGAGACACAACGCCCAGGAGTCTATATGCTCCAGCCTTGTGTGACCTTTAGTTTGTTTGTGTAGCATACTGTGGAAAGACTGGCCATGTGAAGCCTTACTACGCAATGGAGATGATGCTTTGTGAAATTGGGAGCTGCTGTTTAGCATCTCTGAACAGCTGGGGCCAGATATAGAAACTTTGCGCTGTTGCAAGAGCAAAGTTACACAGTATTAGCAGTAGGGCAAAGTTTGCACTATTTTTAAAAACATTTGGACATATTTGAAAACCATTGCAACACGACAAGTGCAGTTTGGCATGTCATGCGCACCAGGGCAAGAGTTGTCCAAGTTAAAAAACTCACATTTCCACACAATGGTATTGGCACTAGGGTAGGGTGACCAGTCGCACTGGTTTTGCCGGGACTGCCCTGGAATTGGGTGCTCTGTCCCCCTTTCTCAAGATTATTATTCCATTGGAAAATTTGGTGGTCCTGGTTTTTGGTAGTAGGTCTTCATAGATGGAGGCAGGAATGCACAATCTCACACAGAAGAAATGTTGCATTTTAGAATTTAAGATAGTAGTAGGTTGTGATAAATGAATGATGTATGTTTATTTGATCAGTAACACTTAAACCACCTCTCCTCCAACTCCTACTGAACTGTAGTGCCTGGGCAGCCACTGTCGAACGTAAGTCCTACCTTTATGTTAGTTGACCTGTCTGTTTTTTTATTTTTTTAAATCTCGTAACCCTACACTAGGGCAACATTTTCCCTGGTGCACAAATGCATTGAAAATGTATCTTTTTTGCACAAGGGCAATTTTTGCCTTGGTGCTTATACCATCCCAAACTGCACTTGTCATGGCGAAATGGCTTCTGAAAATGTCCCAGTGTTTTTAAAAATAGGACAAACTTCGCAATTGCACCGGCGCAAAGTTTCTGTAATCTGGCCCCTGATGTTCCAAAGAGACTCTTTAGGTGATCAAGCGCCTCCCATGCAACTGGCGCTCCACCCTTTCAGTGCTGGATCGTGTTCTAAGTAAAGACTTTGGGCAGAAGGAAAAATGTGCATTCCATTCTAGACTTTGACCTTTGCAATTCAGCATTTGCTTCCATGGGAAATGGGACCAAATTTCGGTAGTCACACCCTTTGCTTAACGCCTGAAAGTTTACTCTCTGAAGTGCCCCATTGCGCTCGGGAGGTGGACACGCTGCTTGAATGTACAATGGCAAAAGCCCTATTATCCACGCCACGTGTCTCATCGAAATGGTGCACAATAGAATCACTCTTCTCAATGCCTTCTTTGGACAGAACTTTGGTCATGAGAAGATTCAATGTCGAATCTTTGCATTTCACATGAAATCCCAGAAAACAGCCATACGAGCAGGGGCATAATAATGTCAGATGAAGAAAGAGAAGAAAACGAGAGAGCGCGTGGAGAGGGCACATGCAGAGTTTCAAAAGAATCGAGTGTAGAGAAAGTGGTAAAACGTTCAGATTTAGAGGTCCCGAAAGAAAGGACACCAGAATCAACTCCATACACTTATAGAGAGAGCCAGGGCTCTGGAGACTGTGAGCGTCAGTGGGAAAGTGAGAAAAGGAAGAATACCTCTGAGGAGGTGCAGCTGGTAGTGGGCATTCTTGGCAAGGTCCGTGAGGAGAGCAGGAGAGAGTGGACTCAAAGATGACACTAACGTTTTTTGCCTCACTGGAAGGCAAATGAAGAGGGCCCAAGGAGGCTGGCCAGGGTGAGAGACAGAAAGCTGTAGCAGGGACCCAATGAGAAGGATCTCCCTCTTACTGGCATTAAGGCAGAGATAGTTGGAGGCGCACCAATCCTGAATCGCGGATAGGCAGGAAAAAGCTAGAGAGGAGAGGAGGCTGAGGGGAGCCTGAAAGAGAGCCGAGTGTCATCTGCATAACACTAAAAGTTAGATGAAAAGGTAGAGATAAGGTGGGCGAATGAGGCCAAGTAGACATTGAAGAGCCAGGGTGAGAGGATAGAGCCCTGGGGAGCACCACATATGGAGGAAGGAGGTCAACCACTACAGGGCCTGATCGGTGATGCACTGGTTCTCACGGAATAGATTGATCAAGAAGGAGTGATTGACCATGTCAAAAGCAGAGTAAAGGTAAAGGAGGATGAGGACAGATGGAAGGCTGGAGTCAAGATTAGAGTGCAGATCTTCACGGATGTTCAGGAGAGCAGTTTCCATGCCTCTGGCTGCTGTGAATGGGACGAACAGCTAATTTAGCTGTTTGACAGATTGACACATTTGTAATTAAGAAGGGTCCTAAGGACTAGTTTAACTAAATGTTTAATGGTTATATAGAGTATATAACCTAGTTAATTGTGCTATATGTGTATTCTATGCGATATCGAGAGAATGTGAATGCATGCTGGAGTGAAAAAAGTGAGGTATGATTTGTATTCAGACATAAATGTGTACTGATTTTTTATGAGGGCACAGGACGATTTGTGCAAATATGCTATTTTTGTAATACATTTATTTTGTTGTAACTATTGTATTAGGAAGCCTCTTTCCAACCTCATAGCTATGGTCCAATTTTGTTTGTTCACTTGACTCCTACCTGGAGGATCAGTAGCGGCACAGGTACCCTTGAAATTTGTAGACTGCTCTGAAGCCAAACTGATAGTCATGGAGACAACCAACAGATTCAGTGTGGAGGTTGCCCAGGAAAGGAGTGATAGAGATCGGGTGATAGTTTGCCAGACAGATAGGATCGGCATAAGGCTTTTTAAGGAGGGGGTGCATAAGGGAGTGCTTGAAGAGAAAGTGGAAAGATCCAGTGGTGAAAGAGTGATTGCATAAATTGGCTACGGGTGGAGCGAGGGTGTTAATGTGGCCCTTGACGGTTCTGGCATGGCAGCGGAGCACCTGTTTGGATGACACTTTCATAGATCAGCCTTGTCTAGAAACATCATCAGGTGTTGTCAGAGAGAAAGAGGAAAACGGCGCGGTCAGAGTCGTAGTGGGACTCTCATATAGAGCCCATGTCTCTGAAGCGCGTCGAGCCTTGCGCTGGCTCCCTGTGGAGTTTCGGATACCCTTTAGACTTTTGGTTATCACCTTCAAATGTCTTAAGGGAATGATACCCCCTTACTTACAAAGGCATATAAGAAAAAAAGCCTGCCTCAGAAATGTATGATCTAACAATCTTAACCTCCTTAACCAACCAAGATTTAAAACCAAAAAAGCGCAATTGGGTGCCTTTGTGTTTGTTGCCCCGGCACGTTGGAATGCCCTGCCTAGTCACCTGAGTAATTCCTCAGTCCTGAATAATTTCAAAAAGTGTCTAAAAACATTCCTTTTTAAGTAAGCATCTATCTGATAGCCTCTCTGCAGCAACTCCTTGACCTCAGGATACCTTCTGCCTGTTTTTTGTTATGTTTGTTTTTGTCTGTGCCCTCACACCACGGGTCTATGGCTGCGCAATACAAATGTTATAAAGTAAAGTAAAGTAAACAGTGGAGGAGAGAGAAAGATGGCCAGAGGGGGGCAAGAGAGGTAGAGGGAGTGGAAGAGGAGAGTGAGGAAAGGATGTCCTGAGTTTTAGTGGTGAAATGAGAAGCCAGAGCCATACAGAGGGCCTGGGAGGGAACAGTAGAGGTGGAGACTGCAGAAGGGTTGACCAGCTGCTTGCAGATTTTAAAGAGTTGTCCATGTTGTTAGTGGCCGCAGATATGTGGCCTTGGATGTGAACTCTATTCTTGGACAGGATGGAGAGTCTGTATTGCCTTTGGGGCAGGCGGCTGGCCAGTTTGCCCAAAGCCCTCCACTTCCTCTCAGCCACCCTGGAATTGTGTTTCAGGGTGGTGAGGTCTGAGTCATACCAAGAGTTGTTCTTGGAGGTAGACTTCAGACTGATTCTCATGACAGGGCAAGGATGTCCAAAGTGTTGAAGATTGAAAGATGCAGGTTAGAGAGGGCTGTGTCCGAGTGTGAGTCAGCTGCAGGAGTAAATAGAGCAGAGAAAATAGAGGCAAAGGCCTCCACTGACACACACCTCATGGGCCGAATGACCGAGAAGGTAGGTCGCATTGCTGGGGTGCAATTTGCCTGAGGGACAGAAAGTTTCAAGTCAGAGGAAAGCAGTAAGTGGTCAGTCCAAGAGAGAGGAGTGGTGAGAGGGTTTGATGTCTGAGGAGATGAGAACATCCAAGGTGTGTCAGGCCAGACAGTAGAATGGAGAGAGAGAGAGTGTAGAGGTTGCGAAAGAGCCAAGAGAAGGGATTAGAAACATCCAGGTGGATGTTGAGGTCTCAGAGGAGGAGATGTTGAGAGGTAGAGTCCAGGAGAGAAGAGGAGATGTCAGTCCTCTCTGAGAGGAAGAAGGCAACTTGGCCAGGCAGCCTGTACATGGTGGCCACGGTCAGGAAGTGGCCAGGAGAGATAGAGAGCCTGCAGACCATGCATTCAAAGGAGGAGTAGGCCTACATAGGAATGACAGAAGCAGGGACCCAGTAGCCAACAGGGAAGAGAGTGTCAAAACTTGTAACAGAGCTGGTTGTGAACCATGTCTCGGTGAGAGTGAGAACATCCAGGTCAAGTTCTTCGAGGAGGTGGCAGATGTCATAGGAGTGTTTGACAGCAGAGCGTGAGTTGAGAGTAGCGACGGTGAGCAGGTTGTCACCTTTGAACGACTTCTGGTACAGGCTTGAGGTACACCCAAGTGGTAGAAGGGCCCGGGAGTGGATAGAGGTGGTAGCAGGAGGTGGCATAGTAGCCAGAGAGGAGGAGGAAGGTGCCAGAGAGGCAACGGAAGAAGGAGGTGGTAGAGGAGCCAGTGAGTTGCTAGTAGGAATAGCGGGTGAAGGAAGGAAGTTGATAAGACATGGGAGATGCCTATCGAAAAGGAGGAGATTGAGCTGTGGGCCCTGAACCAAGATGGTGCCAATCAGATAGACATTATTGATGGTCTTGGAGGAGTGGAAGGAGGCGAGAGGACCTCTCTCTGAGTGCCGCCATTACTGGGAGAGGAAGAAATAGGAGAGAGAGCTGAAACCATATGAGGGGTTCATAGGTCTGGAGAGGGAATGACAAACAGGATGTTGGTTAGTGTCTGTCTGGAGGAAGCACTGATGTGGGTATCAGCAATAGAGAGCCCAGGAATGGAGACCAGGATATCCCTCTTGAACTTATTCTTACCAGACTTAGTGAGATGGATAGAATAGGAGATAGAGTAGCAACATGAGAGAGGAAAATGCACAGCCCAGAGCCAAACACCACAGGAGGCTACAACGGGGAGGGTTCACATAGAGAGAGGCACATAGGAGGCAACGAGCAGAAAACCACAGGGGAATGCAGGAGCAGTGGTTGGAAGACAAGGGGGAGGTAAACGCCCTGTAAGAACACCAAGATTAGAATTTCCTAGAAGAGGGAAAAAACCTAGTTTCAACACAAACAGCAATGTGAAAACACCCAGATTCGACTTTCCTAGAAGAGGGGAAAAGGCCTTGTTTCAACACAAACAGCAATGGAAAAACACCCAGTTTTGACTTTCCTACAAAGTGGGAAAAATATCTAGTTTCAACACAATCAGCAAAGTAAAAAAGGAAAAGCAAACTTTCCTAGAGAGATTACCAAGCAATACAGTTCACTGAGATGCTATAGGTGGTGCAATATGAACAATAGAGTAATTAGAGGGGTAGTACAGTTTAGTGGGGTGCAGTGATTGCTGTGCCCCCTGACACAAAACACTTACATTAGCATTTGCAGCAGGTTGGTGGCTGCAGGCTTCTTTCATCCCCGGCTGACACCAACAGACACCATGGGGAGCTGCTTCTGTGGGAGCTGTCCTTTGCCTCTGGGCCCTTTGCTGGAAGGGGGCTGCAACAGGCAGTGGGGCTTCCCTACAGTCAGGACTAAAGGTGGGCCACAGAACCAATCATGTGTCTGGGAGGGCTGGGAGGAGGACAGGAGAGGAGGGAAGGAAAGAAGGGCTTACATTGTAATATAGAAGTCATGACAGCAGTGCTCACACACAAAACAACATTAGGACATGGACACAAACCATTAGCCTATTATAGTGGGAATTTTCATATCCAATTATGAAAGGGCATTATCCTTGTGAGCAGTATTTAGATGCTGCTGCATTTGCAATTGAAAAAGATTCAAGAATAACAATGGGGTGCTCAGTAACATTATTTGTTAAGCATGCACTATTTTAAAGAACCATAAGAGTACATTGACCACACAGAGAGCATCAAGATACGAGGTAATAGCCTAAAATCCTGCGATCCAAATTGTTAGATGTACGACAGTGAACCCAGCAATGTTCATAAGTGAACCAGTAGGAGATACGATGATTATGTACATGATTACACAACCTATATCAAGAATTATAATGACATTCCCTAAGCTAGAGAAAATGCCCTCTGGAGGGGGTAGTTATTTTTATTGATTGTTCTTCAAAAATGTATCAAACCACTGGTGAAAGGCATACTGGATCAGCGGTAGTAAAACTGAACTAAGAGGGTGAATTTGAGGTAGTGACAAGAGTGAGATTTCATTTGCATTACTCAGCACAGGCTGCAGAATTAGTGGTGTTTATCGCCACGATTCAGATATTCGAAGATGAGGCAATTATAGTGTACCCTGACTCCACCTATGTGACCTCAACTGTACATGCAGGTCTTTCATGCTGGAAAAGGAGGGGCTTCAGCCACGCAGACGGCACTCCAGTGCATCATGCAACCCCTTTTGGATAAATGTATCTAAGTGCTATGAACTTATGGTTCGTTAGTAATGTGCATGCAATGGATGGGTTCACAGAATAACTCTGAGTCCAAGTAATCAAACCAACTCAGGAAGATGGCAAAGGTGGCTGTTTTATTAACAATTATCTAAAACAGGGAGGTTAAAACAGACATCAACAAACATTTGCTCAGCAATTTCCTCATTAAACATTGACTTTTTATAAAAAATGTGTCAGAGGTGACGTCATCCTATGTAGCAAATAAGAAAAACCTATAAGCAATTATAATTGGTTCATGGGGAACATCTAAGTACACATTCCATAAGGACTGTGATTGTGATTGGCTGTTCTACTGTCAGGTAGCCACATATGCCTACCCCCAAAACAAGTCATCTTCATCACTATTAAGTACATTCTTTACCATTGGTTCTCAAACTATAAGGCCCTTCACTATACAGCCCTCTACAATTGGTTGGCACGCACGTGCCATGTCTGGTACATTCGGTTCACTTATCAACACGTTAGCTCAGACCCAGGTGCCAGGAGGTAGACTTGACTTTACCTCCTTATCCAATTAGTCCAACATCTCTCATCAATCATGCCTTCTGCCATGAAGATCACCTTTGAACTTGGCCTTGCAAAGTATCCTTGTCTGTGAGAATATATGGGAGTACGGGCTCTCACTATCGTTGTTCTAGGACTCCAAGCTCAACTATATTTCCTATCCTTGGCTCACATGACAGGAGACCACGATTTGGTCTATTCTGCAGCATTTAAATGTCTTAAATGAGTACAACTTGGCACTCCTGGTGTTCTTTCTTTGCCCCTCGATAAGGAAGGATTCATCCTTGCTTTCAAGAATAGATAACTGACCTTGGCTGCCTCTGTTTTGATGCGAGGCCAGACAGCCTTGACAGGTACTTCCACGATTTCAGCTTATTCTTGCTGTGACACAATTCTCAGTCATTCCTCTCCACAGTTTCTGGCTTACTAAAATTCATGACATCGATGTCCAGATTCTATACAATGGCGGTTTCGCCTGCCGTTTATTCACTACATATAGCCAGCTTCTCTGATGACTTGGTCTACTTGCATTTCAGCATATTTACAATTAATGATGGTTGATTTTCTGTAACACATGTTTCTTAAATTCATCATCAGGTTCTGTAAGGTCTATGCATTCTCTTCAGCCAGTATTCTCAGGGAGTCACACTTGTCTCTTGTGATGTCACTAGCTTCTCTCTTTTACTCCTTTTCATATTCCTTCATGGAGTTTGTCCATCAGATTGTCGTCTCTTCAGGGATTCATTCCATAGATCTCATACATCTCAATAAACTTGCCAAAGAATACCACACCTTCACAATTGACAACATCCCTATCACAGTATAACAAACGATCAAAACACTAGGCGTGTACCTTGAACCAAACTTCACCATGGACAGGCAGCTCAACGCCATCGCATCCTCTGCAGCGCACCACGCCAAACTGATTAACGCTGTCAGACCATTCCTAACCCAACAGAACTGCATCACCATAGCTAGAGCCCTCATCGGCTCTAGACTGGATTACTGCAATGCCCTCTTCATTTGCACATCTCAAAAGAATCTGGCCAAACTTCAGATAGCACAGAACAACGCCCTAAGGGCTGCCACTGGCCTTTCACGTAGGGAACACATCTCCACGATCAGAGGACAGGCACATTGGCTACCTATTAAGGAAAGGGTCGTCTTCAAAACACTAGCCCTTATTCACGGCCTCGCCCCCAGATACCTTACTCAAAGGATCTCCAGACAAACAGCCGCCAGACCCGCAAGAACTGCATATGCTAACCGCATCACAGTACCTCACTCACGCAGAGTGCGTGCTGGAGGTTCTAGCTTCCCAACCATGGCCGCCACTCTATGGAACAAACTCCCAGACCAGATCAAATCTATCGAGTCCAATGCCACCTTTCCGCAAGGCCCTAAAATCTAGGCTCTTTGTCTAATGTGATTACTCTTCATGTACAATGTCCATACTACTGCTATACCACATACTCTGTATTGTAGAACATTGTACTCAGTAACTCTACTGTATAAATAACTGCATGTTGTTAAGCTTCCCACATTGGGCCGCTTATTGTCACCCACAAGCAAGCCTCCTTAAGTATACTTATAGCGCCTCGTTGCCTAGAGGGCTGCAGTGCGCTTTACAAATCCAAAATAAATAGGTTTTCCTCAGTGGATACCTTTTTTCAAAGATTTGCGGCAGTATTGGCACAACTGCTGGTGTCATACATGGCATAGTCTCAGACGTCCAATATATAGGAGGTAGGGGGTGGAATTTCCTGCAGAGGCAAGCAGCTGCTCCTCTACAACTAGCACTCCAATTGACGCTCACAGTCGTTAAATGTGCTGCACATTTTAAAAAGGACTTTATTTCTCAGGGGAACGAAGCCACAGATTAGAGAAGCTAAAAAGGCAGCCTATTTCCGACCCTTTTGTTTTTTTTTAAATAGAAAGTTTTTAAACAAATGACAGGACGAACATGCTGTTAAAGTGGGTCTTTAACATGCTGTTTATTGTCCAGTTAATTGAGATACAAGGGTGAGCACCACAATAAGAGAAGGATCTATACAAAGAAGCAGGGGTGTCCTTTATCCCCCACTGAAGCAATTTGGAGACAATATAGCACTGAACCAGTTATGCATCTATCATTATTTAGGGTAGCATTGGAGCACCTCCACTACCCAGCGTATGTGACTCGAGAGAGAGTCTAGCTGCAACAATTGCAGAGGAACGGTTCTCGCTGAATCTGTTAAAACATGTCAATTTCATCATGTGCCAGAAATGTACTGCAGGGGACACTTTGCGAACAGTGAGAGAAGCAATTCCTAGACCCAATGGCCCATTTCAGCACCTACATATAGACTGGGTAGATATGCTGCAGACATGCAATAGTTACAGATATATGCTGGTCATGGTATGCCCTTTTTCTAGATGGATTGAGGTAGGTCCATGCAAACACCCTGATGCCAGGTGTGCTGCCAAGTTCCTTGTGCATGAAGTGTTCCCAAGATGGGGTGTGTGTTAGGTCTTGCGGTCTGACAATGGACCACCTTTTGTGAATGAGTTGTTTGAACAAATATTTATTCTAGTATGCTTTAAAGCACACGTTTTCTTCTGGTTATCTCTCACAGGAAAATGGCATCTGTGAGTGATTCATTGGAATATTGAAGGAAAGAATAGCAAAGATGAAGATAAGATATACGTCACAAGAAACAAGCCTGGCTCAGATCACCATCTAACTCCTCATGGAGTGATGACTGGACACTGCATGAGAATGCCACTTGCTCCTCCAACTAGGTTAAAAACTGATGCCCATATTGTAGTGAAGACATTAGGTGACGAGATGCATGATTACCTAACAACAATGACTGCAAGTGTTTCTTTCATGTCTCAATAGGTCAAGAATTGAAAGGAGGGGTCAAAGAGAAGTAAAGACAATCAGCCCATAGAAGCAGAGGATTTGTTAAAACAACAACACTTATACGCAGGAGCATGGCTTCATTTGCATGACATCAAGCCATATAAAGGAGAAACCTCGACTCCTCGTGCAACTACCCAGAGTGAAGCAAGAGAAGAAGTTCTGCACATGCAAACCCGTTCTATGGCTAAGAGTATAGACAAGGGAAGTGATGTATACAGCAGCACCATGGACTAAAAGCCGATATCTTTTAACATTTGACAAGAAGAAAGCAGACGTGCAGTATCTTGGAACTGTGTTTAGACATGCATTAATATAATGGAGCTGAAAGAAGAAAAACACATTTCATCTTTATGTTACATATTTCAATAACATTATACACATTTCTGTATGCTGTTTTTGCCATCAAGAAAATCGATGAATTTCCATGGAATAACATTGTGGTGTAATTCTAAATTATGATTTGCGTTCTTCTCCTGATTATCATGACATTTAAACAAGTTGTAAGAAATAATACAGAAAGGTGGATGACAATGAAACATTTACTGTTGCTCCTGACAAATTATGAACAGCATTTTTTATAATCTTACTAGGCATTTAATTTGATTTAAAAGGAATGTTGGGGAAAATCATGAAGGTATAAATATGTATCTTGATAATTCGGCTCATTTAAAGAATAACCTATGATATCAGCACATGAAAAAGGTGGGAAGGAGTCCATCAGATGAAAGCTGCTGTGTGTGTTTCCTAATACATTATGCTTTGGGAACCTCTAAAATATTCATGGCTGGTATCAGTGAAATATCAGTGAAAAGGGCACATTGCCTGACACACCTTGCACTTTGCCTAACCAGACAACAGTTCCAAGGCAGCACAGCATCCATAGTAGGGAGGAATAAAGCGACATCTCAAAGAGAAGGTAATTATGTGCAAGACATAAAGTCAATAGAAAAGCCAGAAACAAAGTATCAAATAATAAAATGCAAACAGCCTGGAACAAATGGAGCAGGAATCAAGATTGAAGAAAACTAGAAGTTACAGTGCAAGGATAAAAGTGGGAAGGAAATACGAGATTGCTGGGAAAGAGGTCAACTACAAATTAAAGGAACAGTGCTTACTCCTGAAGGATGAGTGTTAGGAATGCAAAACCCAATGGCCTTAGATTGCAAATTTTTTGACGCGGGTCGACAATGAGGGGAGACTATTGCAGATACTACCCCTGAAGAATGCATCTTTATGCTTGAGAAATAATGGTACGGTGAATGTTGGAGAGAGCTGCCAGTGTGGCTGAATTTTTGTTGTACCAGACATGAAGGAAGGAACAGCAGTCTTGATGGACCATTATTGTGACTGTGGATTAAGAGCATATATCAAGTTGCCACCAAAATTGGGAGGAGTTTGTTCATTGGTGCTGATAGGTAAACCATCCTTAGTAGTACCTCAAAGGGGCCATGTAGATTACAGACTTCCAGAAGATGGACACACATCTAAGGAAGAAAGGATTGCATTACCAAAGCAGACATAGGAGAAGAAATATGCCTATTATGGAATTCCAGATGAGCATAAGTTTTTCAGCAGAACAGAAGTGATATTCATGGCTATATTCCTGGCAAGAATTCAGGCTGCAGTGAATGCCAAGTGACTGCAAATGACCAGATGGGAGCTGCTGCAGACAATGAACACAACAACAAAAGGATGTAATGCAATCAAAGAAGAGTTGAGGGCAATCAGGCTTATGGCCCACCAGAACAGGCATGTTCTGGACCTAATTACAGCAATGGAAGGAGGCGTATGCGCCAAGATCGGGCCTTCTAGCTGTACATTTTTACCTGTACATTTTACCTGCTCATGATGAAGACAATGGGATTCTGACAGAAGCAAGAACAATGTTGTCAACTCTGCATACGAAAAGGGAGGATGAAGTAGACAGGATTGAGGACAATGGCTGGTTTTCGTCTCCGTTTTTGTGGATTCCAACTTGGTTGTCAAACTCCTTGAAATTACTTGGAGCAGTACTAGTGTTGGTATTTATAGGACTTTGTTTCATAAGGATCATCATGGGACAATGCCAGAAGACAGCCAAGAAAGCTATTGGGATGAAGATCATCATGATTGATATAGACACTGGAACTGGTGAACTGATGGCAAAATGAGGAAAGTACCGGTGAGCATATAAAGAAAAGGGCCCTTGCACCTGTCTACCATCAGGAGATTGGTGTCATATGACCTGGAGTGTGGATGAACATATAAAGAATTCAGGTCACCTGAGGGGGGGACAAGGATATGGATTCCAAAGAAACAATCATATGAAGACATGATAAAGGAGAATGAAAAAGAGTACGAAGAAACAAATGTGGTCAAGGACTCAACCAGAGGGGGAATGTAGAGGAGCAGTTGGACAGATTTTTGCTAGCTCCCGCCACCTCACTGCTGTCATACTGGAACAGCAGGAGAAGGGTCCTATGTGAGACTCCATTTGTTATGCCCATAAATCATCAAGTGTATGAGAGACGATATGCACTAAGACAACCTTATTGAATATAGCCTTGCATTGAAAATGTGGAAGGATATTGTATGGAAGGTTGTCAGCATGCACCATTCGACATCATGGAGCACTGAGTGAATCTGATGGGGGCACCGTGATGTCATAAAGAAGAAATATGAAGCCATGCTGTTACTGAAGTAACAAGAGAAGCATGTACGAGACAATAAAGTAATTCTGAATACAGAAGAAAATAAAGTAACTTGATGACCAATAAGTGTTAATATGCAGTAACACAAGGTATAAAAGACACAAAGAAGATTGCTATAGAGAAATATATAATGTGGCAAGGATGGCCATTATTGGAAAATGGACGCCGACTTGTGTAAATACCACCAACCCGTGTCAGCCAAGACACCCACCTCCAACTCCAGAACACACCCAAATCCAACACCAATTCTACTCCTCCCTCTAAAAACACAACAATGAGGAACCCAATGTAATCTAATAAGGGCTAACTCCTCCCATCAAACAGAACTGGAAATACCCTCGAGAAACAAAAACAATAAACTAAGCACTATCATGTGTTCCAAGCTGCCCCTTGGAACCTAGGACATGCCACGCCGCAGCGTTCCGCAAAAGTATACTACCTAAAAAGCTAAACCACCCATGCACAAACAACCTACCACCCTAGTCTGCACCCTAGGGCACCAGGGCTGTCACCCCCAGGCACGAACCCAGCTCGCCAAGAGCAACAACAAGCACACCATCCCAACATCAGTCCCAACAGCACCCATACAGGGCACACCTACACAACAAGAACACCTTAGAACATACAGTCTGACAGGACTGTGCAAAAACACACTCCTAAGCCTCCACAACAGGAGATCTAAGACCCGACTAAGTGTCCATTGACAGTACACCAACACCCACATGGGACCCCTAGTCCCTGCCAACTTCGCCACCGCAGCACACCAACACTACCACTGGGGACCCCTAGTCCCAGCCAACTGCACCACCGCAGCACCACACTACCACCGAGGACCCCTGGTCCCTACCAACTGCATCACTGCAGCACACAAACACTACCACACAGGACCCCTGGTCCAGTCACGCTGGAACACCGCAGCACACCAACTCTAACACTCAGGACCACTGGTCCAAGCCAAACTTCAAATTGCAGCTCACCAATTCTACCACTAAGTACTCCAAGTCCTAGCCAAACTGCACTAGCAGCACACCAAATTGGCACTCAAGTCCAGGACACACCTCTCTCAAATAAGGAATTTAATACCACCCCTCTCACACAAAGAATGTATTACCTAATTCCATCACTCACCCGCCTCAGTCTCACACATATGACGGGGACACAATAAAGGAATACATAAAATGACGATGTAACTAAACGTCATCACTGGGACAAATATTCCGGTTCCCAGGTGGGAGGTCAATTATGGGCAAATTGAACTACACCCCAAAACCAAACCCACCGCAAGTCTTTGGGTGAACATCAAACACTCTGGAGAAACCCACCAGCAAGTCCATGTTAAAACAAATTCTTCTTTAAGATCCTCCTGCAACCTGCGATAAAAATCATGTTAGCATACAGCAATAATCTGAACTAGATGATACAACACTGAAATGCTGGAACCCACACCCACGAGTAACAAAACCCACAGATTAGAGTCCAACTGCAAGAGAAACTGTCATTAATAAAACAATCAGTTTTGAAAATACAACCAGTAGATGGAAATATAAAACATTTCTTTTGCACAACACTTCCTTTGAGTAACATGGGCCACAACGAAAAGAAACTCTCTCACACGCACTGGCCCGACACATATTTACCAAAATGAACATGCAAACAGGCCACAACATGTACATGAAACAACACACGCACCGGCCTCAAACGCACACACACTACACTAAAATTTGCAAAAATACCACTGGTCCTTTTTCCAGGGCGCTGCAGACAGGGAACCATCAGTCACCCCTCCACGGCTCCAAATGTGCAGCTCCAGCTCCTGCATCCCCAAGGAGTGTCTGCCCACGAAAGATAATCTGCCAGTCCTACAGACCGCATCATCCCCAATGCTCAGTTTGCTGAGTCCACCAGTGCTCTGTGATCGCCATGGACATACAACGTCCGCAGCTCCACAAGTGCGCGGCACTCCAACAAACTCCTCACATAGAAACGCAGAACACGCAACGTGTTCTAACTCTTCTTCGCGTTCCAGCTGCTCATCCTGGAACGCATGATGATGACAAACCGACGTCATCATTCTGTCCTGGTCGCCACAGGAGTCGCATCTCCGCCTCCAATTGCACACGGAGCAGACACCCCAAACCATGATGCCATACGCAAAGCTCTCAGTCACCCTCTGCACACGCTGCCGCCGACAATGGCACCTCCTTGGCAGCTTGGACGCCACCGTAGCCTCCGCTCCTGCTCCCCATTCTCAGTGGCAAACTCTACCTCCTCCAGCGCAGAAGGAACACTCATCCTGGGAGCTGTCCACCCCCACAGCCACTGGTGTAGAGGACAAGGGCTGTAACACTCTGCGGGAGCGAAACCGCTACAACCAGCACCACCCGGCTTGCTGGTGCACTTCGACACAACTCTCCTCACTCTGCACACCGACGTGTGCTCGCCAGCCACTCGGCCCTCCACAGCCAAGCAAGGCCAAGAGCCACGGTGCACTCCGAACACAAGCCCAACGCCGTCTCCTTCCCGGCGTCGCTCGGAAAGACACTGCTCTGCGCCTCATGCACCGAAATGCGCACTGACCCTGGCAGAAAACCACAAACAGGCTGAAGTGCTGAGGCCTTCCTCAGCTGGGCACTAGATCAGATGCCCCTCCATCACCGCACACCGACTCGTGTGCAGACTAAAATCCTCTTATCAGCACCACCCGGCCTGCTGAAAAGGTATCGACAGCCCAGTTAAAACAACACTGGACTCAATCCTTCTGACATCTTCTTCATGGGACATGGACTCAATGGAGAGCAATGTTTGCTGGCTCTGCACTGTCCCCTCCTCGACAGAAATCCCATCCTCGTCGCCAGTGTGATATCTTGGTGCCCGAAGTAACACCCAGACCAGCAGGTAAGATGTATGTAGGTTTATTGTATGTTAGTTGCCAGGAACAACATCGGCATATCCCCTCAATTCAGCATAGCTCTCAACTGTAAATCTTAGAACCAGCTTTCAGAGAATAACATCCCAACACTCCACACACTCTGACATCACAACATTCCATGTAACAGTGATGTCACCACCTCACCTGAGATACACATTACAACATGAGTCTGTGGGGCAACCTGCTACACAATGTTGTATCGACCAATCTGCTGCCATTTTGTTTGCTATAATCGGTATCATACAGCTGTAGCGGTAGTTCGAGGGTTGTCTTACAGATAAAAGAAAGCCAATGACAATCTAACCTGTATACCTTCTATAAGTAGATATGTCCTGTCATCCAATCCCTCCCGCCAATAGGTTTTATGGTTTGCCACACAGGATGACATCATAGATGATGCATATTGGAGTATAAGACCCTGTGTAATCAAGTCTGTGTGCGAATGTGCGAGCATCAGTCCGATGTCTGCTAGATGACCCTGCTTTATTACATTGAGATTAAAGTAGTACTTTACCAGATTCCTTGAGTCTGTCCGTTTTTCTTTTATCTGAGATCTTTATTGGTAATTCCATCTAGCACAAAAGACGCTTCAAGGTGCTAGAGCACAGCCTCAGAGGGTACTGTGAGCGACAATGATAGTGGGAGGAACACACAGTAATCTGGATAAAGAAACATATTTCCAATGGTGTGGTATAGGCAGTCCCTTTCCCAGCCTGAGACTGATGTATGAAGGTGTTGCCCGATGCTTTAAGTTGGGGACTGCAAATGGTGTCCGCATCCCTATCTATCGTTTCTTGTTGCACCATCTGCTAAATATCCGATAGGCGGCAGCAGCACCTCTGGGCTCCCCTCACTGAACCTTCTTCAAGGACAGCCTCCCTGACATGGGAAGAAGTGCATCAGGGAGAGAAGGAACAGAGGACCATGAGTGGGAGAAGAAGGGAGAGAAGGAACCGAGGACGGTGAGTGGGAGAAGAAGGGTGAGAAGGAACAGAGGACGGTGAGTGGGAGAAGAAGGGAGAGAAGGAACAGAGGACAGTGAGTGGGAGAAGAAGGGTGAGAAGGAACAGAGGACGGTGAGTGGGAAAAGAAGGGTGAGAAGGAACAGAGGACGGTGAGTGGGAGAAGAAGGGTGAGAAGGAACAGAGGACGGTGAGTGGGAGAAGAAGGGTGAGAAGGAACAGAGAACGGTGAGTGGGAGAAGAAGGGTGAGAAGGAACAGAGGACGGTGAGTGGGAGAAGAAGGGTGAGAAGGAACAGAGGACGGTGAGTGGAAGAAGAAGGGTGAGAAGGAACAGAGGATGGTGAGTGGGAGAAGAAGGGTGAGAAGGAACAGAGGACGGTGAGTGGGAGAAGAAGGGTGAGAAGGAACAGAGGACGGTGAGTAGGAGAAGAAGGGTGAGAAGGAACAGAGGACGGTGAGTGGGAGAAGAAGGGTGAGAACGAACAGAGAGGGGGAGAAATAATTGATAGAAGGTTATACATTCAAGGGAGGTGAACAGGAATGGAGAGCGGAACAAGGAAAGAGTTTAGTACTGGCATCAGAAAAAGCAGGTGAGTACAAAGGGACTGAGAGGATAGGAAGGGGGAGAAAGGTATGCAATAAAGGAGAGGAGAAGAAGAGGTGAAGTGAAGGAGAGTGGAAGAAGACAAGTGTGGAATAAAGGAGAGGAGAAGAAAAAGGTGCAGTGAAGGAGTGTAATAAGGAGAAGAGACGAAAAAGGAGCACTGAAGGAGAGGAGAAGAAAAAAGGTGCAGTAAAGGAGAGGAGAAGAAACGTGTGTAATTCTGAGAGGAGAAGAAAAAGGTGTAGTGAAGGAGAGGGGAAGAACAGTGTGTAATAAGGAGAGGAGACGAAAAGGGTACAATAAAGTAGAGGAGAAAAAAAGGGTGCAATAAAGTAGAGACAAAGAAAAAGGTGCAATAAAAGAGATAAGAAAAAGGTGCAGTAAGGAGAGGAGAAGAACATTGTATAATAAGGATAGGCAAAGAAGAATGTGCAGTGAAGGAGAAGGGCAGAAAAGGGTGTAATACAGAGAGGAGAAGAAAAAGGTGCAGTGAAGGAGAGGGGCAAAAAAGGGTGTAATACCGAGAGGAGAAGAAAAAGGTGCAGTGAAGGAGAGGGGAAGAAATGTGTGTAATAAGGAGATGGGACGAAAAAAGGTACAATAAAGGAGAGGAGAAGAACATGGTGCAATAAAGGAGAAGAGTAGAATAAGGTACATTGAAGGAGAGGAGAAGAAGAAGGTGCAATAAATTAGTTTAGTAGAAAAAGGTGCAGTAAGGAGAGGCGTAGAAAATGCTGCAGTGAAGAAGAGTGGATAAAAGTATGTAATAAGGAGAGGAGAAGAAAAAGGTGCAGTGAGGGAGAGGGGAAGAACAGTGTGTAATAAGGAGAGGAGACAAAAAGGGTACAATAAAAGAGAGGAAAAGTAAAAAGTGCAACAAAGGAGAAGAGAAGAAAAAGGTGCAGTGAAGGAGAGATGAAGAAAAAGGTGCAATAAAGGATATGAGAAAAAAGAGGGCAGTAAAGGAGAGGAGAACAAAAGTGAGCAGTAAGAAGAGGAAGGGGGTGCAGCTGGATGAAAGAGAGAAATATGGAGATCCATTATTAGAGGGGAGCGCACGACTAGTGAGGAGGAGGCCACCCTCAACACAGTGAGCTCTTTCCCTCCCCAATTAAGGTGTAACACAACACACTTTTTTAATGTCAGTTTTTTGTTCAGCCCTATTTCCGATTCATCGCATGTCCCTTGGATCCCTCCCCCTGCGCTACCAATGAGCTAAGAACCAGGCCGGTGTATATTTGTGTTCATTTGAATGATGGGTACTGGAGATCACACTTTTTTGTGGCTCACAATTAAACTTCTTGTCATACAAGTAAATCACACAGGTTGGTTGGAAATAAAACATATCACAAATGTTTACTTTCTACAGATTTCACTGCCCAAAATCAATTACATGTACAATTGTGTGCAATTTAGGTTTTCCTGTGTGGTTAAAAGGCTAGCAGTTTGGTTTACACATTCGTACAAATGCATTTGGAAATTATTACTACACTTTTGATTTAAAATAAACGCATGGTGATTTAGCAGTTTGTTTTTCAGCTCCCCCCCTACCACTTTGGTGTGTGTTGGGGAGGTTGGACAGAACAATTGCGGTTATTTAAGAATTTTTGATTTCAGACCCCCTCCACTTAAAAGCTTGTGTTTGGAAAGCTGGACAGGAAAAACGGCTGAGTTGAGAATTTGGGATTTCAGACCCCCCTCAACTTAAAGGACCGTGTTGCAGGAAGCTGGGAGTTTAGGGATTTCTTTATTTTTAGTTTAGGGACAAATGCACCCCTCTTCCTAAAATAAGTCTGGGTTAAAATGAAAAAATAGGATTAACTAATTACATTACAGTCTACAGTTATTAGCGCATACTGGGAATGAGCTTTGTTAATTTCCAATTTTAACAAAAATCACCCAATGGTGTTCTGTCAAGTGAAACTAATTAAATTAATATTTTAGTTAAATAAGCTAAGGATCTCCACAGTTTTGTGTCCCGCCTCTGCCCACTATAAAGGGAAAGGGTTTAAGGCAAGCAGATTCCCCAACTTTTGGTTTCTAAGGGCTCAATTCTACTTACATTGAAAACTTCTGTTTAAAGTCCAGGACAGCCAGCTGCATCTCAGAACACTCTGGAAGGACAGGGTGTTCTCATGCAGGAATGAGGGTTCCTGAGACTGCACAATACTTCATAGGTAATGCATTCAGTTACAGGAAATCAGGTTATATCGAGCCAGTAAGTATTGGTAATCAAGGGAGCTAACATCTTAATGGGGAGCCCACTGGCTCCCACCACCTAGGCTACATCTTATCAAGTCCCTGGGTGAGAACCTTGAACAAACATAAACATTCCTCTCAGTCACTCAACATTCCATGCTGACATCATCACTCTCATGCAGCACACATACAGGGAAGTGAACAAGACACAACATAAGGCAGGGGATTGGTCACTCCACTCTCAAGGATGGTCCCCAGCTCTTCATCACAGGACCCAGTCAACCTTTAGGCCTTCCCAGCAAGAGACAAATCCACTCAGATGCAATTTCAGAAAAATCTCCTTTTGGTGTTTCCTTGCAGCTGTCAGATGGTAATTTTTAGCAGCTATTCCTGACAATATTGTAACTTTTCTTTATCTACCTCGTATTCTTTCTAGACTAGTATGGTCATGAATATAACATGTTTGCTCTGTCTCACTGCACATTAATATGTCATCATGTTAGCGGCACAGCCAGAGATTCTTACCCAGGTACTTCAGAAGCTAGGACTGGGGCAACAGAACCTTTGGGCAAGATGCAGTTACTATTACAAGCTGGAATACCTGCAGCCCAAATACCTTTACCACAAGTAGCAGAAAAAAAGCCCTATTCTTCAACTCAGATGTGGTCCTACTCCAAGAGACTTGGCATACACACCCAACAGAAATAGATGGTTTCACTATATTTACAATACCAGCATTTCATAAATCAAAGGGCCGACCGTCTGGAGGGCTGCTACTTGGAGTCAACAATTCGCTGAGCAAAGAGGTTATACTTCTGCACAGCTGAAGGGAGGGCATTCTAGCTTGTAAAATAAGGATACAAACCTCTGAGGGACTTTTCAATCTCATAATAGTGAATTTGTATTGGAAACCAGCACAAATCAGCCTCCAAAACTTTCACCAGTCTCTCTCGATGGTACTGGAAAATATTGCATTATTCCATGGAGAAGCAAGTGTGGTCTTAGGAGGAGACCTGAATACCCAATGTATAACAACACATGCAGTCTAAAATCGGCTAACACATCAAAGACAGGAACACAATGGGTTAATTATTTGAATTCATGGGGACTTAATATGCTAAATGGATCAGTAGAAGGCGATAGTCCTTCAAGACCAACTTGGACATGAGGAAATTCTTTCTCCACTTTGGACTATATTTTCATTTCTGAAGATTTGCAATCAAGAGAAATGTCTCTGAAGACCATTTGGGGGGAAGGGAGCGATCATGCTCGCTTGAAAGCAAATATCAAGTGTACCAAGAAAATACAACCAGAAAACTACACATATGATTTTTCCCTGAGAAAAGGCAAAGCACTACTAGTAAAGTTAAAGTATAAGAGAAAGTGGGAAAAATTAAACACCAAATTAAACCATATCTCTCTAAAAGAACAAAAAGAAAATTGCAAGCCTGATGGTTTTAAGCCATTTATTTGGTCTGTTCATCAGCCAATTGCAGGAACATCGCGAAAATCAACCCATCATCAACACTCTTTTGATGAAGACACCTGGACACAGAAAACGATCTTAAGGAGAGAATGCAGACGATTGAAGAAGAACATCACAAATCCAAAAACATTGTGAGGAGAGCTGCAAAAGCTCAATAGAGGCTACAAGAAATAGTTGTGAGCAAGAAAAACACTCTGATACCAACAAGACAATGAGCAGATGCTTGTGTCCCTGTGCGACAATAGGACGCAAAGTTTCTGGTCAATTATAAACAATCTAGATAAGAAATCGATTGGTAATAGCACTCAATGCAACTTGGTCTCAGAAAAGAGCTGGACAGACTATCTCACAAAGAACTTCAAGAATACATCAGAAATCCATGAAGAAGAGCAGGAAGCCGTACAGTGGGAACTCAAATTTGAAATAATTTTAATAGAAGAACTCATCTTGAGCTCATCATCCTTGAAGGCAGCGGGACCCAATGTGTTAACCTACCAGGTACTGAAAAACAACGCTAAAACATTGGCAAATCTCCTCTATAATCTCTTTAACGAAATATTAGAGACAAAAAGCTTTCCGTCGTCTTGGAAACAAGCAATAGTAATACCATTCTATATGGGGGGGGAGATAAATCCCATCCAGAGAACTATAGGCCAATCGCCCTCCTTGACATTGAAAGCAAAATATTAATGCAGATCTTCTTGATAGAACTAGAAGCCTGGGCAAAGACAAGAAATATAATCTCCAAATTCCAAACAGGATTTAGGCGTGGCATGTCCACATCACTAAATGGTTTTGTTCTGAGCCTTATAGCAAAATATTCAAAAAATCATGGAGCGGGCTCGTTATATGGAGCCTGGATAGATTTCTCCAGGGCATTCGCTCTAGTCATCAGGGAGAAACTGTGGGCAAAACTAAGAGACTGGGGTCTGCCGAGAACTTTGCTGTCAAAACTAATTGAATTACACAAAGACACTTTGTTGATGGTAAGATTAGACAAAGCAGGCCATCTGACAAATTCAATTAGTGTTGAACAAGGGGTGACGCAAGGCTGTCTGGGTGCACCATTCTTTTTCAATCTATATCTGTCAGATCTGGGAGATTCCCTGCAATCATGAGCTATGGCGAGCCCAAAACTTAGTTCCATCCATGTCCATGGACAGGACAGCAATAGGACTACAACATCTATTGAATGGACTAAGTGTTTACACTAAAATGAATGGCCTGCAAGTAAACCCAAAGAAATCCAAAATCTTGGTGTTCAAACATCCTAAGAAACTTATTCACTATGGAAAATGCTTCTTTGAAGGGGAAGCTATCACGAGAGCAGATGAGCTGGTTTATTTGGGATATATGGTATACTCCTCACCTTCAGCTAATAAAGCAGAAATGGAAATAAGGCTAAAGGTTGATAAAGCAGTACCGCAGATGAAAAAGATCTTCTATGGCCCTTGCACATTTTCAATCATGCCATTATTAAAGTTTTATGTCGCCAATATAATTCCGGTCATATTGTATGGCTTGGAAGCCCAACCAACACTATGGGACATAGATTGGCAAAAAGTGGAAAGCCAATTGTGGAAAAGATCCTTGGGTTTGCCCAATTGCCTCCCCATGCCTGTCCTAAGATTCGAACTCAGCCTCAAATTATTGCGGCAACATGTGGCCTGGAGATTGCTTTCATTATACAGGTTAATAATAATTCCGCAAAGAAACTCGTTATACGAGGATATAAAACAACAACATCAATCGGATAAGTCTAAGATACTGCAATAGCTGGAAGAAAAAGCCTTGAGAAGTTTGATCGATGCCGATTCACTGGTAGAAACACTGAAAGAAAATCCCCAGAAAGTGAAAAAAGAAATAGAAACAATGGACTGGATCAAAACAGGGTTGGAAATGCGACTTGCAAAACCAAAGAATAGCTTTCCAATTTTTGACAAAAAACTGGGAGAAGTACCAAAGTACTTACAAAAGCACCCAGATAGTGAATCAAGAAACATTTTTCTTCGAACTCGTCTAAACTTAATTCAGACAGGAGAAATTTTGAATATTAGAGGGCAAAGACAGAATGCTATTATTTTCTGCAAAGTCTGTGCCGATCCGAATAAACAAAATCTGCAGCATCTACTTCAAGACTGTGAAGGGACCTGGAATACGAGAGTAATGTACTTTTCGAAGTTTGTAAACAAAGTGGAGTACCTGTTATCAGAAAGCTTTTGGAACCTTTTGACATCCGGACACAGTACTGCCTTAACAATTGCAGTAAGCCAGGTCTTAACAAAGATGGGACTGACCTCTAAAGAAGTATGTCAGATCGCGACTAGTGCCCCAGAAGATGATTAGGTGCAAAGAGGGAGTGGTAATTTATAATCTCCGTCTTAATTGCCTCTCGTGGACACTGTAAAGACAGAAGGAGTCGAGAAACATTAGATGATGCATTCTGGGCTTGTTGGTTGATTGTCCTTTGAGCCCTATACAATGGTTCTCATATTAATACTAATAGTTTGCCCTCAAATTGCAAGATATGTAAAGAGATAGTGAAAATGTTATTGTTAAATAATGGAAAAAAGATTTTTTTAAATTATGTAAAGATCAAAATGATCAAAACAAATTTTAAAAAAATATATGTCATCATGTATACATACTGAATTATTGCACTCTCAAGCTGTACATTACCTAGTTCCAACTGGAGGACGCTGTTAAAGATACCTCTGAGCCAAACAAGTATGTTTCAGGCGCTTATTTTTATATGAAAATGAAGTCAAATCTTGTGAGTCCTCTTGAAGTGGAATTGCGACCAACATGTTTTTTTAATCTATAGGTGTCAAATATTTGACCTTAGATGGGATGTTGCATAATTTTTTAGTGGGATTTGGGACTAAAGGAATCCTTAATACATCTCCACGATCCCACAGTTGATTTCTTCCCTGGTGCACAGCTGTGTTACATTGAGACTCAGATGGCACCAATATTCCCTACTTCATTAAAGCGGAAATAGTCTCAAATACACCCTCATCCGCTTCTCTGGACATGGGGTATTGCTTTTCTCATGGCAGGATAGCTCCTGGTTTAAGCTTGATTTTAGCTGTTCCTACTCCTTTCAATAGACCCACATCATATGAACTAGTAGTCCATGAAATATTTGTCACTTTCTCCAAATATTCCTGGAAAAATAACAGTTTCTTTTTTACCGTTGCACTCTCTGTAGTATTTCTTTATTCACCACTATAATCCAATAAGTGAGACTTATGACGAATCATCTGAGTAATCATCCCAGAAAGGTTCCTCATCTGTCAAGTCTGTGAACCTATATCCTTCACTGAGGGCTATCACTGCTCTGAATCCTCTTCCCTCATCATCTGTCCCATGGACAGCCACCCTTTCTTCTCTTTCTAAGGGGATAACCTGTCCTTCATTAGCAATAGGTATATCTGGTCTAAACAAAAACTCTTCAGGTATTCTCATCCTTTCACCTACCAACCTGGGTATGCACGTTAATAAAACAGTCACGCCACACAAAAATACTTCTGGATCTAAAGCAACTCCTTGTAATGCCTTCTGGCCTGCAAAGGCTAGTATAAACTCTTTCACATTCCTATAATGTATCTCTGGAGTAGAGCACACTATTCCTTCATTAGTAAAATATATCATCATATCATGTTTTGTCATTAACTGGCATCTGTCGAGAATATAATAATGGCATAGACACGCTGTGTTCTCCTATAGAGATTGCTAAATCGTCTGTAAAAGAAACTAAGCTCATTGTCCCAGAGAGTCCATGCGCCTTCATGCCAATGCCTGACATTTGGTATTTTCCCTCTCGGACACAGGAGTCGCTCCAGTGTCTACAAGGAATGAACATGTCTTGCCTCTTATCATTACCTTGACCCTTGGTTCCTCTTGGGGGTTCCGTATCACTAATAGTACTGAACACATCAGGTCACACTGTAGGCTGTCCTATTTTGGATATAAATGTATCCCTGTACCTGTGAAAGGATTTCCTTTTACCACTGTCACACTCCCTATTCTAGTGCTCATGGGACTCCTGCATTCATATTCCATTGTGGTACCATGGCCGGTAATGTCTGCTCTTTCTGGGTTGGTATCTATTGTGTTTACATAGACACTTGCTGTGATTGCCTCTGAGGGGGTTGCATTTGTAATGGAGCTTCCCATATTTGCTGCGGTTGTGGTGCATGTGTCTGATTCTGCATCGGATCTTGGGCCTAACACTCCTGTGGCTCTGTATTCTATTTGGAGTATAACTCATCCCTCCTCTTGGATTTTACCAATGTTGCTGCATACCCACTCGAATTCTACATGTTCTGCCTATATGTCCCATCCTCCCACAATTCCAGCATTGTTGTGGCTGTCTGCCATTAAATCCTCTCCCTCCCTGAGGGTTTTGAAATCCACCTCATCCTCCCCTAGATCCATTCCCTCTTCCTCGAAGCCAGAAATTGTAACAACTCTGATCCATAGGATACTAAACAATGCTTTGCTGCACTGGTCGCATCTCTTGTGTCATCACAACTTCACCACTCGTCAATTCTGCTCCCTCTATGGCTAGTTTCGACAATGTTTTCTGAACTAACTTTGCTTCTTCCTGCTTTCTACCATCAGCTTTTTTCTTTTTCTTCTCCTGTAACAATCTGGAATGTTGTATGACAGTCCAGTGTTTTCCTGGCCCCGGCTTCGCTTCCATCCTTAGCTGTTTCTTCATCTGCCATTGCACTGGCTCAGGCAGGCCCTGACATAAAATGTGGTAAAATAATTTCACTGTTTCATCCCACGGTTCTCTTGCCTCGAGACACCATCCCTCTTCAATATATTGAATGACGGCAACAGGGTCTTCATCCTCATCCATCTTCCTAGTCATAATCGCACCCATGTCAGATATATTGGGATATTGTACCCTGAGTGCTCGCCATACATCTGCTCTTCAATTATTACATGTCGCTCCATTGTGTGTCTTGTTTTGTGCAGTCACATCTGCATACTATACTCGCTTCCAAATGTCGTCAACCCTCTCCCCTAGAATAGCTGCTAGCAAGCCTTTTATGTCACCTATAGCTAACGTCATTCATGATGTCATTCTCTCTAACTCATTAACCTATTGAAGGGAGGGATTTGTTAAGGGAACATGCGCACCTATATATCATATAAGTATTAGTAATATCACTGGATGCCCCTTATTTAGTAGTCACACCTTGAACCACCTCTAAATACGTAAAATACATATCATAGCAGAATAACAGCAGCGGGTTGGCCTGTGCAACATTGTATAGCGTGTTGATACATAGACCCTCTGATTGGTTGGCATTCTCCCCCAACCTCGGACGTTCGGCTCGTTAGCAGCACGTAAGCAAAACAAAACTCAGGTGCAGAGAGCAACTTCAGACTACTACCCACTTGCCCCATTAGACCATCATCTCTCATCGGTCAGGCCCCAAGCCAAGTCTTATTCTTTATAGTTGAACTTGCAGCCTGCTCTCTGTTCTGGGAGTTTCAAGGGTGTGTAAGTACACCATTATCTTCATCTGGAGCTTAATGAATCACCATTGTTTTTGACTTCTGAGTCCATTTCATCCTTTTATTTACTGCTATTTACTGCTATTCAATTTAATTAAGCTGGATTTCATTACTCCTTTTGGCCTCTGGAGACTTGCTCTCTCCACCTTGCATAGGCTTTTTGCATCCATGATTGCCCAATACTTTGCTCTTGCAGGTGTTTTCTTCTTTGCTAAATGTAAGCGAAATATGTCTTAAGTACATGGCCTATCTTCTTGACCCCCTTCATGCCTTGCAATTATTCTTTGAAGCAGCATCCTTGATCCCAGGCCTGCAGACTCCTCGCTATTCCTCAAACAAAGCTGTTTTCCAGCGTCTCCTGACTCTGCAGCCCTGGTCTGTCTCCTAGGTAGCTTGATTGGTTTCAACACGAGTCTGATGTCCATCTTTCCATCATGGCCGCCTCAGTCACGTTTTGTTTTCTTCTGCAGCAAGCTTCTATGTGTCTCAGCTGCCCTGCATTTCTGCATACATACATTCAATTCATCTCTCCTCACTTAGTTCTTTGGTACATATGATTTCTTCATTTTCGATTAAATGTGTCTCTTATCACTCCCAGTTGCATCCTATCCTTTAAGTATTTACATATCGTTTCAGTGCGTCTTTGTGTCTTTCTCTCATGACGTTACTCTGCTCTCGTCAGTTTTAACTTATTGCTATTCAATGCCCAATGGTGTGTGCAGACATCCTTCCGCCCTCTCAGTGCGAGGGCACATTCAATATGGTTGTCTGAGCACATATCAGCTCTCATACACTCAATGCGGTATTGGGACAATACCTGGTGTCCCACAAAGGGCTCTTCTCCTGCTGTTCCAATATGATGGAGAGGGGGTGGAGCTAGGAATGACGTGTCCATCTTCTCCTGTACATTACGGTCTACACAAGCCCAGAAGGCCAAAATAATGGGCTTATCCAGGCTGACTAGTTTCCAAAGAAATTTTGTTTTGAAACTATAAATTGACAAACTGCGGGACTAGGCTTAACACCGCCATATCCAAAACACATAACCAATAATCACCTCACAACTTAATAAACTCCAAATCCTCACTGGTAGGTGGGCGTCCCCAAAAAAAACAGAGAAACAGCTTGCAAGCTGGGATGTGGGAAGCTTCCTTCCCACATCCTACACAGTCTGGAAACACATGCCACTGAAATCCTCTTTGACAATAGTGCACAAAGTGACATCACTGAATCTCCAAACTGCAACTTACATACCAGGTTTTTCATAAAACTGCATGTATCTTCTTAACAGAGAGAAGAATTGGGCCCTAGGTTGTGAATGCTTCTGCGCTAAGCTCTAGTTATTTTGTATTGCCATTATTTTCCATGCAAGGTCGCAGGTTGGTTAAGGTGAAGCCCACACCTCTTGGTATGGTTAGAGAAAAAGTCCTGGCTACCTTGCAAGTGTACATTTGGAAACATTGATTTTGACGCTAGTTGCGGTTGGTACAGTGTAGGTTTTTTATTATTTTAGTGTGGACTCATAGTCCTAACGGTGGTCAGCCGACACATGTTTTGACCTCGTGGTTCTTCATCAAGGCTAAGGTATGAATAGTATGTGTGGCCCCGGGTGGGCTCTCCTTGGTTTTTGCAGGATTGTATGAGCAGGTCCTGTGTGTTCACAGTCTGGTCCTTTGATGAGCCTGTGGCTATATATTTCGGAGTCCGGGCTGAGCGATTGCTTCATAGATGTATAACTACATATCTTTATAACAGTGTAAGTAACATAACCTCTCCTACACTCTACCCAAACAACATCCACCTAAACATTAATGCACTCATTTCTTAACTCTCAATTCCTAAAAACTCTGTATTCCATATCAGCAAACACCCGTATTGCATTTCTCATAACTCGCACACTCACTCACACCATACTACACAATTAATGGTTACCCATAAGTAGTGCACGCAACAGTATCGCGATGATAGTTAAAAGTCTTTGCTTCATCCTGCAATTCCTCAAGAAGGTAAGACTTCCTCTTGAACTATCTACTGGCAATGTCATATTCCTCACACAACGAACACACAACTCAAATTCACTCGCAGAAATATTGCATCTTGAAAGTGGCATGCCGCTTCCTTGCAGTGGTCAATGTGAAGGTCCTCCACAATGGGGTTATTGTAAGGCTCTTACTATGCAATCCCCGCATACACCAACATACCTCCTGCACATTAACCATGTGCAATGCAGCAGAAGGTACTTTAATCTGCCATGCGAACAACACTTCTCAAAAACACCACGAGCTCTGGAGGACACTCACAACCACCTTCATTGCCTCCAGTACATGAATCGTCAATCTTCTTCCTGCATGCCTCATCAATGATGACGCCCATGACTGGGGAGAGGATAAACCATTCCGAAGTCGGAATCACAAAATCTTCAAGTATGAGACATTTATAAAAGTTTGTAATAAACTATGAAATCAATTTTAAAAAATCTACGCTCCCTAGTTGTAGCAGCACAGCCTGCCACCACACTGGGAGGGTAGACACTTCATTCCTCAAATCGCCAGCCTTCAGATAACATTGGCACCTCACCAGTCCATGTTGCCAGTGGCTGCGGCATTAAAAAATAAAAACATTCATTTGAAATATAGCGTTTCACTATCGACGCAACTTTGAACCCCTGAGCGCACAACATTGTTAGAATGAAATCAGTTTTTGAAAACAAGATCAAAACGTATCTTTATGAATTGTATCCAGCACTTTCGCCAACGTCTAGGAGCTGTTTTGCCTGGGCCTCAATCACACATTCCGACAGGCGACCGTGTGTCATCAAAGCTCCGTTGCTGACTCCGGCAAAGCTCATAAGCCTGGAAGTGTTTTTGTGCTGGGGAGTGGCATGCGGGTGACACGGATGGATGACAAGTGTGACAAGACAGGCAATACAGAATGACAGTTGCAGGAATGAGGAGACTGACGACCATGATGTGAGGTGGAAAAAACTTTGGCCACAAGCTTTATTTTAGTACCAGCCATGGTGCAAAAGAAAAACCAGCCATAACATCACATAAGGATAACAATACTATATTTTGGGGACAGAGGGAACAGGTGAGCGGGGGGCCCTAATCCCAATTAGGGGCCCGCTCGAGGCTGATCCCTGCCGCCATTCATATGAAAGCTTGTGACAATTGTTTGGCCACAGCGTGTGAGCTGTAACATGTTCATAATTGCTTGTCTTTGGAGCAGGTTCATCCTGCTTTCTCTTGTCCTTTCCAAGTGAGGTGGGGAGATGTGCGCTTGTGTGCCTTTTACTGATGTCCAACCTGACCAGGTTTAGCACTTGCGCCCTCTCTTGCTCACAGGGTGATTTTCGCTGAAGTTATGGCTCTTGATCCCTATTTCTTGATAGAACAAAACCCCGCGTTGTGAAGCCTTTCACTTGATCCTCCGCGGGATGTGTTCTTGGAGCCATTTTGATTTTTTGGTCATGTGTTTTGTACTTTTCCACGGATGGAGGCGTTTTAGCCTCTTGGTCCACTCTTTGGAGATGAATTTGGCACTTTCTCCACACATGATCCACTTGAGTTTTTGAAGCCCCCACGCTCCGTTTGCGGGCTAGTTCTTTCCTCGGGGGTGGGTTCTAGGAGCCTTACTAGGGTCTTCCCTGCTCCAGATCCACTTGTGCTACGAGACCCCTTCTGCGCATTAGGCTGCTTGTTTTACAGCCGGGGTGGGTTCAAAGAGCCTTACTGGGTTTTTTCCCTGCTCCCAATCCACTTGCATTGTGAGACCCCCTCCGCACTTAGCGCTGCTTGTTTTTACTGCCGGGATGGGTTCAACGAGCCTTACTGGGTTTTTTTCCCTGCTCCCGCTCCACTTGCATTGTGAGACCCCTCAGCGCTTAAAGCTGCTTGTTTTTACAGCTGGGGTGGGTTCAAAGAGCCTTACTGGGTTTTTACCCAGCTCCCGATCCACTTGCATTGTGAAACCCCCTCAGCGCTTAAAGCTGCTTCTTTTTTTTTACCGCCGGGGTGGGTTCAAAGAGCCTTACTAGGTTTTTACCCTGCTCCCGATCCACGTGCCTTGTGAGACCCCCTCAGCGCTTAGCGCTGCTTGTTTTTACAGCAGGGGTGGGTTCAAAGAGCCTTACTGGGTTTTTACCCAGCTCCCGATCCACTTGCATTATGAAACCCCCTCAGCGCTTGAAGCTGCTTGTTTTTACAGCCTGGGTGGGTTCAAAGAGCCTTACTAGGTTTTTACCCTGCTCCTGATCCACTTGCGTTGTGAGACCCCCTCAGCGCTTAAGGCTGCCTGTTTTTACAGCTGGAATGGGTTCAAAAGGAGAGCCTTACTAGAATGTTCCTTGCTCCCGATCCACTTGTGTTGTGAGACCCCTTCAGTGCTTGTGTTGTACTATTTCGCTGCTGGGGTGGGTTCTAAGGGCTTAGCTGGGAACTTCCCCCGCCCACGATCCACTTGCGTACCCCAGTGAGCTTATCTTGCATAAACAAAATTGTGAGGGGGTGGGTTCTGGAGCCTTACTAGGAACTTACCAGGCTCCTGATCCACTTGTGGTGAGACCCCCCCTTCTGCATGCATGGAGGTGGATACTTGAGGCTTACTAGTACATGTTTCTGCTCAAGTTCCTCTCTCCTTTTCACTTTTGTTATACCCCTAGGGCTCCCACCTGTATTGATGTTCTCTGGTGGATTCTGAGCGCCTGGGTCTTCTATAACCGTATTTTCCTGGAATATTAACAAATAGACAAAAAGACCCCCGGTATTTTAAGAAGGCCCTTCTTGGAGTTGAATTTTTCTGTTTTATTTTTTGAAGTGAGGCGTTTTAGCCTCCCCTAATGCTATGATTGTGTTCCATTTTCTACCTGGCCCTCGCTATAGCTTTTCCTTACGGTTATTTGTAGGGTGGGAGGGATGGTTTTTTAGACCTGCAGCCGTCCTGCTGCTGTTCGTGGCTGACGGGGAGGAAGCATGAGAAGGGCCACCTTGCCCCCGCCAGATAAAGGCAGAATTCGGCCTGGGGGCAAGGCGGCCCCTTCTTTGAACTTCAAAAGGCCCCCGCTCAGCATCCGCAGGATGGGAAGGGGGGCCTTTGAAGTATGGAGGGCAAGGTGACAGGGGGCAGCGACTGCCAGTTGTCACCTGCCCCTCTCACCTCACCCTCCTGTCTTGGAGACGCGCTGTCTGGGTTCCCATTGTAAAGGGACCCAGCAGCCCGACCCCGTCATGTGCATGCTAAGTGGGGCAGCGCCAAAAGGCACTGCCCCACCAGACTTAGCACAAACGCCCCACCTCCCAGCTTACGGCCCCGGGCCTCCCATCCGGGTGGGCCCGGGTGTATAAGCCTGGAAGTGTTTTTGTGCTGGGGAGTGGCATGCGGGTGACACGGATGGATGACAAGTGTGACAAGACAGGCAATACAGAATGACAGTTGCAGGAATGAGGAGACTGACGACCATGATGTGAGGTGGAAAAAACTTTGGCCACAAGCTTTATTTTAGTACCAGCCATGGTGCAAAAGAAAAACCAGCCATAACATCACATAAGGATAACAATACTATATTTTGGGGACAGAGGTAACAGGTGAGCGGGGGGCCCTAATCCCAATTAGGGGCCCGCTCGAGGCTGATCCCCGCCGCCACCCTGAGGGGATGCTGACCGGCGTCTCCCAGGTCCCCCCAAAATAAGAGATTATCAATTAAGTACAGCCTCTGGCTGCCAGGGTCCAGAAAATATTCCTGGTGAAATGTCCATACCTTCAATGGACAGGTGAACCCTGTCATTGCAGAACATGGCCTGGTTGTGTACCGAGATCCCATGTTTAATAAATTTGAGGCCTGATAAAAAGGCAGAAATTGGCCACGGCTTTGTTCAGTTTGCGCTTAGAAATCTCCATGGCTTTGCTGCACTCTGCCTCATGCCACTGTTGGCGAGGGATGATTTCTGACCTCTTCACTTCTGTTCGAAGTCTTAGCATGCGTGCCAGGGATCTGAGGGAGGTGCCGATTTAAGCCAGAAAAACGTCCTGCCCAGCTGAGACAAGTCATTGCCCCCGAAATGGGTGGATGATGAGGAGGTAATCGGGGGGGGGGGGGTGGGGGGGGGGGTGGGGGGGGGAGGGGAGGAAGATAATATTAAATCAAGTATTTCCTGATGTATCTTTTGTAAGCCCCCGATTCCAACCCCCACTCCCTTTTATGGCTTTCTCTTGCAACCCCCCCATCCAGGCTGAAGTGGCTGCTCCTTTCCTGAAGGAGTGGGATCCAAACTCAGTAGGATTCCATCCTATAGCTATTATAGTCTTCCTGAAGACAGACCTCACCTGGAATCTACTGAGGGCAGACCCAATTTTGTGTGTGAATAATTGCCCCCCCCCCGGCTGGGGCGCTTGTTCGTGAAGGCCCTGGTGCTGCAGATAGGGCAATATTCTGTTTCCTCAATGCGGTACAGGTTGATGATCCTCCCTTTTCCTAATTGGTCAGTTTTGGGCCTACACAGTTTCACAGCCCTACCTCTGATCCTGTGTTTTTGGAGGCTATCTCGCTGATCCTGAACGCCCCAGAGTAGTTGAGTGTGAAGGCAGCTCTAAATAGTGAGCTCTCGTAGGCATTGTTGCATACTGCAGGGAGGGTGTCTAGCAGAATTTTGTAATTTAGCAAAATTGAGGGGGCGCCTGGTGTCTGTCTTGACCCCTTCCATTTTGGACCAACCGTTGAGAGCATATCTGGTTAGTGCGCCGTGGGTGGGGTCGGGTGCCACCGCTAATCTAGTGTAATATGAAACTGCTGCCAGATGGGAGAGCTGGCTGGCGGGGGTTGCCTTGGATTTGTCCATGGTGGCCCAAACCTCTTCTGGAACTGCTGTCCTCCTGGCTTCTGCCTGTGGGTTTAGTGCCTTGCAAGTGGAGAACTGAAAAACGGGACAGAGCGTCAGCGGCCTTATTATCTTTGCCTGCAATGTGCCGCCCAATTATTACCATGTTATTTTCCAGGGTGACTTTTTGTCATTTCTCTCAACACTTTTAGCACCAGAGGGCAGGAGGCAGCACCCTTGTTTAACATGTGTACAACCGCCATGTTGTCTGACCGTGTGACCAGTTCTGTGCTGGCCAACAAGTCCCCCCTTAAATAGAGTGCCATCCATTATGGGGAATATCTCTAGCAGTGTGATGTTCCTGAACCAGCCCCCCCTCTGCCAGCAGGGAGGCCAGGGCTCAGCGCACCACTTGTTACCAAAACATACCCCAAATCATTTGCTGCCAGCCGCATCTGTGAACAAGGACCTTTTGTCTGCTCCATTCATGGTTTTGCGCCATATCACCTGGCCATTAAAATTGTTAAGAAATGATTCCCATATGGCCATGTCTAGTGTTATTTCTTTGCCCAATCTGATGTGGTGGTGTGGCTTAGTAACCCACCCTCATTTTTAGTTCCACGTTCTTGTTAAAGATCCGGCCTAGGAACATGATTCTGGTAGCAAAATTGAGCTTCCCAGCAAGGGACTGTATTTCCCGCAGCGTCGCCTATTTCCTGCCTGTCATCAACCTTATTGTCTTTAGAAGGTCCTCTATTTTGTCTATGGGTAGGCAGCATTACCTCTTGGAAGAGTCCATCTCTATGCCTAAGAATGGCAGGGTGGTGGAGGGTCCTACCGTCTTCTCAGGCGCCAGTGGAACCCCTAATGCCTGCCTGGTTTCACTGAGTAACTTAATGGATGCGCTGCCTATGGGAGACCCTGCTGGGCCAGTGAAGAAGAAATCATCTAGATAGTGTACCGTTCTGGCTCTAGGCGTGGCCTGTTGGAGTACCCTTTGTAGGAAAGAACTGAACTGTTCAAAGTAGGCACATGCGATGGCGCAGCCCATTGGGGGAGGGGGGGGCGTTTATCAAAACAGAATATGTTGTCAAAAAATGGAAACGCGGCCACTGGTAGGTGTTCTTGTGCACAGGCGGCAGCCTGAATGCTGACCTAGTGTCGGCTTTCGCCATGAGAGCGTGTCTACCTGACAGTTTTACTAGGTCAACCGCATCCTGCACGCCGCTGTAAGAGACAGTAGCCTCAGTGGCAAGGATGCCAACATTGAAAGAGCTTCCGGGTGAGTGAGATAAATGGTGGATCGTCCTAAACTCCACCTGCTGTTTTTTGGGCACAATGGCCAGGGGGAAGCATAAAAACTCAATGAAAGGAGGGAGTTGGAAGGGACCCTCAATCCTCCCTAGGTTTGGCTCTTTACCACTTTATTCTCTTATTATGTTGGCTGGGGAAGAAGCAGATTTTTGGTTTTGGGTATAGTGGGAGATCCCTGGCCCTTGAATGGGATCTGAAACTCATCTTTGAAGCCCTGACCCAAGAATTATCTAACTGCAGGGTCAGGCTAGTTCTCTAACATTTTTATTAGTTGGTCAATTTCTGTTGGTGAGGCTCCCATTTTATTACTAGTACATGTTTTACCCTCTGAGACTTTTGGGCTGGGCCTGGAGGGAGAGGCTTTTGTGCAGTTGTTGCTGCTGTGGCCTCCATTGAATGTGCTGCATAGGTGCTTGTATCTGCACTCAGAGCCCTTGTTGCAGGACCCTCTATTGAAATACAAGCAGGTCCCCGGGGTGCTCCCTTTGGCCCCACCGGTGCTGCGGTTGGGCAACTGCCCTTGGTTTTGCCCCCCTGGGGGCGATCTTCGAAACAGGGGGTTTGTTTTTGTTGGCCTGTGCACTGTCTTGCTGGTGCCTGCGCTGGTTATGCTGCCTATTTCTACCTCTTCTGTTATACTGATGCTCATGGTCTTTATTTCTCTGAGCGCTCCTAGCCGAGATTTCATTTAATAGATGGAAAATATACAGTTTGGGCTCTTCCTCCTCCCAGCCCAGATCAGGGAATTTCTGCATCTCCTTCCTGAACTCTCTATCGTAGTTCAGCCATGATTCCCCCCCAAAAGGTATTGTGAATCTCCAAAATTCTGTGGTGATAGGCAATCAGTGCAGTGCCCTCTTCTGGGAATTTTTCTAAAATGATTGTTGACAGGATTTGAAAAGAGGCCTCCCATTTCTGGATATTCTTTTCCAAAGTAGGCCTCTTCGCCCTATCTTTCTCTTCTTCTTTCTTATCTTTTTTTGAAATACCAAAACCTAATTCTTCTTATTCCAATAGGCAAAACATATCAATAAATGGCTTCTTCCAAATCTTTCTCTTACTTTTGCGCTCAATGTGCCATGCAATAGTCTTTTTTAAACTTCTATTCACGCTTTTGCCGGCTGTGCGCCTCCCATATTTAGTCATTTCTGGGCTTGGGGACACAACATCATTGCTAGGCCCAACCCATGCTTTAAGGTGGCCCTGGACATCCTCGCCCCCAGAATCAGACTCTGTATCCGTGCTGTCACTCTTGCTGCTGGAGCTGCTCGAGTCATCCCTGTGTCTCTTCTTTCTTACAGCACCCCCATCCTTGTGCCATTTTAAAAATTGTTCTAGCATTGGCCCCAAAACATTGCTTTTCACAGTACCTGATTTTGCTTTTCTTTTGGTGTCGGGGTGGGTTTCTGAAGAGGCGGGCATGCTGCGGACATCGAGGCGCTGCTTCTTCCTGGTCGGCTGCTCCATTCCTGCTGGCTCATCATCGCCGACATCTTCATCACCTAGTGCGCCTGCGTTGTCAGCATTGAAACTGGTTGATGCGAGCTCCGCCATTCTTTCCTGCACCAGATCCATGCCATGGACAGCTTCTGCTGCTTTGGCCCATTCCAGGAGTAGTGTTTCTATTAGGGATAAAGCGTCAGCCATCCCTTTCCTCTTTGGGCCTCTGTGTGCTGGTTTGTAATAGGTGGTTCATGTGTTGCCCACTCGGCGTGCCTTGCTCCTGTGTGCGCCAAAAATGCTGTATGGCACCTTTTATTCTCCTTTCAGTTACCTGTGTTAGGTAGGTTTCTTGCTCTGTATCTTCCTGCTTACACAGATTTGCGGCTCTCGCAGCGTTGCGCACTGTAGGGGTTCTCATTAACGCCTGCCGGTACCGTGGTTTGTGAAAGAAAATGGCCCCGGTTGCTCCCCTGTGTGCTTGCCCTGTGATGGTGTGGCCTGCTTAAGGTAAAGAGGATTTGTCCATGCAGCTCCTCTCCCCCCGACCCCTCGAGGGTGCTCTGCGTCGACCTGCTTCCAACCAGGTGCCTTTATAGCTTCTGCTCTGTCCGCGGGCTGCCCGATTCTATAATTGTTCGAGCAGCGTTCCCTGTGGGTTGTCCTGCGCTGCTGGCAGGCTTTCAGTGGTGCTGGAGGGGCTGGTGAGAATTCCGCCCTACCGCTCGCTTCCGTGTATGTAAAGTGATTACCATCCAGCGGGAGATGCCTCGGCTGCGGTCCGTGTCATGCGTGTGACCGGTTGTGCCCTCGGAGTGCCTCACACTGGGCAGCAGCAATCTTCACCAGACGTGGCCTTCCTGTGATCTTAAATTCCAGCTTTGCCAAAACGGACTTTCCAGAGCACTTTTCCATGCAGACACAAGGGCCAAATGCCTCCTTACTGCTATTAGTATGCTGAATGATGACGACACTGCAATGTGACTGCTGCATGCATAGAAACCCAGTGCCAAAGTCAGGAATGCCAGCTGTTAATGCGCCGCACTCGGCCGATCTCTTCTCCCGTCTCCTTTGGAAACTTTTACTAGAGCGCTGCCTGGTCACTGGAAATCGGCCTGCCAATCTTAGATATGGCAGTAATTTCCCCTATTTCCTCCGTCAGCAGTGTTCTTCGCCTGCTTTGATGATGCCTGCGTGGCTGAGCCGACGCACGCACCGCATGATCCCTTTGATGCCGGTATTATGATGACGGATCCAAATTGTGTTCTCTGCTGCAAAGAAACGTCTGCTGAGCTACTTCGTTCAGTGCTTCGTGTCGTCCTGCTTCCAGTCTCCCTGCAGCCGTCCTGCTGCTGTTCGTGGCTGACGGGGAGGAAGCATGAGAAGGGCCACCTTGCCCCCGCCAGATAAAGGCAGAATTCGGCCTGGGGGCAAGGCGGCCCCTTCTTTTAACTTCAAAAGGCCCCCGCTCAGCATCCGCAGGATGGGAAGAGGGGCCTTTGAAGTATGGAGGGCAAGGTGACAGGGGGCAGCGACTGCCAGTTGTCACCTGCCCCTCTCACCTCACCCTCCTGTCTTGGAGACGCGCTGTCTGGGTTCCCATTGTAAAGGGACCCAGCAGCCCGACCCCGTCATGTGCATGCTAAGTGGGACAGCGCCAAAAGGCACTGCCCCACCAGACTTAGCACAAACGCCCCACCTCCCAGCTTACGGCCCCGGGCCTCCCATCCGGGTGGGCCCGGGTGTACAAGCTACTTTCAGGAAACACTCCTGTTTCTGGGCCCCTCCGCATGTCAGGAACTCCAACCCTAAAGGTCTGACACAGCATGACCTTGTCACGCATAGCGCGCCTTGAAGTCTTTTTCTTTAACACCTCTGTACTCTCCCGAAAACACCTGATGCCGTCATGGAGCGTCCTGGAGGTGGCATTCTGGTTGATCTTCATCCCTCACTGGGTGACTTGTGACGTCACCAGTGCGAAACGCGCTTGCAAAGGAGTCACAGCTCTCCGCATCCAACGGTCGCTTCCATTCTCCAACTGCCACAATAACTGCGGTGAGTGGCAGCTATTCTCGCCGCTTTCCATGCACTCACGTTCCCTTGCAAAAGCTCTCCAGAGAATGCTCTAGTGCTCAAACTTGTGCATGACCCCCTGCACACCATACTAACATGCACGCAGTCCAAAGTGTCACAGAACATGAAAGAAATGTTCCTGGCCATCCCTCTCGTAACCAGAAAACAGTCTGTTCATGACTTACTTGTGCTAGCCTGCAAAAGGACTTCCCAGCAGACCAGGCCTTGTCCAGGTTTATTTAGTCCTACGCTGTCCTGCATCTCTATGAAGGTTCTCCATTACACAATGTAGCATGAAGTATTGCTCTCTCCACGCTGGCAGGATCACTCTCTCTCCTCGTCTCACTTTTTATTTTATGTATAGGCCATGTGGGCAGAACATTTCTCTCTCAGTCTCTATCCCTTTCCTTCTATTTTTGCCCTGGGTGGTAGGACTCATCTTCGTGGGGGCAGAGGGTCCCTCTTCCTCTCCATTAATTCAGGCACCATTAATGCTAAACCCTACCCCCACCCCCGCCACAGTCATCTCCATTTCTCCCTTCATCATATATAGCCAGGTTCCGGCCCTCTTCCTCCTGTATTAGCTTGTCCAGTCCAAACTTCCTCCTTGTCCAGACCTCCTCCCGTGGGTCCGTTTTGAGACCAACTTGTCACCAGTGTTGTAATGCAGGAATGAGATGTTTGCCATCCACTGCAGAATCCATGAAAATATAGACACAAACGTGTTTCATCAATAATGTCCTCTGTCTCCTTTTCCATCTTGGTCGTACAGATTCGTCAGCAATGTTATGGCCTCTGTCAAGGTCCCGTTCTTGTCATCATGAGAAGGTATGAACGTGAAACATGATGGCCCAATTTTGGCACAAACTCCTCCTTCCATTGCTGTGATTTAGTTGAGGAGAACCATCTCCGGTTCCGGAAGTACCACAAAACCCTCCTCTTTGCTTCTGCTTTCTCTCTCTCTCTCCTGCTAAATCACTGAAACTGTACTGAATCAGCAACTGGGCCACTCACCAATCTTGGTCCTTGGCCCAGCCACTCTCCCCTGCACTGCCTTCGTGGCAACCCCTGCACTGCGGGACTGTCTCTGTAACCCTACAGCCCCCCTTCCCAGCACTTGTCTGCACTTATCTTGCATTTGCCACCAGCCGGCCCTTATTATTTATCTTGTTCATTACTAACCCTGTACTGCACTTTCCCCTCTCCCTTTCCCCCTTGCACTTTTCCCGTCCCCCCTACCCATGCACTTCTGCGATCTGAATGACACCTGGCCTAGTAGGATCATTGTCTGTCTCCCCTTGTTCCCCCCTCCCTGCCTCGTCGCGCCTTGAAACACTTGTGTATAGGCGCGTTACAAATGCCATATCATATCATATCATATCAAGGACATATCTGTTCTGTAGTGTCATCAGTCGTATGGCACTCAGCTCTTCCCTGATACCATTGAATCCCTTTATGCTGGTTTTAATTGTCTACAGGGGCTCTCATCTGGTAATTTGCAGCCATTTGGCATTGGCCACCGTCTGGATCCCATGCAAGGAAATAGTTGTAAATATATAAACAGTCTGACTAAACAACCTATGCTCATAAGGAATAGCCTCAGAAGTTTCTATTGACTTAGCAGAGAAGTTATTTTCTTGTCTGGTTCGATTGAGAAATCCAAGCGATCTTCTCCTTCTCAAATGGGCATCCCCCTTTTGGAATGCTCAGATGTTCAGGTCACTCTGAGGAATTACTAATGCTGGAACATGGATGAGAACTAAGGAACATGTTCCTCCCCAATCCCTGGGCAACTTCATGCAGGACCTATGCCCACAAGCCAAATATTGATCCATTGGGACAGCTGTTCCTGCTCCCATTCTGGTCACGTTGACCTTTAGTTTTGCAGCCTATGTTATCTCCCACACAAATTCTCCCTTCTCTTCGGAAGCACAATGTTGCATTCGCCAGTGGAATCACCATCATTGGGCCTGATTCATGTTCTACCCATGTGAGCAGATTGGCATGCTTTGCCCAAAGTCTCAAACATCCATCATTTACTCTTTGTACCTCTTGCAAATATTCTGACTTCAATAGATGAGCTGAACATGACATTAGTCCTGCTCCCCATCCCTTCTTGGATTTCATTTGTCCATAGACTAAAACTTGAGTTTGTTCCCAACATCCAGGTGATCCAGCTATCTCTGTTATGTCAGAGCATTCCATTATCTTCATGTCTTTCATGACTGCGTCTTTCTGCCCATGCACAGGATACACAAGCATCTTGCTCTTCCATCCTGGTGGCTTCTCCATCTGTGATGTCTTGATATATTTGTGCTGGAACAGAAATTACCATTTCGATCTCCATCGCAGAGCGGCCCAACTTCTCTGAAATTGTCCTTGGGTCTTACATGATGAACGAGACAGCTGGCATTGTGTTCTGAAAATGATAGTTTGAGCAGCATTCATGGCATAGGTTATGAGAGCACAGACATAGCAACTCTCCTTAGATGTTCTTTCCCTCACATATTTCATGTGTTGATACCACATGTTATTACCCACATTTGCTGCATTGTCTAGATAGGCATTTATCCCCTCGTTACCTTCCTTGCAACTTCTCTTATGTCTTCCAAATGCATAAGAGGTGAAATACTCATGAAGCACATCAATAGTGGTTCTCCCCCTTGGGGAAAGTCTTAGGGAAGTCTTAGGGACCTCTATTTTAGTGGCAGTAACTAGATTAAGAACTGTCATTGTGGTTGGAGGAACCATGAGGGCTTCTGTCTTAGTACAAGTAATAATGTGATAAAGACTGTGAAAGAGGAGAAATAGTAAGATAAAGAGCGTGACCGTACAGGCATAAATTATACACCAAAACATAAGCAACCACATTTTCTGACATTTCGGTCTTTGTTCCTCCTCCTCTAAGACTTTCCCAGCTTCCACATTTCTCATTATTAATAAAATCTGTCAGAATTATTTATATTTGCAAGTGCAAAATCTCTTCAATAATAGCAATGAGGAGACGTCTGTTCACACATCCATTTTAAGGATACTGTAAAAAAGTGTGCATATCAACATCTCTTCTGACAAGAGCAGGATAAGCTTAAAGTATGAATACAAAAACAGCAAGTACAAGCCTATGTACATCACTGTCAGTGAGAACCGTAGAAGTTAACTTTCATAGAACAAGTATGCACCATGAAATGAATCTGGATAATAAGCTTGTTTCCAATTTTTGATCAACAACTGACGTTTAAGCAAAATTCTGATATTTCAATGTATCGCTAAACTATATTTTTCATAACTCCTAAGGCTCTCAGCAAGGGTTTGAATTCCTGCTAAAATAATTATAACGTGTGTCCGTTTGAACCTTAGTCCAAATGCAAAAGCTGCATTATCAGCCGGTCGCCTTTTCGTCCTTCTTCTTTGTCATTGATCGAGTCTTCGAGTCTGCACACTCTGACATTCTTCTTCTTGTCTTGCTTCTGGATCTGCAACAGTGGGATGGAGAATCTTTCCTTTATATGGCTTCATCGCCCAAGTGAAGCCAAGCTCGTCTTCCTTGGACCTTTACAGCTGAGGGGGTTATATTTTCAATGCAAAAGCGGCCATGAAAACGTGGCTCATGCCACTTCCGAGTAAAGTTCTTAATCAAAATCCAATCTCCAACAAACAGCTTGAGTGCTGATAAAAATCCATTTGATCCCGTTGTTGAATTGTCTTCATATGTGTTCTGAGACCGACCTCCACTGACGCTTGAGCTGATCTGAAATGAGAGAGATGCTAGAGGTCATACATGTCAAATAATCATGCAGTTCATCACCTAAACTCTTAGCTACGCTCTGGGCCTCACTTCTACTTCTAGACAGAGGTGTAAGAGGCATTCTCATTCACCGTCTGGTCACTGGTTCTTGAGGGGTGAGGTGATAGTCTTAGCTAGGCTGATTCCGAAGAGCATATAAAGCTAACGGTAGGCAATATAGCCATCGTTTCGTTAATGTCAATTTAATCTTGGTTATCCTTTCTTTAATGAGCCAGTTGAGTCTGTCACATATTCTGTTTGCTTGCGGGTGGTAAGCAGAAGAAAACTTGGGTTTAATACTTAATGAGAGCCCTATCTGTTCAAACACCTCATTAACAAAATGTGGCCCTTAGTCGGTTCTCAGCACTTCACACACACACCACCCTAGAAAGACTTCTCGCACTAAATACTTTGCTGCACAAGTGGCATCAGGGTGTGTGCATGGACCTGCCTCAATCCACCTAGGAAAAGGACACACCACTACTAATAGATACCTTTATCCATTACACACCTGCAGCATATCGATGTAGTCAATATGTAAATATAGAAACAGACCAGTGGGTCGAGGCATTACCCCTCTAATTGTTCTCAGTGTATGCCCAGCAGTAACCTTTTCACACACGATGCAATTCTCCATAAAGAATGCAACATGTTCTAACAAATTCGGAATGAACATGAGCAGGGTAATGCAGTTGTTCAAGCGCTACTTTTAACAATGCTACTGGCATCACAGGCATTCCAGTGCTATCTTGTCACCATAATGCTTCTGTGGGGATAAAGAACGCCCTCTTGGTTTCCACAGTTGCTGCTCTTCCAGTGGCACGCTCCCTTGAATCTCCATTAATTGAGTCATTGACAATTTATTAAACCCTTTTTGTAATACCATGGTTGTAATGACCTTTTCTTTAACATTCGAAGTATTAAAACTCAAAATATCTGGAGAATATGCAACTGTTTTAGCTTCTATATATGCTGCTTCGTTTCCGCAAGAAATAAAATCTGTTAGCTTATTGTGAGCTATGCACTTAATGACCGTTTTGGCCACTGGAGCTGTAGTGCCTAGTAAACCTGTCCAATAAAGTGTCAGGCAATTGCATGAATGTACCACCCTCCTCCTCACCTGGAACTTCAGACGAACTGTCCTTGGACTTGGTTAGAATCTTCTTCCTAGATATCTTGAGTTCGGTAGGCACATCTTCCTTGGACTTCTTCTTCTTCTTGTCCTGTAAGTAGGGTCTAGCTTCCCCAGAGGCCACCTAGACAGGGATAGGAACCTGTCTAAGGGGGACCCCTGGGAGCCAGACCCCAAGAACAGGGAAAAAACCTCTGGGCAATAAAAACCCCTGGAAGAAGTGGCAGAGATGGGTTCCTCAAATCTTAGTGCTCCTGTGGTTTGATAAGATGAGTTGCAGTTTCCAAATAAGTCTATAGGAGTCCTGAACTGGAGGATGAGTCTGGACCAGGAACCGATAATGAGGAAATGGATTCTTTGGTGGAAACGGACAGAAGATGAATATCTCTGAATGTAGTTAGAAGATAGAAGAGTATCTCCCCGCATGGATAACAGAGTACAAGGGAGATAAGGAGTTCTGAAGTGAGGACTCTAAAACTACTGAAACTACAGGAACCAGAATGCAGTAGGAAGAGTATAGTCAGCGGAGTAAAGGTAAGCCAATGAAAGTGGAGTACACTTACCGGAGAGGAAGTAGTAACACCGTGAGTGAAATACAGCCAACAAAGATGCGGGAAGCAGCCGCAAAAGGAGTCCACTTACCGGAGATGAAGGAGCAACACCGCGAGTGACTGGTAAGTAAAAGATGTGTGAGAAAAAAGGAAAGTAGGAAACCTACGTACCGAACGAATGGTATGGGCAGAGATAGAGAGCAAGTGAAAGATCAGAGTAGCAGGAGAATAGAACTGAGAGGGGAAGATCAGGCGCAAAGGATAGTTGGACAGAACGGAAAGGCAAGCAAAAGAAAGTCGTAAGAAGGAACAACTGGGAAGATCGGAATTGGAAGGATGAGGGAAATCACAAGGGCTAAAGAACGAGAGGCAAAGTATCGAAGGACTGAAGTAGAATACTACGAACAACAGATACAACGCCATGAGACGTCGCTGTGGTTATCCTTTATAGTCTCAGCCGCCATGTTGGATGAGGACTAGACCAGGGAGTTTATTCTTTGGAGTTCTGTATGCGCCAGGCATTCCACAGCTTCCACGGGCAATGAATCCTGACATAAAGATGCGTGCTGCAATGGAGTAACGTCCACACGGAGATAGCCCCTCCTTTTCCAATGTGCTAGCCCTGCGTGTACGGTTGACGTCACATAGGCGGAGTCACTGTACACTGTTACATCTTGCCCTTCGTGTTTCTCAAACACAACAATAAGCGCAACAAATTCTGCTGCATGTGCTGAAAAATGAGATGGTAGCCTGGCACTTGCTACTACTTCAAATTCTCCATTTAATCTGTTTCTTATTACCACTGTGCCTAAATGCCTTTCCCCACTAGTCTGACCAATTTTCGAAGAACCATCAAGAAAGGGAATCTCTCCTTCTGCTGAAGCATTTTCTTTCACACAGGGTATATCATCATAAAATTCAACATAATTTGCACAGTCATGGACATGATCGCCATCTGCTATCGGCTCAACTACAAATGAAGCAGGATTCACTATTTACACCTCACAATTTTTATCATTGAGTTTTAAATCGGTACTTCATATGATGAGGCTCTTTGAGATTGTAATGTACCCTTGGGTTTCTCTAAAATGGCAAACGGAGCATGTTCCATGAAGAGAGTCAAAGAGCAGCCCATGACAATACTTGTAGACTTCTCAATTGCGAATGTGGCAGCTGCCAATGACTGTTCGCAAGGAAAGTGTCCTCTCATAACTGGGTCCAAAAATCAAACTGTAATATGCTAAAAGGAATACCCCAATGTGGTCCTCTCTGTAAGCACTGCTGTCATTACTACCCCATGTGTGTGCGAAAACAGATAGAGAACTTCTAAGCGTAGTTGGAAAATCCTTAAACAGGTGCTGTACAGATTGCTATTTTCAACTCTTCAAACCCTTCCTAAATTTCCTCAATCCATTCTATCTTTATCTTGTTCACTTGTGCTTTCTTAAAAGCTTGCAAAAGGGGTCTTGTGTATGAGCTGTAATCAAACACCCAGGCTCTAACACATTTGCATATCCACAAATATTTATGCATATGTTACACTGCATTTGGTTTGCCATTTTCATAATTGCCTCAGCCCTTTCAGATGTCACCTTTTTCCTTCATTTGAAATCAACTGCCCTTTGTATAACACCTCTTCTTGGCAATATTGTAACTTCTCCTTTTCTACCTTGTATCACTTGTTTGCTAGAATAGTCATCAACCGAATAGAATCTTTTCTGCACTCATCTTCTGTGGTGCCACACATTAAAATGTCATCTACGTACTGTATCACTGCACTCTTAAGATCAACATTGCCTATATTCATCTGTAGGACTCTGTTAAACATTGATGGGGACTCACAGTACACCTGAGGCAAACAAGTATGTTTCAGTTGAGTTTGACAGAACGTAAAAGAAGTCTAGTCTTGACAGTATTTGTGCAGTGGGATTGAGAAAAATGTATTCTTCAATTCTATCACCATGAAATACCAAGCTTCCACTGCGATGCTACATAGTATTGCTGCCGGATTAGGAACTAAAGGAAACTCTGCTTCTACAATCTAGTTAATTGGTATCATTACTTGTATAAATCTCCACAACCCTCCTTTAGATTTTTTGATCGGATACACTGCTGTATTACACAATGATTCCGATGGCACCAGAATACCTTGTCTCATCAGTGCTGAGACAGTCTGAAATATACCCTCATCCGCCTCTCGAGACATGGGGTACTTTCTTGCTCAAGGTAATTTGGCCCCTGGCGTCTATTTTATTTTGACTTCCCTTATTCCCTTCAATAGGTCTACATCATAAGGCCTGTGATCCAAAGGACACTTGGTACGTTTTCCAAGTCTTCCTGAAAAAATGTTGGACACTGCTGCACTATCATGAAGAGAATTTAAGTTCCCAAACCGGGAACTTACGTCCCCTGCACACTATCTAATATCTGGAATACCAGACCAACAAGTAGATATATTTAACAAATTGATTTTTCTTAATAAATTCAAGAAAGTCTGTAAATGGTAATGCATAAAAAGCGGTAATATGTTCAAAACAATGACTTTGAATCAGGTAAGGTTACAAGAAACATTCTTGATTGTTTATTCTTGATATTGAAGCTGTGGAAGGCCCAACGCGTTTCGAGTGCTACAACACTCTTCATCAGGGGCAATAACAAGGGTTTCTAGGAAAAAAATATATTTATAATATGTACATTAGGAATATATTTACAATAACAACATTTGTTCAACAACATTTCCAAATGACTCATTTTAGATCAGGATATGTATCACAATAACACATGGCATTCAAGGATAACCTATGTAACAGGACGTATGACATTTTTGAATATACTGAGTATATATTAACCCTCAAGGGGACAACCTATCCTCCATTAATACCTGTAGAAACTAATGGACAATTCACTAGGTAAGTAGTATCTTCACTGCTATGATCGAAATGAGGGAATCTATAGAAAAAATATATAGAGAATAACTTCTGAAAGTCAATACATTGAAGTTTAAATAAGATAGAGTGAGCAACTGTGTAATTATATAGAGAGTCTAACCTTGTGTTTTTTATACAAATGAGAGAGGTACTTCAAGAGAACGGAGGTGGTCTGGGGCGGGAAAACTAGGCCTTCGTCCAAACAAGACAGCGGGTCTTAGATGGTAAATCCTTATCTGTAGAGATGAACATCAAAAACGTCTATTTAGATCATTGTATGTGACATAGTTGCAATAGAATAAGTTAAGCCAGTAATGAGTCACTTACAGCGGTAACGCGGTTGACCAATATCAACGAAAGCTGAGGGGAAGTGGTAGGTAATGACCGCAAAAGGTATGGAAGTTTTTCAGGGCTGGAGCGCTGAGAAAAAGTAAGTAGGGTCTCAGAAATGGACACAAGAAGTGAACAGGGTGTTCGAAAGCTTTGTTGTGAAAGAAAGTATTGGAAGCTAAAAATTCTTACCTAGTGTAAACCAGTGTGGCACAAATGGAGACCAGCTGCCGAAGGGTTGCTCGACTCCATGGGAAGTGCCGCCACTGTTTATCAAATAGTTAGTAGTGTGACGTAATCACGTGCTTGCGTGTAATGCGTCATACTGTGCGCTGAGCTCTAGGCTTGGATAGACGAAAGTTAGCCACAATTAAATCTAATTAGTCTCCTCTGGAAAGATGCTTTACAGGGGCAAGTACGGCTGTAAGAGCTTAATCAGTTGAGTGAGAAGAGAAAAAAGAAAAAAACAGACCGCGGCGTGTTTACAATGTGACGTCATTACGCAAAGGCGTCCATGATGCAACATGTAAACAAACCTAGTGACGGGGTGAAGGAAATGATATCATGTGTTCTTAAAGTTAATGACAATGCCCAAAATGTGCATAATCCTTGATGGTTAAAATTAATATAATTCGTGCGAGGATCTGGACTCTAAATGGCTAAGCTTATAAAAATCATATGGATCAACATCCACGCATTTAAAGTATCATGAATAAAATACAATTAGAAAACTGGAGTTGTAGTTGTAATTATAGTAAAAAATAGTTGATACTAATGGTTAGGTACATTCTCATAATGCTACCAACCAATGCCATCCTGCCCACCCTTTTGGTTCACAGTATAGTAAGGGGAATATCAATTGTACAGATTGTATAATACCGGGATGGAGTCAACAAAATGTCTGGATATGAATAAACTTTGAAAACATTTTAACATTTCTATTTAGCTGTCCAAGTTGGTTGGTTCACAGTCTTATAATGTGGTTATGAAAATTCTAACCAACAATCATAGCAAGTGTTTTAAAGAGACGTTGTTGGAGATGCATGGAAAGAAAACATTTGTTTAAATGAATGGTCCTAAATAGTACTCTTCATTTAGACCAAGTGGGGTCATTGCATCTAGTCTATGAATCCAGTACAATTCTTTTTGTGCCAAGAGTTTGGGTAGGTCACCTCCTCGTTGGAGGGGGTGTAATACCTCTAGTATGGCAAATCTCATTTGCGAGATATTATGCTTATTGTCTCTAAAATGCCGGAATACAGGTGACTTCACATTTTTTGTGCGAATCTGAGACTTATGTTCAGTCCATCTTTCTTTAGCTTTTCTACTGGTTTTCCCAACATAGTATTTCCCACAGGGGCATCTAATGGTGTAGATGACATTTTTGGAATCACAGGTAGCGAAGTTTTTTAGGAAAATCTTTTTACCATTGTTCGGATGTCTGATGTAATTACCTTTGATGATGTTCGAGCAGTGTTGACAATTAAGGCAAGGAAAAGTGCCATTACTTGATGGCTTCAAAGTCCTTTGGGTAGATTTTTTAGGTCTTTCAGCTTTGATTAGCATATCTCTGAAATTCCGTCCTCTTTTGTATGCTAGCATTGGGGGGACTGGAAAGAGACGGTTGAGGTTAGGATCCGATTTTATAAGATCCCAATTCTTCGTGATGATTTTTTTGACTTGAAAGCTCTGGGCAGAGTACTTCAATGTGTAAATGAGGTTTGACTGAGTTTGTTTCGGTTGTTTGTTAAGTAATAAGTTACGGGGGTGTGCTTCTGTCCTGGAAATAGCTTGAGCTACTACTTCTTCCGGGAAACCTCTTTCTACAAATCTTGATCGTATTGTATCAAATTCTGTCTGAAGTTTTTCAATGTTGGAGGTTATCCGTTTAGCCCGCAATAGTTGGCTATATGGTAGGTTTTCTTTTAAATGTCTCGGATGAAAACTGTTGAAATGAAGGGAACTGTTAACATCAGTTGGTTTTCTGTACATTAGTGTTGTTAATTCCATGTTTTTCCATTCTACTGTTACGTCCAGAAAGTTCACCTGTGGTGTGCCAATTTCCATAGTGAATTTGATTCGTGGGTTACATTGGTTAATATATTGCCAAAAATCTGTCAGTTCCTGCTGTGTGCCGTTCCAAATGCCAAATACATCGTCAATATATCTTAACCAGCAATGTATTCTGTGTTTCCAATGAGGTTGATCCAAAACAAAGGTTTTCTCAAAGTAGAACATGAAGATATTTGCGTAGGACGGAGCCACAGCCGAACCCATAGAGGTACCCGAAATCTGTAAATAGTACTTATCATTAAATCTGAAATAATTGTTGTAGAGTATCAGATTGATAAGTTCAATAGCAAAGGTTTTTTGAATCTGAATTTCATCATGTTGTAAAAGAAACCATTCTAGGGCCGCTATGCCTTCATCGTGGGGAATTGAAGTGTATAGACTTGTGACGTCCATAGAGAATATTAGAGGATCCGGAAAACTGATCTGTAAGTTGTTGATTTTCTGGAGAAAATGTGTGGTGTCTTTTAGGTATGTCGGTATTTTCTGTACCAGGGGTTGCAGCGCTGTATCAAGGTAGACCGCCAAAGGTTGAAATATACTGTCAGTTCCAGCGACGATTGGTCTAAAGGGCGGGTCTTTGGGATCTTTATGAATTTTAGGTAGCCCATAGAAAACTGGGATGATTGGGTTAGTTTTAATTAAAAATTCTTCCGTTTTGTCTGAAATCCAATCCATCGTACTAGCCTTTTCAATTGTCTGTTTAATGATGGTGCTGATGTCATTTGTAGGATCGTTGTCAAGCAGTAAGTAAGTTTGTCTATCATCCAGTAGTTTAAGACAGCCCGTGTTGTATAGATTTGTGTCCATGAGTACAAGGGCTCCTCCTTTGTCGGCTTGTTTAATTGTGATAGAAGTGTCATTGGCAAGTTCTTTAATTAGTTTGAGTTGATGACGCCGAATATTCTGCTGAGTAGAGGTCTCATATTTGATTCTTCTTAGGTCACGAGTGGTTTTGGTTTTAAAGAGATTAAGGAGTGGATTGTTAATTTGCGGATGGAAATTACTCTGGTTCTTCATCTCTAGAAAATCATGTTGTTTGGCTGGGGTTATTTCTCCCAGATTGTCAAAAAAGATTTTTAGTTCCATTTTGCGTAACAACTTGAAAAGATTAACTTCTTCTTCAAAGAGGTTAGTTGAGTTCGTGGGGATAAATGATATCCCAAGATTAAGCGTATCAATCTGAGTTTTAGACAACTGTCTTGAAGAGATATTAATGATCAGGGGTGACTCTATTTGTTTTTTTGGCGTGGTTTTCTTTTGCCCTCTTCTGGTCGGGCGTCTCCTAAAAAAGGCTGCGCCGGGATTATTGGAATAGATGTATCTATTATCCTTGGGGTAGGGTCACTGCTGTCTGTCACTCTGAGGGTGTTGATTGGGGTTGCTGAACTTACACTAGGTTGTTCTTCTAGTTCCCCACTTGTAATGTCACTGCTATCTGTATTGTTGTCAGGAGATGGTTTCTTGGGAACTCCGGATGGACCAGGTCTTGGTTTGTGGTTACTATAGTAGTCTTGCCAAGTGTATACTATTTCTCTGGCGTAGTCTAATGTGTCTCTCCGGAATTTACAAATCTTTCGTTGCTCAATATCCCGTTTATAACTATCGAGCTTATTGTTGGTATCTTCCAAAATTGTTTGGAGTTCAGATGCAGTTTGGAGTTTCAAAAGTTGTGTAGAGACTTCTTCAATCTCTTGGTTGATGATATTAAGTGTTTTTGCGAGTTCCTCTATGGTAAGTAATATCAGATCAAGGGAACATTTGTTTAGGATGTGCTCCCAACGTTTTACAAACTCCTTATTGTCCTTACAAAGTGTCGGGCGCAGGTATACCCTTAGTCCTCTCGGAATTCTCTTGGCCTTATAGTACTGGGTTAAAGTAGTAGCGTGAAGTTTCTGTGAGATTTCTCTCCTAATAAGTCGTTCAAGTCGTTGAATGAGTATTTCTGGATTTTCTCTATTGATTGCCTCCGTACTAGTATCTCTGATTAGGCCTAAGATCCTAACGGCTTCTTCATCCGAAAATGCTAAGGTAGTTGCTGCTTTGTCTGTTAAGCTATTGATTTTAGAAAATGACATCTCAAAGATATTGGGGTGCTCAGGTCCAGAGTAAGGTGTCAACCCCTTACGGGGTAACAATTGCAAGAGGGGAAGGATAGGACAACTATGGCACACCCTAGTGACGAAAAATGTTTTAAATATTAATAGTCAACTTGGATACTAGGTGTTTAGACAAAATACTTATCAAGTATGAGGTGCAGAGGAGAGAGGGGCAACCATGACACCTTGGTTGCACAATACAATGAAGAGAATTTAAGTTCCCAAACCGGGAACTTACGTCCCCTGCACACTATCTAATATCTGGAATACCAGACCAACAAGTAGATATATTTAACAAATTGATTTTTCTTAATAAATTCAAGAAAGTCTGTAAATGGTAATGCATAAAAAGCGGTAATATGTTCAAAACAATGACTTTGAATCAGGTAAGGTTACAAGAAACATTCTTGATTGTTTATTCTTGATGTTGAAGCTGTGGAAGGCCCAACGCGTTTCGAGTGCTACAACACTCTTCATCAGGGGCAATAACAAGGGTTTCTAGGAAAAAAATATATATATAATATGTACATTAGGAATATATTTACAATAACAACATTTGTTCAACAACATTTCCAAATGACTCATTTTAGATCAGGATATGTATCACAATAACACATGGCATTCAAGGATAACCTATGTAACAGGACGTATGACATTTTTGAATATACTGAGTATATATTAACCCTCAAGGGGACAACCTATCCTCCATTAATACCTGTAGAAACTAATGGACAATTCACTAGGTAAGTAGTATCTTCACTGCTATGATCGAAATGAGGGAAACTATAGAAAAAATATATAGAGAATAACTTCTGAAAGTCAATACATTGAAGTTTAAATAAGATAGAGTGAGCAACTGTGTAATTATATAGAGAGTCTAACCTTGTGTTTTTTATACAAATGAGAGAGGTACTTCAAGAGAACGGAGGTGGTCTGGGGCGGGAAAACTAGGCCTTCGTCCAAACAAGACAGCGGGTCTTAGATGGTAAATCCTTATCTGTAGAGATGAACATCAAAAACGTCTATTTAGATCATTGTATGTGACATAGTTGCAATAGAATAAGTTAAGCCAGTAATGAGTCACTTACAGCGGTAACGCGGTTGACCAATATCAACGAAAGCTGAGGGGAAGTGGTAGGTAATGACCGCAAAAGGTATGGAAGTTTTTCAGGGCTGGAGCGCTGAGAAAAAGTAAGTAGGGTCTCAGAAATGGACACAAGAAGTGAACAGGGTGTTCGAAAGCTTTGTTGTGAAAGAAAGTATTGGAAGCTAAAAATTCTTACCTAGTGTAAACCAGTGTGGCACAAATGGAGACCAGCTGCCGAAGGGTTGCTCGACTCCATGGGAAGTGCCGCCACTGTTTATCAAATAGTTAGTAGTGTGACGTAATCACGTGCTTGCGTGTAATGCGTCATACTGTGCGCTGAGCTCTAGGCTTGGATAGACGAAAGTTAGCCACAATTAAATCTAATTAGTCTCCTCTGGAAAGATGCTTTACAGGGGCAAGTACGGCTGTAAGAGCTTAATCAGTTGAGTGAGAAGAGAAAAAAGAAAAAAACAGACCGCGGCGTGTTTACAATGTGACGTCATTACGCAAAGGCGTCCATGATGCAACATGTAAACAAACCTAGTGACGGGGTGAAGGAAATGATATCATGTGTTCTTAAAGTTAATGACAATGCCCAAAATGTGCATAATCCTTGATGGTTAAAATTAATATAATTTGTGCGAGGATCTGGACTCTAAATGGCTAAGCTTATAAAAATCATATGGATCAACATCCACGCATTTAAAGTATCATGAATAAAATACAATTAGAAAACTGGAGTTGTAGTTGTAATTATAGTAAAAAATAGTTGATACTAATGGTTAGGTACATTCTCATAATGCTACCAACCAATGCCATCCTGCCCACCCTTTTGGTTCACAGTATAGTAAGGGGAATATCAATTGTACAGATTGTATAATACCGGGATGGAGTCAACAAAATGTCTGGATATGAATAAACTTTGAAAACATTTTAACATTTCTATTTAGCTGTCCAAGTTGGTTGGTTCACAGTCTTATAATGTGGTTATGAAAATTCTAACCAACAATCATAGCAAGTGTTTTAAAGAGACGTTGTTGGAGATGCATGGAAAGAAAACATTTGTTTAAATGAATGGTCCTAAATAGTACTCTTCATTTAGACCAAGTGGGGTCATTGCATCTAGTCTATGAATCCAGTACAATTCTTTTTGTGCCAAGAGTTTGGGTAGGTCACCTCCTCGTTGGAGGGGGTGTAATACCTCTAGTATGGCAAATCTCATTTGCGAGATATTATGCTTATTGTCTCTAAAATGCCGGAATACAGGTGACTTCACATTTTTTGTGCGAATCTGAGACTTATGTTCAGTCCATCTTTCTTTAGCTTTTCTACTGGTTTTCCCAACATAGTATTTCCCACAGGGGCATCTAATGGTGTAGATGACATTTTTGGAATCACAGGTAGCGAAGTTTTTTAGGAAAATCTTTTTACCATTGTTCGGATGTCTGATGTAATTACCTTTGATGATGTTCGAGCAGTGTTGACAATTAAGGCAAGGAAAAGTGCCATTACTTGATGGCTTCAAAGTCCTTTGGGTAGATTTTTTAGGTCTTTCAGCTTTGATTAGCATATCTCTGAAATTCCGTCCTCTTTTGTATGCTAGCATTGGGGGGACTGGAAAGAGACGGTTGAGGTTAGGATCCGATTTTATAAGATCCCAATTCTTCGTGATGATTTTTTTGACTTGAAAGCTCTGGGCAGAGTACTTCAATGTGTAAATGAGGTTTGACTGAGTTTGTTTCGGTTGTTTGTTAAGTAATAAGTTACGGGGGTGTGCTTCTGTCCTGGAAATAGCTTGAGCTACTACTTCTTCCGGGAAACCTCTTTCTACAAATCTTGATCGTATTGTATCAAATTCTGTCTGAAGTTTTTCAATGTTGGAGGTTATCCGTTTAGCCCGCAATAGTTGGCTATATGGTAGGTTTTCTTTTAAATGTCTCGGATGAAAACTGCACTATCCCCATTTGCTGTGGGACAACTCTTTTTTAAAAAATGTTTTCAATATGTGATGCTCATAAAGAACACCACTTCATCGTCTGTTCGATCTTTTTCAATTTTTTTTATTTTATACAGTTTGCAAACAAGCTTTTACAACATTATTTACAGTATGATTATCAAAATAGACAATTACTCAGTCATAAAGAATTTCTTTGGGCAAGTATCGCGCGTACATAACATGTTCAATTTCGGTAGATTTGTCATTAGTTCATTGTGACACATCCAGCTGGTTACTAGCACACAACAGTGACCTCTGAATGATACGTAATCAAAAACACAACATTACATAAAAGTTTGAATGATAACCTGAAAGGATCACACTAAATCAACTTCATTGTGCAAATAAGCTATGGTGCAAAATATATATATACGTATAAAAATAGTAATTTCTTTGTGTGGAATCCTATTAAAATGTACAGTTATGAAAAACTCATCTTATTTTAATTCCAACATTCTACAATACGAAACGCCATTCTTGTTCAAATACCAGCCGTTTCTAAATATGTCATGAGAGGTTTTGCAACAAATTTTACAGTCAAAAAAATAAGTCAGGGTTTCTGACATTATATGGTGCTAGGTAATTTTTACGCATAATGGCTGATACAGGGAATTAGATAGCCAATTTACTTAAAGCGCCTATCTAAAATTTGACGTTCATGTTTACTATTAGTTTGTCATTGATAGTAGTCAGAAGGATGAGTAAGTGACAGTACCAGTGATGTGTTATTACCCCACATACAGCAAATTCATAACCATTCCCTTGAAGATACTGAGTCTCCAATGTTGATTTTGCCAAATGCCCGAACTCTGGATGCCTCATATTATTGACAAAAGATCACTAAATATTTTAGAGTTTCTAGTTGTTCAATACATTGACAAAAATGACATGACCCAGTAGAATGTGTCTCATTGTTGGAATGCCAGTGCATAATTCTTTCATTTGTTGGAAATTGATTCATTTTGAATCTGAAGAATAGGGCACGTGCCTTTGTTAAAACTGATATAATATTGTTTCATCCTCATTGTATATGTTGGCCTATGCCCAGTCGCTCTGCGAGGAAATCCGCATCGCAAGGTCGTAACCTTAAGTTAATCGAGCCTCCATTTTAGGTGAAAGCCGCCATTTTAGTTGGTCGTGCAAAGTCACCCTGTGGCCTAAAATGTCCAACCTGCCTGCAGGCTACATGTGAGGGTCATGTAGACCTTGTCCTTTGTTGACCTCGGGATCAGGGGATTACTTGAATCAGTGATGTTTACCTACAAGTATATAAGAACAATAATGCTATTTAAACATGACATCCAAAATATCTGACCTGCATTGAAACAAATGTGTAAAGAGCGTAAAGTTAAACCCAGAGAATAATATTGCTTGTTAGTAAATGTATTAAGAAGTAAACCGCATGGACGAGATATGTAAATTAGGAATGAACCTGGCGCGAACCCTAGCCCAGTACATGATTAACTTGTAGGAGGCTGGACATCGTTATGAAGAAACTGTATAAATACGCCGATGTTCAGCTAGCAATTCCTGTTCACTGCTCACATTGAACCCTGCTGGTGGTCTCTGTGAAGTACTGACGGCCAAATAGCTATTTGTGTACTTTGTTTTGTAAACTGTACAGAATTGCAATAAAGATTCTGGGAATCTTTACAAGCCCGTGTCGGTGTATTTCTCTTTGCATGGTGTAAAAGCCTTAATATTGTATTTTATGATTCCACACCTTATCACATGGAAAGCACATTAAATAGGCAATTTTCAGGACTCTTTTTGTGTTAAAGTGTGCATATCCTTTGTAGCTACTATATTAACTAATTGCCCTGATGGTACAAATCCAATCGTGTTCATATAATTTGTCTTCACATCTCCCATATTTGAGTCAATATTTACCATGGGCTGTTTCATTTTACAGTCATAATTTGACATGGATGGCGGATTGGAGTCTTTGAGCATTTGTGATAGGTCTTCGTCCAGGGAGTTACGCGAAGGACTGATTATTTTGGCATAATTGTTCAGAAGTCTCCAATGATATTTGGAAGATATTCAGGATAGATCAAGTTTGTGTCTTAATATGGGATTTGGCAATGAGCTAGCTAGACCTAAAGTCTGCTTCCATACACTCCCTTGCAGTTGGTCCAACATTTTTTTAATATTTAACAGGCACATGTCAAGTCTGTATGAGACTATTGCCTCGACCTTTAGAGAATAAAATTCTAACACTGGCATGAGGGAGAATCAACAGTATTTCATATAGATTACAAACATTTGGTATTTGAGCGGCCTGATTTTTTCATTTAGTGCGACTCTCCCCATGCTTAGGGACAAAAAATCACATTAAATAGAGCCTAGATACCTGTGCTAGCGTTTGTTCAATGTAAGTGCCGTCAAGTGACCATTTGAATGAGCATATTTTTTTTCTCCTATTATTGACTATAACAATTCTAGACTTGCTGGTATTTGAGTGCAAATTAAGGTTTTTTGCATAGTCTGAGAAAATGTGTAATTTAGTTTGCAAACCGAAAAGCGTTTTATCGAAAAAGATAAGATCGTCGGCGAAGGCCAACCAATGCAGACGGAGCTTATCAAGTCTGATTTTGAAGTGTTAGGGCCTCATCATGACCTTGGTGGTAACGCCGGCGGTATTAGAGCGGGGGCTATTAGCGCGACCGCCATAGCCCCCGGCGCTAATAGCGCGGGATCACGAGTTGGGCGGACTTGGAAGTCCCCGTTCCCCATTGAGCCCATTCGGGAATGCCCCATTCCCCATTGGGCTCAATGGGGAAATTTAGCGCTCATACCGCCGGCGGATTTCCCGCTAGCTCAGAGCTGGGTTGAAATCCGTCGAGGCCCTGATTTGGCAGACCCTTAAATCCGGCGGTAATAGCGCTACCGCCAGATTTAAGGGTTACCGCCGTGGTCGTGATGAGGCCCTTAGTGTGTTGCCATATATCAGGCAAATTGAAAATATTAAAATTAAAAAGCGTAAATGCGAGATTGCACCCTTGTATGACCCCTACAAAGGTGGGAATTGGCTCCGTTAACACCCCATAGTCATTGATTCTCACCCTATACTTGGTGTTGGAATAGAGCCTAGAAATCATGAGAATAGTCTGTGGAGAGAACCCAAACTTGATCATTTCATTCCACAAGTGATGTTGTATTACGCAATAAAATGCTGCCCACATGTCTAGTGATGCCATGTACACTGGGCCAGTATTAGACTGTTTGGAAAGTACTAAGAGGTGAGACAAAATAGCTGCGTTAAACGCAGTTTCCCTGTTTTTGCAAAAGCCCACCTGGTGGAGTCAGAGAGTGTCGTGGGCCAGCTTATGTCTTTCTATTTCATTTAGAATTAAGATGGAAAACACCTTCGAGGAGGAATCCATAAGGGCAATTGGGTGAATATTAGCTGGATTCGGGGAATCACCCTTTTAAAAAAAATTGGAATAACGGTCAAATTGAGCCAGGACTCTGGCGGTGAGTTTGAAAGATAGATGTTGTCATATTTGATTTTTCAAATAGAGGCCCACAGGGAGGCCTCATGTTTCAGGACACATGCAGGAATGCCGTTTACACACGTTCAAACTCATCTTTTGGTTGTCTGCATTATACAAACTGTATTTGAGAGATTTGATCTTGTTAGTACATGATTGGCAAATCTGCATTTTAGAATTTAGATAAGATTTACCAGAAACGTTTAGAGGGGCTATGTCCCTAAGTTTTTTATTTGTTATTTTCTGCTGTTTTAGAATGACAACATCCATGTTAAGTGTTTGCTTGTGATGCTTAACATTGATCTTGTCATGTTTCACTAACTTGTCAAGCCGGAGAGATATCGCCCAGTTGTTCCATTCCTCTGTTTGTTGTAGGTTCACACCATGGTCGAGCTCGTCTGTACCAAGAATGATAACATTGCTAATCACATTGGTCAGTCTGTGACATAGAGCCAAGTTCCAGTGAACAGAGATCAAAGGTCGATTTATCTCTAATAATCCTAGGGCCGGCATCGAGTCATGTGTTGGCCACATCATTTTAATATTGAGATTAATGACTCAAGGATCTCCCAGACCAGGATGCATCGTGGATACCCCCTCACACATGGCAACAAGATTACTGGAGATACCAAAATAGTCTATGTAAGAGTATTCGGAACCTCTGTGTCAAGTGAAAGAAAGTGCATTGGAGGCGATCAGGGCACTCTGCATATCTCAGTCTGCAAGGAATGCGTTCCATCCATGCCCTCTAAGCGAAGACTGGGATTTGCCAAAAATGGCTTCTTTGGATAGAGACTGAGACAGAAAGTCGATACAGGTGGAATCGAAATCATCGCCTAGCACACTCTTGGAATCAGAATTGCGAAGGAAGGCACCTTCAAGTATGTTTTCTATTTGCGCAAATATCAACTTTTGAGATCTCCTTACAGGGTTCCAATATATACAAATTATTAGATAGCAAGCGTTGCTCACATCTTGAATGGAAAGTTCAATTGCCAAAATATCTTCAGATGCCATGACCTTGTGTGATAGGGCTTTTAAGTTGTTGTTAACTAAGATGGCTAGACCACCGAAAGGTCTACCAAGGTCTACCAATTTTAGCCAGTTTGGGATAGGTGGTATACCCATTTACATAGAACTTTTGGAGTTTCGTGGTCTCTTTGAGGAGTACAATAGAGGGTTTATTAGTATTAGACATTAGGTTTACACAGGAGGTAAGATTAGAGTACCCACATGAGTTCCATGAAACGAGTGTAATTGCATTTAGGCTACAGTTTAGAATTAACATTCGTAGCCGTGATCAGACTTTTCTTTAATGGATCTAGCCACGACCAATCCTTTATAGTCAGAGAGAGAGAGGCAAGCTATGACATTATAGCTTCACTAGCAATAGTCTGAGTGTCATTGTTGGAGGGCGCAATGTTCCCCTCCTCATTTTTAAGATCCTGAGTGTCTAGGCTTCCTCACTTGATTTAAAAAGGTGTGTTTTTTCTGATTATAGCCGAGGGAAATTGGCATATCATTCTGTTGCTATTGATTAGGGATAACGTTATCCAGTCAATGTCGCCCGAGTACAGAATTCTGAGCTCAGGTACCTGGTTAAAGGCACGCAAAATGTAGGATTGATTAAGTCTATGCCTGCCAATGAGATCATGGTCCCTTAGCCATCCAGTTGCGTTCATGGTGTCAGAAGAGAGTTCGTTGGCAGCAGTCTCAACGGAAGCTCATTGCCAGATTGCAGCACTTCATTGTCATTGGAAGTTCTTTTGTCTTAGTGGCAGCTAAGGATGCTATTGGGAGAGCATCATTGCTCGGAAATGATTGTTTGGGAGAGAGACTCATTTGCTTATTATTAGAGTTCAGTAAGATTAGGTCAGAGTTCACAGTGTGCACCTTTGCCTTACTATTACCTAGAAAGTAACTTGGTAAGTGTGTTTGCTTAATGCCATTAGATCCTGTCAATAGATTTAGAGGGACCTACAAGGAATCAACTGATTTTGAGTCACTCAAGTCCCCAGTGGCCCCATCAATGTCATGGCAAGGTTTCTTTGTGGTTTTTTATTTTATTTGCTTTTGTTTTACTCATCAGTAGAACTCCTGCGTTAGTGTGGAACTCGTCGTCTTTGAGTTGCAGCAATGATCTACTCTCCACATTGAGCCGGTTGAGATCCAGCATCACATCCTCGTTAGTGATGTTGCAGAGACTCTTTATGTGGGAGCTACGTCCATTAATTTTAGGGGCATTTTGATTTGTAGGTTTCTTCATTAGCGCGTCGTTATGCTTCAATCTAGTGATCCTTCTCTTCAAGGTTCTATTTTCGAGACGTTTGGCTCTTCGTGAAAGATGGTGAGTAGGAGTCGTTGTTTCTTCAATACGTAGAGTTTCGACAGAGAGTGTGTGACGACCTGCACTCACATTGGCAGCTTGATCGGTTATATTAGTCAGTGCAGTCGGGCTATTGTGATGGTCAGATATAGATTCAGAGTGTACAGCATTTGTCTGTGATACCACGCAGCAGTTGTTGTAGGATCGAACATTGGTCGAACATTGAAACCCTGAAGGATTTTCATCTGAGTTTCAATATTAAGAATTTTCACTCTGTTATCATCGACACTAGGCCATATGTCAGGTGGCACTATCCCCTCTACATTTTTATAAATTGGGGGGACAGTTGCTAACGACTTGTGCATATGACATTTTTGAATCTATGGACTCTTTCATGCCGATAGTTTGTGTAACGGGGGGGTCGTAACCTCCGCATTGATTGTTTGACAGGATCGAGAAGTCTTATGTAGCTTATTTGAGGTAAGAGATTTTGACAAGTTCATAGCCAACATAGTTTCTTGTGCATAAATGAATTCCTTCCATCTTGATAAGTTTTGCTAGTATATCAGACATGGACAATGTTATGTCCCTGATTTCATAGTGAATCGTTTCATGCCCTTTGTCCAAAAGGTTCAGAATATGAGTAAGAACTGGAAATGAGAAGGTATCAGGATTGTTGAGGTCATAAGACGAGTGCGTGTTTGCTGTAGAGGCTTTGGAATGGTGATCCTCATTTAGATGCCTAGAACCCTCTCTAGTTGGAAATTGTTGGGGCTCATGGTAATTGGCACTTTGTTCGTCTTTGCATTAGAGGGGTTTGGGTGCAGAGTTGTGTGGGGAGCGAGCCCTAGGTAAAGGAAAGTGTGTGGTGGAGGAGTTTTCATGTAAGTGGAGAGGTTCAGCTAGAGCAGTTGTAGTGTGCAGTTTACTACGCAGATGTATATCTTCCGTTGTGGTGACAGTGGGTGCTACTGGAGTGGAGGGCCCAAGCGAATGCCTAATTCAGCCATCAGGGCCGGAGCCGATATTGACACGTCGGATACAGAGTTGGCCAAACCTTCAACCTGGTTGGTTAGCAGACAGGTTTTAGATGATTTTTTCTGGTGATTGTGGAAGCTGCGATGAATGGAGAAGTCCATCCATGTAGTGGACTTCGTGGAGAGCATATGATTTACCTTCGTGAACATCGTAGTTGGGAGTGGCGGGCGGGGGTTGTATTTGGGCACGAGCACAGGAGAACACCATCTCTTGGCAGTTTAAGTTCGAGGATGGATCACCTCTGTGATCGACATGATTGGCACCCCCTTTTTTATTTGCAACAATAGGATTGCGAGGTCATGGCATCTCCTGGGAGTTAGATGTACAGCCCTGTCACCTCTGTGAGCTACCTGCACGCTGCTCACTTCTGTAGTCACCTCTGTGAGCTACCTGCACGCTGCTCACTTCTGTAGTCACCTCCGTGAGCTACCTGCACGCTGCTCACTTCTGTAGTAACCTCCGTGACCTACCTGCACACTGCTCACTTCTGTAGTAGCCTCCGTGACCTACCTGCACACTGCTCACTTCTGTAGTCACTGTAGTCACCTCTGTGAGCTACCTGCATGCTGCTCACTTCTGTAGTCACCTCTGTGAGCTACCTGCACGCTGCTCACTTCTGTAGTAACCTCCGTGAGCTACCTGCACGCTGCTCACTTCTGTAGTAACCTCCGTGACCTACCTGCACACTGCTCACTTCTGTAGTCACTGTAGTCACCTCTGTGAGCTACCTGCATGCTGCACACTTCTGTAGTCACCTCCGTGAGCTACCTGCACGCTGCTCACTTCTGTAGTCACCTCCGTGAGCTACCTGCATGCTGCTCACTTCTGTAGTCACCTCCGTGATCGACCTGCACGCTGCTCACTTCTGTAGTCACTGTAGTCACCTCCGTGAGCTACCTGCACGCTGCTCACTTCTATAGTCACTTCCGTAAGCTAATGTACACTGCTCCCTTCTGCAGTCACCTCCGTGAGTACCTGCACGCTGCTCACTTCTGTAGTCACTGTAGTCAACTCCGTGAGCAACCTGCAGGCTGCTCACTTCTGTAGTCACTTCGGTGAGCTACCTGCATGCTGCTCACTTCTGAAGGTACGCATGCATATGTAACGTTGTGCTCACACTTGGAGTTTGTACTAATCACCATATGCGTTAAATGAATGTACTTTTTGCTAATAGAAGAGGCCTTCTCTTTTATACGGCGGCGTTTAAGACCTGCTGACCCGGCAAGAACTTGTTTTTAACAGAAGAATTGTGTTTGGTCACTGTATGTCGAAGCATGCTGAGCCTGCTAAAACTATCTGCAGAATACGGGTGGGGGGAAGGAATGAGTAAGCATGGCCTCGAGCACAGAGATACGGGCATAAAGGGGCACGAAAGAATGTGAAGACCGGGATAACAGGAAACCACGATAGACCACGATAGCAAATGTGCAATGGTTGTTCGTTAAACTCCAACTGGATACTTCAGATAAACTCCAACTGGAGATCCGCCCTGGGGTGGACGTGTGCTATGTGCAAGGCAATGTAAACAGAAAAGTATAAAAGAGCACGATGTGTAGAGGAAGGGGCGGCACTTCGACGACTTGCTTAGCGAGACGTTTGAACTTGCGGCCCATTCGCGAATGCTTGTGCATTAATAAAGTAATGTTTACTTGGCTCTTTTCTGTCTGAGTTATTGCAGGGTCCCTCATTGTACTGGTTATGGTGACGGCGAGAAATCGCACCCACAATTTTGGTGTCAGAAGTGGGATGCGAAGGAGCGACAGTCCGTCACTGGGTGAGGAACGCCGCGGCGGAACCGGAGAAGGAATTGATCACGGGGCCCCAACAACTGAATCCGCACCTTTGATTGCAACCAACGCGTCATCCTTGTTTTTCCGGCTCTGTCGGTGGTGGAACAGCAGTCAGTCGCCCTTCGGGTCCGGAACACTCTGGCGGGACCCTTAAGGTAAGTGGTATGGATGGATGCATGATGGAATAAGGAAATAACGATTTAGGGTTTATGAAGAGGACGGTGGTATGTCCGTCTATGTAATAATAATGATGAAACGGTGATGTATTGATATTGGTATGGCGATATATGTCAGGAGGATGTACTGTCAATGTTAGCCTATTAATGCACATTTGGGAAAGGTGAGTGTTTTTAGGCAATTGCGGTATACCAACAAAATGGGTCAAGCGGCTTCCAGCAAGAGTGGTATAGGCAAGAGACACTATGCCCCTCTTGAAGGAACCCCTGCATTTGATATGTTGATTAAACAGGGATTGAATTCAACATTGTTCTTAAGAGAGTGGTCTGAATATACAAAAGATTCGATTGAGCATAAATGGCCATACACCGGGTCCTTTGATGTGGACCGCATATCCAAAGTAGAAATAGAATAAGTAAAAAGACGGGTCAGACCCGCACAGTTTGAGGCTATACGACTATGGAGGGTAGAAGCAATGCGCAGGCGCAATGCTCAGAACAAACAAAAGGCAAAGGGGCAGAAGAGAACAGTAAATCAAAAATTACGTGACCTAGAGATAAAAGAGAAGGATGAGAAACTAGACCAGTTGGATAGACGTATGATGATTAAGAATAGCGGGGGAATGTATCCTGCCTTGCCGGTGCCTCGGTATGAAGATGTGATAGGACTAGAAGCAGAACAAACAACGACTGAATTGTTATTTCCAGGGGCTACGGCTCCTCCGAGAGAAGGTGAGGGTGAGAGGGCGGAATTCCCAATGAAGTATGGAGACCCAGATAGGTTGATAGACCATAGGAGAATGACTACTGTAGAAAAGGATAGAGATGGAGACTTGCAAATCCTTATGACCGGGCTGTATGGCACACCCCTCAATGACAGCCTGCGGGACCAATTGGGGCGTTTGACACCTTTGGAATTTAGGACAGTGGCCACTAAACTATATACCTTTCATGAGGGTAACTGTAAATTGAGAGGACAGAGTACTGCGGATCTGCCCTCAGCATATCAGGACGCTGTCGCATTACTACCAGTGACTGCGTCCAGTGTTCAGTTATGGGGATGTATGTCCGACATAATAGCGGAAGTCATAAGGGGCGGTGTTGAATGGGAGAAGGAAAAGAGGGCATGGGAAAGAGAGGTGAGGGAAAAAGAGGCTAAACTCAAAGATGCAGACCAGGCGGGCCAAAACGTAGCTAATCGTATGATAGCATCCATACACTCGCAGTCCATGTCCACCCTGGTGAGTCTGATGGTGGGCCTTGGCTGGCCTATACAAGTAAACGTAATTAAATATCTTCTTATTAGGGTGGATGATATAGAAGTGGAAAAGGAGCCTAGATATGTGTCCCAGTGGAATAGGATTAAGACGGAATTGGATAAGAAACTGCTACCTAATATAAGAGTGGATGATTCTGGGGCGGACGAATGGAGAATGGCTAAGGTGGAGAAACTGTTAAAAGATTATAAAAAAATAAAAGAGAAAAACCTTAGTCACCAGTCCTCTGCTTCATCACCAGTGCAGGCCCTTGTAAGTGAACAAACAAACACGGAAAAGTTACTATCAATGCCAATGAGAGAGTGTCAACCCACCATAGATGCAGTTACTGGTAACATGATGCGCACCTATGTGTATGTCCCCTTATCTCGAATAGAATTGATGCATATCACCAAGTCCATCCCCGACCCCCGTATAGACCCGGCAGGATTCTACAATGAAGTAGGAAAGCTATTCAGACCCGGGTTATTTACTGTAGAGGATGTAGATAACATATTGTTAGCTATTGTCCCAGAGGAAATATGGACCCCCTTTCGTGCCAAAGACAATGATACAATAAAATGGAAAGATGTAATGGAGGCGAGTAAAAATAGGAAACTGCATGAGGAATATCCCAAACCCCTAAGGGGGCATGGCATGGCAGTCCTGAGGGCTATAGAAAAGGTATTACCCCCATTTGATGTGAATGTGGAGAAACTGTCTGCTGTGATACAGGGCGCAAGTGAGGAAGTAGCACAGTACTTCCTGCGTTACGAAGCAGCATTTAAAGCACACAGTGGGCTAGAGATAGGGTCTGAGACGGGCCAACGGTACTTTGCCACAAACTTTATAGAAGGGCTCCACGGGCCAATCCAGGAGAACATTAGGAAGGCAGAAAGTACGTGGATGACTAGAAACCCCCGGGATCTCCTCGAAATGGCCAGGTATTATGAAAGAGGGGAAAGAGTAAAGGGACAACAAAAGGCACGACAAGAGAAGGATCTAAAAACCAAAGTGTTGATGCAACAGTTGCATCAAGGGCCCCAAGGCAGGTATAACTACAATAATAATGGCCCGTCACAGGGTTATAGTAGCAACATGATAGGGGGCCAAGGGACAGGTAGAGGTACAGTGCAAGGAGGTGCGCTATATGGGAGGAGGGATGGGCTACCCCAAGATGTATGTGCCTTCTGCAAGAGACCCGGACACTGGAAATCCCAGTGTCCCCAGAGTGGTGGGAGAGGAAGGGGCATACGGCCCCCTTCACAGACAACATTTGCCCCAGGAAATAGGACTGGTGGGTACGGCAACCAAGACAATAGAATGTTTAAACCCCCTCAACCCAATGCCTTTGACGGACAAGCAAGAGGGGATGTTCCCTGGCCGGCCCCGCCTCCCCCCAATCTACTGTATCAACCACGACAAACAACACAAGTACAAGGTGTATGCCAGGGCGAAGGATGTGGGGAAGGGGTATACTATAATGACGACTTCCAGGATAACACAAGTGATATGTCCTGAGGAGGCCGAAATGAGACAGCGGGAGTGGTACAAGTACCTATAGATCAGAGGGGGCCTTATGCCTCCATTAGGATCGGCCCCCACCGAAACTTGAGATGTCTGGTAGACACGGGAGCTGGAAACAGTTCTGTGAATATCAGAGCCGTCCCCGCTGTCCCATTATCAGATAAAAGCAAGGTATCAGTTGGATTTTTGGGGGATATCCAATAAAGACTCCTGTAAGTGAAATAGTAGAAGCGGAAATTCATGGGGTAAAATGGGAGAATGGGTGGCTATTAACCAATCACTGCCCAGAAAACTTGTTAGGTATTGATGCATTAAAGACACTAGGGGCCACAATATATTGCTCCCCTCAGGGGGTGAGAATGACTATAAGCAAACCTATGGGTATGATAGGAGTAACGCAAACCCTGCCCCCGGAACTCCAAGACATACCGAATGAACTATGGGCCACTCATGGGAATGATGTAGGGGTGTTGGATGTTTCCCCAGTAGTAATCAAACTAAAGCCCGGTGCCAGGTTGCCCAGGATAAAACAATATCGCATATCACACGAGGGAGAGCAGGCACTATATCAAATAGTACAGGATATGATACGGTTAGGGGTGGTAGAGCCAACAAATGATAGCCCTTGTAACTCTCCGATCCTTCCAGTACACAAGAAAGGTGATGAAGCGGTACCCTATCGTTTCATTATTGATTTGAGGGAGATAAACAAAATAGTAGAACCCAGATATCCAGTTGTCCCTAATATTGCAAGTGTACTCACTTTAATTCCCAAAACAGCGAAATGGTTTACGGTAATTGATTTGAAAAATGCCTTCTTCAGCATTCCTATTGCCGAAGAAAGCAGGTACCTGTTTAGTTTCACTCTTCGAGATAGACAGTACCAATTTACTAGAGCCCCGCAGGGATATACAGAAAGTCCCGCCATATTCAGCCAAGCACTAAAAACACAGATGGATAACCTAGCCCTACCCGCTAACACTGCTCTGATACAATATGTTGATGATTTGCTATTATGTGCAGCCACCGAAGAGGAATGCCATTATGTGACCAGATTGGTGCTAATGCACTTAGCAGGGAATAAGCACAAGGTAGCCCTAGCCAAAATGCAGTATGTAAAACAAAAGGTCCATTATTTAGGCTTTGAGTTGTCCGAAGAGGGGCGAACTCTGTCTACTGATCGCATTGCTTTGATACAGTCCATAAAAGGCCCTGACACGGCAAAAGGTCTCCGAAGGATAATTGGTGTTTTATCCTATTGTAGGCACTGGATTCCTGAATTCTCTGTATTGATCCAGCCCATGCTAAAAGCCTTAAAAGAAGTACAAGAAAACGGTCCATTAGAATGGACACCTGAGATGGAAAAAGCCCTGACAGCTATGAAAGATGTTCTATGCCACGCACCGGCCTTAGGCACACCTGATTATACCAAGAGATTTTGCCTTTTCGTTGATGAACAGGAAGGTTGTGCTGTGTCAGTCTTAACGCAGGAACAAGGGGGTAAACAGAGACCATGTGCATATTTCTCCAGTGCTCTGGACTCAGTAGCTCGAGGCCTACCCCCATGCATGAGAGCAGTGGCCGCAGCAGCGACAGCCCTAAAACAAAGTGCAGGTATCATCCTAGGGAGCGAAGTGACAGTAAAAGTCCCACATGCGGTGGACGTTCTCCTGAATAGAGTGCATACACAGCATTTGACTACAGCTAGACTCACACAGTATGAGATGATTCTGTTTGCCAGTAATGTAAAAATCGAACGATGTAACACTTTGAATCCAGCGACACTGCTTCCTTTGCCCGTCTCACCTAATGACATTAGGCATGATTGTGTGATCCAAATGGAAGAACACACTAAGGGTAGAGCAGACCTGCAAGACACCCCGCTGGTTGATAATGAGGGTATATTATTCTGTGATGGTTCCTGTTTCAAACTGCCAAATGGGGAGACAACAGCAGGGTATGCTGTAACCACAGGGGAGCGGTTGATTGAGGGTGGGAAAGTGTGTGAAAAATCGGCCCAGGCAGCAGAATTGATTGCGCTAACGAGAGCATTAGTGTTAAGCAGCGGTATGAAAGTGACAATTTATACTGATTCAGCCTACGCTCATGGGGTGGTTTCCAGTTTTGGTAAACTCTGGGGAGAGTGTGGGTTTTTAACCTCCCAAGGTGAAACTATTAAACATGCCCAATTGATTGCTGAATTATTACAAGCCCTTACGTTGCCCAAGATGGTGGCCATAGTGAAATGCCCAGCGCATAAAAGGACTCTAGATTATGTCACGCAAGGAAACTCCTTAGCCGACCAGATGGCTAAACTAGCTGCCACAAGGGATACACGGTGGGAGGCCCGACAACTCATAGTGGGGAGGGATGTGACTATGGAAGGGACGAAGGAGCGCGTAAAGGAAATCCAAGCAGATGCAACCATTGAAGAAAGACTATCTTGGCACAAGGATGATCAATACGAGGAGACGGTAGATGGGCTAAGGGCACATACCAAAACGAATACTTGGGTACTACCTGATGCATACTTACCTGTGATAGTGAGTGTGGCTCATGGTCCAACTCACGTTAACGCAAGGACTATGGAAGAAGTTTTGAGTGCTGTGTGGTACAACAAAAGATTGGGAATGTATTGTCGTCAATGGGCAAAACAATGTGAAATATGTGTTCTATACAATGTGGGGAAAGGTGTACCAGCCCCGGCGGGCCACAGTAAGTTACCCACCTGCCCTTTTGAGGTGGTGTATATGGACTTTATACAGCTGGAGCCTGTAAATAAACATTCCTACTGTTTGGTGATGAGATGTGGGTTCTCAGGATGGGTGGAAGCATATCCCCTGCGGGACAATAGTGCCACCTCCACAGCACAATGCATATTGAAACACTGGGTGCCCTTGTATACGGTCCCCAGATATCTATGGTCTGAGAATGGGACTCATTTTACTGGTGAAGTAGTACGCAAAGTTTGCAAGGCCCTTGGTATTGATCAACGCTTCCATGCAGTTTTTCATCCTCAATCAGCTGGGATTATAGAGGGCACAAATAAGGTACTGAAGAACAAACTGGCAAAGGCTTGTGCTGAAACGGGACTGAAATGGCCGGATGCATTGCCTATTGCATTATTGAGTATGCGTACTATGCCTAAGCGTACACATGGTTTATCTCCTTTCGAAATTGTTATGGGGCGTCCACCAAGTATTGGGCCCCCCATATCACCTAAGAGATTGTCTGAGCAAGCATGGCCTGCATTACAACAGTACTGTATTGGGTTAACTAATAGACTGATTTCTATTAATGCACAGGTGAACGCAGTAGCTCCATCTCCTCTGATAGGAGAAGGTCACGACGTGCAGCCCGGTGACTGGGTTGTTATAAAAGCCTTCGATCGCACCAGCGGACTGCAACCCAGATGGAAGGGCCCGTTTCAAGTGCTCTTCGCGACACAAACTGCGGTAAAAGTTGATGGCAAATCGCACTGGTACCACGTGAATCACGTCAAGAAGACGCTTCCACTACTGATTCCTCCAGAAAAGGGAACCAACCAACCCCAGGTTGCAACAGTACTGCCAGACGCCATTAGTAGGTGTGCCCATCGTCTCCGATCCCGTGACGTGTATGTGCCAAGCAACGTGTAAGGACACTGTTTTGAACTTTGATCATTAGGGAGATGAACATTTGGACTCTGGTTTTAGCAGGATTGTGCCTTATTGAAGACAACGGGCTTGTAGCCTGAAGGGCCTCCGCCGTTCCCCTCATGGGACAGGCACTACGAAGCGTGGGACAGATCGGATGAAGGTTTTCAGTGAGACCTACCACTATTAGAGTAATAAGGACACTGGTGCTTTAAATAGGGAATACAGCTATATCGCTAGGTTGCATCTGATACGCATACGTACCTATAACTGAGCCACATACTGAATTATGCCTGCACCTGTGTATGCTGGTTTAATCCCTGAGCAGATAAATGTATGCTCCCCAAACACAGAAGGTAAGAGAAAAACACCACTTTGCACCACAAGGAACAAAATCTTATTTTTTGTATGCTCGATAGTAGTATTAATAGCGTTCGCCATATTATTCTGGTATTTGGAACATCCATCTAGATATGAATTAAAGAACTTGTTACCCGTGTCAAACGGAACAAGGAGAATAGATCGGGTCAAGAGCAGGAATCGAGATGCCTATGACCAACACGACCCGGAAGACTATGCTAAAAATGAATACGTGAAGATAATAAACACAACATATGGGGTAGTGAATAAAACTGATTGCTGGATCTGCACCCACATGCCCCGACATAGCAGTGAAGGCATCCCAGTGTACGTGTCGCCAGTTACTGAGGATGCCGGGTGTACATTAATTTACATGAGAATAGTGTCAGCACAGCAATACATGATACCGAATACCGCTTGTTATGTTAGAGGAGAGAACAAAACCCTTCTAATGGAAAAGATACGCTATAAAATCAAAACTGAGGGAATCGGGCTTGCACCTGCTATGGTACAGATAGTAAGAGAACCTCCTCCCCCTATCACCATCACACAAGAGTTTAGGCCAAAGAATATATGTTTTAAGAGAAGCGCAAGAGGTAATCAAAGAATGATCTCGGGGTGCAGTCAAATGGTGAATCTAAATAACTACACAAAGGGATTGTTACAGATAGAAGGACATGCCTACGTCTGTAACAAGAGGGCTTATTTGTGGTTAGCGAAAGATTTTGTTGGGGTATGTTACATAGCCAGAATAATGCCGGCTGTGATGGTATATGCCCCGTCTACTCTGCATAAAGAAATACACAGCAGAAATAAACGAGCAGTAAACCCAAAAATTCCTACGTATCAACCTACAGGATGGGAAAGGTTTATAGATCTGATGGGGGCCCTGGTTCCTCCAGCGGGCATCTTTATGAACAGTCAAGAAATCCAAAAGCTAAGCAGGGCCCTTGAGTTCGTAATCGAAGAATCCGCAGACCTAATGGAAAACATCACTTATGAAATGAAAGCAATTCGGCTAGTGGCTCTCCAGAATAGGTATGTCTTAGACATACTCACTGCAGAAAGGGGCGGGGTCTGTTTCATGGTGGGGTCCCAATGTTGTGTTTACATACCAGAAGGAAGTACAGGAATCTTAGATGGAATAAACAAACTACATAAAATAGCGGATAGTATCCACCAGGAGGAAGGGTCAGGAGATAGCTGGTGGATGAAGCTCCTAAAAGAAATCGGGTGGCAGCTCCTTACGCCCATACTGGTTCTAGCGGCAATAGTTGTAGGAATTTGTCTCTGCATCCAATGCTTACCGGTATGTGTGTCGTGCTGTGTTTCCATGTGTTCTTCCAGCATAACGCGCCTAAATCCAATGGATAAAAGCCATGTACAACAGGATTTTTTTGACATGGGAGGCCTGGAGAAGATTATGGTACATACATTATGTAATGATGTTGCTTTCCTGCCATCTGCTTATGCTAGGACTGCTTAGATTGATGCTCAAGTGTGAGCAAAGGGTGGATTGAAGGTACGCATGCATATGTAACGTTGTGCTCACACTTGGAGTTTGTACTAATCACCATATGCATTAAATGAATGTACTTTTTGCTAAAATAAGAGGCCTTCTCTTTTATACGGCGGCGTTTAAGACCTGCTGACCCGGCAAGAACTTGTTTTTAACAGAAGAATTGTGTTTGGTCACTGTATGTCGAAGCATGCTGAGCCTGCTAAAACTATCTGCAGAATACGGGTGGGGGGAAGGAATGAGTAAGCATGGCCTCGAGCACAGAGATAGGGGCACAAAGGGGCATGAAAGAATGTGAAGACCAGGATAACAAGAAACCACGATAGACCACGATAGCAAATGTGCAATGGTTGTTCGTTAAACTCCAACTGGATACTTCAGATAAACTCCAACTGGAGATCCGCCCTGGGGTGGACGTGTGCTATGTGCAAGGCAATGTAAACAGAAAAGTATAAAAGAGCACGATGTGTAGAGGAAGGGGCGGCACTTCGACGACTTGCTTAGCGAGACGTTTGAACTTGCGGCCCATTCGCGAATGCTTGTGCATTAATAAAGTAATGTTTACTTGGCTCTTTTCTGTCTGAGTTATTGCAGGGTCCCTCATTGTACTGGTTATGGTGACGGCGAGAAATCGCACCCACACTTCTGTAGTCACCTCCGTGATCTACCTGCATGCTGCTCACTTCTGTAGTCAATGTAGTCACCTCTGTGAGCAACCTGCACGCTGCACACTTCTGTAGTCACCTCTGTGAGCTACCTGCACGCTGCTCACTTCTGTAGTCACCTCCGTGAGCTACCTGCATGCTGCTCACTTTCTTTAGTCACTTCAGTGAGCTACCTGCATGTGCTCACTTCTGTAGTCACCTCCGTGAGCTACCCGCACGCTGTTCACTTCTGTAGTCACCTCTATGAGCTACTTGCACGCTGCTCACTTCTGTAGTCACTTCGGTGAGCTACCTGCATGCTGCTCACTTCTGTAGTCACCTCCTGAGCTACCTGCATGCTGCTCACTTCTGTAGTCACCTCTGTGAGCTACCTGCACGCTGCTCACTTCTGTAGTCACCTCCGTGAGCTTCCTGCACGCTGCTCACTTCTGTAGTCACCTCCGTGAGCTACCTGCACGCTGCTCACTTCTGTAGTCACCTCCGTGAGCTACCTGCATGCTGCTCACTTCTGTAGTCACCTCCTGAGCTACCTGCATGCTGCTCACTTCTGTAGTCACCTCCATGATCTACCTGCACGCTGCTCACTTCTGTAGTCAATGTAGTCACCTCTGTGAGCAACCTGCACGCTGCACACTTCTGTAGTCACCTCTGTGAGCTACCTGCACGCTGCTCACTTCTGTGGTCACCTCCACGAGCTACCTGCACGCTGCTCACTTTCTTTAGTCACTTCAGTGAGCTACCTGCATGCTGCTCACTTCTGTAGTCACCTCCGTGAGCTACCTGCACACTTTTTACTTCTGTAGTCACCTCTGTGAGCTACCTGCATGCTGCTCACTTCTGTAGTCACTTCGGTGAGCTACCTGCATGCTGCTCACTTCTGTAGTCACCTCCTGAGCTACCTGCATGCTGCTCACTTCTGTAGTCACCTCCGTGAGCTACCTGCACGCTGCTCACTTCTGTAGTCACCTATGTGAGCTACCTGCACGCTGCTCACTTCTGTGGTCACGTCCACGAGCTACCTGCACGCTGCTCACTTTCTTTAGTCACTTCAGTGAGCTACCTGCATGCTGCTCACTTCTGTAGTCACCTCCGTGAGCTACCTGCACACTTTTCACTTCTGTAGTCACCTCTGTGAGCTACCTGCATGCTGCTCACTTCTGTAGTCACTTCGGTGAGCTACCTGCATGCTGCTCACTTCTGTAGTCACCTCCTGAGCTACCTGCATGCTGCTCACTTCTGTAGTCACCTCCGTGAGCTACCTGCACGCTGCTCACTTCTGTAGTCACCTATGTGAGCTACCTGCATGCTGCTCACTTCTGTAGTCACCTCCGTGAGCTTCCTGCACGCTGCTCACTTCTGTAGTCACCTCCGTGAGCTACCTGCACGTTGCTCACTTCTGTAGTCACCTCCGTGAGCTTCCTGCACGCTGCTCACTTCTGTAGTCACCTCCTGAGCTACCTGCACGCTGCTCACTTCTGTAGTCACCTCTGTGAGCTACCTGCATGCTGCTCACTTCTGTAGTCACCTCTGTGAGCTACCTGCACGCTGCTCACTTCTGTAGTCACCTCCGTGAGCTTCCTGCACGCTGCTCACTTCTGTAGTCACCTCCGTGAGCTACCTGCACGCTGCTCACTTCTGTAGTCACCTCCGTGAGCTACCTGCATGCTGCTCACTTTCTTTAGTCACTTCAGTGAGCTACCTGCACGCTGCTCACTTCTGTAGTCACCTCCGTGAGCTACCTGCATGCTGTTCACTTCTGTAGTCACCTCCGTGAGCTACCTGCACGCTGTTCACTTCTGTAGTCACCTCCGTGAGCTTCCTGCACGCTGCTCACTTCTGTAGTAACCTCTGTGAGCTACCTGCACGCTGCTCACTTCTGTAGTCACCTCCATGAGCTACCTGCATGCTGCTCACTTCTGTAGTCACCTCCTGAGGTACCTGCATGCTGCTCACTTCTGTAGTCACCTCCGTGATCTACCTGCACGCTGCTCACTTCTGTAGTCAATGTAGTCACCTCTGTGAGCAACTTGCACGCCGCACACTTCTGTAGTCACCTCTGTGAGCTAATTGCACGCTGCTCACTTCTGTAGTCACCTCCGTGAGCTACCTGCACGCTGCACACTTCTGTAGTCACCTCTGTGAGCTACCTGCACGTTGCTCACTTCTGTAGTCACTGTAGTCACCTCTGTGAGCTACCTGCACGCTGCTCACTTCTATAGTCACCTCCGTAAGCTAATGTACACTGCTCCCTTCTGAAGTCACCTCCGTGAGTACCTGCACGCTGCTCACTTCTGTAGTCACTGTAGTCACCTCCGTGAGCAACCTGCAGGCTGCTCACTTCTGTAGTCACTTCGGTGAGCTACCTGCATGCTGCTCACTTCTGTAGTCACCTCCGTGATCTACCTGCATGCTGCTCACTTCTGTAGTATCCTCCGTGACCTACCTGCACACTGCTCACTTCTGTAGTCACTGTAGTCACCTCTGTGAGCTACCTGCATGCTGCTCACTTCTGTAGTCACCTCCGTGAGCTACCTGCACGCTGCTCACTTCTGTAGTCACCTCCGTGAACTACCTGCATGCTGCTCACTTCTGTAGTCACCTCTGTGATCGACCTGCACGCTGCTCACTTCTGTAGTCACTGTAGTCACCTCCGTGAGCTACCTGCACGCTGCTCACTTCTATAGTCACCTCCGTAAGCTAATGTACACTGCTCCCTTCTGCAGTCACCTCCGTGAGTACCTGCACGCTGCTCACTTCTGTAGTCACTGTAGTCACCTCCGTGAGCAACCTGCAGGCTGCTCACTTCTGTAGTCACTTCGGTGAGCTACCTGCATGCTGCTCACTTCTGTAGTCACCTCCGTGATCTACCTGCATGCTGCTCACTTCTGTAGTCAATGTAGTCACCTCTGTGAGCAACCTGCACGCTGCACACTTCTGTAGTCACCTCTGTGAGCTACCTGCACGCTGCTCACTTCTGTAGTCACCTCCGTGAGCTACCTGCATGCTGCTCACTTTCTTTAGTCACTTCAGTGAGCTACCTGCATGCTGCTCACTTCTGTAGTCACCTCCGTGAGCTACTTGCACGATGTTCACTTCTGTAGTCACCTCTATGAGCTACCTGCACGCTGCTCACTTCTGTAGTCACTTCGGTGAGCTACCTGCATGCTGCTCACTTCTGTAGTCACCTCCTGAGCTACCTGCATGCAGCTCACTTCTGTAGTCACCTCCGTGAACTACCTGCACGCTGCTCACTTCTGTAGTCACGTCCGTGAGCTTCCTGCACGCTGCTCACTTCTGTAGTCACCTCCGTGAGCTACCTGCACGCTGCTCACTTCTGTAGTCACCTCTGTGAGCTACCTGCATGCTGCTCACTTCTGTAGTCACCTCCTGAGCTACCTGCATGCTGCTCACTTCTGTAGTCACCTCCATGATCTACCTGCACGCTGCTCAGTTCTGTAGTCAATGTAGTCACCTCTGTGAGCAACCTGCACGCTGCACACTTCTGTAGTCACCTCTGTGAGCTACCTGCATGCTGCTCACTTCTGTAGTCACCTCCACGAGCTACCTGCATGCTGCTCACTTTCTTTAGTCACTTCAGTGAGATACCTGCATGCTGCTCACTTCTGTAGTCACCTCCGTGAGCTACCTGCACGCTGTTCACTTCCTTAGTCACCTCTATGAGCTACCTGCACGCTGCTCACTTCTGTAGTCACTTCGGTGAGCTACCTGCATGCTGCTCACTTCTGTAGTCACCTCCTGAGCTACCTGCATGCTGCTCACTTCTGTAGTCACCTCCGTGAGCTACCTGCACGCTGCTCACTTCTGTAGTCACCTCCGTGAGCTTCCTGCATGCTGCTCACTTCTGTAGTCACCTCCGTGAGCTACCTGCACGCTGCTCACGTCTGTAGTCACCTCCGTGAGCTACCTGCATGCTACTCACTTCTGTAGTCACCTCCTGAGCTACCTGCATGCTGCTCACTTCTGTAGTCACCTCCGTGATCTACCTGCACGCTGCTCACTTCTGTAGTCAATGTAATCACCTTTGTGAGCAACCTGCACGCTGCACACTTCTGTAGTCACCTCTGTGAGCTACCTGCATGTTGCTCACTTCTGTAGTCACTGTAGTCACCTCTGTGAGCTACCTGCACGCTGCTCACTTCTATAGTCACCTCCGTAAGCTAATGTACACTGCTCCCTTCTGAAGTCACCTCCGTGAGTACCTGCACGCTGCTCACTTCTGTAGTCACTGTAGTCACCTCCGTGAGCAACCTGCAGGCTGCTCACTTCTGTAGTCACTTCGGTGAGCTACCTGCATGCTGCTCACTTCTGTAGTCACCTCCGTGATCTACCTGCATGCTGCTCACTTCTGTAGTATCCTCCGTGACCTACCTGCACACTGCTCACTTCTGTAGTCACTGTAGTCACCTCTGTGAGCTACCTGCATGCTGCTCACTTCTGTAGTCACCTCCGTGAGCTACCTGCACGCTGCTCACTTCTGTAGTCACCTCCGTAAACTACCTGCATGCTGCTCACTTCTGTAGTCACCTCCGTGATCGACCTGCACGCTGCTCACTTCTGTAGTCACTGTAGTCACCTCCGTGAGCTACCTGCACGCTGCTCACTTCTATAGTCACCTCCGTAAGCTAATGTACACTGCTCCCTTCTGCAGTCACCTCCGTGAGTACCTGCACGCTGCTCACTTCTGTAGTCACTGTAGTCACCTCCGTGAGCAACCTGCAGGCTGCTCACTTCTGTAGTCACTTCGGTGAGCTACCTGCATGCTGCTCACTTCTGTAGTCACCTCCGTGATCTACCTGCATGCTGCTCACTTCTGTAGTCAATGTAGTCACCTCTGTGAGCAACCTGCACGCTGCACACTTCTGTAGTCACCTCTGTGAGCTACCTGCATTCTGCTCACTTCTGTAGTCACCTCCATGAGCTACTTGCACGCTGTTCACTTCTGTAGTCACCTCTATGAGCTACCTGCACGCTGCTCACTTCTGTAGTCACTTCGGTGAGCTACCTGCATGCTGCTCACTTCTGTAGTCACCTCCTGAGCTACCTGCATGCTGCTCACTTCTGTAGTCACCTCCGTGAACTACCTGCACGCTGCTCACTTCTGTAGTCACCTCCGTGAGCTTCCTGCACGCTGCTCACTTCTGTAGTCACCTCCCTGAGCTACCTGCACGCTGGTCACTTCTGTAGTCACCTCTGTGAGCTACCTGCATGCTGCTCACTTCTGTAGTCACCTCCTGAGCTACCTGCATGCTGCTCACTTCTGTAGTCACCTCCATGATCTACCTGCACGCTGCTCACTTCTGTAGTCAATGTAGTCACCTCTGTGAGCAACCTGCACGCTGCACACTTCTGTAGTCACCTCTGTGAGCTACCTGCATGCTGCTCACTTCTGTAGTCACCTCCACGAGCTACCTGCATGCTGCTCACTTTCTTTAGTCACTTCAGTGAGATACCTGCATGCTGCTCACTTCTGTAGTCACCTCCGTGAGCTACCTGCACGCTGTTCACTTCCTTAGTCACCTCTATGAGCTACCTGCACGCTGCTCACTTCTGTAGTCACTTCGGTGAGCTACCTGCATGCTGCTCACTTCTGTAGTCACCTCCTGAGCTACCTGCATGCTGCTCATTTCTGTAGTCACCTCCGTGAGCTACCTGCACGCTGCTCACTTCTGTAGTCACCTCCGTGAGCTTCCTGCATGCTGCTCACTTCTGTAGTCACCTCCGTGAGCTACCTGCACGCTGCTCACGTCTGTAGTCACCTCCGTGAGCTACCTGCATGCTGCTCACTTCTGTAGTCACCTCCTGAGCTACCTGCATGCTGCTCACTTCTGTAGTCACCTCCATGATCTACCTGCACGCGGCTCACTTCTGTAGTCAATGTAATCACCTTTGTGAGCAACCTGCACGCTGCACACTTCTGTAGTCACCTCTGTGAGCTACCTGCACGCTGCTCACTTCTGTAGTCACCTCCATGAGCTACCTGCATGCTGCTCACTTTCTTTAGTCACTTCAGTGAGCTACCTGCATGCTGCTCACTTCTGTAGTCACCTCCGTGAGCTACCTGCACACTTTTCACTTCTGTAGTCACCTCTGTGAGCTACCTGCATGCTGCTCACTTCTGTAGTCACTTTGGTGAGCTACCTGCATGCTGCTCACTTCTGTAGTCACCTCCTGAGCTACCTGCATGCTGCTCACTTCTGTAGTCACCTCCGTGAGCTACCTGCACGCTGCTCACTTCTGTAGTCACCTCTGTGAGCTACCTGCACGCTGCTCACTTCTGTAGTCACCTCCGTGAGCTTCCTGCACGCTGCTCACTTCTGTAGTCACCTCCGTGAGCTACCTGCACGTTGCTCACTTCTGTAGTCACCTCCGTGAGCTTCCTGCACGCTGCTCACTTCTGTAGTCACCTCCTGAGCTACCTGCACGCTGCTCACTTCTGTAGTCACCTCCGTGAGCTACCTGCATGCTGCTCACTTCTGTAGTCACCTCCGTGAGCTACCTGCACGCTGCTCACTTCTGTAGTGACCTCCGTGAGCTTCCTGCACGCTGCTCACTTCTGTAGTCACCTCCGTGAGCTACCTGCACGCTGCTCACTTCTGTAGTCACCTCCGTGAGCTACCTGCATGCTGCTCACTTTCTTTAGTCACTTCAGTGAGCTACCTGCATGCTGCTCACTTCTGTAGTCACCTCCGTGAGCTACCTGCACGCTGTTCACTTCTGTAGTCACCTCCGTGAGCTACCTGCACGCTGTTCACTTCTGTAGTCACCTCCGTGAGCTTCCTGCACGCTGCTCACTTCTGTAGTCACCTCTGTGAGCTACCTGCACGCTGCTCACTTCTGTAGTCACCTCCATGAGCTACCTGCATGCTGCTCACTTCTGTAGTCACCTCCTGAGCTACCTGCATGCTGCTCACTTCTGTAGTCACCTCTGTGATCAACCTGCACGCTGCTCACTTCTGTAGTCAATGTAGTCACCTCTGTGAGCAACCTGCACGCTGCTCACTTCTGTAGTCACCTCCTGAGCTACCTGCACGCTGCTCACTCCTGTAGTCACCTCCGTGAGCTACCTGCATGCTGCTCACTTCTGTAGTCACCTCCGTGAGCTACCTGCACGCTGCTCACTTCTGTAGTGACCTCCGTGAGCTTCCTGCACGCTGCTCACTTCTGTAGTCACCTCCATGAGCTACCTGCACGCTGCTCACTTCTGTAGTCACCTCCGTGAGCTACCTGCATGCTGCTCACTTTCTTTAGTCACTTCAGTGAGCTACCTGCATGCTGCTCACTTCTGTAGTCACCTCCGTGAGCTACCTGCACGCTGTTCACTTCTGTAGTCACCTCCGTGAGCTACCTGCACGCTGTTCACTTCTGTAGTCACCTCTGTGAGCTTCCTGCACGCTGCTCACTTCTGTAGTCACCTCTGTGAGCTACCTGCACGCTGCTCACTTCTGTAGTCACCTCCATGAGCTACCTGCATGCTGCTCACTTCTGTAGTCACCTCCTGAGCTACCTGCATGCTGCTCACTTCTGTAGTCACCTCCTGAGCTACCTGCACGCTGCTCACTTCTGTAGTCAATGTAGTCACCTCTGTGAGCAACCTGCACGCTGCACACTTCTGTAGTCACTTCTGTGAGCTACCTGCACGCTGCTCACTTCTGTAGTCACCTCCGTGAGCTACCTGCACGCTGCTCACTTTCTTTAGTCACTTCAGTGAGCTACCTGCATGCTGCTCACTTCTGTAGTCACCTCCGTGAGCTACCTGCACGCTGTTCACTTCTGTAGTCACCTCTGTGAGCTACCTGCATGCTGCTCACTTCTGTAGTCACCTCCGTGAGCTAACTGCACACTGCTCACTTCTGTAGTCACCTCCGTGAGCTAGCTGCACGCTGCTCACTTCTGTAGTCACCTCCGTGAGCTACCTGCACGCTGCTCACTTCTGTAGTCACCTCCGTGAGTTACCTGCACGCTGCCCACTTCTGTAGTCACATCGGTGAGCTACCTGCATGCTGCTCACTTCTGTAGTCACTTCGGTGAGCTACCTGCATGCTGCTCACTTCTGTAGTCACCTCCGGGAGCTACCTGCACGCTGCCCACTTCTGTAGTCACTTCAGTGAGCTACCTGCATGCTGCTCACTCCTGTAGTCACCTCCGTGAGCTACCTGCACGCTGTTCACTTCTGTAGTCACCTCTGTGAGCTACCTGCATGCTGCTCACTTCTGTAGTCACTTTGGTGATCTACCTGCATGCTGCTCACTTCTGTAGTCACCTCCGTGAGCTACCTGCACACTGCTCACTTCTGTAGTCACCTCCGTGAGCTACCTACACGCTGCTCACTTCTATAGTCACCTCCGTGAGCTACCTGCATGCTGCTCACTTTTGTAGTCACCTCTGTGAGCTACCTGCACGCTGCCCACTTCTGTAGTCACCTCTGTGAGCTACCTGCACGCTGCTCACTTCTGTAGTCACCTCAGTGAGCTACCTACACGCTGCTCACTTCTGTAGTCACCTCAGTGAGCTTCCTGCACGCTGCTCACTTCTGTAGTCACCTCAGTGAGCTACCTACACGCTGCTCACTCCTGTAGTCACCTCCGTGAGCTACCTGCACACTGTTCACTTCTGTAGTCACCTCTATGAGCTACCTGCACGCTGCTCTCTTCTGTAGTCACTTCGGTGAGCTACCTGCATGCTGCTCACTTCTGTAGTCACCTCCTGAGCTACCTGCATGCTGCTCACTTCTGTAGTCACCTCCGTGAACTACCTGCACGCTGCTCACTTCTGTAGTCACCTCTGTGAGCTACCTGCATGCTGCTCACTTCTGTAGTCACCTCCTGAGCTACCTGCATGCTGCTCACTTCTGTAGTCACCTCCATGATCTACCTGCACGCTGCTCACTTCTGTAGTCAATGTAGTCACCTCTGTGAGCAACCTGCACGCTGCACACTTCTGTAGTCACCTCTGTGAGCTACCTGCATGCTGCTCACTTCTGTAGTCACCTCCACGAGCTACCTGCATGCTGCTCACTTTCTTTAGTCACTTCAGTGAGATACCTGCATGCTGCTCACTTCTGTAGTCACCTCCGTGAGCTACCTGCACGCTGTTCACTTCCTTAGTCACCTCTATGAGCTACCTGCACGCTGCTCACTTCTGTAGTCACTTCGGTGAGCTACCTGCATGCTGCTCACTTCTGTAGTCACCTCCTGAGCTACCTGCATGCTACTCATTTCTGTAGTCACCTCCGTGAGCTACCTGCACGCTGCTCACTTCTGTAGTCACCTCCGTGAGCTTCCTGCATGCTGCTCACTTCTGTAGTCACCTCCGTGAGCTACCTGCACGCTGCTCACGTCTGTAGTCACCTCCGTGAGCTACCTGCATGCTGCTCACTTCTGTAGTCACCTCCTGAGCTACCTGCATGCTGCTCACTTCTGTAGTCACCTCCATGATCTACCTGCACGCTGCTCACTTCTGTAGTCAATGTAATCACCTTTGTGAGCAACCTGCACGCTGCACACTTCTGTAGTCACCTCTGTGAGCTACCTGCACGCTGCTCACTTCTGTAGTCACCTCCATGAGCTACCTGCATGCTGCTCACTTTCTTTAGTCACTTCAGTGAGCTACCTGCATGCTGCTCACTTCTGTAGTCACCTCCGTGAGCTACCTGCACACTTTTCACTTCTGTAGTCACCTCTGTGAGCTACCTGCATGCTGCTCACTTCTGTAGTCACTTTGGTGAGCTACCTGCATGCTGCTCACTTCTGTAGTCACCTCCTGAGCTACCTGCATGCTGCTCACTTCTGTAGTCACCTCCGTGCGCTACCTGCACGCTGCTCACTTCTGTCGTCACCTCTGTGAGCTACCTGCACGCTGCTCACTTCTGTAGTCACCTCCGTGAGCTTCCTGCACGCTGCTCACTTCTGTAGTCACCTCCGTGAGCTACCTGCACGTTGCTCACTTCTGTAGTCACCTCCGTGAGCTTCCTGCACGCTGCTCACTTCTGTAGTCACCTCCTGAGCTACCTGCACGCTGCTCACTTCTGTAGTCACCTCCGTGAGCTACCTGCATGCTGCTCACTTCTGTAGTCACCTCCGTGAGCTACCTGCACGCTGCTCACTTCTGTAGTGACCTCCGTGAGCTTCCTGCACGCTGCTCACTTCTGTAGTCACCTCCGTGAGCTACCTGCACGCTGCTCACTTCTGTAGTCACCTCCGTGAGCTACCTGCATGCTGCTCACTTTCTTTAGTCACTTCAGTGAGCTACCTGCATGCTGCTCACTTCTGTAGTCACCTCCGTGAGCTACCTGCACGCTGTTCACTTCTGTAGTCACCTCCGTGAGCTTCCTGCACGCTGCTCACTTCTGTAGTCACCTCTGTGAGCTACCTGCACGCTGCTCACTTCTGTAGTCACCTCCATGAGCTACCTGCATGCTGCTCACTTCTGTAGTCACCTCCTGAGCTACCTGCATGCTGCTCACTTCTGTAGTCACCTCTGTGATCAACCTGCACGCTGCTCACTTCTGTAGTCAATGTAGTCACCTCTGTGAGCAACCTGCACGCTGCTCACTTCTGTAGTCACCTCCTGAGCTACCTGCACGCTGCTCACTCCTGTAGTCACCTCCGTGAGCTACCTGCATGCTGCTCACTTCTGTAGTCACCTCCGTGAGCTACCTGCACGCTGCTCACTTCTGTAGTGACCTCCGTGAGCTTCCTGCACGCTGCTCACTTCTGTAGTCACCTCCGTTAGCTACCTGCACGCTGCTCACTTCTGTAGTCACCTCCGTGAGCTACCTGCATGCTGCTCACTTTCTTTAGTCACTTCAGTGAGCTACCTGCATGCTGCTCACTTCTGTAGTCACCTCCGTGAGCTACCTGCACGCTGTTCACTTCTGTAGTCACCTCCGTGAGCTACCTGCACGCTGTTCACTTCTGTAGTCACCTCTGTGAGCTTCCTGCACGCTGCTCACTTCTGTAGTCACCTCTGTGAGCTACCTGCACGCTGCTCACTTCTGTAGTCACCTCCATGAGCTACCTGCATGCTGCTCACTTCTGTAGTCACCTCCTGAGCTACCTGCATGCTGCTCACTTCTGTAGTCACCTCCTGAGCTACCTGCACGCTGCTCACTTCTGTAGTCAATGTAGTCACCTCTGTGAGCAACCTGCACGCTGCACACTTCTGTAGTCACTTCTGTGAGCTACCTGCACGCTGCTCACTTCTGTAGTCACCTCCGTGAGCTACCTGCACGCTGCTCACTTTCTTTAGTCACTTCAGTGAGCTACCTGCATGCTGCTCACTTCTGTAGTCACCTCCGTGAGCTACCTGCACGCTGTTCACTTCTGTAGTCACCTCTGTGAGCTACCTGCATGCTGCTCACTTCTGTAGTCAAATCCGTGAGCTAACTGCACACTGCTCACTTCTGTAGTCACCTCCGTGAGCTAGCTGCACGCTGCTCACTTCTGTAGTCACCTCCGTGAGCTACCTGCACGCTGCTCACTTCTGTAGTCACCTCCGTGAGTTACCTGCACGCTGCCCACTTCTGTAGTCACATCGGTGAGCTACCTGCATGCTGCTCACTTCTGTAGTCACTTCGGTGAGCTACCTGCATGCTGCTCACTTCTGTAGTCACCTCCGGGAGCTACCTGCACGCTGCCCACTTCTGTAGTCACTTCAGTGAGCTACCTGCATGCTGCTCACTCCTGTAGTCACCTCCGTGAGCTACCTGCACGCTGTTCACTTCTGTAGTCACCTCTGTGAGCTACCTGCATGCTGCTCACTTCTGTAGTCACTTTGGTGATCTACCTGCATGCTGCTCACTTCTGTAGTCACCTCCGTGAGCTACCTGCACACTGCTCACTTCTGTAGTCACCTCCGTGAGCTACCTACACGCTGCTCACTTCTATAGTCACCTCCGTGAGCTACCTGCATGCTGCTCACTTTTGTAGTCACCTCTGTGAGCTGCCTGCACGCTGCCCACTTCTGTAGTCACCTCTGTGAGCTACCTGCACGCTGCTCACTTCTGTAGTCACCTCAGTGAGCTACCTACACGCTGCTCACTTCTGTAGTCACCTCAGTGAGCTTCCTGCACGCTGCTCACTTCTGTAGTCACCTCAGTGAGCTACCTACACGCTGCTCACTTCTGTAGTCACCTCAGTGAGCTTCCTCCACGCTGCTCACTTCTGTAGTCACCTCTGTGATCTACCTGCCTGCTGCTCACTTCTGTAGTCAGCTCCGTGAGCTACCTGCACGCAGCTCACTTCTGCGGTCACCTCCGTGAGCTACCTGCACGCTGCTCACTTCTGTAGTCACCTCCTGAGTTACCTGCATGCTGCTCACTTCTGTAGTCACCTCCGTGAGCAACCTGCACGCTGGTCACCTCCGTGCGCTACCTGCACGCTGCTCACTTCTGTAGTCACCTCCTGAGCTACCTGCATGCTGCTCACTTCTGTAGTCACCTCCGTGATCTACCTGCATGCTGCTCACTTCTGTAGTCAATGTAGTCACCTCTGTGATCAACCTGCACACTGCACACTTCTGTAGTCACCTCTGTGAGCTACCTGCACGCTGCTCACTTCTGTAGTCACCTCCGTGAGCTACATGCACGCTGCTCACTTTTTTTAGTCACTTCAGTGAGCTACCTGCATGCTGCTCACTTTTGTAGTCACCTCCGTGAGCTACCTGCACACTGTTCACTTCTGTAGTCACCTCTGTGAGCTACCTTCTGTAGTCACCTCACTTCTGTAGTCACTTCGGTGAGCTACCTGCATGCTGCTCACTTCTATATTCACCTCCTGAGCTACCTGCATACTGCTCACTTCTGTAGTCACCTCCGTGATCTACCTGCACGCTGCTCACTTCTGTAGTCACCTCCGTGAGCTTCCTGCATGCTGCTCACTTCTGTAGTCACCTCTGTGAGCTACCTGCACGCTGCTCACTTCTGTAGTCACCTCCTGAGCTACCTGCACGCTGCTCACTTCTGTAGTCACCTCCGTGAGCTACCTGCATGCTGCTCACTTCTGTTGTCAATGTAGTCACCTCTGTGAGCAACCTGCACGCTGCACACTTCTGTAGTCACCTCTGTGAGCTACCTGCAAGCTGCTCACTTCTGTAGTCACCTCTGTGAGCTACCTGGACGCTGCTCACTTTCTTTAGTCACTTCAGTGAGCTACCTGCATGCTGCTCACTTCTGTAGTCACCTCCGTGAGCTACCTGCACGCTGTTCACTTCTGTAGTCACCTCCGTGAGCTTCCTGCACGCTGCTCACTTCTGTAGTCACCTCCGTGAGCTACCTGCACGCTGCTCACTTCTGTAGTCACCTCCGTGAGCTACCTGCATACTGCTCACTTCTGTAGTCACCTCCTGAGCTACCTGCATGCTGCTCACTTCTGTAGTCACCTCCGTGATCTACCTGCACGCTGCTCACTTCTGTAGTCAATGTAGTCACCTCTGTGAGCAACCTGCATGCTGCACACTTCCGTAGTCACCTCTGTGAGCTACCTGCACGCTGCTCACTTCTGTAGTCACCTCCGTGAGCTACCTGCAAGCTGCTCACTTACTTTAGTCTCTTCAGTGAGCTACCTGCATGCTGCTCACTTCTGTAGTCACCTCCGTGAGCTTCCTGCACGCTGCTCACTTCTGTAGTCACCTCCTTGAGCTACCTGCACGTTGCTCACTTCTGTAGTCACCTCCGTGAGCTTCCTGCATGCTACTCACTTCTGTAGTCACCTCCTGAGCTACCTGCACGCTGCTCACTTCTGTAGTCACCTCTGTGAGCTACCTGCATGCTGCTCACTTCTGTAGTCACCTCCGTGAGCTACCTGCACGCTGCTCACTTCTGTAGTCACCTCCGAGAGCTTCCTGCACGCTGCTCACTTCTGTAGTCACCTGCGTGAGCTACCTGCACGCTGCTCACTTCTGTAGTCACCTCCGTGAGCTACCTGCATGCTGCTCACTTTCTTTAGTCACTTCAGTGAGCTACCTGCATGCTGCTCACTTCTGTAGTCACCTCCGTGAGCTACCTGCACGCTGTTCACTTCTGTAGTCACCTCCGTGAGCTACCTGCACGCTGTTCACTTCTGTAGTCACCTCCGTGAGCTTCCTGCACGCTGCTCACTTCTGTAGTAACCTCTGTGAGCTACCTGCACGCTGCTCACTTCTGTAGTCACCTCCATGAGCTACCTGCATGCTGCTCACTTCTGTAGTCACCTCCTGAGGTACCTGCATGCTGCTCACTTCTGTAGTCACCTCCGTGATCTACCTGCACGCTGCTCACTTCTGTAGTCAATGTAGTCACCTCTGTGAGCAACTTGCACGCTGCACACTTCTGTAGTCACCTCTGTGAGCTACCTGCACGCTGCTCACTTCTGTAGTCACCTCCGTGAGCAACCTGCACGCTGAACACTTCTGTAGTCACCTCTGTGAGCTACCTGCACGTTGCTCACTTCTGTAGTCACTGTAGTCACCTCTGTGAGCTACCTGCACGCTGCTCACTTCTATAGTCACCTCCGTAAGCTAATGTACACTGCTCCCTTCTGAAGTCACCTCCGTGAGTACCTGCACGCTGCTCACTTCTGTAGTCACTGTAGTCACCTCTGTGAGCAACCTGCAGGCTGCTCACTTCTGTAGTCAATGTAGTCACCTCTGTGAGCAACCTGCACGCTGCACACTTCTGTAGTCACCTCTGTGAGCTACCTGCATGCTGCTCACTTCTGTAGTCACCTCCACGAGCTACCTGCATGCTGCTCACTTTCTTTAGTCACTTCAGTGAGCTACCTGCATGCTGCTCACTTCTGTAGTCACCTCCGTGAGCTACCTGCACGCTGTTCACTTCCTTAGTCACCTCTATGAGCTACCTGCACGCTGCTCACTTCTGTAGTCACTTCGGTGAGCTACCTGCATGCTGCTCACTTCTGTAGTCACCTCCTGAGCTACCTGCATGCTGCTCACTTCTGTAGTCACCTCCGTGAGCTACCTGCACGCTGCTCACTTCTGTAGTCACCTCCGTGAGCTTCCTGCACACTGCTCACTTCTGTAGTCACCTCCTGAGCTACCTGCATGCTGCTCACTTCTGTAGTCACTTCAGTGAGCTACCTGCATGCTGCTCACTCCTGTAGTCACCTCCGTGAGCTACCTGCACGCTGTTCACTTCTGTAGTCACTTCAGTGAGCTACCTGCATGCTGCTCACTCCTGTAGTCACCTCCGTGAGCTACCTGCACGCTGTTCACTTCTGTAGTCACCTCTGTGAGCTACCTGCATGCTGCTCACTTCTGTAGTCACTTTGGTGATCTACCTGCATGCTGCTCACTTCTGTAGTCACCTCCGTGAGCTACCTGCACACTGCTCACTTCTGTAGTCACCTCCGTGAGCTACCTACACGCTGCTCACTTCTATAGTCACCTCCGTGAGCTACCTGCATGCTGCTCACTTCTGTAGTCACCTCCGTGAGCTACCTGCACGCTGCTCACTTCTGTAGTCACTTCGGTGAGCTACCTGCATGCTGCTCACTTCTGTAGTCACCTCCGGGAGCTACCTGCACGCTGCCCACTTCTGTAGTCACTTCAGTGAGCTACCTGCATGCTGCTCACTCCTGTAGTCACCTCCGTGAGCTACCTGCACGCTGTTCACTTCTGTAGTCACCTCTGTGAGCTACCTGCATGCTGCTCACTTCTGTAGTCACTTTGGTGATCTACCTGCATGCTGCTCACTTCTGTAGTCACCTCCGTGAGCTACCTGCACACTGCTCACTTCTGTAGTCACCTCCGTGAGCTACCTACACGCTGCTCACTTCTATAGTCACCTCCGTGAGCTACCTGCATGCTGCTCACTTTTGTAGTCACCTCTGTGAGCTGCCTGCACGCTGCCCACTTCTGTAGTCACCTCTGTGAGCTACCTGCACGCTGCTCACTTCTGTAGTCACCTCAGTGAGCTACCTACACGCTGCTCACTTCTGTAGTCACCTCAGTGAGCTTCCTGCACGCTGCTCACTTCTGTAGTCACCTCAGTGAGCTACCTACACGCTGCTCACTTCTGTAGTCACCTCAGTGAGCTTCCTCCACGCTGCTCACTTCTGTAGTCACCTCTGTGATCTACCTGCCTGCTGCTCACTTCTGTAGTCAGCTCCGTGAGCTACCTGCACGCAGCTCACTTCTGCGGTCACCTCCGTGAGCTACCTGCACGCTGCTCACTTCTGTAGTCACCTCCTGAGTTACCTGCATGCTGCTCACTTCTGTAGTCACCTCCGTGAGCAACCTGCACGCTGGTCACCTCCGTGCGCTACCTGCACGCTGCTCACTTCTGTAGTCACCTCCTGAGCTACCTGCATGCTGCTCACTTCTGTAGTCACCTCCGTGATCTACCTGCATGCTGCTCACTTCTGTAGTCAATGTAGTCACCTCTGTGATCAACCTGCACACTGCACACTTCTGTAGTCACCTCTGTGAGCTACCTGCACGCTGCTCACTTCTGTAGTCACCTCCGTGAGCTACATGCACGCTGCTCACTTTTTTTAGTCACTTCAGTGAGCTACCTGCATGCTGCTCACTTTTGTAGTCACCTCCGTGAGCTACCTGCACACTGTTCACTTCTGTAGTCACCTCTGTGAGCTACCTTCTGTAGTCACCTCACTTCTGTAGTCACTTCGGTGAGCTACCTGCATGCTGCTCACTTCTATATTCACCTCCTTGGCTACCTGCATACTGCTCACTTCTGTAGTCACCTCCGTGATCTACCTGCACGCTGCTCACTTCTGTAGTCACCTCCGTGAGCTTCCTGCATGCTGCTCACTTCTGTAGTCACCTCTGTGAGCTACCTGCACGCTGCTCACTTCTGTAGTCACCTCCTGAGCTACCTGCACGCTGCTCACTTCTGTAGTCACCTCCGTGAGCTACCTGCATGCTGCTCACTTCTGTTGTCAATGTAGTCACCTCTGTGAGCAACCTGCACGCTGCACACTTCTGTAGTCACCTCTGTGAGCTACCTGCAAGCTGCTCACTTCTGTAGTCACCTCTGTGAGCTACCTGGACGCTGCTCACTTTCTTTAGTCACTTCAGTGAGCTACCTGCATGCTGCTCACTTCTGTAGTCACCTCCGTGAGCTACCTGCACGCTGTTCACTTCTGTAGTCACCTCCGTGAGCTTCCTGCACGCTGCTCACTTCTGTAGTCACCTCCGTGAGCTACCTGCACGCTGCTCACTTCTGTAGTCACCTCCGTGAGCTACCTGCATACTGCTCACTTCTGTAGTCACCTCCTGAGCTACCTGCATGCTGCTCACTTCTGTAGTCACCTCCGTGATCTACCTGCACGCTGCTCACTTCTGTAGTCAATGTAGTCACCTCTGTGAGCAACCTGCATGCTGCACACTTCCGTAGTCACCTCTGTGAGCTACCTGCACGCTGCTCACTTCTGTAGTCACCTCCGTGAGCTACCTGCAAGCTGCTCACTTACTTTAGTCTCTTCAGTGAGCTACCTGCATGCTGCTCACTTCTGTAGTCACCTCCGTGAGCTTCCTGCACGCTGCTCACTTCTGTAGTCACCTCCTTGAGCTACCTGCACGTTGCTCACTTCTGTAGTCACCTCCGTGAGCTTCCTGCATGCTACTCACTTCTGTAGTCACCTCCTGAGCTACCTGCACGCTGCTCACTTCTGTAGTCACCTCTGTGAGCTACCTGCATGCTGCTCACTTCTGTAGTCACCTCCGTGAGCTACCTGCACGCTGCTCACTTCTGTAGTCACCTCCGAGAGCTTCCTGCACGCTGCTCACTTCTGTAGTCACCTGCGTGAGCTACCTGCACGCTGCTCACTTCTGTAGTCACCTCCGTGAGCTACCTGCATGCTGCTCACTTTCTTTAGTCACTTCAGTGAGCTACCTGCATGCTGCTCACTTCTGTAGTCACCTCCGTGAGCTACCTGCACGCTGTTCACTTCTGTAGTCACCTCCGTGAGCTACCTGCACGCTGTTCACTTCTGTAGTCACCTCCGTGAGCTTCCTGCACGCTGCTCACTTCTGTAGTAACCTCTGTGAGCTACCTGCACGCTGCTCACTTCTGTAGTCACCTCCATGAGCTACCTGCATGCTGCTCACTTCTGTAGTCACCTCCTGAGGTACCTGCATGCTGCTCACTTCTGTAGTCACCTCCGTGATCTACCTGCACGCTGCTCACTTCTGTAGTCAATGTAGTCACCTCTGTGAGCAACTTGCACGCTGCACACTTCTGTAGTCACCTCTGTGAGCTACCTGCACGCTGCTCACTTCTGTAGTCACCTCCGTGAGCAACCTGCACGCTGAACACTTCTGTAGTCACCTCTGTGAGCTACCTGCACGTTGCTCACTTCTGTAGTCACTGTAGTCACCTCTGTGAGCTACCTGCACGCTGCTCACTTCTATAGTCACCTCCGTAAGCTAATGTACACTGCTCCCTTCTGAAGTCACCTCCGTGAGTACCTGCACGCTGCTCACTTCTGTAGTCACTGTAGTCACCTCTGTGAGCAACCTGCAGGCTGCTCACTTCTGTAGTCAATGTAGTCACCTCTGTGAGCAACCTGCACGCTGCACACTTCTGTAGTCACCTCTGTGAGCTACCTGCATGCTGCTCACTTCTGTAGTCACCTCCACGAGCTACCTGCATGCTGCTCACTTTCTTTAGTCACTTCAGTGAGCTACCTGCATGCTGCTCACTTCTGTAGTCACCTCCGTGAGCTACCTGCACGCTGTTCACTTCCTTAGTCACCTCTATGAGCTACCTGCACGCTGCTCACTTCTGTAGTCACTTCGGTGAGCTACCTGCATGCTGCTCACTTCTGTAGTCACCTCCTGAGCTACCTGCATGCTGCTCACTTCTGTAGTCACCTCCGTGAGCTACCTGCACGCTGCTCACTTCTGTAGTCACCTCCGTGAGCTTCCTGCACACTGCTCACTTCTGTAGTCACCTCCTGAGCTACCTGCATGCTGCTCACTTCTGTAGTCACCTCCGTGAGCAACCTGCACGCTGGTCACCTCCGTGAGCTACCTGCACGCTGCTCACTTCTGTAGTCACCTCCTGAGCTACCTGCATGCTGCTCACTTCTGTAGTCACCTCCGTGATCTACCTGCATGCTGCTCACTTCTGTAGTCAATGTAGTCACCTCTGTGATCAACCTGCACGCTGCACACTTCTGTAGTCACCTCTGTGAGCTACCTGCATGCTGCTCACTTCTGTAGTCACCTCAGTGAGCTACCTGCACGCTGCTCACTTTCTTTAGTCACTTCAGTGAGCTACCTGCATGCTGCTCACTTTTGTAGTCACCTCCGTGAGCTACCTGCACACTGTTCACTTCTGTAGTCACCTCTGTGAGCTACCTGCACGCTGCTCACTTCTGTAGTCACTTCGGTGAGCTACCTGCATGCTGCTCACTTCTATATTCACCTCCTGAGCTACCTGCATACTGCTCACTTCTGTAGTCACCTCCGTGATCTACCTGCACGCTGCTCACTTCTGTAGTCACCTCCGTGAGCTTCCTGCATGCTGCTCACTTCTGTAGTCACCTCCGTGAGCTACCTGCACGCTGCTCACTTCTGTAGTCACCTCCTGAGCTACCTGCACTCTGCTCACTTCTGTAGTCACCTCCGTGAGCTACCTGCATGCTTCTCACTTCTGTAGTCACCTCCGTGAGCTACCTGCACGCTGCTCACTTCTGTAGTCACCTCCGTGAGCTACCTGCACGCTGCTCACTTCTGTAGTCACCTCCGTGAGCTACCTGCATGCTGCTCACTTCTGTAGTCACCTCCGTGAGCTACCTGCACGCTGCTCACTTCTGTAGTCAATGTAGTCACCTCTATGAGCAACCTGCACGCTGCACACTTCTGTAGTCACCTCTGTGAGCTACCTGCACGCTGCTCACTTCTGTAGTCACCTCCGTGAGCTACCTGGACGCTGCTCACTTTCTTTAGTCACTTCAGTGAGCTACCTGCATGCTGCTCACTTCTGTAGTCACCTCCGTGAGCTACCTGCACGCTGTTCACTTCTGTAGTCACCTCCGTGAGCTTCCTGCACGCTGCTCACTTCTGTAGTCACCTCCGTGAGCTACCTGCACGCTGCTCACTTCTGTAGTCACTTCCGTGAGCTACCTGCATACTGCTCACTTCTGTAGTCACCTCCTGAGCTACCTGCATGCTGCTCACTTCTGTAGTCACCTCCGTGATCTACCTGCACGCTGCTCACTTCTGTAGTCAATGTAGTCACCTCTGTGAGCAACTTGCATGCTGCAAACTTCTGTAGTCACCTCTGTGAGCTACCTGCACGCTGCTCACTTCTGTAGTCACCTCCGTGAGCTACCTGCAAGCTGCTCACTTACTTTAGTCTCTTCAGTGAGCTACCTGCATGCTTCTCACTTCTGTAGTCACCTCCGTGAGCTTCCTGCACGCTGCTCACTTCTGTAGTCACCTCTGTGAGCTACCTGCATGTTGCTCACTTCTGTAGTCACCTCCGTGAGCTTCCTGCATGCTGCTCACATCTGTAGTCACCTCCTGAGCTACCTGCAAGCTGCTCACTTCTTTAGTCACCTCTGTGAGCTACCTGCATGCTGCTCACTTCTGTAGTCACCTCCGTGAGCTACCTGCACGCTGCTCACTTCTGTAGTCACCTCCGTAAGCTTCCTGCACGCTTCTCACTTCTGTAGTCACCTCCGTGAGCTACCTGCACACTGCTCACTTCTGTAGTCACCTCCGTGAGCTAACTGCATGCTGCTCACTTTCTTTAGTCACTTCAGTGAGCTACCTGCATGCTGCTCACTTCTGTAGTCACCTCCGTGAGCTACCTGCACGCTGTTCACTTCTGTAGTCACCTCCGTGAGCTACCTGCACGCTGTTCACTTCTGTAGTCACCTCCGTGAGCTTCCTGCACGCTGCTCACTTCTGTAGTAACCTCTGTGAGCTACCTGCACGCTGCTCACTTCTGTAGTCACCTCCATGAGCTACCTGCACGCTGCTCACTTCTGTAGTCACCTCCGTCAGCTTCCTGCACGCTGCTCACTTCTGTAGTCACCTCCGTGAGCTACCTGCATGCTGCTCACTTCTGTAGTCACTGTAGTCACCTCCGTGAGCAACCTGCAGGCTGCTCACTTCTGTAGTCAATGTAGTCACCTCTGTGAGCAACCTGCACGCTGCACACTTCTGTAGTCACCTCTGTGAGCTACCTGCATGCTGCTCACTTTCTTTAGTCACTTCAGTGAGCTACCTGCATGCTGCTCACTTCTGTAGTCACCTCCGTGAGCTACCTGCACGCTGTTCACTTCCTTAGTCACCTCTATGAGCTACCTGCACGCTGCTCACTTCTGTAGTCACTTCGGTGAGCTACCTGCATGCTGCTCACTTCTGTAGTCACCTCCTGAGCTACCTGCATGCTGCTCACTTCTGTAGTCACCTCCTGAGCTACCTGCATGCTGCTCACTTCTGTAGTCACCTCCGTGAGCTACCTGCACGCTGCTCACTTCTGTAGTCACCTCCGTGAGCTTCCTGCACGCTGCTCACTTCTGTAGTCACCTCCTGAGCTACCTGCATGCTGCTCACTTCTGTAGTCACCTCCGTGAGCAACCTGCACGCTGGTCACCTCCGTGAGCTACCTGCACGCTGCTCACTTCTGTAGTCACCTCCTGAGCTACCTGCATGCTGCTCACTTCTGTAGTCACTTCCGTGATCTACCTGCATGCTGCTCACTTCTGTAGTCAATGTAGTCACCTCTGTGATCAACCTGCACGCTGCACACTTCTGTAGTCACCTCTGTGAGCTACCTGCACGCTGCTCACTTCTGTAGTCACCTCAGTGAGCTACCTGCACGCTGCTCACTTTCTTTAGTCACTTCAGTGAGCTACCTGCATGCTGCTCACTTTTGTAGTCACCTCCGTGAGCTACCTGCACACTGTTCACTTCTGTAGTCACCTCTGTGAGCTACCTGCACGCTGCTCACTTCTGTAGTCACTTCGGTGAGCTACCTGCATGCTGCTCACTTCTATATTCACCTCCTGAGCTACCTGCATACTGCTCACTTCTGTAGTCACCTCCGTGATCTACCTGCACGCTGCTCACTTCTGTAGTCACCTCCGTGAGCTTCCTGCACACTTCTGTAGTCACCTCCGTGAGCTACCTGCATGCTGCTCACTTCTGTAGTCACCTCCTGAGCTACCTGCACTCTGCTCACTTCTGTAGTCACCTCCGTGAGCTACCTGCATGCTTCTCACTTCTGTAGTCACCTCCGTGAGCTACCTGCACGCTGCTCACTTCTGTAGTCACCTCCGTGAGCTACCTGCACGCTGCTCACTTCTGTAGTCACCTCCGTGAGCTACCTGCATGCTGCTCACTTCTGTAGTCACCTCCGTGAGCTACCTGCACGCTGCTCACTTCTGTAGTCAATGTAGTCACCTCTATGAGCAACCTGCACGCTGCACACTTCTGTAGTCACCTCTGTGAGCTACCTGCACGCTGCTCACTTCTGTAGTCACCTCCGTGAGCTACCTGGACGCTGCTCACTTTCTTTAGTCACTTCAGTGAGCTACCTGCATGCTGCTCACTTCTGTAGTCACCTCCGTGAGCTACCTGCACGCTGTTCACTTCTGTAGTCACCTCCGTGAGCTTCCTGCACGCTGCTCACTTCTGTAGTCACCTCCGTGAGCTACCTGCACGCTGCTCACTTCTGTAGTCACTTCCGTGAGCTACCTGCATACTGCTCACTTCTGTAGTCACCTCCTGAGCTACCTGCATGCTGCTCACTTCTGTAGTCACCTCCGTGATCTACCTGCACGCTGCTCACTTCTGTAGTCAATGTAGTCACCTCTGTGAGCAACCTGCATGCTGCAAACTTCTGTAGTCACCTCTGTGAGCTACCTGCACGCTGCTCACTTCTGTAGTCACCTCCGTGAGCTACCTGCAAGCTGCTCACTTACTTTAGTCTCTTCAGTGTGCTACCTGCATGCTGCTCACTTCTGTAGTCACCTCCGTGAGCTTCCTGCACGCTGCTCACTTCTGTAGTCACCTCTGTGAGCTACCTGCATGTTGCTCACTTCTGTAGTCACCTCCGTGAGCTTCCTGCATGCTGCTCACTTCTGTAGTCACCTCCGTGAGCTACCTGCACGCTTTTCACTTCTGTAGTCACCTCCATGAGCTACCTGCACGCTGTTCACTTCTGTAGTCACCTCCGTGAGCTTCCTGCACGCTGCTCACTTCTGTAGTAACCTCTGTGAGCTACCTGCACGCTGCTCACTTCTGTAGTCACCTCCATGAGCTACCTGCATGCTGCTCACTTCTGTAGTCACCTCCTGAGGTACCTGTATGCTGCTCACTTCTGTAGTCACCTCCGTGATCTACCTGCACGCTGCTCACTTCTGTAGTCAATGTAGTCACCTCTGTGAGCAACTTGCACGCTGCACACTTCTGTAGTCACCACTGTGAGCTACCTGCACGCTGCTCACTTCTGTAGTCACCTCCGTGAGCTACCTGCACGCTGCACACTTCTGTAGTCACATCTGTGAGCTACCTGCACGTTGCTCACTTCTGTAGTCACTGTAGTCACCTCTGTGAGCTACCTGCACGCTGCTCACTTCTATAGTCACCTCCGTAAGCTAATGTACACTGCTCCCTTCTGCAGTCACCTCCGTGAGTACCTGCACGCTGCTCACTTCTGTAGTCACTGTAGTCACCTCCGTGAGCAACCTGCAGGCTGCTCACTTCTGTAGTCACCTCCGTGAGCTACCTGCACGCTGTTCACTTCTGTAGTCACCTCCGTGAGCTTCCTGCACGCTGCTCACTTCTGTAGTCACCTCCGTGAGCTACCTGCACGCTGCTCACTTCTGTAGTCACTTCCGTGAGCTACCTGCATACTGCTCACTTCTGTAGTCACCTCCTGAGCTACCTGCATGCTGCTCACTTCTGTAGTCACCTCCGTGATCTACCTGCACGCTGCTCACTTCTGTAGTCAATGTAGTCACCTCTGTGAGCAACCTGCATGCTGCAAACTTCTGTAGTCACCTCTGTGAGCTACCTGCACGCTGCTCACTTCTGTAGTCACCTCCGTGAGCTACCTGCAAGCTGCTCACTTACTTTAGTCTCTTCAGTGAGCTACCTGCATGCTGCTCACTTCTGTAGTCACCTCCGTGAGCTTCCTGCACGCTGCTCACTTCTGTAGTCACCTCTGTGAGCTACCTGCATGTTGCTCACTTCTGTAGTCACCTCCGTGAGCTTCCTGCATGCTGCTCACTTCTGTAGTCACTTCCTGAGCTACCTGCAAGCTGCTCACTTCTGTAGTCACCTCTGTGAGCTACCTGCATGCTGCTCACTTCTGTAGTCACCTCCGTGAGCTACCTGCACGCTGCTCACTTCTGTAGTCACCTCCGTAAGCTTCCTGCACGCTGCTCACTTCTGTAGTCATCTCCGTGAGCTACCTGCACACTGCTCACTTCTGTAGTCACCTCCGTGAGCTAACTGCATGCTGCTCACTTTCTTTAGTCACTTCAGTGAGCTACCTGCATGCTGCTCACTTCTGTAGTCACCTCCGTGAGCTACCTGCACGCTTTTCACTTCTGTAGTCACCTCCGTGAGCTACCTGCACGCTGTTCACTTCTGTAGTCACCTCCGTGAGCTTCCTGCACGCTGCTCACTTCTGTAGTAACCTCTGTGAATTACCTGCACGCTGCTCACTTCTGTAGTCACCTCCATGAGCTACCTGCATGCTGCTCACTTCTGTAGTCACCTCCTAAGGTACCTGTATGCTGCTCACTTCTGTGGTCACCTCCGTGATCTACCTGCACGCTGCTCACTTCTGTAGTCAATGTAGTCACCTCTGTGAGCAACTTGCACGCTGCACACTTCTGTAGTCACCACTGTGAGCTACCTGCACGCTGCTCACTTCTGTAGTCACCTCCGTGAGCTACCTGCACGCTGCACACTTCTGTAGTCACATCTGTGAGCTACCTGCACGTTGCTCACTTCTGTAGTCACTGTAGTCACCTCTGTGAGCTACCTGCACGCTGCTCACTTCTATAGTCACCTCCGTAAGCTAATGTACACTGCTCCCTTCTGCAGTCACCTCCGTGAGTACCTGCACGCTGCTCACTTCTGTAGTCACTGTAGTCACCTCCGTGAGCAACCTGCAGGCTGCTCACTTCTGTAGTCACTTTGGTGAGCTACCTGCATGCTGCTCACTTCTGTAGTCACCTCCGTGATCTACCTGCATGCTGCTCACTTCTGTAGTATCCTCCGTGACCTACCTGCACACTGCTCACTTCTGTAGTCACTGTAGTCACCTCTGTGAGCTACCTGCATGCTGCTCACTTCTGTAGTCACCTCCGTGAGCTACCTGCATGCTGCTCACTTCTGTAGTCACCTCCGTGAACTACCTGCATGCTGCTCACTTCTGTAGTCACCTCCGTGATCGACCTGCACGCTGCTCACCTCTGTAGTCACTGTAGTCACCTCCGTGAGCTACATGCACGCTGCTCACTTCTATAGTCACCTCCGTAAGCTAATGTACACTGCTCCCTTATGCAGTCACCTCCGTGAGTACCTGCACGCTGCTCACTTCTGTAGTCACTGTAGTCACCTCCGTGAGCAACCTGCAGGCTGCTCACTTCTGTAGTCACTTCGGTGAGCTACCTGCATGCTGCTCACTTCTGTAGTCACCTCCGTGATCTACCTGCATGCTGCTCACTTCTGTAGTCAATGTAGTCACCTCTGTGAGCAACCTGCACACTGCACACTTCTGTAGTCACCTCTGTGAGCTACCTGCACGCTGCTCACTTCTGTAGTCACCTCCGTGAGCTACCTGCATGCTGCTCACTTTCTTTAGTCACTTCAGTGAGCTACCTGCATGCTGCTCACTTCTGTAGTCACCTCCGTGAGCTACTTGCAAGCTGTTCACTTCTGTAGTCACCTCTATGAGCTACCTGCAGGCTGCTTACTTCTGTAGTCACTTCGGTGAGCTACCTGCATGCTGCTCACTTCTGTAGTCACCTCCTGAGCTACCTGCATGCTGCTCACTTCTGTAGTCACCTCCGTGAGCTACCTGCACGCTGCTCACTTCTGAGGTCACCTCCGTGAGCTTCCTGCACGCTGCTCACTTCTGTAGTCACCTCCGTGAGCTACCTGCATGCTGCTCACTTCTGTAGTCACCTCCTGAGCTACCTGCATGCTGCTCACTTCTGTAGTCACCTCCATGATCTACCTGCACGCTGCTCACTTCTGTAGTCAATGTAGTCACCTCTGTGAGCAACCTGCACGCTGCACCCTTCTGTAGTCACCTCTGTGAGCTACCTGCATGCTGCTCACTTCTGTAGTCACCTCCACGAGCTACCTGCATGCTGCTCACTTTCTTTAGTCACTTCAGTGAGCTACCTGCATGCTGCTCACTTCTGTAGTCACCTCCGTGAGCTACCTGCACGCTGTTCACTTCCTTAGTCACCTCTATGAGCTACCTGCACGCTGCTCACTTCTGTAGTCACTTCGGTGAACTTCCTGCATGCTGCTCACTTCTGTAGTCACCTCCTGAGCTACCTGCATGCTGCTCACTTCTGTAGTCACCTCCGTGAGCTACCTGCACGCTGCTCACTTCTGTAGTCACCTCCGTGAGCTTCCTGCATGCTGCTCACTTCTGTAGTCACCTCTGTGAGCTACCTGCACGCTGCTCACGTCTGTAGTCACCTCCGTGAGCTACCTGCATGCTGCTCACTTCTGTAGTCAATGTAGTCACCTCTGTGAGCAACCTGCACGCTACACACTTCTGTAGTCACCTCTGTGAGCTACCTGCACGCTGCTCACTTCTGTAGTCACCTCCACGAGCTACCTGCATGCTGCTCACTTTCTTTAGTCACTTCAGTGAGCTACCTGCATGCTGCTCACTTCTGTAGTCACCTCCGTGAGCTACCTGCACACTTTTCACTTCTGTAGTCACCTCTGTGAGCTACCTGCATGCTGCTCACTTCTGTAGTCACTTCGGTGAGCTACCTGCATGCTGCTCACTTCTGTAGTCACCTCCTGAGCTACCTGCATGCTGCTCACTTCTGTAGTCACCTCCGTGAGCTTCCTGCACGCTGCTCACTTCAGTAGTCACCTCCTGAGCTACCTGCACGCTGCTCACTTCTGTAGTCACCTCCGTGAGCTACCTGCATGCTGCTCACTTCTGTAGTCACCTCCGTGAGCTACCTGCACGCTGCTCACTTCTGTAGTGACCTCCGTGAGCTTCCTGCACGCTGCTCACTTCTGTAGTCACCTCCGTGAGCTACCTGCACGCTGCTCACTTCTGTAGTCACCTCCGTGAGCTACCTGCATGCTGCTCACTTTCTTTAGTCACTTCAGTGAGCTACCTGCATGCTGCTCACTTCTGTAGTCACCTCCGTGAGCTACCTGCACGCTGTTCACTTCTGTAGTCACCTCCGTGAGCTACCTGCATGCTGTTCACTTCTGTAGTCACCTCCGTGAGCTTCCTGCACGCTGCTCACTTCTGTAGTCACCTCTGTGAGCTACCTGCACGCTGCTCACTTCTGTAGTCACCTCCATGAGCTACCTGCATGCTGCTCACTTCTGTAGTCACCTCCTGAGCTACCTGCATGCTGCTCACTTCTGTAGTCACCTCTGTGATCTACCTGCATGCTGCTCACTTCTGTAGTCAATGTAGTCACCTCTGTGAGCAACCTGCACGCTGCACACTTCTGTAGTCACCTCTCTGAGCTACCTGCACGCTGCTCACTTCTGTAGTCACCTCCGTGAGCTACCTGCACGCTGCTCACTTTCTTTAGTCACTTCAGTGAGCTACCTGCATGCTGCTCACTTCTGTAGTCACCTCCTGTGAGCTACCAGCATGCTGCTCACTTCTGTAGTCACCTCTGTGAGCTACCTGCATGCTGCTCACTTCTGTAGTCACTTCGGTGAGCTACCTGCGTGCTGCTCACTTCTGTAGTCACCTCCGTGAGCTACCTGCACACTGCTCACTTCTGTAGTCACCTCCGTGAGCTACCTGCATGCTGCTCACTTCTGTAGTCACCTCTGTGAGCTACCTGCACGCTGCTCACTTCTGTAGTCACCTCTGTGAGTGACCTGCACGCTGCCCACTTCTGTAGTCACCTCGGTGAGCTACCTGCACGCTGCTCACTTCTGTAGTCACTTCGGTGAGTTACCTGCACGCTGCTCACTTCTGTAGTCACCTCTGTGAGCTACCTGCACGCTGCCCACTTCTGTAGTCACTTCAGTGAGCTACCTGCATGCTGCTCACTCCTGTAGTCACCTCCGTGAGCTACCTGCACGCTGTTCACTTCTGTAGTCACCTCTGTGAGCTACCTGCATGCTGCTCACTTCTGTAGTCACTTCGGTGAGCTACCTGCACGCTGCTCACTTCTGTAGTCACCTCCGTGAGCTACCTGCACGCTGCCCACTTCTGTAGTCACCTCCGTGAGCTACCTGCATGCTGCTCACTTCTGTAGTCACCTCAGTGAACTACCTACACGCTGCTCACTTCTGTAGTCACCTCAGTGAGCTTCCTGCACGCTGCTCACTTCTGTAGTCAGCTCCGTGAGCTACCTGCACGCCGCTCACTTCTGCGGTCACCTCCGTGAGCTACCTGCACGCTGCTCACTTCTGTAGTCACCTCCGTGAGCTACCTGCATGCTGCTCACTACTGTAGTCACCTCCATGAGCTACCTGCCTGCTGCTCACTTCTGTAGTCAGCTCCGTGAGCTACCTGCACGCCGCTCACTTCTGCGGTCACCTCCGTGAGCTACCTGCACGCTGCTCACTTCTGTAGTCACCTCCGTGAGCTACCTGCACGCTGCTCACTTCTGTAGTCACCTCCTGAGCTACCTGCATGCTGCTCACTTCTGTAGTCACCTCCGTGAGCAACCTGCTTGCTGCTCACTTCTGTAGCCACCTCCTGAGCTACCTGCATGCTGCTCACTTCTGTAGTCACCTCCGTGAGCTACCTGCACGCTGCTCACTTCTGTAGTCACCTCCTGAGCTACCTGCATGCTGCTCACTTCTGTAGTCACCTCTGTGATCTACCTGCATGCTGCTCACTTCTGTAGTCAATGTAGTCACCTCTGTGATCAACCTGCACGCTGCACACTTATGTAGTCACCTCTGTGAGCTACCTGCACGCTGCTCACTTCTGTAGTCACCTCCGTGAGCTACCTGCACGCTGCTCACTTTCTTTAGTCACTTCAGTGAGCTACCTGCATGCTGCTCACTTTTGTAGTCACCTCCGTGAGCTACCTGCACACTGTTCACTTCTGTAGTCACCTCTGTGAGCTACCTGCACGCTGCTCACTTCTGTAGTCACTTCGGTGAGCTACCTGCATGCTGCTCACTTCTATATTCACCTCCTGAGCTACCTGCATGCTGCTCACTTCTGTAGTCACCTCCGTGATCTACCTGCACGCTGCTCACATCTGTAGTCACCTCCGTGAGCTTCCTGCATGCTGCTCACTTCTGTAGTCACCTCTGTGAACTACCTGCACGCTGCTCACTTCTGTAGTCACCTCCGGAGCTACCTGCACGCTGCTCACTTCTGTAGTCACCTCCGTGAGCTACCTGCATGCTGCTCACTTCTGTAGTCACCTCCGTGAGCTACCTGCACGCTGCTCACTTCTGTAGTCACCTCCGTGAGCTACCTGCACGCTGCTCACTTCTGTAGTCACCTCCGTGAGCTACCTGCATGCTGCTCACTTCTGTAGTCACCTCCGTGAGCTACCTGGACGCTGCTCACTTTCTTTAGTCACTTCAGTGAGCTACCTGCATGCTGCTCACTTCTGTAGTCACCTCCGTGAGCTACCTGCACGCTGTTCACTTCTGTAGTCACCTCCGTGAGCTTCCTGCACGCTGCTCACTTCTGTAGTCACCTCCGTGAGCTACCTGCACGCTGCTCACTTCTGTAGTCACCTCCGTGAGCTACCTGCATACTGCTCACTTTTGTAGTCACCTCCTGAGCTACCTGCATGGTGCTCACTTCTGTAGTCACCTCCGTGATCTACCTGCACGCTGCTCACTTCTGTAGTCAATGTAGTCACCTCTGTGAGCAACCTGCATGCTGCACACTTCTGTAGTCACCTCTGTGAGCTACCTGCACGCTGCTCACTTCTGTAGTCACCTCCGTGAGCTACCTGCAAGCTGCTCACTTACTTTAGTCTCTTCAGTGAGCTACCTGCATGCTGCTCACTTCTGTAGTCACCTCCGTGATCTACCTGCACGCTGCTCACTTCTGTAGTCACCTCCGTGAGCTTCCTGCATGCTGCTCACTTCTGTAGTCACCTCCGTGAGCTACCTGCACGCTGCTCACTTCTGTAGTCACCTCCTGAGCTACCTGCATGCTGCTCACTTCTGTAGTCACCTCCGTGAGCTCCCTGCATGCTGCTCACTTCTGTAGTCACCTCCGTGAGCTACCTGCAAGCTGCTCACTTACTTTAGTCTCTTCAGTGAGCTACCTGCATGCTGCTCACTTCTGTAGTCACCTCCGTGAGCTACCTGCACCCTGTTCACTTCTGTAGTCACCTCTGTGAGCTACCTGCACACTGCTCACTTCTGCAGTCACTTTGGTGAGCTACCTGCACGCTGCTCACTTCTGTAGTCACCTCCTGAGCTACCTGCACGCTGTTCACTTCTGTAGTCACCTCCGTGAGCTACCTGCACGCTGCTCACTTCTTTAGTCACCTCCGTGAGCTACCTGCACGCTGCTCACTTCTGTAGTCACCTCCGTGATCTACCTGCACGCTGCTCACTTCTGTAGTCACCTCCGTGAGCTACCTGCACGCTACTCACTTCTGTAGTCACCTCCTGAGATACCTGCATGCTGCTCATTTCTGTAGTCACCTCTGTGATCTACCTGCATGCTGCTCACTTCTGTAGTCAATGTAGTCACCTCTGTGATCAACCTGCACGCTGCACACTTATGTAGTCACCTCTGTGAGCTACCTGCACGCTGCTCACTTCTGTAGTCACCTCCGTGAGCTACCTGCACGCTGCTCACTTTCTTTAGTCACTTCAGTGAGCTACCTGCATGCTGCTCACTTTTGTAGTCACCTCCGTGAGCTACCTGCACACTGTTCACTTCTGTAGTCACCTCTGTGAGCTACCTGCACGCTGCTCACTTCTGTAGTCACTTCGGTGAGCTACCTGCATGCTGCTCACTTCTATATTCACCTCCTGAGCTACCTGCATGCTGCTCACTTCTGTAGTCACCTCCGTGATCTACCTGCACGCTGCTCACTTCTGTAGTCACCTCTGTGAGCTTCCTGCATGCTGCTCACTTCTGTAGTCACCTCCGTGAGCTACCTGCACGCTGCTCACTTCTGTAGTCACCTCCTGAGCTACCTGCACGCTGCTCACTTCTGTAGTCACCTCCGTGAGCTACCTGCACGCTGCTCACTTCTGTAGTCACCTCCGTGAGCTACCTGCACGCTGCTCACTTCTGTAGTCACCTCCGTGAGCTACCTGCACGCTGCTCACTTCTGTAGTCACCTCCGTGAGCTACCTGCACGCTGCTCACTTCTGTGGTCACCTCCGTGAGCTACCTGCACGCTGCTCACTTCTGTAGTCAATGTAGTCACCTCTGTGAGCAACCTGCACGCTGCACACTTCTGTAGTCACCTCTGTGAGCTACCTGCACGCTGCTCACTTCTGTAGTCACCTCCGTGAGCTACCTGGACGCTGCTCACTTTCTTTAGTCACTTCAGTGAGCTACCTGCATGCTGCTCACTTCTGTAGTCACCTCCGTGAGCTACATGCACGCTGTTCACTTCTGTAGTCACCTCCGTGAGCTTCCTGCACGCTGCTCACTTCTGTAGTCACCTCCGTGAGCTACCTGCACGCTGCTCACTTCTGTAGTCACCTCCGTGAGCTACCTGCATACTGCTCACTTCTGTAGTCACCTCCTGAGCTACCTGCATGGTGCTCACTTCTGTAGTCACCTCCGTGATCTACCTGCACGCTGCTCACTTCTGTAGTCAATGTAGTCACCTCTGTGAGCAACCTGCATGCTGCACACTTCTGTAGTCACCTCTGTGAGCTACCTGCACGCTGCTCACTTCTGTAGTCACCTCCGTGAGCTACCTGCAAGCTGCTCACTTACTTTAGTCTCTTCAGTGAGCTACCTGCATGCTGCTCACTTCTGTAGTCACCTCCGTGATCTACCTGCACGCTGCTCACTTCTGTAGTCACCTCCGTGAGCTTCCTGCATGCTGCTCACTTCTGTAGTCACCTCCGTGAGCTACCTGCACGCTGCTCACTTCTGTAGTCACCTCAGTGAGCTACCTACACGCTGCTCACTTCTGGAGTCACCTCAGTGAGCTTCCTGCATGCTGCTCACTTCTGTAGCCACCTCTGTGATCTACCTGCCTGCTGCTCACTTCTGTAGTCACCTCCGTGAGCTTCCTGCATGCTGCTCACTTCTGTAGTCACCTCCGTGAGCTACCTGCACCCTGTTCACTTCTGTAGTCACCTCTGTGAGCTACCTGCACGCTGCTCACTTCTGTAGTCACTTTGGTGAGCTACCTGCACGCTGCTCACTTCTGTAGTCACCTCCTGAGCTACCTGCACGCTGTTCACTTCTGTAGTCACCTCCGTGAGCTACCTGCACGCTGCTCACTTCTTTAGTCACCTCCGTGAGCTACCTGCACGCTGCTCACTTCTGTAGTCACCTCCGTGATCTACCTGCACGCTGCTCACTTCTGTAGTCACCTCCGTGAGCTACCTGCACGCTGCTCACTTCTGTAGTCACCTCCGTGAGCTACCTGCCTGCTGCTCACTTCTGTCGTCACCTCCGTGAGCTACCTTTATTCAGCACGATAGAATCATCAGGAAAAGGCAGAGGCTTTTCAATGCCTTCACCATCAGGACCTGCTCCTTGCATTGGAGTTTCAGAGCTTGCAGATCGAGTTGCTGAAGTCTCTCTACAAACGCGACCACTTCCAAGGCCGCCAACCATATTGTGCAACAGAGGGAACGTTGTATTTGACAAATTCTCCGTTTTTTTTTTTTTTTTGATCACACAACCTCCTCTTGAGAGCGTTCACTGCCCCCAACTCTTGACCTTTTTGTATTACTTTGTAGCCAATCAGAGATAATCTCGATGGTCAATAGAAGTCGAAAATACCATTCATGCACTTTACCTATTTTGTATTGTATTGAATTGTATTGTATTTATATAGCGCTTAGGCACCTGGGCACATTTCTTAGAGAGCAGTCATGGTCACAATACAGGCATGGTATTAACACAATTTACAGGGAGATGTTCACAAGGGAGCTAAAGTATACAGAGACAATCAGGGTATGACTCATTGGCACTTTTATTTGAACAAAAGTGACGGACTAATAATTGCAGTCGCCGGCCAAGAATGCATTAGTTACAAGGACAGTGAGGCCTGGATACAGGGCTGGAAGCAAGGCGTCTTATGCCACCAGTGAGTTGAATGATGCCAGAGCTCATCCTGTTTACTGTACACACTGTCAATACGAAAGGAGAGAGAGGGAATTGCCAAAGCGCGTCTAGCCTGAAAAAAACAAAGTTACACGAAATCACAGCCTGGACACAGTATAAGGTGTCTGTGAACCTGAACCAAAGTCATGTAGTCAACATGCAGCGTTTGCCGAATGCCTCACCTAAAGTTAATAACTTGTTCACAATGTCTATGCAAGAACAGTACTTGTACAAGTTGAATCAGCTCCATAAAAAGAATCCCACTCACTACTCACAACAAACAGCTTACAGCCTCACAGCCCCTTCCCGTACGTGCGCTGGTGCGCGCGCACACGATTTGTGGGCAGGGCTTCACAGAATCTGATAAAAGGCAAAATAAAGGTGCTTTGGCACAAGAAAATGTTCAAGATGCATTAGAGTCCTTTTAGAGTCCAACTCAAGTAGGGTGGCAGTGCTGCAAGAAAGCAAACCTTGATTGGATGGGGTTTTGCACGTAGACAGCACGAATACCAAAGGCTGCAGCAGTCCTCCTTACCTAACAGCCGCTTCCGGGCACCTTCCTGGTGCGCACGCAATGGTGCACGGATGTCTCTATATGTAGTAGAGCATGAGATTTGTGGGTGGGCCTTCACAGTATCTTGATTGGATGGGGCTTTGCACGTAAACAGCACAAACACCAAAGGTTGCAGCAGTCCTCCCAGCCTAACAGCCACTTTTGGGCCACTTCCCTGTTCATTATTGTTTCTTTGTTTGTTTTATTCATTTTTTGTGCGCGCCAGACCCAGGAGTAACAGGGTACAGTGACAAGAAGATGCGAGATTTACAAGGGAACATCATAGCACAGTCAGTGTACATTAGAAATTACAGTAGGGTCACAAGGTTGCATCATAGCACAGTGTACATTAGAAATTACAGTAGGGTCACACAAATAATTACAAAATATACAAGTTTAAGTAGGTCAATCAGAATTCCAGCTATATGGAATGAAGGTCTAGTGATATATATTAGTAGGAGGTAGGTAACACCGGTCAACTGAGGTCAGTCGAGGTAAGGAATTGAATGACTTTTTTCCTGAAATAAAGGTAGGGCAGGTCCGCTCTAAGGTCTTGTGCTAGTGAGTTCTAGGTTTTAGCTGCCTTAACTGGGAAACTGTTTCCTCCAATAGTAGTGAGTCTAAAGTTCGGTATTGTCAAGAAATTGGAGTTGCCAGCTCTAGTTGGTCTAAGAGATGTTCTCCTGTGGAATTTGTCAGACAGGTAACTAGGGGCAGAGTTATTAAGGGCTTTGTGGGTCAGTGATAGCATCTTAAGTTGTATTTTGTTCTCCGTGGTCAACCAGTTATGATGTCGACTGGTGGTAGAGATATGGGACCTTTTATTAATGCCTAGTGCTGCTGTCAAAGCATTATTTTGTAATGTCTGTAGTCTTTGGGTTATTTTTTTATTAGCTCCAGAGTATAGAGCATTACAATAATCAATTCTGGAGAGAATTAAGGCTCTAGCCAAAATTAGGCAGCTCTTATTGGAAAGGAATGGTTTACCGGCTCTTATCAGTTTGCACGTGTAGGCCGTAGAGGATGCAAGGGATTTTAGCTGTTTATCAAGTGATAGGGTATAATCAAGATAGAATCCCAAGGTTTTCACATCCTTGGATACTTGGATGATGTTCCCATCTATGTTGAAAGAGGAGAATTCCTGACCTAGTTTTTTGATATTGGCTTGGGTACCCAGGATTCCTTAAACATGTTGTCATCAGTGATGTCAGTCAATCAGTACCCTTCCTGGAGAGCTATTAATGTTCTCCATGGTCTATCTTCATCATCCACTCCTTCAAGCATCACCATTTCCCTTCGTACTATGGCTGCTTCTAATTTCATAGGGCTAGTTTGTCCCCCCTCTTCATCCACAGGCATGTGTGGTCTGAACAAAAACTCATCAGATATTCTCACAATTTTCCCCACTAAGCCAGATAGCCATGTCAATAGAATGTTCACCCCATATAGAAACACTTCTGGATCTACTGGAAAACCTCGCAGAACCACTTGCCCTGTAGATGCCAGTATAAATTCACCCATGTTTAAATGGTGTATTCCTGGAGTGGAGCACACTATCCCTTAATCAGTAAATGAAATTGTCATATTAGGTTTTGTCATAAAATCTCTTTCCAAAATGTTAACTGGTGTCTGTCGTGAGTATGAAAAAGGAACAGACATGTCACATTCTCCTATAGAGACTGGTAATTTGTCGGTAAAAGGAACTCGACTTGTAGCTCCAGAAAACCCTTGAGCATTCATGGCAATTCCTGACATTGGATATTTTCCCTATTGTATAAATGAACAAGTAGCCCCAGTGACTACTAGAAAAGAAAAAGGTTTGCCTCCCATCGTTACATTGACCCTTAGTTCCCCTTGGGGGTCTGGTGTCACAGATAGTACTGACCACATCAAATATCCCTATGAGCTGTCCTATTGTGGGTGAATGCTCATCCCCGTCCCTGTGAAAGGCTTTTCCTCCTTCCATAATGACACCTCCTATCCTGGGTGTCAGCACTTGTCCTGTATGTGCATACTTATGTGTTTGCCTGAGGGCTTGTTGCGGCTGCCCTTCTGGTGAATTCATTTGCACTCGCTTTATCTGTTGTACCTGCTGTACTTGTGGTGCTTGTGTGTGATATACTGTGTGATCTTCGTCAAACCCTTCCCTAGTTTGTGTGCTATATGGTGGAGGGTAAGCTGTCCCCCTCTTGAGAATTGCCCATTCTATACATTTCCTTGGCTCCCACATACGTGTGCAATGTGCCCTGTCATCCCACAAGTCCAACATACTAGGGTTGCTTGCCTAATAAGTCCTCCCTGGGTGCTCTGGTTCTCATGCTGTGTATTCTGGAATCCCCCTCTTCCTCTATAACCCATACCTCTACCTGGTGGCACAAACCCATATCCACCTTGGTCCATCGAGCGCTGATCATTTGCCTGCTATGCATCCATTGCTTCCTGCATTCTCAATCCTTCTCTGCTCGTCAATACCGCCTCTTCTATGGCGTATTTTGACAATTTCTTCTGAACTAACTTGGCTTCCTCGATTTTTCTAGCCTCATCTTTGTTTCTATTTTTCTCCTGCAGTAGCCACAAGTGATGCAATATTGTCAACTATATCTCAGGCCACGGTTTTGCTTCCATCCCCACCTGTTTCTTCATCTGCCTCTTTACCGGCTCAGACAACCCCTGACATAAAATGTGGTAAAATAATGCCACAGTTTTTTTCCCACAGCTCTTGAGTTTCAAGCTGCCATTTCTCTTGAATATCCTGAATATAAGCAATAGGGTATTCATCTTCCTTCATCTTACGTGGCATAATAGCACCCATATCTGATATAGCGAGATACTGCACCCTAAGAGCCCTCCACGGATCTGCTCTACAATTATTAAACAAAACTCTGTTGTGCGCTGTGTTTTGTGCTGTCACACTTGAATACCCCGCTCTCCTCCATTTCTCATTGGCTCTCTCCCCAAGAATAGCTGCTAGGAGACCCTTAATGTCCCCTATGGCTAGCGTGTTTCCCCCTGTCATTTTTATTAACTCTATCCATTTTCCAGCACCCGAAGTCAAACTCGGAAGCTTGCACCTTAAATGATCCTTTTCCATCTGTGGCCATGGAATATACTGTTTCCTTGCTCCCCCTTTTTCCAATATGGGAATCTCTGTGAACCCCAGGTCGGTTCCCATTGTTAGTCTATCTATCTATTTATTTATTTATTTATTTATTTATTTATTCACATTTGTAGAGCGCAAAGCAGCACTTAGGCATCGTGGCACTAGTTACATAGAGGGTTTACAGGCTTCGTTACATAGTACAGAAGACATAGTAAAAATGCTAGCAGTACATTCTTAGTTACAGGGAAAAAATCAGGCAGATGCACACTTAACATATAGAGGACTGGTACCAGTCGGTAGAGAAGGGGTTAGTTGAAGATGGAGGTTTTTAAGGCTTTGCTGAATTCCAGGAGGGAAGGTTCCGCTCTTAGTGAGTTATGGAGGCCATTCCATAATTTGGGAGCAATGTGAGGGAATCCAATGCCTCCTGCTCTGTTCCTTTTTATGGTGGGATTGCAGAGTTTGTTGGAGTGACATAGGGCCTCATTACGAGTAGCCCGGTAAAAACAGAGAAGCGGCTCCGTGCTCGTATGAACCCGCTAATAGCGGGTGATTATGAGTGCGCGAGCACGCGCGTACCCCCATGCCGGTAATGGAAATACCGGCATGCTACTAAAGGCCCTTCATCCCCCCGATAGCGGCATCGCGGGACACGCCGATACCGGCACTGCCTAGGAGCAACCCCTAAATACCGGCCCGGTAATACCACCATGCTAATACCGGGTTCGCAAAACCGGACCCGGAAATAACGTCATCGCGCAGGAACTGGAAATGGGCCTGCGGCCATCTTTAAAAACACAATCCATTGCCATCCTCCCTAACCACCAGTCGATACTTGGAGAGCACAGTGGAAATCCATAGAGAATGTCAAAGTCTACCAGGAAGACCACCCCCCGGCTGCGCAAACAGCGTTACTCAGACGCAGAGCTGACCATGTTAGCGGACACTCTAGCTGCACATGCAGACATAATCCTATCCCACAACAAGAAGCGGGAGGTGCAGCAACAAAAGAGGCAAATCTGACAGGTGGTAGCCCGCAAGGTATCAGACGTAGGTGCCACCCCGCGCAGTGTGAGGGACTGCAGGAAGCGGTGGGAGGACCTCCGGTTGAGGGTACGCAATATCATGGCCAGCAATCGGAGGGAGGCCATGGCCACAGGCGGGGGCGCCCACCTCCTGCCAAATTGATGCCCTGGGAGGAGACGGCTAGCAGATTCATCAGTCCTGAGTCCATCGAGGCATTATGCGAGATGGAGACGGGTGCAGCATCAACCGCGGAAGGAGGTGAGTGACCCTTCAGATCCCTGTAGGGGAGACCATGACGTTGCACAAGTGAAGTGGTAGAGAGTCTAGGCGAGGCAATGCATGTCCTAACACCCACATGACCATTTCCAATTCCAGATTGTGGGACAAACGCTGCCACACTGAAATGCATGCTGAGTGCCAATCCCATATCCAACACACAGCCAACACACCTGGACCTTGCCCATGTGATACATCACACAAACCCAAAATCAACAGCACGCCACCTGCCATGCAGTGAATGCTAACATGCCCCATCTGAATACCCTGCGTGACACACCTGTAAGACATGAATGCATGATCAAATGAATAATGAACAGCACCATCTTATGCCTCTGCCATGTCACACCATCACTGATGCCATGCATCTCTTCTACCTCCCCCAGGCACCGATGAGGAAGAAGCAACCCAGGAGACCACCGCGAGGGCATCCACCTCACACCCTAAGAAGAGGGCAACAACCACCACCACCACCACTCCGCTGGAGGCAAGCAGGCCGCAGCCACTGCCAGTGTGCCTGTGCAAGCTGGGACACAGCCAGCAACACCTGCTGCGAGTGTGCCTGACACACTACTGACCCAGCAGGCCACACCCACACCTGTCCAAGGGGAGTACCTGGAAGCACCCGCCTCCACTGGGGAAGAACTTGATACCAGTGTGGATCCTGAGGGAGACACTGAGGGGACATGCCCGGCCACCCCGGGCCCCGTGCCCACCCCCTCGCCCCAACACCTGCAGTCACCCACCTGCAGTGAAGCTGATCCCTGCCTCCGTGACTGTGAGCTACCCACCTCTGAGGAGTACAGTCCTGAAAATGCCGTCCACGTGACTGCACAACCCACCACTCCAGCCCCCTCCAAAAACCTGGAGACACGATTGTCGATGATGGAGGCCCAACAGGAGGCCATGTTAGACCTACTCCGCCAGTACATAGCTGACAGGGAGGAAACCAGGCGGGGTATTGCCACACAATTGCGGGGACTACAGCGGCCATCAAAGCCAACACAGCCGCTGTTAATGCATTGGCTCGGCTAATGAGGGACTGCCTGGGGGCGGTGACACAGGTGCTGACTTCAATGCTGCTTCATATGCAGCAGCCACGGCTTGCATGAGGAGTGGAACCTGCCAGTGACTCACCTACTACCTCCACACCAGCTTCATCTGTCCCCATCAGCCCAGTGCGCCAGACACGTAGGAGTATAAGGCACACTGAAATGCCACCTCCGGACAGGAAGAAGTCCCGGAAGTAGTGTGGGGGGACAATGGGCGTGGGACACAAGGTTGTAGGTGAAAGGGTGCCTCTTGTGGAGTCTATTGGGGGTATTGGTGTTTGTTGGGGGGTCTGGGAGTTTGTTTTGGGGTCTGGGAGTTTGTTGGGGGGTCTGGGAGTTTGTTGGGGGGGTTAGGGCGGGGGGAGTGGGCACATTTTGGCTGTTGTAAATAATACACACGTTGTGATAAGAAAAATCCATGGCTGGACATTGTTATTTTCGTGTGCATCCATTTAATGTGTTACGGTATTCAGTGCCCAACTCCCAACATTCCCTGTGTGCATGTCCACATTGGCCCAGTGTCTGACTGACAGATGTCTTTCATAGACTCTGTGGGTCAGGAGTATTTGTGATTCTGTGCTTGGCGTACAACATGGCCATCCCATGCATCATGTACTAGCAGGGGGGCTACTTCACCTCCGTCTCCATCCTCATCATCCGCACCTGGGGCATGCATGTCAATGTCAGGTGGCAGTGGTACATTTCTCTGGACGCACATGTTGTGCAGCATGACACAGGCCATGGTGATCTTCGCCTCCTTCTCAGGCCTATATAGGAGTGCCCCACCAGACCTGCAGAGGCAGCGGAACCGTGCCTTCAACAGGCCAAAGGTCTGCTCAATCGCAACACGGGTACAGGTGTGCACACGATTGTACTCCTCTTCATGGCTGTTCTGCGGGTTCCACACAGGGGTAAGTAGCCACGGCCTCAAGGGATATCCTCCATCACCTGCAAGCAGATACAAATAGGTGTGTGTCACTCTGAACTGCCACCTTCAGGGAGCACAGTCATGGCAGCAGCTATTTGGTGTGGGCATGCACATATCTCTGTACGCATGCAAATGTGTCACCTAGATGCAATCTATACTGTCATGAGGTGTGTTAGTCTGGGTGGCGTTCAATAGATGATGCAGGGTGTAATCATGCATGCTGAGGCAGATGTGCTGTGGTAGTGCAACAATGTTTAGCCTCCAATTCATGCTGTATATTCTTCACTATGCATGGTCACACTGACCACATTGCCACAGTTGCCATCCTGTTCATTCATGCATTGCTTGCCATCACCATGGTGTCCAGGTTGTGCCTCTTACTTGTTGTCATCAATATGCATAATTTATGAAATGTGACCCAGTGATGTGTCATGTTCCATTTGGCCGGTTCAGGTCAGGAATGTTTAGTTCTGCATGCATTCCCCAATCACCGGCAATTGCCACCCAGGTGGAGTATGCCCCCCCTTTCCCACCCAGGTGGAGTATGCCCCCCCTTATGCATCCCTACACATCAGTACCCCAAAGCACTGCCATGGGACAGTTGTGCAACTCACCAAGCAGCCAGGCACGTGGCCCAGCATGTCGCTCCATGTGACAGGGAAGCGTGGAGTTGCCCAGTACCATGGCATTATGTGTTGATCCGAGAAATCGGGCGCAACAATGTGTGATGATCTTGCTGGAGTCACATACCATTTGCACATTGATGGAGTGGTATTGCTTGCGATTGCGGTACACCGCCTCTATGGCATGGGGGACTACCAATTCCACATGGGTGCAGTCGAGGGCACCAACACAATTGGGCATGCCTGCCAGTGCATGGAAGCCTACTTTGGTGTCGGCTATCTCCTGGGCAGTCCGTGGTAGGGATATGTGGGTGCTTGCGTGCTTCAGGAGGGCTTCCAGCACTTGGTTCAATATGCGTGAAAATAGTGGCTGTGAAATGCCATGCAGCTGCCCCACTGTGTGCTGGTAGGTGCCTATGGCCAGGCAGTGGAGCACAGACACCACCTTTAGTAGGTTGGGGATGGCAGTGCGTATTTCAATGAGGCTGGCAATGTCGTTCTATATCATGTCCACTATGGTGGTGATGGTGTCACGGTCCAACCGGTACAGGGTGTGGATCTGCTCAGGGGTTAGCTTAAAAGGGCTGGGTCTGATGCGAGGGATTGGTGGTTGCCTACGAGGCACTGCTGCCTGCGCTGGTGGTAATTGCTGGGCCTGTCTCACCCTCCTTCACCTCCTGCATCTCCTCTGTGCTGCCCTTTGTTGCTGCTGTAGTTGTTGTTGTTGCTGCTGTAGTTGTTGTTGTTGCTGCTGTAGTTGTTGTTGTTGTTGCTGTTGTTGCTGTAGTTGTAGCAGTATAGGCATGTCCTCCAGCGCCATGATTGCAACAGCTAGTGGTAGCATTTTGGTGTTGGAAGGGGCGTGGTGTGTGGGTGTGCTCATTTTATACTGGCCCAGCCTCCATTGACTCCACCTGTGGGAATTGTGTGCACCTGTGGCAGTTGCCTTGTATCCTGATTGCTGTTTGCGGGTGGTCCGCGATGCCTGTATGGCCGGCATCGTGCAGCCCGTGATTATCGGCTTTGCGATGACGGTATTTGCATGCCTGCGTGGGTTGGGATGGCCCCCTATTACCGGCATGCCGGTATTTTCTCCCCGACGGGGTGCATGTACGCGCCTATGCCGCTATTAGCGGCACCGTTATTTAGTTAAGTTTAGGTGCCGCTAATACCGGGTTTGCGGGTCGGAATACACCGGAGCGGTAAACGATGCCAGTATTACCATACCGGCATCATTTTTGCCTTACTGCCAACCTTGTAATGAGGCCCATAGTCTTTTCGGGCGCGTGGAGGCCTCTCGTGCAATGGTGTCAGAGAGGTAAGGTGGGGCATTAGAGTAAGGCACTTGTGTGTGAGTTTGAGGGTCTTGTACGTGATTCTGTCTTTTACAAGGAGCCAGTGTGCTTCACTCCTTGCTTGGGTGATATGTTACCTTATTGGAATGTTGAGCGCAGCTCTAAGAGCGTTGTTTTGAATAACTTGGAGCCTGTTTAGGGCTGTGTTTGGGGGTGCCTGCAAGGAGGACGTTTCAGTAATCAAGCTTAGCTCCTATGGTGGCTTTAGCTATAATAAGGCAGTTTTGTTTCGATAGATATGGCTTTATTTGATTGTTGAGTTTCGTGGTGTGTTCAGAGGCTGAGGCAATGGCATTAACTTGACGTGCCATGGATAAGGTGGAGTCAAGGTAGACACCTACAGGGTAATTCATGGAAATTTGCACAAAAGTGGCGCAGGCGGCTGGCGCACAGTGTTCCCGTGCGATAGACTGCGCCAGCCGCGTGCGATAAAATCCATTTCAGCGCACAGCGTATTCATGGATTTTAGCCTCCAAAACCAGCCGTGATGCAGAGTGGCGCAGGGACCCTGCAGCAGCGCCAGGTATGCCCCCAAAAACGCCCTTGCGCAAGGAAAAGGCATCAAAATCCCCAATCCAGCGCACAGGTCTGCGCCAACCCAAAACCAGTTTACCGGACTGCCAAAGAGCAAACGCCAAGCGGGGAACATGTATTACGGGTTTCGCGGTAACTTCCACACGCGAAAGGGCCAGTGCGAGTGTGGTACGTGTATAACTGGGCTTCGCGGGACGTTTCACACGCGATTGGCCTGGGTACGTGTATTTCAGGGGTGGCAGGAAGTTTGTCACGCGAATGGGCTCTGTACGTGTATTTCAGGGCTGCGCGGGAAGTCTCACACGCGAATGGGCTGGATACGTGTATTTCAGGGGTGCGCAGGAAGTCTCACACGCGATTGACCTGGGTACGTGTATTTCAGGTGTGCGCGGGAAGTTTCACACGCTGTAACGCTCACCTGATTCCCACGGAGGCGCTGATCCCGGCTGGGCTGCTATCGTTTCTTCAATTGAGAAGCGTAGAGCTCGGACGACACTCAGAACTGGGCTTCCTCTTATCGAATGCCTGACTTGCAGGGTAAGTTTTCTGCAGGTGGAAGAAAAAGGGTTAATCACCGTTTGATGGGATTCCTTCTCCCACCAATCGCCAGTTTCTCCCACAGCCTAGCTTTCTACTTGTCTTGGCGAGCTTTCACCTTAGGCGTATAAATGCTGGGCTCTCCATCCTGCATCTGGTGCAGGGGTGCGTGCATTCCAGTTACGTCACTGGATGAGTTCAGTGTTGAGGCTCAAGTCTTTTGCGGCCTTAGTTGTGGCACTGGTGCTGGGATGCCGAAGAGCGATGCCGCCGTTACTGCACGAGCGGATGCCTTTAAGTATACTGTAGTCTTTAGGCTTTAAAAGATGGGCACTTCAATAATGTCCCTTTTCCTTTGTTTCAGGCCTCGGGATGCTGTGGGCGTAGTTTTCCGTTGCCGCTGCACATGCCGATGCACGTAAGTATAATGTTCATTGGCAGCTTTTAATGGCACCTCTAATAATGTCCTTTTTCTAGTTTTCAGGTGCCGGGATGCTGCAGTTGATGCGGCCGCTTCTGCGCGTGCAAAAACTGGTAAGTTAAGATGAATGCGACTGCCTTCACCCGAACCCCTTTTTAATTATGTCCTTTGCCTTTCAGGTGCAGAGAATCTGCCGAAGAGAAGGCCGCGGTTAGCTCCGTTGCAATCACGGATGGATCAGGTAAGCAGGCGCGGCTGCGAGCGAGTTGCACTTTTCTAACCTTATGTTTATTCTTTGCAGGTTTTGCCGGTGACTGGATTCCGGGATCTGGTAAGTATTGTTCTGTGTCTTTCTTCATCCACAGGTTGCTGCGCGGAAGCTGAAGATGACTCTGGACCTGGAATGCAGGAGCCGACTCGGTGAGCGTCCTGCTGCTGCTGCAGAATAACGCGAAGCACGTGTTTTCCATCGGGCGTGGTTTAAATAGCAGAGAAGTGCTTCCAGTGTGTGTTCTTCCACCGGTTCCACCCAGGTAAGAAAAGAGTTACTGAATGGAGGGAATAGTTCCTCCCAGCCCTGATGGCTGGGGACTTCAACCAGACTGGATTGTTCTGGGTAAATATGCAGCATGGTCTGCCTCAGGTAAGTCCACCCAAGCATTATTACACTGTTTATCAATATGTGCACGGCGCCTAAGGCGGGACTGAAACCCTTCATGAGCATGGCGCCAAAGGCGCCAAGACACGATCCAAAGGGCCCCTGTAGGGGTCTGCTGGGTCCGGAGTAGTGGAAGACGGGTCTGCTTCTGAGGGCGCTGGGCCAGTCCTGGCCCCTCGGGAGTAGCGCCCATGACAGCACCCCCCCTCAAGGCCCCTCCCAAACTTGTCCTCCCCGGGGGTTTTGGTTTATCGGGAAAGGTTCAGTGAAATTTCTGGACTAGACGAGGAGCATGGACGTGGTCATAGGGTTCCCATGACCTTTCCTGAGGTCCGTAGCCTTTCCAGTCGATTAGGTAGAATAGCTTCGATCTGATGATTTTAGAGTCCAAAATGTCTTTTACTTCAAATTCGGGCTCCCCATTCACTTGAATGGGCTCTGGAGGATTGGTCAATCTGGTTCCAGGTTGCATGGGTTTCAAAAGAGATACGTGAAATACAGGATGTATTCTCATATGGGTTGGCAATTCTAATTTAACGGCCACTGGATTAATTATGGCCGTAATTGGATATGGTCCCAGGTATTTGGGGTTCAAGGTGCAAGGCCCTTTAAGCGATAAATGTTTTGTGGACAGCCCGACTTGATCCCCAACCTGGTATTGAGGGGCATTGCTTCGGTGTTGATCTGCTCCTTTTTAGTACCTCTCTTTAGCTTGTTGTAGATGCGCAGTCGCTTCCTTAAAAGCTTGGGTAATAACGGTGTGCAATTGATCCACGGCAGGTGTTCCAAGATCTTGAGGTGGATCAAGGTTGGAGGTTCGAGGATGAATCCCATACAAGATGTAGAAGGGACTCTTCCCGGTACCCGAATGAACTGAATTGTTGTAAGCATATTCAGCTATCCAAAGGATGTCCTTCCAGTTACTCTCCGACTTCTGTAGCATGCATCGTAAATATTGCTCGAGAGTCTGGTTTGTTCTCTCTGTTTGCCCGTCGGTCTGGGGATGATGGCTGGTCGAAAGTCTTACATCGATTTGAGCTAATCGACAACAGCTACGACAAAAGTGGGAAATAAACTGGCTGCCCCTATCTGAGATTAGTACTGACGGGAAGCCGTGTAGCCGGACGATGTTTTCAAGAAATACTTTGGCTAGGACTGATGCTGAAGGTAAGCCTTTTAGCGGAATGAAGTGGGCCATTTTAGAAAACAGGTCCACAATAACAAGAATGGTGTTGTACCCGGAACAGGAGGGTATGTCTGTGATGAAGTCCATGGAAAGGGTATGCCAGGGACCCGGTGGGATGTCTAATGGTTGCAGAAGACCATTCGGCCTCTTCTTCTTACCCTTGTTTTGAGCGCACACACCGCAGGACATCACAAATTCCTTTATATCTTTTCTCCACGAAGGCCACCAGAAGTGTCTCTTCACCTTTTCTATGGTTTTGGCAATGCCAGGGTGACCCTCAATTAATGAATCATGATAGCAGGAGATTACCTGTCTTTGTAAATCGGCGTGTGGTAGGAACAATCGTCCTTGAAAATAAGGCAAGTCATTGCTTACGGTGAAATCTGTTCCTTTTTGTAACCAGTTCAGTAAGTCTGGTGAGGTTACAAGTTGTTTAGTTTTTTCTTCAATATCCTCAATGGATTGTGAAGAAATCAGACCCACGATCCTTTGTTCAGGAATTATTGGTACAGGTTCTGGATTGGCAACGTTATCTCCCATTCCAATTCGGGAAAGAGCATCCGCTTTGCCGTTCTTGTTGCCGGGGCGATAAGTGATCACAAAGTCAAATTCAGCAAAGAATAGAGCCCAGCAAAGCTGTCTGGAGGATTGAGCCTTGGCGGTTTTCAGATACTGCAGATTTCGATGATCGGTGATCACTGTGACGGTGTGTCTGGCCCCGAGGAGATAATGCCGCCATGCCTTAAAGGCTGATTTAATCGCTAGAAGCTCTTTGTCTGTGATGGTGTAGTTGATCTCAGGCGCCGAGAACTTCCGAGACCAGAATGCCACAGGATGCAGTTGGTTAGTCTCTGGATCTCTTTGTGATAGGACTGCTCCCATTGCTAAGCTGGAGGCATCGGTTTCAACGATGTAAGGGAGGTCCGGGCGTGGGTGTTTCAGTATTGGCGCCGAGGTGAATTTAGCCTTTAGCTCTTGGAAGGCTTGTTCTGCTTCTGCGGACCATTCAAAGCGTTTATTTTTTCTTAAGAGGGCGGTGATGGGTTGTACCACTCGTGAAAACTATGGAATAAATCTACGGTAAAAATTGGCAAAGCCTAGCATGCTTTGAACGCCTTTCACGGAAGTAGGAGACAGCAATTTGAGGATAGCGTCTACTTTTCTCGAGTCCATGTGGACTCCTTTGGGTCTCAGAATAAATCCCAAAAATTCGACCTCAGTGACATGAAAAACACATTTTTCGAGCTTGGCAAAAAGTTTATGTTGGCAAAGTTTTTCAAGGACCGCCCTAACATGATTTCGATGGTCAGCTTCTGAAGATGAGTACACAAGAATGTCATCTATGTAGACGACAACGCAGACATCAATGAGCTCTCTGAGGACATCATTCATAAAATATTGGAAGGCGGCCGGTGCATTGCATAGTCCAAAGGGCATCACTTGGTAGTCAAATAGCCCATACTTAGTGCGAAAGGCCGTCTTCCATTCATCTCCTTCCTTGACCCGTACCAAGTGATAAGCTCCCCGGAGATCAAGCTTAGTATAAATACAGGCGTTTTTTACCTGGTCAAGGAGTTCCGGGATCAGAGGTAAGGGGTACCGGTTTTTTACTGTTATCTGGTTCAGAGCACGATAATCTATACAGGTTCTGAGGTTACCTTCTTTTTTTGGTACGAAGAACAGAGCCGAGGATGCAGGGGACTTCGACGGACGGATAAAGCCATTGGCCAGGTACTGGTCTAAATACTGTCGCAGATGAAGGTTCTCAGGCTCGGTAAGGGCGTAAATCCTACTGCAAGGGGGAGTTGCACCGGGTAGCAAATCTATCTGACAATCGTATGATCTGTGGGGTGGCAAGGTGTTAGCCTGTTCCTTTTGAAAAACATCTTGGAACTCTCGATACTCTAGAGGTAATTGTGGACCGTCAGCCGTTACTGATGCTAGGCCAATGTTGGGTCGTGGATAACAAGTTGGTGTGCACTCTGGGAACTTTATCGTCTTTGCTCGCCAATCAATCTGAGGATTGTGTTTCTCCAACCAAGGAATCCCTAGAATTACTTGGAATTGAGGAGCCTTGATCACGTCGAACACAATTACCTCCTGATGCCCGTCTTGGCCTAGTATCGTCACTTCAGTAGTGGTATGGGTCACTGGTCCGGAGGCGATTTCCGTCCCATCCACCGTGGTAATGACGTCTTTAACCACCTTTGGACAAAGAGGTAAGTTCATCCTGGAAGCCAATTCGCGGTCCACATAATTTCCAACTGCTCCGCTATCAATGTATGCCTTAATTGCATGCAAACGATCCGGTTGCTCTGGGTTTACGAGGACCATTGGCATTATGAAGTGCGAGGTCAAAGAACTGTTTTTTACGCTCGGCAAGCGGACCTCTACACTTGTCGGGCGAGGTCGTTTCCCGGCTCAGGCTTTTCAGAACTCTTATCAGAAGCTCCCACTGTCTTCTTAGGTGGTTTCACCGGGCAATCTCGAAGAAAATGTCCTGAATTTCCACAATAGAGACATAGTTGCATTTGTCGTCTCCTGTCGCGTTCTTTCTGGGTTAGGGGACCCTTTACAACCCCAATTTGCATAGGTTCGACGGCTTCAACTCCTTTGGTGTGACTTTGAGGCTTAGGGAACACTTGTGTTTCAAACCTGGATCGATCCGCCTTTCTGTTTTGTAGTCTGTGATCCAATTGGACCACGAAATCAATGTACTCTGAACAATCCTGAGGAGGATTCACTACCTGGGCAAGGACGTCTTTGAGTTCGCCACGCAAACCCCTGTGAAAAAGCGTGATTCTTTTGTCCTCAGGCCATCTGGTTTCCACGATTAGCCTATTGAATGATGCAATGTAGGCCAAAAGATCTTGATTGCCCTGTCGTAGGGAAAGGAGTTCGTTGTCCAGGGCCTGCCCCTGGGAATGCCTTGCAAAAAGTCTTTCCATATTTGCCTGGAAGGTCGGGAAATCACAAAGGATTGGGTCATCCTGTGTAACCAGAGGGATCGACCAATCAGTGGCACTGCCGCTAAGATACGAAAGCACAAAGGCTACATTAGTCTGGTCAGTCGGAAAGGCTGCAGGTCTACAAAGAAAGTGCAATCGGCATTGATTTATAAACACCGCAAACCTTTTAGGGTCACCAGAGAAGCGTTCAGGCGGTGCCAATGGCACATTTCCGGGTAGGTTGATTTTAACAGGATTGGCTGAAGCCGCTGGGATATAGCTCCCTCCTGAATTAGGTAGCGGGGTTTGCCCCGCTTGTGTCTGTAATAACTGTCTGGCGAGATCATCAGTTCGTTCGTTTGATATTATCAATTCCCTCCTATGGGCATTCATTTCCTGGCGGGCAGCATGAACTTCAGCTCTTAATTCCCCTAATAACTGGGCCAGTTGGTCTGTGTCGGAAGTTTCCATAGCGCCTGGGTAGGAGGTTATTGGTGGGCTTCGCATTCTGTAACGCTCACCTGATTCCCACGGAGGCGCTGATCCCGGCTGGGCTGCTATCGTCTCTTCAATTGAGAAGCGTAGAGCTCGGACGACTCTCAGGACTGGGCTTCCTCTTATCGAATGTCTGACTTGCAGGGTAAGTTTTCTGCAGGTGGAAGAAAAAGGGTTAATCACCGTTTGATGGGATTCCTTCTCCCACCAATCGCCAGTTTCTCCCACAGCCTAGCTTTCTACTTGTATCGGCGAGCTCTCACCTTATGCGTATAAATGCTGAGCTCTCCATCCTGCGTCTGGTGCAGGGGTGCGTGGATTCCAGTTACGTGGATGAGTTCAGTGTTGAGGCTCAAGTCTTTTGCGGCCTTAGTTGTGGCACTGGTGCTGGGATGCCGAAGAGCGATGCCGCCGTTACTGCACGAGCGGATGCCTGTAAGTATACTGTAGTCTTTAGGCTTTAAAAGATGGGCACCTCAATAATGTCCCTTTTCCTTTGTTTCAGGCCTCGGGATGCTGTGGGCGTAGTTTTCCGTTGCCGCTGCACGTGCCGATGCACGTAAGTATAATGTTCGTTGGCCGCTTTTAATGGCACCTCTAATAATGTCCTTTTTCTAGTTTTCCGGTGCCGGGATGCTGCGGGCTTTATATCCGTTGCCACTGCACGTGCCGATGCACGTAAGTATAATGATCGTTGGCCGCTTTTAATGGCACCTCTAATAATGTCCTTTTTCTAGTTTTCAGGTGCCGGGATGCTGCGGTTGATGCGGCCGCTTCTGCGCGTGCAAAAACTGGTAAGTTAAGATGAATGCGACTGCCTTCACCCGAACCCCTTTTTAATTATGTCCTTTGCCTTTCAGGTGCAGAGAAGCTGCTGAAGAGAAGGTCGCGGTTAGCTCCGTTGCAATCACGGATGGATCAGGTAAGCGGGCGCGGCTGCGAGCGAGTTGCACTTTTCTAACCTTATGTTTATTCTTTGCAGGTTTTGCCGGTGACTGGATTCCGGGATCTGGTAAGTATTGTTCTGTGTCTTTCTTCATCCACAGGTTGCTGCGCGGAAGCTGAAGATGACTCTGGACCTGGAATGCAGGAGCCGACTCGGTGAGCGTCCTGCTGCTGCTGCAGAATAACGCGAAGCACGTGTTTTCCATCGGGCGTGGTTTAAATAGCAGAGAAGTGCTTCCAGTGTGTGTTCTTCCATTGGTTCCACCCAGGTAAGAAAAGAGTTCCTGAATGGAAGGAATAGTTCCTCCCAGCCCTGATGGCTGGGGACTTCAACCAGACTGGATTGTTCTGGATAAATATGCAGCATGGTCTGCCTCAGGTAAGTCCACCCAAGCATTATTACACTGTTTATCAATATGAGCCCGGCGCCTATGGCGCCGGGACTGAAACCCTTCATGAGCCTGGCGCCAAAGGAGCCAGGACACGGTCCAAAGGGCCCCTGTAGGGGTCTGCTGGGTCCGGAGTAGTGGAAGACGGGTCTGCTTCCGAGGGCGCTGGGCCAGTCCTGGCCCCTTGGGAGTAGCGCCCATGACACACGCGATTGGCCTGGGTACGTGTATTTCAGGGGTGCGCGGGAAGTTTCACACGCAAATGGGCTGGGTACGTGTATTTCCGGGGTGCGCAGGAAGTCTCACACGCGAATGGGCTGGGTACGTGTATTTCAGGGGTGCGCGGGAAGTCTCACATGCGATTGGCCTGGGTACGTGTATTTCAGGTGTGCGCGGGAAGTTTCATATGCGATTGGCCTGGGTACCTGTATTTCAGGGGTGGGCGGGAAGTCTCACACGCGAATGGGCTGGGTACGTGTATTTCAGGGGTGCGCGGGAAGTTTCACACGCGATTGGCCTGGGTACGTGTATTTCAGGGGTGCGCGGGAAGTTACACACGGAATTGCCCTGGGTACGTGTATTCCAGGGGTGCACGGAAAGTTTCACACGCAAATGGGCTGGGTACATGTATTTCAGGGGTGCGCGGGAAGTTTCACAAGCGAATGGGCTGGGTACGTGTATTTCAGGGGTGCGCAGGAAGTTTCACATGCGACTGGGCTGGGTACGTGTATTACAGGGGTGCGCGGGAGGTTTCACACGCGAATGGGCTGGGTACATGTATTACGGGGGTGCCAAGGAGACCTACACGTGAATTGGCAGTGTGGGTCCTCCCAAGTGTACCCTCTACACCCTCCACGGCCCCTGCAGGCAGCCCACACCACAGGGGACTAACCTGCACCCCTGGTCATGTCCCGCAGGCAGCCCATTCACCATGGCCATGCCCCCCAGGCAAAGCCACATGTCACCTTGCACTACTGGCCACCAACTCATGTCCCCCTGCACCCCCACCCCCCAGCAGTGCAGGGCACCTGCCAGCAGGCCCCCAATCATGTCCCCCTGCACCCCACCCCCCAGCAGTGTGGGGTACCTGCCAGCAGGCCCCCAATCATGTCCCACTCATGTCCCCCTGCACCCCTACCCCCCAGCAGTGAGGGGCCCTGCCAGCAGGACCCCACTCATGTCCCACTCATGTCCCCCTGCACCCCCACCCCCAGCAGTCAGGGGCACCTGCCAGCAGTCACCCACTCATGTCCCCCTTCACCCCCACCCCCAGCAGTGAGGGGCACCTGCCAGCAGGCCCCCACTCATGTCCCACTCATGTCCCCCTGCACCCCCACCCCCCAGCAGTGAGGGGCACCTGCCAGCAGGCCCCCACTCATGTCCCACTCATGTCCCCCTGCGCCCCCCCCAGCAGTCAGGTGCACCTGCCAGCAGGCCACCACTCATGTCCCACTCATGTCCCACTGCACCCAACCCCCCAGCAGTCAGGGGCACCTGCCAGCAGACACACACTCATGTCCCACTCATGTCCCCCTGCACCCCCACCCCCAGCAGTCAGGGGCACCTGCCAGCAGGCACCCACTCATGTACCCCTGCACCCCCACCCCCAGCAGTCAGGGGCACCTGCCAGCAGGCCTCCACACATGTCCCCCAAACACCACGCCATGAATCTACAGACCCATGGCCCTAATGCCAACCCAAATCCCAACCCTCCACCCCCCAGTGCAAACACCCAACGATCCACTGCACCCACTCCCTAGTAAATCACCGATTCCATGATAGTCTGAAAAGAACCAGCATGCCCATCAGAAAATGTCCTACAGAGCCACACAGTTGCAACACATGACTGTGCCAATGCTCATGGAGACATGCACCAAACCATCACTGTACACCACACCAATAATGTAGAATAAATAAATGTATTAAAAAGTACAACAAATGTCAAAATGAAAAGCACACATGCAAAAGAAGAAATCATTTTTGAAATAAGAAAAAGAAAGTCAAATCCAAGCAAGAAAATAAATCCAAAAAATTAAAAAATATAAGTGGTGCATCCCCAAAGTCCATAGAACGAAATCCAAAGATGGAAAGCATAAAAAAACATTACTCCATGTGAATATGACTAAAAGAATGTATATACATGTCCTGAAAATTGAAAACGAAAGTCTGAAGGGTCCATTATCCCAAAAGCAAATCAAACCTACCAAGAACCCTATCTAAAATACAACTATATGCAAAAAGTGGAGCAAAGTCCGTGGACTCCAAATCATAATAATAAAGAAATGAAACCTAAACCTAAATAACTATACACAAAGGCGGCGGGCTAGTCCGACGGCTCACTGGTGATGTCATGGGCCAGGGCATCATCGAACTCCTGTTCAATGGCTTGGAACCGGGCATGTTCCCTGGCCCCGAGGTCTCACAGGGATAATGCGGTGTCCAGCTCCAACTCCCTGCGAATACCCTTGAGGCACTCAGCCTGCCTCACCGCCCTCCGCATGGAGTTCTCCGCCCTGACCATTGTGAGCCGTTCCTCCTCTGCCCACCGCCGCTCCGCACCTATCTGCTGGCCCAACCGCTCCCACACGGAAGACACTCCCATTCCAGGGTTCTCCTGCCCTCCGGCCAATGCCTGCCCCTCTGATGTTGATGGCCCCGAGCCATGATGCCTCCCACATCGAGGATAAAAAAGATATCTTGTATCAAAGACCCTGCAGCATTAATTGCTTGAAATTAACAATTGCAAAAGGGACAACCACCGAACAGAATCCACAGTTTGGGCAATGATATTGTCTATCTACTGAACCAGTATCATGCATATGTCCTTTTTGCACTCTACTCTATGACTCAGTCATTTTAGTGAAATGAAATGAACTAAACCCAATTTTCTTTGTGTTTCTTGTTTTTGTTCTGTGAATATAATTGTGTTAAAATACCTATGTATACTGTAATCTTTACCCAAAAAAAACTTTGTCTTCTCAATGTACCATGTGGATGTACTTATATTTTGTTCTACCCTTGGTTGAGATTATAACCTTGTTGATTTCTGGTTATGTGTTGTGTTTTTCTAAAAATATATGATTTTCACCGTCTTCTTGGAAGTAGGAAGTGATTGTCTTTTGTTCTTCCTAAATTGTATTGGTTATCTATTTCCTATTTCTCAAACACTGGAAGCATCATTGTAATATTTGTCCTTTGAAACATAGAGCAATTTCACTACTTGGGTGGACACATGAGAACAGCGGTTGACCTCACCTCAGGATTTCCACAATCTGGAAACCTCATAAAAATAATAATTAACTTTAAAGGAAAAAATATGAAAATAAATATTAGCAAGGGTACATTCTTCTGTTTAGATGGCCTCCCACGTCAAGCCTGCCGCTGCCTCCGACGCAACTGCCTCTGCCAGCACGACGGCATCCAGGCTGATGGAATCCACCGACGCCGCCGTGCATGTGCCCTGCCCGATGATGCCGTCACATCCTCTATCTGCTGGGGTCCAGTTGCTGGTGTGTCCACCCCTGCTGGCCCTCCGACTCCCGACTGTGGCAGGGATGGGATCCCCACCGAGCTGGCTGCGTTGGTCGGGGCAAGTCCACAGCGGGCCCTGGTGGCATCTGGGCCGGAAGACGGCATGGAGAACGACTGGCGCATAGCCTCCACAGAGAAGGAGAGGGTCGCCAGAGTGCCTGACACATGTAGGAAACCCCCGACAATGTTCACCCACAACTGGGCCACGTTGGCACGGTGCTCTTCGTGATAACGTGCATGCTCCCCCCGGAAAGCACGCACCTCATCACGAATGACACCCGTGCGCAACGAGGCACCAATCAGGACCTTCTCCATAAAGCCAGGGGTCCCCTCGTCCGCAGGTAGAGGAGTGTCAGATGACATGGACATCCCCCCTACCTGCGGACGGGCCTGGAATGGGGCATCCCTGCTGGTGCATGGTGGTGCAGTCACAGTGTCAGGGACAGTGACATGCAAAGGCCCCTCCACGGCGACCTGTGCTGCCTTCTGCCCCTGCCCATGGACTGCACCACTTGCACCAGCAGGGATGCCCCCACCAGACTCCATGTGCGGTTCAGTAGCGGCCTCCTCCTCCTCTGTGGAAACCACCAACCTGGATGGCTCCACACCGTCTTCCGCCATTGCAAGCCCCTGTGGGGGCTCACCCACCCCTTCGGCTGCAGCCGTGGGGGCATCCCCGCCGCTTTGCTCCACAGTGTCGTCTCTGCCCTCTTCTTCACTTGGCGCTGTGTAGAGGGAGATATAGAACACAAGCATCAGGGTACAGTACAATGGTCCCCTAGACAGGAAGCAATAGCAGATGAGTGGCACTGTCAAACATCACTTCCATCATGTCCCTCCACAACACATTGGTCAGTGCAGGCAAAACACATGCAGTAACAGGCATGGCGCATGCCATGGACATTAGCATACATGTCCAAGGGACTCTTGAAACATACAATGTTGGTTTGAAACTCACATGCATCATGGGTCATGCCTATCACATGCACACACCTCAACGTAGTTACATCCATCTGGACTCGTACACCCCAGACACAGTGGATACAAGGATGACTAGGCTGCATCACTGAATCCAAACATTGTCACAGACATGTGTCATGCATCCATGGCATTTACAAGTCACAGACATGCAGGTCAGACACACAGACATGGACACCATACATGTACATGGCATCAGCACCCATCCCTCACCCCACCCATGTCCAGGAACAGAAACTGGCATGCTTTCATGTGTCCATTCCGCATAGAGCTCCCCATGTTGCATTTCAACACATGCACCAACCATGTGGTTCACACATTACTGGTCCCACAGGCATGACCATGATGTCCCTGCACACACACATACGTACATGGCCCATGTCACACATACAGGCAGGTATCAGACAACCAGCACACTGCAATATGCCCTGTCTTACACGGCAATGCTTGGCCACTTACCGCACAACTCCAGACGGGTCTGCCTCTCAAGGATCTGGGTGTGGAGCGCTGGGCATACGCGTTCCAGGACCCTCAGCTGGATGGTACTCATGGTGTCCCGGCCCCCCTCCACGAGTCGCCGGGCCTTCATGAGGGTCCTGGATCTCAAGTCCTCCCAGCGCTTCCTCACTTGCTTGATGTTGCAGGTTGCCACCCCCTCCGCGTTGATGACAACCACAAAGTCGTCCCAGATCCTGTCCCGTCCTTCCTTGTTGGCGCGTGATGATCCAAAGAGGTCATCATAATGCCCCAGGACAAGCTCCACCAGGACACCAACTTCGGTGGCAGTGAAGCTGGTGCCCCTCTGCCTCTCTGGCTGGGGGTTGCTAGTGCTGCCAGATGGTGGTGTGCCCGACATGGCAACCCCAGAGGCAGGCGTGGGTGGGCAACTGGGTCCTGGGGCTGGGCTGTGGAGCAATGGTATCCCAGTAGGGAGTCTTCAAGTCCAGCAGGGGTGGACACAGCAACTGGATCCCTGCAGATGGCTGATGTGCAGGCACCAAATAGTAGGGCACGTGGCCAGCAGGCAGTCAGGCAGCAGCAGATGGCAGGTGGGAGGCTGCTTGGGGCTCTGGGGGGCAGTGATTCGGCCTTTTGGGCAGGAGCGTGGTCTTCCGTGTGTTTCCGCCTGGCCAGCTTGATACGGAGTGATTTGGCACGTGAAAAAATTGCACGTCAGCGTGTGATTCGAGGAAAGGCCCTTAGTGCGTAAGCGCGTCAGCACGCGATTTCCTTGGACCAAAGGTCCTTAGCGCGTAAGCGCGTCTGTGTCGTATTGTGCACGGGCGTTTCCCTTTCGCGTGTAGAACTTCCCGCGAACCCCGTAATACACGTACCCTGCAGAAATCACGGGTGAAACTTCCCGCGAACCCCAGTAATACACGTACCCCGCCCGCTCGCACAGGCCCAATATTCCTGGGGTTCGCGTGAAGTTTCACACGCGAAAGGGCCCTGTTGGAGCAGGGTACGTGTATTCCTGTGGTTCGCGTGAAGTTTCACATGCGAAAGGGCCCTGTTTGAGCGGGGTACGTGTATTCCTGTGGTTCGGGTGAAGTTTCACACGCGAAAGGGTCCTGTTGGAGCGGGGTATGTTTATTCCTGGGGTGCGCGTGAAGTTTCACACGTGAAAGGGCCCTGTTGGAGCGGGGTACGTGTATTCCTGGGGGGCACGTGAAGTTTCACACGCGAAAGGGCCCTGTTGGAGCGGGGTACGTGTATTCCTGTGGTTCGCGTGAAGTTTCACACGCGAAAGGGCCCTGTTGGAGCGGGGTACGTGTATTCCAGGGGTGCGCGTGAAGTTTCACACGCGAAAGAGCCCTGTTGGAGTGGGGTACGTGTATTCCTGGGGTTTGCAGGAAGTTTCACCTGCGATTGATGCAGGGTACGTGTATTACGGGGGTGCCGGGGAGTCCTACACGTGATTTGGCAGTGTGGGTCCTCCCAGGTGTTCCCTCTACACCCTCCACGGCCCCTGCAGGCAGCCCATACCACAGGGGACTACCCTGCACCCCTGGTCATGTCCCGCAGACAGCCCATCCACCATGGGCATGCCCCCCAGCAAAGCCACATGTCACCTTGCACTACTGATCACCAACTCATGTCCCCCTGCACCGCCACCCCCCAGCAGTGAGGGGCACCTGCCAGCAGGCCCCACTCATGTCCGACTCATGTTCCCCTGCACCCCCACCCCCAGCAGTGAGGGGCACCTGCCAGCAGGTCCCCACTCATGTCCCACTCATGACCCCTGCACCCCAACCCACCAGCAGTGAGGGGCACCTGCCAGCAGGCCCCCACTCATGTCCCACACATGTCCCCTTGCACCCCCACCCCCCAGCAGTGCGGGGCACCTGCCAGCAGGCCCCCACGCATGTCCCACACATGTCCCCCTGCACCCCACCCCCCAGCAGTGCGGGGCACCTGCCAGCAGGCCCCCACTCATGTCCCACACATGTCCCCCTGCACCCCCACCCCCCAGCAGTGAGGGGCACCTGCCAGCAGGCCCCCACTCATCTCCCACACATGTCCCCCTGCACCCCCACCCCCCAGCAGTGAGGGGCTCCTGCCAGCAGGCCCCCACTCATGTCCCCCTGCACCGCCCCCCAGCAGTGCGGGGCACCTGCCAGCAGGCCCCCGCTCATGTCCTTTTGCCCCCAGGTCATGACGATCCTAAATCATGGCCCTTATGGCCAGCCTACCCAGCACAAAGACCCAACCAAGTATGGCATCCACCCACATTGAAATGGCAATTACATGATACAACCCCAATGGCAAGTATTGTCGGAATTGAAACAATATTATGCCTCCTATCGCAACAATTGTAAGTGTATTGGCCTACACCAAGTTGTCTAAACATCATATGCGAACAAACTCCACGGCAAGGTCTTGACCTTAGAGAAAGTAATGTAAGTCGCCATCTTGTATTAAGCCGCCATTTTAGGTTCTCTTGTTAGATGGAAGTCACCCTGAACATCAAAATGGAGGCCGAATGACTTTTTGAGTAAGATACTGGCCGTTGTGACCTTCCGTACACATGAATAATTAATATGCCTGCAGGCCACTTGTCGGTGTCGCGAACTGAGACCTTGTCCTACTGTTGACCTATGTGTAAATGTACAACTATATCAGCGAAACTAATCAAAATGCATATATTATAGGATTGACCTGGCAAAGAACCCATAGGCCCAGCTCGTAGAATGGTTAACCCGCGAGAGGGTTGGCCAAGGGCTGGACAAACAGTATAAAAGACCCAAGTATTCCAATGTGCGGTCTCTCTCACTAACGCATTGAACTCTCGTTGAAGTTCGTTATGTTACTCTGAGAGCCGAATAGCTATCCGTTTGTCAATTGACTTTGGTAACTGTTGTAGCTTTTAAATAAAGCACTTGTATGTTCTTTGTAACCTGTGTTGGTGTGTTTCTTTGTGGGCTTCCCGGTCTCATATTATTTTTATGTTTTCACAGTATGTAAATGAACACCTGTCCGTCACACACACAGAATGGGTGCAAGTGAATCTCAAAACACAAATCATGACATGCATTAAACCAATGAGATAATACCACAAATGGAAGTATTAAAAAACATATATTGAAGATAACATGAACTTAAATCAAATCAAACACACAACAATGGGAATAACAAAAGAAATGGTCCATGTCCGGTAAATAATGAAAAACAAGAAATAATAAGCCAAATAAATCCAAATAGGAATGGTGTCCAAAGCCACAGTCCAAATAATAAAATGCAAGGTTTAAAACAAAGTAAAAACCATTGCTCCATGGTGAACACAAAAAAAATATAAAAAAAGATGAATCCAATGTAGAACTATGTACAATCGAAGAATCCAGGGTCCATGATCCCAACTCAATAAATGAAACCTACAAAATACTACTACCTAATAAAAATAACTATATACAAAAATGTGGTTCAGTGTTCAAGCGGTCCAAAATAAAGAAAAAATGAAAGGAAACCTAAGACTAACTAACTATTTACAAGGGCAGCGGGCAAGTCCAATGGCTCACTGGTTGATGTCCCGGGCCTGGGCATCATCGAACTCATGCTCAATGTCCTGGAGGCGGTCCTCTTCAATGGCCCCGAGGGTTCGCAGGGACGATGACATCTGGATCTCCAGGTCCCTGCGAATGGCCTCAAGGTACTCAGCCCGCCTCAGGGCCCTCCGCATGGAGTTCTCCCCCCTGACCATCGTGAGCCGTGCCTCTTCCGCCCGCTGCCGCTCCACATCTATGGCATGGCCCAACCGCTGCCACACGGAAGACACTTCCCGTCCAGGGTCCTCCTGCCCTCCGGCCGATGCCTGCCCCTCCTATGATGAAGGCCCCGAGCCATCATGGCTCCCACCTTGTTGCTGCTGCTGCTGTGCCTCTGCCTGTGCCCTGGCTCCTGCTGCTTGCACATCCTCCTCCGGCTGGGGTGCAGTTGTTGATGTGGCCACCCCTGCTGGACGTATGACTCCCGACTGTGGCAGGGATGTGTCCTCCACCAGCCTGGCCGCAGGGTCAGAGGCAGCTCCACAGGGTACCCAGGTGATACATGGGTGGGAAGATGGCATGGAGGACGACTGGGGCATAGGGGGTTCAGTTGAGGGGGGGTCGGAACAAGGTCCAGAAAACGGAGGAATCCGGCCCTGGTGAGCTGGCCCAGTGGTTCAACGCGGTCAACGAGCCATGCGAGAAGACGTGCAGTCTCCTCATGAAAAGACTGCAGGTCAGCTCGCATAGCACTTTGACGCAACGCCACCCCACCCAGGACAGGCTCAACCCGGTGCCGGATAGCCACATCCGCAGGGAGAGGAAGGCCAGTTGGTGTAAGCCAATCCCCTCCCTGGGAACGGGTCTTGACGTAGGCATCCCTGCTGGTGCAAGATGATGCAGTGACAGGATCAGGGACAGGATTGCACACACGCACCTCCGTGGTGGCCTGTGCTGCCTCCTGTCCCTGCCCCTGCACTGCACCACTAGCACCAGTGGAATCCCCACCTCCAGACCCCATCTCTGTCCCTTGCATGGCCTCCCACTCCACCAAACCCCCCACCAACCTGGATGACTCCGTGCCATCTTCCTCCGTCAGACCCTGTGGGATCTCAGCTGCCCCTTCTGCTGCCGAGGAGTCCAACTCCGACCTCCGCCTCTTGGACCTCCCCTCGGCAGCTGTGACCTGGGACGCGGCACCGGACTCCTCACTCCCCGACGAGATGACAACCTGGGAGGGGAGCCGGGCCTTGCGTCTCCGGCTGGCGGTGCGATCCCTGCCGTTGTGCCCCACAGTACCCTCTCTGCCCTCTTCATCAGTTGACACTGCAGACAGGGAGAGATAGGACACAGGCATCAGGGCACTGTACAATGGACTCATACACACATGACAGTTGCACACGAGTGTCGTTGTCAAACTTCAGACATGGCATCACAATCCCCGACACACATGTCATTTAAACTCACACACATGAGCTATTCCACAGCCATATTGCAACAGCCAGCACCATCCATACACATGCAACAGCATGAACAGCCAAAGGTGAGCCTGACATCACATTAAACACAAGGAGTGCTCTAGACACGCACACACACCACCTCACTCACATGCATGTGTACACCTCCTACGACTGTTGCAGTGATGAGATTTGCACCCATGTGACATCTGGCAATCACTCTTCTACACATCAGTGTCCCAGGCATCCATGTTGCATCACTGTTGCACCCTTGTCAAATACACACACATGCACACTGTGCAGACACATGCAGCTGGAACCGACATCCATGTGTGACACCACAACCATCCCAACTTACATACACAGTCATCCAAACATGTGTGCCCACACATCAGCATTTTGCATGCAACCTCACACACACATGCACCATCCATGTGTCACACATGAGAGGCCTCGCATGTGTCAGCCTCACGGCCCTGTACATACATGACCCAACAAAAGCACATGTGCAACCTGCACACTACTGGCACACCACCACATGCACAGCATACAATCAGTATGCATGTACCCTTACCGCACGACTCCAGACGGGGCTGCCTCCCAAGGACCTGGACGTAGAGCGCTGGGGATATGCGTTCCAGGACCCTCATCTGATCTTCCGACAGGTGGCCACGGCGCCCCTTAGCATCCGCTGCCTTCAAGAGGCGCCGGGCCTTGCTGAGGGTCCTGGACCTGAAGTCATCCCAGCGCTTCTTGACATGATGGAATAGGTGGACTGCCACCCCCTCCACGTTGATGGCAGTCACGATGTCCGGCCAGATCAGGGTCCCTCCTTCCTTGTCGGCGCGAGAACTTCTGTAGAGGGCATCATACTGCCCCAGGACTTGCTCCAACAGGACACCAACTTCAGTGGCAGTGAAGCTGGTGGCCCTCTGCCTCTCTGGCTGGGGGTTGTCAGTGGTGCCAGATGGTGTAGTGCCCGACATGGTAACCCCAGAGGCAGGAGTGGGTGGGCATCTGGGTCCTGGGGCTGGCCTGTGGCGCGAGATGGTACTCCAGTCGGAGTCTTCGGTTCCAGCAGGGGTGGTCACCCCTGGCTGATGTGCAGGCAGCAAATAGCAGGGCACGTGGGCAGCAGGCAGGCAGGTAGCAGCAGATGGCAGGTGGGAGCGTGCTCGGGGCTCTGGGGGGCAGTAATTAGGCCTTCTGGGCAGGAGCGTGGTCTTCTGTGTGCTTACGCGTGGCCAGCTTGATACGGAGTGATTTGGCACGTGAAAATCTTGCACGTCACCGTGTAATTCGAGGAAAGGCCCTTAGCGCGTAAACGCATCAGCACGCGTACGCGATTTCATTGGACCAAAGGCCCTTAGCGCGTAAGCGCGTCTGAGACGTGCATGCGCATGCGCAGGCGTTTCCCTGTACACGAGTGCATGTTACACGTCCAAGAACTGCACGTCCGAGTGTCAGCTCGTGTAATTGGAGGATAGGGCCTTAGCGCGTATACGCGGAAGTGACGTGGGACCTGTGGGCCGGTTCAAAAGGCACGTGTAGGACGTTATTTCTTTGTACGTGCTTTTCGTGGAGAGCGAGTGGGTGAATTCTGTACTTCTTGTCGGTTCACACGCAATTTACTTCACAGCGTTTCTAGTTCGTACTCCCTGTTACCTCTGACAGCTTTTTTCTGATTTTCTGTTGGGCCTGTTTCCTCAAACAGCGTTCACTTCTTCTTTTGTCCTGTCTCCTCAGACAGTGTACAATTCTTCTTTTGGCGGGGGTGTTGCCAACGCGCCCACGCGCATATTTTTCACGCTCATTTTCCAGGCAGACGGTGAGTCACGCACGTATTTACCAACTGTGCTTGCCCCGTGTGTCGCGTACCCCTTCAGAGGTCATTGTGAGCTGCGTGTAACACGCGTACGTTCATTTTTGTGTTTCTGGGTGCCACAGCGTAGTGCGGGTTCATTTTTCCACGCACGTGGTCTACGAGGGGTTGCGTGCACGTTATTTTCTGTTTTTGGGGTGCCTGTGCATTGCGTGACCCGTCATCTTTCCCCAGGGGTCACATACAGCCTTGCTAGAGCACTAGGGTACGAATTCCATCTAGTACCCTACCCCTTTGACACCCAATTGCCCAGGACAATAGTTTACTGCAACTCCCATACGCACAACAACATCAGTACCATGGTTGGGAGGCGACCAAGCGGTAAGGGTGGCAAAGGTGGCCGAGCCTCAAGAGGTGGCCGTGGTGGGCGCGGTAGGGGATGTGGCCGGGATTTGCAGGGTACCCCTAGCCCCCCATGTGTGGAGGACCAGTCAGGGACATCCATGCCCCCCCCCCCAATAGTTGAGGGAAACGTGGCTGACACCATCTCTGATCAGCCCTTGTTGGACCGGCCCATTGTGGCACCTGACCTGGCAGAGGGTGACTCCCAGGCTGACTTCCAGGTAGCCAAGTCTAGGCCACGTGTGGCGGTGCAAGTTGGTGTCACCAGGCCACGTGGATCAGCGGCAGCTATGTCATCTGCTGCCCCGAGTAGGCAGGGTGGGGAGGCTGCAGGGACAGCTTTAGCTCCATCCACCCTAGCTCTGACTCTCCCAGCCAGGGCAGTGTTGGTCCCAGTCCGTCTTGCTAACGTTCCCCCTGACTACGTAACACTTCAGCCAATGCCTGCACCAAGTCCCATGCTCAGTGTGCATTCCCACACTCCAACTACCCAGTCCACAAGTGCTCCTGCCCCTAGTGGCCAGAGCGGCGTAGGCCACTCAGGATCCCCACCACCTTCCAAAAAAAAGAGGAAGAGTGCTTGTCCACTACAGGCTGATACCCCAGACACGGCTACGCAGTCCGGCACGCAAAGGAAGCCTAGCTTCAATGATGCCGAATGTGATGCACTTGTGCAGTACGTGTCCGCACACGACAGCGAAATGTTGATCACTTCAGGGTGCAAGACCACACCTGCCTGACGTCAGGCACACTGGCAGACCGTCGCGGACATCATAAGTGCCCTTGGATCAGTGAGGCGCACAGCTGGTGAGTGCTACAAGCGCTGGAATGACCTTAAGCGCAGGGCAAAGAAAAAGCTGGCCTCAAGTCATGCCGCTACTCTGGTGACTGGAGGTGGGTCTCCACAAGAGGACATTGAACTCACTGTACATGAGTCTGTTTCTGGGACCTACATCACAGAGGAACAGATCCAAGGTGTGGGAGATCTGCCAGATTACGAGGCATTGTCCGGTGAGTGCACACGCATGTGTGTGTAATCCATGTGTATGTTGTGTGTGTGAGGGGTTCTGATTGAGTGCCAGGTGAGGGTGTGTGTGTCTGAGTGGTTTGGGTCACCCATGTGCTTCATCCAAAACATTTGCGCCCCTGGATTTGGGTATTACAGTATCCCTTCTACCCACAGTAGACTTTTTGTGCAACATCACGCCAGTTGCCCTTGAAGTGGCATCTTGCAACAACATTGTTCCGTATTTCTCATTGTTCATTCAGGCTGATTGTTTCGATCCCTCCACTTTCACTATGCATATCTGAGCCCTATTGTCAAACGATATGTGACATGCCTATGGTACATGCCATCTGTGTGATGGCATGGTCATGTATGTGGATTGGACATGCCACTCACAGGCCAATGTGTGATGGCTCTGCCAGCCAGCATGCAGCTAATGTGTTGCTCTTCCATCTTGGTGTCATCAGTGTCTGACATTTTCCTCCCCTTCAAACTCAGTGACAGTGCATGCATGGGAGGGTTATAGTCATGTGGGACATGTGTCAATCAAGTACTGGTTCTGTACCTCGTGAGGCCTAATTGTGTGCCATGGTGCTAATGCCTGTTTCCATTTTTTGTCTATCATGTTTCTGCAGGGGATGGCGCACTTGATGCTGTTGAGGGTGAGGAGATGGTGCAGACCCAGGAGGGATCTCAGGCACGACCGGGCACCAGTGGGGGACGGGGCGTGGTGGTGGGTGAGAACCCACTCTTGCTGCAGACCGTTCTCTCCAGGGGTGTCTCAGGGTGCACCTCACCAGACCTCTTTTCGGGTGTTGACTCGGATGATGAGACCTATGTGGCTTCGCAGGTAGGTGTTTCTGGGAGGGATTCTGCTCTGTCCGACCCACCTGCACCAGGGGTACAGCCCACTATGGGGATGTCAGTGTTGGTAGGTCCGCCTTTGGTGGTTACGGATGCAGGGCCACACTCCGCAACATCTGATCCTGTTCCTGGGCCAGCAGATCAGAGGGGGAATGCAGTCCTGCAGCCTCAGGCAGTGCCGGCACAGCAAGGCACAGTTCGCCTTGCCCCAGACAGGTGTGGTGCCCGCCAACGCGGTGTGGTACGCCACCAGGCAATACCGCATGGGAGAGATCCATATACGGTATGGCAAACCAACAGGCAGCAGCATCTGAGATGATGGCTCAAGCTATGGAGAGGGTGGCCACTTCCATTGTCCCCCCAGAGATGCAGATGGAGCAACTACAGCAGGCAACAGAATCCATTTGCCAATCACTCAGGGACGACATGTTGGCGGCCAACAGGGACAGACGGGCGGCCCTGGACACTCTGCGGGAAGCCATTTTTTTAGAGTCCCAGGGCCAGAGGGAAGCCCTGAAGGTAGAAGTCCGTCACCTCAGGCAGACTCTTATGGAGCTTGAGGCTTCCACTGTCACGAGGACAGAACAGCTGCTGCAGCGTGTCACACGTACGCTCTCAGCAGAGATGCAGGCAACTCGGGAGGAGGTCTGGGCATCACGTCAGGTGGTGCATGGGGATCTCCGCACCATAATCCTCCAGAACGAGACCTTCCACACCCGCATGCTTGCTGCCATGGAGGACCAGACTAGGGCTTTGCGTGGGCTGCCTCCCATAGAACCACCACCTCCTGTGGCGGCAGCAGCACAGGGTGATGAGAGCAACCACAGCGATTCAGAATCTCTCACATTAGCGTATGAGCCCATGGAGGTGTTTTTTTTCGCAACATCCACACAGGTGGATGTTGGTGTGCACCTTGTCCTCGGACCTCATGGGTGGCCTCCCCCACACCCTCTGCCCCCCACATGGCCATTTTTGATTTTTGATTTTTGGATTTTGGTTTTTGATTTTTGATTTTTGCTTTTTTGTTACAGTGTGTTGCCTTGTGTGGCTCCCGGGGGCATCCACTGTTTTGCGGCTGGGCACATGCAGGCTTTTCCTGAGTTTGGGTTAGATGCTTGGGTTCGTGAGACACACACCCCTCCTGCTTCCCGTTACCATGGGCTTGCAAAGGGTGTGCCCAAGTGACAGTAACTTACACAGTGACGTTGGACTCCCATGACATGTGTGGGCAGTCTATAGTCAATGCTGTGTATACATTCCTAGTGCATATTGTTGTCGTATTGTACACTGCATGGTGTATTGATGTGTGCTTGTGCATCCATGTCTCCCTCCTAATTTGCAGGTTCATTCCACGTGTCTTCACAAGGCCGTCTACTTTGGAGATGGAGTTCATGTTGTAAGCAGTGCACTTCCAGATTTGCGTGGCACCAACACTCTACAGTTGGAGGTGGTCGATGTGCTAGCATCACCAGGTTGTAAGTCTACGTATCCTTTAACTTAGTACTGTCATGTGAATGCTATGTTTGGGGTGGCTAGCTGCATTGTATTGTGGTAAGTCTTTGGTCATGTGTGTTGTCAGTTCTACATTAATGGGAGCACATAGTGTGTGGCCATTTTCCCATAGGGACACTGTAGTTTGTGACACTTGTGCCATGTTTTGGGGATTCCTTTGTTTGCTCTCACATAGCATGACATGCCATGGTGTGTTCGGGGCGGTGCTGGGGAGGTGTTGGGTGACATGGCACTGTTGTCATGTTGTATCTTGCAAGGGGGTAATGCATTTAGCAGCATAGAAGTGTGTCTTTTGATGACACAGCAATGGTGGTGATTGTGTAGGTAGGGATGCACACAATGGAACACTACCAGGTGAACAATCTCAGGTTGGTATGGTTGTGACAGTTGACTGTCAGTTGACTCATCATCATTGATAGTCAGCTGGTATGTGCCAGGGCTGTGTGCACTCCACAGGGGTGTGATTTTAGGTGAAGTAATTAGCCACCAGCTGCGTACGGCTGCCTCACCCCGTGCCCTTCCCCTCCCATGCGCAGCGGGCGTGCATGTGGTTGGGGATGTGGGGGCACCACCATGTCCACCAGCAGGCCCCTGCGTGTTGCAACATTGTGCAGGACACATGCTGACACTATGATCCTGCACACTACTGGGGGAGCTTATAGCAGCTGCCCACCAGAGCGGTCAAGGGAGCGAAAGCGTGACTTGAGCACTCCGAATGTGCGCTCCACTATGCCCCGGGTTGCAATATGGGCTGTGTTGTATCTTACCTCGGGTGGCGTGGTGGGGTTCCGAATTGGCATCATCATGTGGGTGCTCAGAGGGTAGGCACTGTCCCCTGGGGAGGTGGTGATGGGTATCATTAGTGGGGTTGTGACATTACTCCGTATCTGACATGCATGCATGTGCTGTGGCATTTATACTGACCAAGCAGCCATGTATCGCCATGCCGCCCAGCTTCTAGGTCCCGGTTTAGGGTTGACATTCTGTAAATGAAACTGTTGTGGGTGGACCCTCGATAGTTGGCATATACTGAGGTGATGATTCCCTTGGCATCACATACTACCTGCACGTTGATGGAATGCCAGTGCTTGTGATTGCGATAGATGTGCTCAGTGGCCCTGGGAGGACGTAGAGCCACATGGGTGCAATCAATGGCACCTAGCGGTTTGGGGAAGTGTGCAACCCCGTAGAAATCCTGGACGACAGCCTGCCTTTCTGCAGGTGTTCTGGGCAGGTATATGTGCCTGCGTACTGATGGGTGTGCAGTCATGATGGCCAAGACCTGGTGTAGGCAGCGTGACTGCGTGGCCTGTGACCCCCCCCCCCCACTATGGCACTTGTCCGCTGAAATTATCCTGTGGCCAAGAAGTGCAGTACATTAAGGACCTTCACCAGGGGGCTGAGTGCTTGGGAGCAGAGGGTGGGTGATGTGAGGTCATCCTCCCACTCACTGACCAGGTCGAGTATTATGTGAGGTGGAAACCTATACCTCCCATACACGTGGTCATCAGGCATCCCAAAAAGGCTGGTTCTGGGTGTAAAAATTCTGGCCCTGGCTATCCTCCTCCTCCTCCTGCGGTATCCCACGGCCACTGCTGCTAGGAACGGTATATTCATCCTGGCGTCTGAGCTTGTTTGTTGTTTGCGTGCACTTTTATGCTGCGCGGGTCGACGTACGCCTGCTTCCTGCTTGCGTACGTGTTTCCGGATTAGCGTGACTTTTTTTGCGTGTGCCTGTGGGCGTTCCGCGCATTTGCCTCCTGTACTTCCACGCCCACCACAGTGATACACGTACCCCGCATTTGCCTCCTGTACTTCCACGCCCACCACAGTGATACACGTACCCTGCTCGGCCAAGCCCTATCGCGTGTGCAACATCCCGCGAGCCCCTGAAGTACACGTAGCCCGCTCGCCCAGGCCCAATTGCGTGTGAAACTTCCTGCGAGCCCCTGAAGTACACGTACCCCGCTCGCCCAGGCTCAATCGCGTGTGAAACTTCCCACGAGCTCCTGAAGTACACGTACCCGCTCGGCCAGCCCCAATCGTGTGTGAAACTTCCCGCGAGCCCCTGAAGTACACGTACCCCACTCGCCCAGGCCCAATCGCGTGTGAAACTTCCCGCGAGCACCCGAAATACATGCTATTTTTGACACAGCCGGTGTCCGTGTTTGTTGCGTACCCCTTTACACATCATTTGTCCTAGAGGGCCACAGTATGGGACATTCATCGAGCTGTATATACGGCTTTTCGTTAGCGCAGATTTTTTTAATGTGCAGGGACGCTACAGCCTGCCTTCATGTGGCAGACATGTGTTGATGTACATAGTTGACTTTTGGTTTGTGTCGTGGGATCGCCATTTTACTGCTGGGGGGTGGGTGTGCAAGGGGACATGAGTGGGGGCCTGCTGGCAGGTGCACCGCACTGGTGGGGGGTGGGGCTGCAGGGGGACATGAGTGGGACATGAGTGGGGGCCTTCTGGCAGGTGCCCCGCACTGCTGGGGGGTGGGTGTGCAAGGGGACATGAGTGGGGGCCTGCTGGTAGGTGCCCCGCACTGCTGGGGGGTGGGAGTGCAGGGGGACATGAGTGGGGGCCTGCTGGCAGGTGCCCCGCACTGGTGGGAGTGGGTGTGCAAGGGGACATGAGTGGGGGCCTGCTGGCAGGTACCCCGCACTGCTGGGGAGTGGGTGTGCAAGGGGACATGGCTGGGGGCCTGCTGGCAGGTGCCCCGCACTGCTGGGGGGTTGGTGTGCAAGGGGACATGAGTGGGGGCCTGCTGGCAGGTGCCCCGCACTGCTGGGGGGTGGGTGTGCAAGGGGACATGAGTGGGGGCCTGCTGGTAGGTGCCCTGCACTGGTGGTGGGTGGGTGTGCAAGGGGACATGAGTGGGGGCCTGCTGGCAGGTGCCCCGCACTGGCGGGGGGTGGGGCTGCAGGGGGACAAGAGTGGGACATGAGTGGGGGCCTGCTGGCAGGTGCCCCGCACTGGTGGGGGGTGGGTGTGCAAGGGGACATGAGTGGGGGCCTGCTGGTAGGTGCCCCACACTGCTGGGGGGTGGGTGTGCAAGGGGACATGAGTGGGGGCCTGCTGGCAGGTGCCTCACACTGCTGGGGGGTGGGTGTGCAAGGGGACATGAGTGGGGGCCTGCTGGCATGTGCCCCGCACTGGTGGGGGGTGGGTGTGCAAGGGGAAATGAGTGGGGGCCTGCTGGCAGGTGCACCGCACTGGTGGGTGGTTGGGGTGCAAGGGGACATGAGTGGGGGCCTGCTGGCTCGTGCCCCGCACTGCTGGTGGGTGGGGGTAGAGGGGGACATGAGTGGGACATGAGTGGGGGCCTGCTGGCAGGTGCCCCGCACTGCTGGGGGGTGGGTGTGCAAGGGGACATGAGTGGGGGCCTGCTGGCAGGTACACCGCACTGGTGGGGGGTGGGGGTGCAGAGAGACATGAGTGGGACATGAGTGGGGGCCTGGTGGCAGGTGCCCCGCACTGCTGGGGGGTGGGTGTGCAAGGGGACATGAGTGGGGGCCTGCTGGCAGGTACCCCGCACTGGTTGGGGGTGGGGGTGCAGGGGGACCTGAGTGGGGGCCTGCTGGCAGGTGCCCCACACTGCTGGGGGGGTGGGTGTGCATGGGGACATGAGTGGGGGCCTACTGGCAGGTGCCCCGCACTGGTGGGGGGTGGGTGTGCAAGGGACATGAGTGGGGGCCTTCTGGCAGGTGCCCCGCACTGGTGGGGGGTGGGTGTGCAAGGGGACATGAGTGGGGGCCTGCTGGCAGGTGCACCGCACTGGTGGGGGGTGGGGGTGCAGGGGGACATGAGTGGGACATGAGTGGGGCCCTGCTGGCAGGTGCACCGCACTGGTAGGGGGTGGGGGTGCAGGGGGATATGAGTGGGACATGAGTGGGGGCCTGCTGGCAGGTGCCCCGCACTGGTGGGGGGTGGGTGTGCAAGGGGACATGAGTGGGGGCCTGCTGGCAGGTGCCCCGCACTGGCGGGGGTGGGTGTGCAAGGGGACATGAGTGGGGGCCTGCTGGCAGGTGCCCCACACTGGTGGGGGGTGGGGGTGCAGGGGGACATGAGTGGGACATGAGGGGGGGCCTGCTGGCAGGTGCCCCACACTACTGGGGGGTGGGGGTACAAGGGGACATGAGTGGCGGCCTGCTGGAAGGTGCCCCGCACTCCTGGGGGGTGGGGTGCAGGGGGCCATGTGTTGGTGATCAGTAGTAGTAGTGGTGCAAGCTGACATGTGGCTTGCCTGGGGGGCATGCCCATGGTGGATGGGCTGTCTGCGGAACATGATGTCCCCTGTGGTGTGGGCTGCCTGCAGGGGCCGTGGAGGGTGTAGACGGAACACCTGGGAGGACCCACACTGCCAATTCACGTGTAGGACTCCCCTGCACCCCAGATATACACGTACCCCACTCGCACAGGGCCTGTCGCATGTGATAATTCCCGTGCACCCCCGAAATACACGTTCCCTGCTCGACCAAGACCAATCGCGTGTGAAACTTTCCGCGCACCCCAGATTTACACGTACCCAGCCCAATCGCGTGTGAAACTTCATGCGAACCCCAGGAATATACGCACCCCACTCGCACAGGGCCTATCGCTTTTGAAACTTCCCACGAACTCCTGGAATACACGTATCCCGCTCCCCCAGGCACGATCGCATGTGGAACTTCACGTGCACCCCTGAAATACACGTACCCCGCTCCCACATGCCCGATTGCGTGTGAAACTTCACGCGCACACACAAAATACACGCACAAGCTAATTTTTCACACAGCGGGTGTCGCTGTTTGTCGCGTACACATTTGCACGTCATTTGTCCTAGGGGGCCTTAATATGGGACATTCATCAGAGCTGTTTATTCGTGCTTTTTGTTAGCGCACATTTTGGTGCACAATTTTGTCCAGCGCAGGGACGCTACTTCCTGCCTTCCTGTGGCGGACGGGTTTGGGTCAGTGCGCGTCTTTTCCTGTGCACTGGTTTGCCCTATTCGATTCCATGAATACGTGTTGTAGGCGAGCGTGTGGGCGTTCCGCGCACTTGCCTCCTGGACTTCCCCTGTGATGCCCACATTTTCACGAGTTGTTCCCCATTCCGAGTGTTCCGCCCCGTGTTCCACCTACTTTTATTGTGTGCGCAGCGCTATGTGCGCTTTCGCTGTGGCCTTGGCACACGCCGTTAGATGACCTGTGCGCCGGCGTGTGCCGTGCACTTTTTCAGCGCACATCCCTGATTTTACTCGCGCACGGACTTCCATGAATAGATGTGCGATGGTTTCCCTGCGATATTCGCACTTGCACTGCGATTTTCGCACGCTTGCGCCGGAATTTTCGGCACACATTGATTCCATGAATCGGCCTGCTAGAGTTTTGACAGCCTGGGAGACATAGATGATCGAGTTGTCTATGGGGAAGTTGCAGTATTGACGGTCAAGTTTGGCTAGGATTTCATTAGGCCCTATGATGATAATTTCGGTTTTGTCACCGTTTAGGCAGAGTCTATTATTGGCCATTCAGGCTTGGCTTGTGCCATATATAAGATGAAGTGCCGCCGTGTCTGAGTCATAGGAGCCTGTTAGGAGAGGGAGAACTTGAGTATCATCGGCATAGTTTGTGTAGGCTATGCCAAGGGAGTCCAATTTGGCAAAAAACGGTTTGTTGAAGAGGTTGTATGGTGTAGGGGCCATGCATAAGCCCTGAGGGACTCTGCAATGTACAGTAGTAGGGGTAGAATTTGCCTGATTGGAGAACTCTTTCATGACTCTGCCGTTTAGGAAAGAAGTAACCCATGTGGCCGCCTTGTTCGAAATTTGTGCTGAGTTTAAGAGGTGCGATGTGAGGGTCTTGTGATCTACAAGATCAAAGGCGGCTGAGATGTCCAGCAGTAGGAGGAGAGCCGTCCTACCTTTGTCCATGATTGATGTGATTTGATTTTTAAGATCCAGGAGTGCAGTTTGCGTGCTGTGACCCTTGCAGAACCCGGATTGTCTTCTGCCAAGGATATTGTTGGTTTCCAGGAATAGTTGGATTTGATTATGAACTGCCTTATCCAGGATTTTTAAGCGGAAGGGGGCAGTAGTTATTAGGTGGGGATGGATCTAGTGATGTTTTTTTAGTAGCAGGCGTACCCATGCTTCTTTGAGGTTGGCAGGAACGGACATGGATGAGAATGAAGCGTTGATGAAAGCTTTAATGATAGGCACTAGTTCCTTGGAGCATTCTTTGACTAGGTTGGGAGGGCAGATGTCACCTTTGCACATGGAAGGTTTAAGTTGCTTGAGGACGTTGATGACGTCTACGTCTGTGACATCGTGGAAGGAGAAGAGCTTTTTGGGGGCGTCATTGACAGTTTGGGTGGATGGTGTTATGGGGTTAAGCTTAGGGAGGTTTCTGGCTTGTGCTTGGATTTTATCCTGGAGTAGTTCTATTTTTTTAGCATGGTTGCTTGAATGCTCGAGCACCAGGTTTCTTTTCTTCTTTGACGATGTTGTCAGGGCTGGTGGTGGGGGTGATGAGTTCTCTGAAGATGGAGAAGAGTTCCTTTGATTGGGTGTTGGCTTTAGAGATGCGTGCGTTAAATGAGATGGATTTAGCATGGATGATGGCTTTTTTGTATTGTGAAGATATTTGTTTGAAGTTTTCTTTGGGGTTGGATTGCCATGTAGTTAGGGCTTCACGCTTGGCTGATCGTAGAATAGCTAATTTGTCCGTGAACCATGCGTTGGAGTGTAGTGATTTTTTTCTTTCTTGTTTTCAAGTGGGGCAATCGTTTCAATTGCATTAGTCATTATATGGGTGTAGGGGTTCGCCAGAGTGGTTGGGTAATTAGAGAAGGGAGGCTTGAGTGCTGGGGGATCCAAGAGGGAAGGAGGTTTTCCTTAGTCAGTGTCTTAGAACTTCTAGCTAAAGCAGGGGGTGCCTTTGTGAGCGGTTTGGCTGGTTGTGAGGCCAGGATCGAGAATTGTATGCAATTATGGTCTTCCCATGGGAGGGCCAAGATAGCAGTGATGGTGGTCTGACAGTTGTGGTCTGTCACCTAATCTAAGGTGCGGCCTTTACAAGGTGTGGGAGTGGTGACATTTTGTTGGAATCCCATGTTTGAGAGCTTTCTGTCTAGAGCAGCTGCACTTTTATCGTTGGAGTCATTGAAGGCAAGATTGAGGTTTCCTAATAGCAAAGTGATAGTGTTTTTTTTGGTTATCCCCTAGTATGTGCAGGAGTTCAGCTTGGAATTCTGGGGTGGCGGTAGGCGGTCTATAAATGGGAGCGGAGCGTGAGCAGAGGGTGAGCAGTCGTCTGTGTCTGCAGTCTTTTCACCCTGTTTTCTACTGGAAGTGCTTAAATCCACCTACACCACCGCGGAGCGGTGAGCGGAGCGTGAGCGGAGGGTGAGCAGTCGTCTGCAGTCTGCAGCAGGAGCCATGGAGCTCCCTGACACGAGTGAAACTCTTCCTGCACAGTCCAAAACAGATTACATCTCAGAGGCCTCTTTGCGAGTACTACGGAGTTCCTCAAAAACATTTGACGGTAAGAGTGCCAAACCAACGCCATGTTCAAAAAAACTAAAGGAGCGCCGACCCCCCTTGAAGGAAACTATTACCATCTCCTCGTGCACTACGCCCACAACGAACATGGCTAGCTCTGCGCCTCTACCGAGCCGACCAACAATCCATATGAACAGAAAGGACCGAAACTCTGCGGACCCCTCTGGCGCCATGTGCCCAGTGCCCAGTGCCTCGCCTCAGTCATCCAACGACTCCCCAAAACTTTCAAATACTCTTGATGTATCTACATACACCTCAGCCAACGAAGTGTATAAGTCTGGGCTGACGAAAATAACAACGACTATTAACGTGGATGAACCATCAGCCCCCACCCTTCCCGCGTCCTCCCCAGCACTAAGGACTTATGGTCTGGTGCCATTTGATGCAGCGTTTCAGCAAACGGGGGCCCGCCAGATCTCTTTCGCCATCGTCCCGGCGGCTCGCTCCAGCCCGGTCTGCAGCCCATCCCCCGCCTGGCAGGCGTTGCCTCACCGTCTCGTCAACGAGACGAGGGACACCTCGGCCTCGGCTGTCGGAGGACGGCCGGCCCAGGCTGCTGTGCAGCCTGCCTGCGGCGAGGGCTTTGGGGCTTGCTTCTCCAGGAGCGAGCCGATTCCGGCAAAGGCGGGGGCATCCAACGAGCGTGGCCGCTCTTCGACACAGGCGCTTGCACAGCTGTGCCCGAGCATCAGTACGGCGCTGGTTCCACATGCACACTCAAACCAAACCGCCGCTCCAACTACGCGGTCTGATTCGGAGGGCCCTACGAAGGTCTCTCCAATGGACATAGTCTTAGCTACGAACCCAACGACAATTGCGGTGGAGGCACAAGTCCATGCCTCATACCAAGTGCAAAGTAACAGCGCCTCTCACTTGGCCCCTCGGGCCCCTCCACCATCTGACTGGGATCACATACCCACACAGAATAATGCTGAAACAGTAGATGCAGCGCTGTATGTTACCCCTAAGTCCCCCCCTTTGATATCGGGGAACACTTCTATCCCTTTCTCTACGGAAAAGTGGTCAGATCAATCCAACACCCATTTAGAGGCCGACCTTATGCCTGATTCAAAAACCCTAGACCCGAAAAAAGTTTTCAAACAAACCAATAAAAGAAACAAAAAGTCCAAAACAAATACAAGTAAAAAAATAAGTAAAGTAAAGAAAGCAGGGAAGTCAACTCTACCAGCCCCTCTTCTGTCCAGTGCCCTGAAAGACTTCATAAATAAGCAATATAAAAGAAAATTGGACCAGACAAAAGAACTTTTAGATGCTGTAATTTTGGAGGCTATCCAGGACCTCACGCCCACGAGCAAAGCAAGAAAATTAATGACGGGGACTCCGATTCACGCCCGGACCCAATCACCATCTCAAAACCAATCAATGGGATTAAGAGAGCCTTTTAGCCCGCCCAGATCTCAACCACCACCGAAAAAGGTTTCGGCAAATCTAAACAACGAGGTGCCCCGGTGTAAAGAAGTGAATGTAGATCTTGAACCACAGAGAGTGACTCCCGACCCACAAAGGAAAGCAGCAAACTGCACTAATGAAGTGCCCTCGGGCGACCCCATGAATAAAGACTCTGAATTACAGGGAGTGATCGCCGATCCAAAGAGCATGAACCCAAGGGGCACCCACTACACCTCAGCTTTAGAAACCAGCACCCCTGATGTAAGCAAGTCTACATCTCCTAAAGATCCTGGACTATCATACGACAATCAAATTTTCTCTACTCCCATACGAGTGCATAAATCGGGAGACAGTACTCCGCTGACGTCCTGTCCAATTCGGCCTCTGGTTGATCACCTCATTCCAGACGAGGATTCGTCTCAAATAGATGACCATTTACAACCATCAGACCCATCGCCCCAATTCACCCCACGGCCCAGATCCCTGCCAAAAAATAGAAGATTGAGTGAAATCACAACTTCGGAATCCAAGTCATCGCCCTCGAAAAAAACTGATTTACCAATAATCATGTCCGCAATTACAATAGCTTTAGCCCCATTCGGAAAGCTATACGAAGCTATCAACGACTCACTGAAGGACAGCAATGTTCTTACTGCAATGATACATAGCAAAATGATATTTGTTGAAGGTTTCATTACAGCCCTTGAACAAAGAAACAGAGAGCAGAGTGAAACGTGGGACTCAAAGCTGAGCAGACTAGAAGAGCTCTCAAACTGTCTTAAAGCAACTTCACCAGCAGCACTGGATAAAGAGACTCAAACAGAAGCTGTGGCATATTCTCCTCACCCAGCCCCGATTTTTAAAAGCCAAACGGAAAAGCCCACACAATCAAATCGAGTAGTGGCTAAACATCAGAGATCAGAGGAAAACCAACAAAAGACAACACAGAGCATTAATAGTAAACCACAGCTGAAAATCTCTACGGCTAACGCAATGACCACCAACGATGCACAAACAGTGTCGGCTCTTGACCCTCTGATGGCAGTGAGAACAAAACAAAAAGAGTCATCAAAAGAAAAACCAACCACATCACAGAAAAAACCAAACCCAAATAACTCGGTTATCTGCATCTCTTCCTCCCCAAAATCTACCGACGAATTCTTGGCTCAGAGTTCGCTGATGAACATAACTCAACATCTGGACCTAACTGAAGGTCCACCACTGAACCAAGACATTAGAATTGAAACAATTTCATCCACTACGCCAATTCCAACCGACCATAAACTCACCAAACCCTCTTTGGTTACAATGACCCCGAATCAACAAACAGCATCATTTCCCGTATTAAGCCATACCAACCTGAATCCGAGTGTATCGAGACGCGGACTGGAGAACCGTGTCAATTTAAGCAGGGAGTCCCTACCTTCGACCCATCTGTTTAAAATCGAACAAAAAACCTCCAACGACCGTTACATGATTTTAAACCGTAACACGGTTTTGAGAACACTCAAAAAGGTGAAAACTCTACAGAACCTACAATCGGCCGATTTTACTCTGATCGAACCATACCACAGAAAGAATCAAGCGTAGGCCTATCTACATATTAAAAAATCTGCATTGAATTACAACATGACATATTTGCTGAAAAAGCCCTACTGGGCTTTAACCTTTACGAGATGCCCTCTTCGAACTTTAAAGAACCGTCAAAAGACAGCTACAGAGCATCTCCGAAAAAAAACTATATATTTAAGTCATGCACAGAAGACCTCTATCGATCAGTGAGAAGGGGCAGAAGTCCAATATCACCACCTAAAAAGCGCTCGACGAATAACAGATCACCAGCAGAAGGACGCTTTGCAACAACACGCTGAAGATTAACTTCAAGGAGAGCTGAGAGAGTAGAGCACAGTGAAGACCGCAGACAAAAACACAATTCCGAATGGCACCATGGACATTCCCCAACTTTACGGTCGAGAAATCAAGTCAGCAAAGAGGTTCTGCCAAACGACAGAATTTCAAGTAAAATCACAAAGCAGACCCCGAGCGAGCCCGAAAAAACAGCCAAGATAAACAAATGGAATTGGTTCCGCAGTGTCCTGACTCCAGGGGTGAAGAGATAGCAACCACCGGGGGACATTAAGGTGACGTCACCCACATTCAAACCATCTCAGCAACTACCCTCGAGAACAAACATAAGCATAGCCTCATGGAACACTAGAGGCCACGTTCATCTTACCAAGTCTGACAGTCAGGATCTGAGTCCCTACGATATTATATGCCTTCAAGAAACGTGGCTATGTGAAAAATCCATCAACTAAGCCCATAATACAGGACTCGGTAGCAATTATTAACGTCTATTGGAACCCCCAAAAGACCTCTACTGTGAACATGTGTGAGAAAGTGTCTAGTATAATTGACGAAATCACTATCAAATATAAATCCTCTAACATTGTGATCTGCGGTGACCTTAACGCGAACTGCTTTACAGTTAACGCTCCAGAAAGACAAGATCTCATCAATGGCTCTGCTTCAGATAGGAGTTTCGCATGGAGTGCTACTATGAAATCCCGAAATCTCCTCAACTCAGCTACTATAACAGACTCTGAAGCCTTGATACCAACTTGGGAACGTGGCTCGTCATCAGCCACCCTGGATTATATCTTTGTCTCTGATCCTGTGTATTCCAACCTAGTCTCATTTAACGTCATTAAAACAAAATACAGTGATCATAATCTATTGATCCTGATCTGCAGAAATAAAGAGACCATTTTGCAAATTTACGAAACTCAAATCGAGACAAATTCACAACAAACTCGTCTACGATTGATCGCTCCAGATATTCGTAAACTAACAGATCAATTTGTCAGCCTGACATCAGATCCCGCATTACAAAACGGAGTGGCCAGATCGAGCTATATTCCCCTTCTGCTGGCTTTCAAAAAACCCGGGAAGACTTCCAACACCCGAAGTATACAACACACCCCTAAGTATAACGCGACCTTGGTTGCTAAACGGAAACTACTCAGAAAATTGAAAAGAGTGGCAGTATCATCGAACCTACCAATAGACTGGGAAGCCCTCAAAGTAGAAACAAGAAACGTCAAGCAATGGCTGGAACCTATAATCAGTCTCCACACGAACACCAGCATAAAGGTTCGGCTAAACAATCAAGGTCTCATTTTGAAGTCCATACCGACCTCTCGTGGAGTTAAGCAACGTTGCTCCTTGGCCCCCACCCTGTTTATATCCTTCCTCAGAGACTTCAAAGACAGCCAAGAACAGATAAGGTCTTTTCCTCCAAAAATAGGTTCTACAAGGGTTCCCAGACTTCTGTACGCGGACGACCTGATCCTACTCGATCTAACCCAGGTCGGTCTGCAATGTCAACTAAATAATCTCTCAACTTACATCATTGACAATAACCTCGAGATCAACAAATCCAAAACAAAAATAATGATCTTGCAAAAACCAGGGAGCAAAAAGAAAGTATAACGCGACCTTGGTTGCTAAACAGAAACTACTCAGAAAATTGAAAAGAGTGGCAGTATCATCGAACCTACCAATAGACTGGGAAGCCCTCAAAGTAGAAACAAGAAACTTCAAGCAATGGCTGAGAAACGAAAGAAGTGTGTTATATCAACTGGACGCCGAAGAGATGCTGAAGGCCCTCTCAAACAAAAAATCTCGCGACTTCTGGTCACTTATCAATAAATCAAATAAGTTCTCAAACTCGCACATGATAAATCCAGTACCGGAAGAAAAATGGGCCACCCATTTCTTGAACTTATTTCCCTCAGCAGAAGGTAACGACGAAGAAACAAAGCGTACAGAGGTCTCAACCTGGGTGGACCAGACTGACATCAGCGACATCAAGTCCATAATTCTGAAATTGAAGTCATCAAGAGCGCCCGGGCCTGATGGCCTAGCGAACTTTGATTTAAAACAACATCCGGACGAGTGGTCGATCCTCATCAGCTCAATTTTCAAAGTCTGCCAGGATAGAAGAATGATTCTGGACTCATGGACGACTGCTGTGGTCGCCCAGATCTTTAAGAAAGGAGCAAGAGAGGACCCCCTGAACTATCGGCCAATAGCCCTTCTCGACGTTATCGGGAAGGTGTTCGCCTCACTCCTTCTGTTACATTTCCAGAAATGGACTTCTGCCTCTATATGCTTTGATTTCCTGCAAACAGGATTTTAAAAAAATGCGAGCACTAGCGTCAACATAATGTGTTTGAACATACTGAAGGAAAGAGTTTTGACAGGAGCTCCTCGGATTTTTCTAGCATTCGTCGACCTGTCCCAAGCCTTTGACAGAGTGGACAGGTCAAAATTGTGGTCGAAACTGAGGACATGGCATTGCCCGGAAAGCATTTTGGAACCTATAATCAGTCTCCACACGAACACCAGCATAAAGGTTCGGCTAAACAATCAAAGTCAACAATTTCAAAGTCCATACCGACCTCTCGTGGAGTGAAGCAAGGTTGCCACTTGGCCCCCGCCCTGTTTATATCCTTCCTCGGAGACTTCAAAGACAGCCAGGAACAGATAAGGTCTTTTCCTCCAAAAATAGGTTCTACAAGGGTTCCCAGACTTCTGTACGGGGACGACCTGATCCTACTCGATCTAACCCAGGTCGGTCTGCAACGTCAACTAAATAATCTCTCAACTTACATCATTGACAATAACCTCGAGATCAACAAATCCAAAACAAAAATAATGATCTTGCAAAAACCCGGGAGCAAAAAGAAAGATCGTTTTCGATGGCACCTAAGCGAGACAAGAATCGAAGTGGTCGACTCATTTAAATACCTAGGAGTCCAACTCCATACCCCAAAGAATTCCCGGAACATGCAAGCTACTCTTTGGGCCAAGGCAAAGAACCTAGCCGCCCAATTAAGAGCAGTTGCTCGTAAATATGGCAAATTTTCACTTCAGCCAGCAATCAGTTTCTACAAGGCTAAAATCATCCCTTCTCTGACGTACGGCATGGACGCCACACCCTCAATTCCTTCACATCTCTGGTTAAGACTTGAAGGTTTAATTTGGAGAGCAGTTCTAGGACTACCTAATTCTACACCGGTAGCGCCGATCAGACGAGAACTTGGCCTCACATCCCTGAAAGCAGTGGTGGATCACAGTACTCTACAGCTATACAGGAAAGTCATCCATCCAGATAGCCTGAAAGTTTATCACATGATAGCTGAAGAAATTGGAAAAGGCAAAAACCGCTTTATGAATAAGTGGGCCATGGAACAAAAACAAAAACTCCACTTAATTGCCTGTACGGAAGAGGAACTGAAGAACAACCCAACCAGGAACAAAACCAAACTGGATTGTTGGGACTGGATCGCCACCATTGATAAAGCGACTTCTAACAAACTTCTAGTCCACCTGCCAATGAATACAAACAAGCTGAAAGATCCAATGGCTTACTGTAAAAGATACCCCAGTAAATCTCTTATGTGAACCTTTTTGAAAGCCCGTTTGAACGTTTTACCGACGCAAGAAATTCTAGCTATTAGAACGGGATCAAAAGAAAAAACCTGCAGACTTTGCCAAAACTCCGAACAGACTGAATCGATAAGGCATCTACTGATGTGCTGCCCTGCTTTGCACCAACCCAGAATCGCCTATTTCAGTTCTCTGACAGCCACCTCTTTTGCGGGTAATGAAGACATCTGGTGGAACCGCATTATCAACGGCGAAAAGACTCGATGGCACACGGCAGCCACTAAACTTCTGGAATTTGCAATTGAAAAGACAAAAATTAGCACGGCCGTTGATTCCTCACCTACAGAAACTTGAGACTGTGGTTCATACTACTGTCAAACTATCCGCAATGCAAAGGGGATTCGCTTCGAGTGGAACCAGTTCTTGTAAAAATCTGATTTCTGATTATATACAAGTAATAATAAAAAAAAATAAAAAATAAATGGTATGAATATTTATGGTGTAACTGGGCGATAATGAACGTTTAGCAGAGATAAGTTCGGCATGACTATCCCATGGGTGGTTGAGTTGCCTGATGGAAAGAAAATATTTTGCAATGAGGGCTACGCCTCCTCCTCTAGACTGTCTTTTCTCAGTATGGGGTAGTTGGGTGGGAGGGCTAGGGGTATAGCAGGACCTGAAGGATCGTGAAGCCAGGTTTAAGTTATAGCTAATAGATCTCGGTCGTGGAGGGAAAGCAAATCATGGATTTCCAGGGCATGGGCGGCGAGCGCGCTTTATTAAGAGCACATTTAAGAGGTGGGGCGGAGAGGTGATGTTTAGTTTAACATGGTGCAGCGGTTGGATATGGATTTCTTGTGGGATGGAGTCCAGTTAGGTGGCCTGTCGGAGTGTGTGTGGTCTGTGTGAGTTTGAGTTTGAGGCCTTGACAGTTGGGTACTCTGGGAAGAGACCCGGGAGAGATCTTGTCTCTTAGGGTCTGAAGTGTGTTTAGAGGGGTAAGTGGGCTGCGAGCAGGTACTAAGGCTGATGTTCCTTGTGGCAGTGAATTTGGGAGTGCTTGAGTATAGAAAGGGTGCTGTGCGTACCCTGAGCCTGGGTAGTCTGGATGATACATCAGGTCGTAGGCAGGTGATGGCAAGTGTGTTTTGTGGATTGACCGAATAAGGTAACATAGATTTTGATGGTGGGTCAGCTATGGTGTGGAGTTAGCAGTTAGGTGTGGGGGTAGAGGTGAGTCTGCAGTTAGCCATTATGAGGAGGGTAAGGATGCGAAGGATAGTGATGGTAAGAGCGACTGGTGGCACTGATGGATGTTTTGGTGCAGAGGTGTCTGCGTGTGCTGCATAGTTTTAATGTAGGCACCGAAGCCGGGCGAGCTATGCAGTTGGTGTGTTGGTGAACATACGTGGAACCCATTAGGTTAAACACAATTTAGGGGAGTGGGTGGAATTCAAGTAAAGTACGTGGTCAGGAGTAGCTGGGAGTGGCACGTAACAGATAAAACTGGTTGGGCAGCACAAGTGTGCGTACAATTGATTAATAGCAAGCACTGACAGGGACAGCAGGAAATTGGCAGATATACATAGGTACAGTAGCAGCAGTGTACAGGTTAGCTCTCGGCGGGCAGGCGAGCGTGTAAATACAGACACTGGTACAAAGTCATAGGGAACAATATTGAGCTGGTAGGCACTCGGCGAGCAGGCGAGCATGTCAATATAGATAATTCAGGCACTGAGTACAACATGGGTCTATGGACTGATCATACAGAGCTTAGCTTTGAGGGGATAGGTGCAATCGTTAGCACGTGGCAGGGCGACTTTGATTGAGGCTTCAGGATGCAATGCAACCAATCAGGGTAAGGCGGCAGGGAATAGCAACGAAAAGCGAAGTGAAGAAAATATCAAAGAGACGCGGTGGCCATTTTTGAATGGAGCCTACCTCGCGCTCAACAATGGTGTCGCTGGGTATTTCTGGCGTCGATGAGGTGCAGCAGTATAATCCTGTGCTGCAGTGGCATTAGTGCATTAACGTGGGCACTATTGGTGAAGTTGGCTTACATTGAGCCGGTGGTACAAGCAGCACCGTGGTTAGGGAGCTCCTGTTCCTATGGCAGGGACGATCGTTTGCCAGTAGTGACCTTAATCTGCTCACATATGGCAGCCATTCTCCCTTCTCACTATACGATCATACTCTGGAACGTTCTGGATATGGTGTGGGATCTGGCGTCCTACCCTTAGGTAATTCCAAATCTGACCATCTTACTTCTTCATCTAATTGCAAGCTTCCTTCAGGGGAGCACGCGCTCCCCCCTCCTGCCTCGAGGATGGACTCCCTTTCCTCATCTGACATTTCGTGTCCCCATGAAGTGTGACTATCATCCCCTTCTCCTTTGTCTGGGTTCAGTCTGTTTGAAGACAATGCTCTATGTTCGAGACAGAACACATTTTCTTCTTCACTTCGTAACTGAACTGCCAGGGATTGATCCCGCTTCCCTCAACTTCCATAGTTGCTACCTTCCTTTAATTCTTGATAGGCCTTATCAATCCTATCCCTGATGCTTCTCACATCAAAGGTTTCTTCTTCCAATACTACTCTAGATGCCCCTAACGTTGCTTCCTTTATCGGAAGGAACTCTTCTATTCTATCCCATCGTATTGATGGGCTTGGCCTCACTGGTTTCTTGCGTCGACACTGGCATCAAGACCCTGCTGTCTTCTCCCTTGTTCTATTTCTTCATCCAATGATCTTTGTTTTCTCGCCTCACATCTAATTCTGTCTTCCACTTGCCTTTGCACTTCCCTCCTTACTGCTTCCCTTCTTTCCTTTTCTTCCCTTCATCTCTGTTTTGTTTTGTCCCTTAATTTCTGGGCTTTCTCCTCTTCTCTCTTCCTTTCTATTCTATCCCTGTCTTCCATTGCTACCTGCCCATTGTCATACTTTCTTTGCTCTTCTGCCCTTTCCTCCTTTTTCTGTTGCTCCTCTTGATACATCGGTTCTCATTTATCCCTGTTCTTTCTTTTCTGCTCATCCTCTTTCAATCTTTTCTCTCGTTCCTTGTCCCTTCTATCTTGCTCGTCCTTATCTTCCCTTTGCCTAACTTCCTCGAGGATGTTGAGGGCATTGATGACCACCTGTATGGTTGCTGTTTGCATGCTGCATCTGGGTCTGAACATGGATTTGTAGGTTTGGAGGAGATTGTTGGTATCAATGTGTTGCTGCAGTTGTTTGGCTACCGTTTTCTCGATGATCTTACCTAGGAAGCGAAGATGGGTTAGGGTGCAATAGTTACATAGGTTGTCGAGATCCAGAGTGGGTTTCTTTAGTAGAGGGAGGATCTGTCCTGCATGTGGGTTGATGGGAACGTGACTTGAGCTATGGAGCTCTTGATGATCTCTAGGTGGGAAAGAGAGCTTCTGCTGGGAGGGTGTTGAGGATGGATGCTGGGAGTATGTCATCTGTATACAAAGCGTATGTGAGGGTGGCCAGGCCATCTACCCGGTCCTCTGTTGAGAGTATCTTGAATGTTGTCTGGGGTGTGGAGATTTCACGAGGAGGGACGCGGTCCTCTGAACAGTGATCTATTCCCTCCATTGCTCCCCACCCACTCCTACACCCCCCAAAACACCCATCTTCTCTCTCCAATGCTCCCCCTTCCACTCCTCAACTCCCCTAAACGCCAACCTATTCTCTCCAAGTCTCCCTTTTCCATTCCTCCACTCCCCAAAACACCAACGTTTCTCTCCAGTGCTCCCCCTCCACTCCCAAAACACCCACCTTTTCTCTCCAGCACCCCCATTTCACTCCTGCACTCCCCTAAACACACAGCTATTCTCCCCAGCGCTCCCCTTCCCTCCTATTGACCCTCCTCATTGTCCCCAAACAAACTCACCCCTAGTGAACCACCCCAGCTCTCTCTTGAACCCCAGTCTCTTCAGCCCTCGACTCTGTCGCGATACGTCCCCACACACGCTTTGCCTTTCACCCCTATAAGATTCGCAGCACCCCCATTCTATAGCCTCCCCCTTGCTGATTAGCACCCCTTCCGTCCATGCACTCCCGTGGCTCCACTCCCATGGGCCCCCTCCCTAGACCCCGACCCCTCTGTTCACACCATCAGCAGCCCATCATCCCTCAGCACTATAACTCCACTGCTTCCCCTCGATTCATCCCAGGGACCCCCCTCCCCTCCCAGGTCTCCCCCTCTATCACCCCTCTTTTCATCTCAGAGCCCCCTCCACTCGGAACCCCTCCTCCCGTCGTGAACTCCCTCCCCCTCCATTCTCTCCGCCGGGGCACCCCTCCCTCCTCCCTCCCCACCTCTCGCACAGCCTCCGCAGACAGTTTGTTTAAGGTCCAGGGGAGGAGCTGGGCTGAGACGGCTTTTCACTCCAGAACTTTTCCACTGGAGCCCGGTGAGCTGTACCCTGTGCTCGGTGCCAGCCTGTGTGTGCCAGGGGCCGTGAGAAGGGGGCAAAGGAGAGCGAAAAGCGGGGCGACGAGGCAGGCGGAGCGTGTGCACGGGAGGAGAGCCCCTGGGCAAGTGGAGTGCGGAGCGAGGAGCGCGGAGTGCAGCGTGGAGCGCCACCATGAGCGCCGTGGACCTGGAGACCTACAGCCTGTCCCTGCTGGCTGCCAAAGAGGACGTCCTGAGCGGGAGGTGCTCCACCAACTGGTGAGCGGGGGTGCGAGGGCGAGAGCTTGGGGTGCAGTGTGTGCAGGTCCTGGGCTGAGCGATGGGGGCTGCACGGACAGGAAGGCGACCCTTTCTTTCTAGTCATGTCTAAAGTCGAGGACTGTGTGCGGTCGAGCCCGCTCAGCTCAGTCTTATTTCTCAAAGAGCACTTCGAGGCGCTAAGCGCCACTGCTTATCTCTCCTGAGTCACCTCAGAGGTACCCCTCGCCCCCTCTCTATCCAGGCCTCCTCTCTACCACCTCAGGGACACCCTCACGCAACCTTATAGGCACCTTTCTGGAGAACGTTGGTCTCCCATTTCAGGGTCACAGCTTCCTCGCACTTGGGGGGCTGGTCACACTCACATATGCAACAGTTCGCCTTTGCATTTAGCTCAGGGCACACCTCCCTCTCGCCCCAGGGGCACTCACCCCCCCTGCCTTAGAGAGACACCTCCTTAGCGTTTGCTTCTCTGGGGCACACGCCCCTCCCGGCCACGCGACACTTTTCTTCTGCGTCCCACCGCAGTGGCATGACACTTTCCCTCCTCAGGAGCACAGCTCACTCTCACCTCAGAGGTACAATTCCCTCCAGCCCGAGGGGCAATACGCTTTCACACCTCAGAGGCACTTCTCTTTCCCAAGCCAGGGCCACTCTTCCCTCTCACCTCAGGTGTAAGCCTCCCACCCACCCACCTCACGGTACAGTCAGGTACAGTCACCCTATCTCAGGGTCATGCCGCTTTCCCATCTCAGAGGCACACCTCCCTCCCACCTCAGTGTCATGTCGCTTTCCCATCTCAGAGGCACACCTCCCTCCCACCTCAGGGTCATGTCGCTTTCCCATCTCAGAGGCACACCTCCCTCCCACCTCAGGGTCATGTCGCTTTCCCATCTCAGAGGCACACCTCCCTCCCACCTCAGGGTCATGTCGCTTTCCCATCTCAGAGGTACACCTCCCTCCCACCTCAGGGTCATGTCGCTTTCCCATCTCAGAGGAACACCTCCCCCCACCTCAGGGTCATTTCGCTTTCCCATCTCAGAGGAAAGCCTCCCTCCCACCTCAGGGACATGTCGCTTTCCCATCTCAGAGGCACACCTCCCTCCCACCTCAGTGTCATGTCGCTTTCCCATCTCAGAGGCACTCCTCCCTCCCACCTCAGGGTCATGCCGCATTCCCATCTCAGAGGCACACCTCCCTCCCACCTCAGGGTCATGTGGCGTTCCCATCTCAGAGGAGCACCTCCCTCCCACCTCAGTGTCATGCCACATTCCTATCTCAGAGGAACGCCTCCCTCCCATCTCAGGGTCATGTTGCGTTCCCATCTCAGAGGAGCACCTCCCTCCCACCTCAGTGTCATGCCACATTCCTATCTCAGAGGAACACTTCCCCACACCTCAGGGTCATGTCGCTTTCTCATCTCAGAGGAACACCTCCCCCCACCTCAGGGTCATGCCGCATTCCCATCTCGGAGGCACAACTCAGGGTCATGTTGCGTTCCCATCTCAGAGGCACACCTTCCTCCCATCTCAGGGTCATGTTGCGTTCCCATCTCAGAGGCACACCTCCCTCCCACCTCAGTGTCATGTTGCGTTCCCATCTCAGAGGCACACCTTCCTCCCATCTCAGTGTCATGCCACATTCCTATCTCAGAGGAACACTTCCCCACACCTCAGGGTCATGTTGCGTTCCCATCTCAGAGGAACACCTCCCCCCACCTCAGGGTCATGCCGCATTCCCATCTCGGAGGCACAACTCAGGGTCATGTTGCGTTCCCATCTCAGAGGCACACCTTCCTCCCATCTCAGGGTCATGTTGCGTTCCCATCTCAGAGGCACACCTCCCTCCCACCTCAGTGTCATGTTGCGTTCCCATCTCAGAGGCACACCTTCCTCCCATCTCAGTGTCATGCCACATTCCTATCTCAGAGGAACACTTCCCCACACCTCAGGGTCATGTTGCGTTCCCATCTCAGAGGAACACCTCCCTCCCGTCTCAGGGTTATGCCGCATTCCTATCTCAGAGGAACCCTACCCCACATCTCAGGGTCATGCCGCATTCCTATCTCAGAGGAACACTACCCCACACCTCAGGGTCATGTCGCTTTCCCATCTTAGAGGAACACCCCCCTCCCGCCCACCTCAGGGTTCTCTTGCTTTCCTATCGCAGATGAACATCTCGTTTCCACTTCAGGGTCCTGTTGTTTTGTCATCTTAGTGGCATAGCTCAGGGGTGTTATCCCCCATCTGTGGGCACATGTCCCTCTGACCTCAGGGGTACACCCCCTCCTGCCTCAAGGGTCGCTCCACTTTCCCGCCTCAGAAGCACTTCGCTTTCCATTCTCAGAGGCACACTTTCTTCCCACCTCAAGGACACCCCTCCTACTTCAGAGGCACTCCTCCCTCCCACCCCAGGGCCATGTCGTTTCCCACATTACCCCCAGGGCCAATGGGCAGTTAATGTCTACTTGTTCAGCGGCTCGCGGTACTAGCTCCTTAAAAACGTAAGTGCTGGCACCTCCTGCTGCCCAGAGCTGGCACCTCCTGCTGCCCACCAGAGCTGGCACCTCCTGCTGCCCACCAGAGCTGGCACCACATACTGCCCGCCAGTAGCTGCTCGCCACATAGTGAGCTTTCCACGCTACCCACCCGTGCCACTCGCTCACATGTGCCACTCTGTGTCTCACACGGCCCACCGAGATTTTCTGCCCTAAACCCCTCTCCACCCTTCTTCACCGAGCAGGGGTGGCATTTGAGAGTCGGATGGTTTGTGGGGTTCGCCCCTATGTTCTTTATCCACGAAGCTGCATTTGACGTGTAGCGCTCCCTTCAAACTACAGCGCCTCAGGACGCTACGGTGACCCATTGAGTAGAAGGTAGCAAAGAAAAGGAAGCCAGGGGGGGGGGGGTTTGGAGGTAAAATGGCATATTCGTCGGAAACTGTGAAAGGGGTCCCACCAGCTTGAAGGGGCACACAGAACATTGTGTATGTTTTATTTTTTTTTCTAAATAAAATAATAACGGATTAATAGTCATTTATAACGCAAAACGGGCAGAACTGTTGTGCCCACCTACAGGTACATGTTTTAATGCCTCTGCTGTTATCCACCTCGCAATGGTAAACGCTTCAGGCCAGCCGAGTTCGCTGTGTATGCGAGCTTCGAGGCCTTGTGCCCCCAGACCCTCCACCCCCTTGAAGGGAGCAAGGGCTCTGCTCTTGATAAAGGGAAACCCGTGTCAGAAGTGCGGATGTTGCGGTTCTCGGAGTCCTGCAGCGCTGCGAGGCGGAGCACTGGGCGCCTCTGACGCGCGGCTGGCCGGCACACTTTGGTCACAGGTCCACGCGTCGGCTGCCACAGGGAGGTTAAAGTCTGCACCCAGGGCCACGTGACCACTGCGAGGCCACCTTTCCAGTCCGCCAAAGCTGACTGAGGCTGCAAAGACTGAAGACCAACCACTCCTTGGTTCCTTGATTGTGTGCAGCGTTGCGGGCGGCTGAAAGCAGCTTCGAGGCGCATGTGGAAGCAGCATGATATGCTCCCTTGCGGCATTGGTATAAAGCGCCACGCACGGTAGACATTTCTACGGTTCAGTTTCCGCCACACGCGCAGCGCTGCCTCTCGGAACCCTCGCCTCTAAAGACGTGCGTGGCCATGGATCCACATCACGTGACAGTGAGAGGGCAGTTACATTAAAGTAGCGGCCCACTGTACCCCAAGAGACACACGTTCTGGGGCCAGATTGCAGAAACTTTGCACCCGTGCAAGGGCAAAGTTGCACGGTATTAGCACTAGTGCAAAGTTTGCCCTATTTTTAAAAACACAAGGACATATTAGAAAACTAGTGCACAATGACAACTGCACCGTGCGTGGCATTGTATAAGCACCTGGGAAACAATTGCCCTAGGGCAAGAAAGATACATTTTGGATGTGTTTTTTCACCAGGGCAAACTTTGCCCTGGTGCAATAATGCTGTGGCAATCTATCTTTTTTGCCAAAGGGCAGTTTTTGCCCTGATGCCCACGCCATGCCAAACTGCACTTGTCATGGTGCAATAGTTTTCTTATATGTCCCAGTGTTTTAAAAAATAGGGCAAACATTGCCCTTGCACCGGTGCAAAGTTTCTGTAATCTGGCCCCTGATGTCAATTATATATGGAGCAATAACGCACTTGAGGCAGCTGTGCACATCGAGATAAACATATTTGCCCAGGATCACACTCTTTAGCTGTTGACGCTGTGATTTCAGACCAGTCTGCAACAAGGGACCTTTAACACAGAGCTCTCATCTAAGGAACAGCCTCCCCCTCCCTCTGCGCGTGCCTTGAGCGGGACTTTCTGAAATTCCGGAAGCTCCTCAAGACTTCCTCTTCCCGTCCTCCTTCCCTTCTTCTCTTCTCTGCTGTCCTCCTTCCCTTCTTCTCTTCTCTGCTAATCCCACAGTTGCTATGATTGCTGTCCGGGGCCCTTATGCATCCTCGGGGCCCCTGACCTCCCACACCCAATCTGCCCAGCTCCTGTCTACCCTCAGCACTTGCCTCAGCACAGCCTTCGCCTCGGAGGCACACACTTACTCGTAATGTGGCCCCTGGCTATGTAGCACTCATCTAATCAAGGACTTCATCTGTGGCCCCTGAGCCTGGACCCCCCAGTACTTTCACCCCTGGCCCCTTCCTTGCTGCACTTGCACGTTCTGAATACCCACAGGGCATAGTAGGTTTGTTCCTTCCTCCTTTTTCCCTCCGCTGCTCTTATCAATGATTGTGTTTTGTGTTTTGTAATGTGTTTCACTCCCTTGTTCCCTCCCTTCGCCCTGTGGGCTCTTTGAAGCAGTATTTTACTTGCTGTATAAGCGCCAAACAAGCGAACAAAAAATACATAAATAAATAATGATATACATGTCTGTTTGCTAAAATTGATTTGGCAACGTTGGTGTGTAGAAAACACCATCTGGCCTGGGTGTGCTGTACAATGACACGGTGCCACTGTGTTGCGCAAGCGGTTTCTGCGGCGCATTCATAATGTACTTTTTATGATGCAGATATTAGGAAATACTTTCCAAAGTCGCATTATGCTTTTGATTCACAAGCTGCGGATGAGAATTATTTTGACTGTCAAAAGAAAAGAATCTCCAAGCAAGGCCTGTGTCATGTTTAAAACATGCCTAAACATGTCTCCTGCCATGACTGCAGGTCCCAAAGACGCCAGGTCAGGGATTGGCAAAGCACTGCTAAAGCAGGTTGCCGCTATAATGCGATCGATGCTGAGCCTATCCACAAGGGCTGCCTCAAGCCACAGTGAGCGATCTTGCAAGTCTCCAAATGTCCATAAAATCAGCAACCCCTCCCCCAGGTCACCATGACCCACATGCCCTCCCCTCCTTCATCTCCTCATAATCACATGTGGCGCTCATCAGTACTGTGCTGTATAGAGATGACGTGAAAAGTGCGTGCACTGCAATAATAAAGTGCTCAGGCCATTACTTTAATCCGTAGTGAAATATCTATTGCTAAAATCGTACTGTTTTTGTCTACTTTCATCTGTCCTCAATTAATCAAGACTGCACATACCAGAATGCAATTCAGCGTGAGGCCTCAAAATGGGGTCCGATTTTTGTAAATGTTCTTTCACCACTGAATACCCCCTATGCCAGGGTGACCTGGTTGCTTTTTACTATTTGACACTGGCATGCTTCTTATAGAAGCAGTGGTTACTCAAATGAACTATCACTCATTGGTCGCTCGGTTATACCAAAGAGTGTTAAAAAGTTCAGTATTTGCAAGGCCTCAGTGGGCCGGGACCTATTTAAGGAATTTTATCCGGGGCCCCACAGGGTGTCGGGGCGTGGCAGCAGGACAGACAGGCCCTACAGAGGACACTCTGTATTTGTTGGGAGACACCTGGTAGCGGGAGGCTGTGGGATCCTTCCTTCTAGGGCTGGGCGATAGGGACCTAAAGGCATGTCGGGATATTTCTGGACTGATTGGCGATATACGATATATATCTCGGCTACTGTCGATGTGGGTTAAATGCTCACTTGGAAGAGGCCAATTACATGTCACAAACACCTTTATTTATAAGGCATTGATCCAAATAAAGTTATAACACAGGACTCCTCTTCCTGTGTGAGAATACACACAGCTGCGGAAATATCAAAATGCAAATACAAAATGCTGGTATATGTAATAATGTATATATATTACACGGCCACGGTAGTGGCCATGTAGTTATGGTTAAGTTGCTGTTTCCATAGGAAGAGCACTTTTTGGGCGGCCTATAACTCTGCTCCACCTGGCCGAATCCTCACCAAAGTTTGCAAAATAAGTATATGGGTCACTCTGAATTTGTTTGCAAAGTTTGGTGATGTTTGGTCCAGGGGTGGAAAAATTATAGGGGGGGTCCCAAAACATCTTTTTTTCCCCTAGATTGAATGGGGGAAAAACTTTGCGCACGCCTACAGCCCAAACCGCTGGACAGATTTTCACCAAATATGTGGCAGGGGCAGGGGCTTGGTCGCAAAAGCTTGCTTTTGTAAATTTGGTGACAATCCGTGCAGTACTTTTCTTTAAAACAACCAAAAAGTAGGTCTCACAAAATTAGTGATATCTATGTCCGCTCCGTGGTCACACTTCCCAGTTCGCTCGGCAGACAAGATACCAATTGGCTAAGGGGCTGCCGTCATGACCACAGACACGCAACATCTCTGTCGATTGGCTGCAGTGAGACGTGTTGTGCGTCAGATTGTTTGGATGCGCCCTACATCTTGGATCCGCCGACAGCGCAGCGGCAACATGCTATTTCAAAACCTATTTTGCTTTGTCATAGTGCTTGGGGTGGTTCACACTGTAAGAGATGGGTGAAAAAATGTATTTGTTCAGGCGGTAGGTTTTAATATTGTATTCTCTATGCACGCCTTGTTCGGATGTTTGTGCGTACAGAAAATGACGGTTTTAATAGGGCTATTATTTCAGTCCGTGCTGCGCCCAGGCACCTTGAAACTGTTGTAAGGACTCGCGTGGTGTTAGCGCAAATTGCAATTGCTTATATGTCTTTATTACATTATTTGCTCCTATGGGTGTGCTTTTGATTAGTACACCGCCATGGGTGTGATATGCTGCGGTGGTTGTGGCCAGGTCCTAGAGTCTTGGATGCATGACCGTAGGCCGAAAGCCGATGGCCATACTTTCAAGACTGTAGGCCCTGGCCACAACCACTGCAGCATGTCACACCGATGGATACACCTGTAGTATTGATTATCGATTAGATGGTTGTGGGGAGTGTGTACAGTCTTGGCTGCATGGCCACATTCCGTTTATGTAACAATGTTTGTGGTTAGGACCTACAGTGTGGGTTGCTTGCCCGTAGGGGGTAGTTGCTGGGTTATACATCAAAAACATCAAAAAACCTAGGTCCAGCCTATAGTCACTGTACCATATTACTGCTATAGATTAGCTGTGTTGATTCGCATATGTATGAAATGACTATAATTATACTTACTGATTAATTTGTGCAGAATCCACATATGTTTTACATGACTGGAGTACTTGGCGCACCTAGCCTTTTTTAATTTCTGTGATAAAAGAAAAAAACATGTTAGTTTTTGCATTTTATGAAGACTTCTTACATTGTATAATAGACAGTTTAGGTTTTTTTTGACCCTCATACTTAGTTTACAAACCAGTGTACTGTGCATTGTGCTCAGTTTCTGTGTTTGTTTTTGAAATCCTTGGGTCTGGGAGAAAAAAATCCTTGTCGGATTAAAAAAAACCTTCATTTGCTGTGCTACAAACTATTTTTTTGCTTTCTTTGAGTGTTTCCTTGTTCTTTCTGATTTATGTTATGCTTGTAGCCTTGTTGCTATTTTTAACATCAGTTAGATACCTGTTGGCGTATTCTAACTGTGCATTTGTTGTTACGGATCTGTGGTATTCATGTATCTGTGTCGTTGTTCTACACTCTTGGGCATTTAGATACCTGTTGGCGTATCCTAACTGTATCTAGGCTTTCGCTTCATTTTTTGGTAATGTTGAAGTAGACATTAGTCATTAAATTTTGTCTTTAAGAAGATTAAATACGCATTTGTAAGATTAGCTGGCAATCTCTGCTTTAGAGTAATGGTGCTATCATTGCATTCCACCTATCCACATTTCTTTTTAATGTATGCAGTGTAGTGACCTGCATTGGTTGTAGCTCATGCATGGTAGATTATACCTACTGTTGTAAAGGTTTTCTTTCCCAGTGACACTTGCCCGTGTGTGAATCCAGTCAGCTTGCAGTTGTTTTTGGTTCCATCTGCATTATAACGTAGAAGCATAAGTATTATGTAGTTACTATGTGTTTGTATCAGTACGGTGGAGCTATTGTCTGAATTGCACATAGTACATAATCTGACATGGTTTGCATTTTGTACTGGTTGCTGAAATGGAATGGATTCATAATTAGGTATGGATACATACACAAATCACTCATTTGGGATCTGTTCCTGTATGACATTGCTACATAGAGTGCATGTATGTTTCCACATGTATGAAATCTGGAAGATTTCATTTATAGGTATGCTTTTATTTTCCAGTACTTGTAGTAAGTACATTAGACATTTTTGTGGATCTTCCTGTGTGTTTATAGTGAATCTCACCATTCTAGCACATTGGTCCAATTCTTGTCTTATTCCATGAACACTGTACGTGTTGTCAGGATTGTTTGTTGCGTTTCTATGAAGGACTAACATTTGCAAACACAATTAGTCTGTACTGTGTAAGTAAATATTGTTAACCATTGGAGGCAATTGAAATAGAATATTCATTGCTACATTTGCATAGCAATTTACACCACTTTCATTTGAAAATTTGAATGGACCAGCTAGTTCCGTTTCAGAGTACTTTTTTCGGAGTTCCTCTTCCTTCTTTGAAGAAGTACCTGGTTTACTTTCCCTAATAGGTTCTTCTTTGCTTGTGGTAATTGATGAACCTTTTCCTTTTCTTTTCTTTGAAGGATTTGCTGTCCGATTCTGTTGCATTTCTGTTTGGATTAGTTTTCTTTTTACCACATTTTACTTTTTCTGGAACAGGATATTGTTTCAGATGGGGGGTGTACAGTGAACGCAGTCTATTGTATTCTAAAATGCAAGGAATATCAGCATTCACTTTACTTGCATCAAAGGTGATTAGAAATAGACCGTCAATTGTACGTAAGTGTGATAGTGCTACGTAGCTCATGCCTTCTTTAAAGACTGTGTTTCCTATATCTATCATTGCTTTGTCTAGGGTAAGACCTTGGGATTTATGAATGATGACTGCATATGCAAGAGTTAGAGAAAATTGTTCTCTACGCACAAACATGTCTTTGAACAAAAGGAATCGAGCAGTTGAGCGCGCTATCCTTTTCACTTCTGATAGTTTGTCAAAGCGAATATTGACAAACTGAATATTGCTGTCACGTGGGTATGATTGAAAGCCAACAACTGTACCCAGTGCCCCATTAACTATCCCTTGCTCCACGTCAAGGTTACGTTTCAGCATTACTCTACAATTTAAGGATAATTTTCATATTTTTTCCAAACCAGCTGTGTTGGATATTGAATTTTCTAAACTACTTAGTCTTGTTGTGGCTTGCTCACACATGGGTAGTGTCATACCATGTATGTCTTGTTTGTCTGTGGTGCAAATTTCAATTATTGGTTGCACTTCTTTATTTAACATTGTTTCATTGAATTTGACAAAGCTTGCAAGAGTTGGCATTAAGACCATACAATTGACATTTTTGTCCGCTAATTGTTCCATAACATCAGTAGCACATGCATTATCGCCGTAAAGTGCATGAATGTGCCGCTTTTTCAATATTGCTTGTGCTTCCTGAGATAGTACACCAACTCTAATATTTTTTAGGATGTTGGCATAAGTGAAATCTGCAGATTGCCGCATGTTTTCTGTTAATTCTCTGTATTGGAAATGTTGCTAAAGGTTGACATTTCCTATACTGCTGTCAAAGGTTGACGGTCAGTTTTATGGCAGAGTTTGTGTCCTACGGTTTTAAAAATAGGTTCACCTTTCACTGGTGTCAATTGTAGAAGATCTCCGAAAACGATAATGTGTTTCCCTGCAAAGAGTTCTTCGTAGTTTGTTTTAAGTACTTCTTGCAATCTGAGGTGAATCAAAGCCAACATTAGGTTGGGGACCATGCTCACTTCATCTATTAGTAGCATTTTCATTTGCTTTAATACTCTGCGTAGTTCCATTGCAGCTTCTGCAGAAAGTTTGTAATAGTCTAATTTGTTTTGGTGTTCTACTGGAAGAAGTAGTAATCAGTGTAAAGTGACACGGCCTATGTTGTAGGCAGCTAATCCTGTGGGGGCAGTTACAACAGCTGATAGTTTGTTGTTTGTCAGTTGCTGAAGGAACTTGCTGATAATTTTGATTAAGAATGTTTTTCCTGATCCAGCTTCACCACTGACGTACAGCAGTATTGGTTTGAATTTTTGCAGGTACATTCTTTATTTTCGTGTTGTACACCATGTGCAATCTGTTTTGTTACGTCGTCAAAAATGGTGTGCTGCTCTTTGTTAAGTTTTGCTTGTTGTACAGTTAAGGCTTCTATATTTTCTTGATAGTGACACATGGTGTTTTCCACTTCTGTCATAGCTTATTCTGCCTCAATTGCTATTAGTGGCTGCCCTAGTGGTTCTTGACTTCCTGTTACAGAAGGTTGACTACTGTCGGAAGAGTCCTTATCTAGTTGGGACTGAAGTTCTTCTTCGTGTTGCTGTTCATTGTGCAACATTGCTTTGTATTGCGTGAAGTTCACATCGGTGATAGTACTTTCATTTGCTTTGAAAGCATCTTCGTAGCAGTCATAGTTATCTAGTATCTCTTCCTCTTTTCTCCGTGTTTTAAAAAGTTGTAGTAGAGACATGTAATACAGTTCTTTCTGTTGAAGACCTTTTAACGACAATTTAACATGATTAATTAAGCTTCGTTTTGTAAGTTTCACTAAGCTGCCTTCACAATCTGTGACTGTGTATCTGCCTTTACTTTCATCGGGTTTTATGTTATTTTTGTATGCTAAGTTTTGAGCAATGTGGTGTAGACACATGCTTTCCAAAGTCCTACTCCTGTTCGGATAGTATGTGTCCAGGAAATTGTTTTTTAAAATGTCTTGGCTGTTGGGATCATTTGTGGCAATTGTTTCTATGTCCTCATATAATTTCAGAACTCTTTTTCTAGATTTAGCAGGACCAAGACTTAGCCATACTATGTTGTCTGATTTTCCGTACAAAGCAGTACCAGTTAAACAATCTGCCGCTTCATAGGCACCACATTCTCTATGAGAGAGCATTTTTATGCTTAGGCTGTACAATTTCTGAGATAGTGTAGGCTGTAACATATTGTGCAACAGCAGTGGAATTGTATGCAATGTACTGCAAATCTACGTTTGCATTCCATAAGTGGGCAATGATTGCCTTGTAATCATTGATATATTTACATTCTTTGGTTCTTTGTATGTAGTACGTGTCCTTAGGTGATTTAATTTTCACACAATCTCGAACTGAAGACATGAAGTCGTTCACTACACCTGTTTCTGTAACTGGTCTAGGGAAACCAATCCGGCATTTGGTGTAGTATTTCCCTTTGTTTTTGTATTTGCGGCGACAATATTTGCCACATTTGTGTCTTTGAATTTGTAAAATCTGCACGTGCAGGTCACTATGTGTCCGTTGTGAAGGGATTTCACAAGTGACATATTTTTGGATGAACTGCAAAACAGTGGCATCAGTGTTGTGACCAAATTTAGGTGCACCTTTGATCCATAAAAGCATGTGAATGTGTGGTGCTCCTCTCGCTTGGTATTCTTTTCTCCAAATAAAGTGCTGCACTTCTCCGAGGGGAGGAACAGTTTTATTGCAAATAAAGTGGAGCATAGCAATGAAACGATGATGGAAATATCTAGATGCATTAACTGGACCTAGTGTTAATAAATGGATGTTGGTTTTGTTGTTGTTTGATATGCGTAGGAACTCATGTAAATCTCCCCATGCATATTCTGCACAACTTAGTGTAACAAACCGAGTCAGTGGTCCAAGGTTTCTGATCATACAACATACGTCTCTGTGCCGTCGGAACCAGTATTCTTTTGTACCACGCATGTTTGCAAACAAATTTGTTATACTTGACTGTAAACCTTAATCTTTTTCTTGTACTTTTTGTATTAATTGTGTAGCTGACATATTTTGAAAGTAGGTTCCAGATTTCAAAATGTGTGCAACTCCATAACATAGGGTTGCTAATTCACTTTCAAAGAGTAGGTGGAATATGTTTTTCCACATTTTGTCTAAACCTGGGATCTTGAGAATACATTCGTAATGAGCGGTATTCTGATGCTGTAATTTGAGTGGGTCTATCATCATACTTTCCACCTTTGCCAGTAGGAAATAGCAGTGCAAAAGCATGTGCTTCTATACTTTTACCCATATGCTCATTGGTGAAACTTTGGTTTGTCGCATTTGGTAAGTTTCTAGTACATCATCTATGCTTTCATTTGAATGCAATTGATGAATTGTGTGCTGGTCCAAAAGAGTGGATACTGCAGCAGGATCCAGAAGTTAAAATTGTCCAGTTTCTGGTGACTGTTCAATTATTTCAGTTGTTTCCCTTAAGCTTTTGTCAATATTTATTTCCTTGTAGTATTCGTTATTGTCTTTTAGATATTGCAAGGCTTGTCTAACTTTATGTAAATCCACCAGTTGTTGCCAAATCTTTTTGTCTTTGGTTGGTACACCATTTACCAACACAATTAAAGGATGCTCTATTGAACGTTGCACTCCTAGAGAGTGCACATTTTCTGTAAGATCTAATGGCAAATAAACTACTTTGCCATGAATGCCTTTCACCAATTCAGAGGGAGGTATTTTTGCTGTTTTTGGGTGAAGGTGTTTTTGAGTGAAGGCGTAATTGCTTAAACTGGATGAACTGTTTGAATTATGATGCTCTCGTACAAATTGAGTTGTTGCAAGGTTTTTGGTAGTGGGATCAATTCCAAATTATTTGTGGTAGCACGTGAAGGATTTTGGTTGTTGTCTAGTTTTGTAGTGCAGTAACGACAACATATTAGGGGTTCACTTATTTCATATTTGTTTTCGGCTGTAAGGTACAGAGCTAATTCAAACCACTTGGAATCTTCGTTGTCTTCTATTTTGTATGCTTTGTCTACATTTTTTGTGTTCCTTTTGTAAAACGTTCTGCGGCAACACACACACACATGGTTTGGTATTTTAGCCGATGCCCTTTTACATTTTAGTATTTCTTTTTTGTATGTGTGTAATAGAAGGTTGTTATATGCAGAAATGATGGTAGTCTGTTCTAAAACTATTGCATCTTGTAAGTGACTTTCACTTCCAAAATATTTTCTCTGGATACGGTCAATTTCTTATTGTAGAAACTTGGGTCTACCATGCAGAAGAGTGTTATTTAAATTGGCTAATTCTGAAGCTGGACTTTTAGCATAGTATATTTTATACACTAGATTTCTTACATTTGAATGATGTATTGATATCCGTTTGATATCATGGAAGGTGATTTTGCAAATAGGTCCAGAAATGCAGGATAATGAATGTCCTTGCAGTCCTATGTATTTGCGCACTGGACAGATATCCATATTTTGCAGTACTTTCATTTTATTTTTGTCTTTACCTTTCACATACTGATTGAGGAACTGAATAAAGATTTGAAAGATTTGTTAGGAATGGTACACATTGACATGCATGGCCATTTGTATACTGGACGGTCTGGTTCAGTCGAATGGAGAGGTAATTCTGAGTTTTCTGGGGATACTTTTCTAAGCAGTGTTTCTTGTTCCATGATGGTATTATTTATTTTTTCATATACTCTTCCACTGCTATGGATGGCAATTGTTTTTGTTCGATTTTGTTTGGATGCTTCTTCATTAAAATATGGTTCTGTGGTTGTAGTGTAACTCCATTCACCTCCACAAATATGTAAGAAGTTATTTTTGTTCACATTCCGTTTATTTATGAGTTTCTTTTGCAGTTTGGTACTTAGTTTTGTTAGTGGTTTCATTCTATTTAACACCAATATAAACAACTTCCTTTTGAGAATGATTGCACTGTCCACGAGAGCTTGTAGGATTATTTTTATACGGTAGGTTTTAAGGGGTGAGGATGATTCCGGTCCTTTTCTTATTAGATTCTGAAGGACTCTGTGGCGAAACATTTTTGCAAAAATATTTTTTTTACTATAGGTTCTTTTTACTATATCAGGATTATTAAGAGCATTGTTAGCGATACTGGTAGCTGATTTTCTGTGAAGAGTTTTGTGCTTCGTGCCACATTTTTTTGGAGGAGGTCAAGTTTCGGTAGTTGAGGCTTGCTTTGTTTTGGTAAACAAATGTATTAGCCGTTTTGTTCCAACGTTCTCTACAAACTCTGGTACAGATGGATGCTTAGGTTGGAAACGTTTATTTTTATTTGCTCTACTTCTGCGTTCCTTTCTACAGACTTGCTTTTTGGTAGGCATTTTTTAGGGTTTGTTGGAAAAAAAGGCATGGTTTGGTCTGTTCTACAATGTATGTGTGCTGTGTGCTTGCGTGCATGAGTTTGATGGGTAAGCACTTTGTGGTGGTGTGTGAATGTGCATTGGCCTCTTACAATGATTTGGGAAGTCTACCTTTCTGTTTGCATACTACTATGTGCTTCAGATGAGAGTAAAAAGTGGGATAGTGGTGAGGAGAAGCATTAATAGTAAACGTACTGGCATCAAATTGAAACAGCTATTTGTTTTCTAGTACTAACATTGTAAGGGATTTGTATGTTATTTGAGTTCCAAACATATGGGGATTTGTGAGCCATTCTGCCTGTTATTCTTTGTTCAGTAAATGGTGATTTGTGGGTAGAATGGTTCAGAAATCACTGTTTGCTTTGGTGCACAAATTAAATACATAACCCACACAGTCTGCTTGAGGAATAGTAAGAATATAAAGGTCGTACTGTACTTACATTTCTTTGCAGAATGACCAGGTTTCTTCAGATATGCCGTTTGCAGTGTAGATGCTGTTGATTTTCAGGAGAGTAGTCTTCAATGCGATTATAAAAAGAAGAAGTTAGTAACTGTGTGTGTTTAAAGTTGTGATGTTACAGTACACATTAAGGTTGTTTTTTTCATTGCAGTATTCTTCTTTCACATTTGAACACAGTGCATGTGTGCTTTTCACGGCACAATGTGCTGCCTTTCTATGTTACTTGCAGTATGTCCGTTGCACGTGCTTCAGAAATGCTTATACTTTTTAGGTTTCGAAAATGTCTTGTTTCTTTTAAGCTGTGTTATATATGGCAGAGAGGATTGTAAGCGATAGGTCAGTATAGTAAATGGGGCAACAAGTCTGTACTTTCACATTATAAGTACGATTTCAAAAAATCAGGAGACCCTCGAAGGGAGATGTCACCACAGCAATCGGGAGCGTTTACTTTTTCTCATACGATCGCATTGGAAGTAGCATTTATGTAGGCGGTACACAGTAAAAAATGGTGCCATTTTCTAATGGAAAATCGAGTTTCTCACTAAAAAGGGAGGGTTCAAACGTATGTGTAAGTTATGCGGGAGACAGTAAGAAGTAATGTGGATTGTTAATGAAAAATAAGACATCTTGTACTTAAAGGACGCCCGTTGGTATGTATTGCCTATGCAGATTTAGTGGTAATAATTTCTTTAAATGAAATCATAAGGGTTGCACATGTTCTCTGAGTAAAATATGCATACCTGTAGTTTATACGCGTGCATATGCGCATAGTTGGAACTGTACGTAGAAATCCACAATACTTGGGATGGTTAATGTGATTGGTGGATGGTTGTGTGACTGCTTAGCTGTGTCCAATGAGGAAATGGAATCACGAGTGATGTGGAAAGGGTAGAAGGACTGGCTAAGAGTTACGTGCCGCAAGTAGGCACCGCTTGTCCGCGGGTAGGGCTTGTCAGATATGGGTAAATACAGCATATCGAGCATGGAAAGGGGACTGTGGGCATCAGCTAATCAGATGTTCACATTGTTCCTTTGTGGCGAAAGACGGTGCGTATACTGAAGATGGCAGAGGCGCAGAAGGTCAGGGTTTTGGTCCTTGGAGACATTTTTGTCCAAGGTTTACAGCTGTATGCCGGAGGTAAGAATGTGGCACATCATTTTGATGTGAGAGGAGTGGAGGTGGTGTGGAGCCCTGAGACTGATCGCAATGTTGCGGCACTTCTCCAAGTTTGCACTGAGATGCGAACGATGACCACTCCTCATGTGATACTTTTGCACTACATTGCTTGCCATTTGGGCTACGTGAGTTCACGTACTTTGTTGAAAGATTTGGAACAGTTGGTTGAAGCAGTCATGAACTTCTTTCCAACTGCGAAAATATTTTTTTCTGGGTTACTGCCTAGAGGAAAATGGGACAATAGTTCTGTTTTCTGGCCCAATCAACGTATTGGGAGGTGTAACATTAATTGCAGCATGTGTCCTTTTATGTTACGTGCTGGTATGTTTTTCTGCAGCCACGAGAACATTGTTCCCAGTAATGTGGCTTATTTCGAAGCAGATGGTGTTGCGTTATCTTCTTTGGGAAATGCCATGTTCTTTTGGAATGTGAGGCTTGCTTTGGAGAAGGTTTTGTAATGGTTGTAGGAGTAAAATAAGAACAAAAAATATCACAAAAAAAAGAAAAATAACAGGTGTCTGCAAGGGATCTGCCCAAAATCTGCCCAAAAAAAAACAACGGCTCTTTTCAGAGCCCACCTTCAAGGGGAAAAGGGGAATAATATTTAAATGTACAGTCGTCACGCTCAGCTCCTGCATGTGTCCGCGAACATGGCGGTAGTTTGCAGGCGCAGCCTTTTACCAACGTGGATTTTGGGGTGGAGACACATGCAAATGAGAATGTGCAAAGCTAGGGATTGGCCAGTAAAGGTCAGTGGGTGTGTTCTGTATGGAGATATTTAGTCAAAAGGCCTTTACCTGACAGGAGACCAGACAGCCATGGCTCTGTGTGCTCGAAAACAGATTATCTGGATTTTGGGAGACTCGTGGATACATTGGCTGAAGGTGCATGTGGAAAGTTGCGGGCTATTTGCAGATCTTGGATTTCCTCATGTGGAAGTGCACTGGCATGGCGTGCGCGGAATGAGGTGGTTGGACTTAGTACCTCTCTGCATTACTTTACAGACAGAGCGTCATCCTGATATACTTATCATTCATTGCAGAGGCAATTGTTTAGGCCATGTTCCTGGCATTTCTTTGCAATTTGCAATGAAGGAAGGACTTGCGCAAGTCATGGACATGTTTCCAAATTGCCAAATAGTTTTTTCCCATATTGCTCAAAGACAAAAGTGGCTGCGTTCATCTGCATTTGGCCCACAAATGGAGAAAGCGCGGCGCAATGTGAATAAGGCTGTTTGTGCACTTCTAAGAGATGTTGGCATGTCCTCATTCCACAATGAAAACATTTTGTTTCGCAGCTCCTTCATATTTAGCAGAGATGGAGTCCATCTCACATATGCTGGCAATCAAATTTTTCTTCGCAATGTACAACATCCATTGCAACTTTTTTTGGAATCATAGTCACCTATTTGGCAATCCATTTTTTCCACCCTACAGTTTTTGAAGCATACTCAACACCACCGAAAGGCTCTTTTCAGAGCCACCACTTACTCCCAGTGAAAAGTACATTGGTTTTGCTTTGTTTGCACCCATTTTTGTGTGTCCTATGACTGTCCGAGAACTTATCAAAAAAAGCGAGGGGGCCTACAACGGTCAATTCAAAGCCATATTGTTAAACTGAGAAAGGCGGCTCTGAAAAGAGCCTTTTTTAAAATGTTTATAACTTTTCACTTCAATGCTTTTATGGACACGATACACTAGGAGAGGAGGGCGCGGGTGGGTAAGGAAGGGACACCAACCACGGGGATAAGAAGGGCCAGGTGGAGAGAGAAAGATATAGGGTGTCCTTCACTTAGGTAGGGTGCAGTTCTTCTCGTGCCCAGTGACCGTAGCCTCAAAAGCACTTCGAAGACTCTCCCCCCTGCAGAGTACTGCGTCACAGTACATACACAATATTATGACCCTCGAAAGGTAAGGGTCAACAGCATCGCGAATGGCTTGTGACGCAGCTGGAGGAATGCGCTCCCCCACAGGAGTGTCTCGTGGTGAGAGGATCGGACACGGAGGATGCTGTGGAGGAACTCAATCTACTACGTTCTTCACATGGCACCACCTTGCGAATGTCCGCACTATGGAACGACCTTAGGTGTCGCTTCATGGTTGTCGTACCAAAGCTGTACGCACCAGGTCTGCCGCGACTCAGTACCAACTGGCACTGGTTGCACTTGACCAGGTTCGCACGTGCTTTTGGTACGTTCTCATAAATGGAAAACAACCACCACATCCACGACTCCTGCCGAGTGTTTGTGGTGCGGAGTTCCTCCACCTCATTCTCTTCTTCCTCTACTTCCTCGATCTCTACATCCTCACCCGTATATCCCTCTGCAGGCCTTTGGGGAGGTGGTGGCGTTGGAGGGTTTGGGGGTGGTGCTGAGGGTAATGCAGCAGTAGCAGCCATGGATGCCATAAGGCTTTTTTGCCAAATGGTCGCTACAGTACTAAAGGTAGCACAACTCTAACTGCTATAGCCAGAAGCACAATGAAGATGAGCTCGGGGGTGTGGCCAATTATAGGGGTCGAAGGATGTGGCTCGTGACCACATTGCTCGCTGTAAAACACTCCAAGAATTGTAAACGACACATTCACAGGTGGAGCTATTGTATGGGAAATGTCAAATGGTGATGTTATACTGAAAAATACTTTCCCATTTATGTGTCAGTTATTTTGCAGTGTTGCGGAAGCAGACAAAGTGCGCAAATTAGTACACACGCTCAGTGTGGGTGTGGTCACATGTTGATGTCCTGTACACCTCCGCGAGGGAAAAGCATGCCCGCACAACAGCAAATGCAGACTAACACACGTGCACATATGCGCCACTCTTCTACGGACAGCGTTCGGGTCCTGCAACTAATTAAAAGTGCGACACAAGTGAGATGGACAGTTAGGGACAGGCGGGATGTTCGCAGTACGTATGGGTGTACTGACATGTGCGTACCTGATCAGATGACTGTAAGGACAGGTCCAGTCTCCTTAGGACACCTCCCTTTTGTTTAATAATGAACATGCCGGCCACCACGCCTGTTCTATGGACGGTTCCATCTTGCTGCGGACGATACGGACAGATATAGTGTCCTTAGAACACTTCTAATTTGCCTCATTTATATACATCCTGCCTACCTACTATGTTCTACGAACATGTTTTATCTCGTTTGTGAGCCGTACGAAGAGTATAATGTCTTTAGCACGCCCCATTCTGTTACTTTACACACAACATGCACAGATGGTGCCTTCTAAGATCAGTTCCATCTTGGTTGTCATTGGTAGGGGTAGATGTATTGCCGTTAGAACATCCACATTCTATTGCTTACGGCTAACTCGAACAGACGCGCTGTTCACGAACATTTTAAGTCTTTTAAAAAAAAAAATGTTTTCTCTAACCCGTATTCAAAAATAAATATACAAAAACCTTCTAAAAAATTACACGCACTTTAATCAACAGAAACACAGGGGGGTGCAGACACTGACACGAATATAGGGGAATTAGGGTTCAACACGGGCTGATTGTGAGCAGATGATTTGTGTGGGGAAGAAGGGATGGATGATTCATCAAAACGTCTATTTTCTTCTTGAAGGTTTGGGGACGGTTCACTGGGGAATGGAGAAGGAGGGCAGGTACAGGTGGGACAGTGGTAACATACTTTTCCTCTAACAAATTCTTCCACAAATTCCCTTAAACTATTAAAATTGTAATTCAGTGTCTCCATTTTACGTTCTATCCTTTTCAGTCTGTCTTCCTCTGTGTCCTTTGATGGCTTCTCTTCTTTTTTTTCCTGCTCTATTACCAATAAATATATATATGTTAAATGGCCATAAAATACTGCCCATTATTTTGCTTATGCAGAGCACTGTGTACCATTACTGTCGCTATCTTCGGACATTTCCCCATGTGGAAAATTCTCCTCCAGCCACTCCAAAGTACTGCACATTTCTGTATGAAAATAACAGAAAGAAAATGTTTCTTCTACCCCTTATACCAAAAGAAGTACACACTTATATAAGAAAAATGAAGTTAACATACGTGTTTGCTGTAATTTGCTGTAATTTGAAGTGCGTGTGTCTACTGTCGGTCCTGCCTACAGAGTTCCTGTGAGGTACTTACGTTGGAGTCATCCTTTTTTTTTATGGTACAATCCATTTCATTCTGCATGGTCAGTAAATGCATGGTTTTTGTTTCAGACGTTTAGGTTTCTCTATTTGTTTACTAGTAATTATAATGTCTTTCTGTGTCTTTTCTCAAAGTTGAACATTTTTTGTGTGACACATTAGTACAATTGCAGATGGCCCCTGACTGTTTTGGTAGTGATGAATAGATTCTGTGTCTGTCTGCAGACAGGCACTCAGTCCGTGCCTTCACGATATCGATAGTGAGGAGGTTCTGTATGGTTTACGTTATATGTTTGTAAAGTAATCAAACTATACTACATATCTGCAAGATCACATGCTGATAGTGTATATTCAGCATAAAAACGTCATTACCGCGCTGTTATGATTAGGTTCCCCTTCAGAAAATCTGTGAAATTCAGTTACAATAAAAAGTTTGTTAAAGGGACGTTATGGTTAAGTTGCCCTAGCAAAAACCTGTGCCCTCCACTATAAAACCTATTCAAATGTGCCATTATGGTTCAAAGTAAAACCGAAAAACCCCTGAAATTCGCCAGTTATGGTAGGCCAAGCAACCATAACAGGCCGCACCATTGTGCACTGCTAACACTAATACACAGGACATCAAAATATTTGAAATTCTTAAACAAAACAATACGTTTGTTCCAATAATTTGTGTCTAAATATTCAGAAGGGAGCTGGCTGAGACGAATTTGGAGACACCCAAGCTCAAAATAAATGTGAGGCAGAAGACCAAGTGAAATACACGGTTCACATAGCCGCTCTCCAAAGGACCCGATCCGGCTGTATGAGTAGTCCAAAACTTCTTTGCAAAAATATATATACTACAAAGTGAACAAAAAATTATCTTTTGATTGAAAAAAATAACAACAATATTAAGATTCAATTGTTTTTCAAGATGGTTTTATCCACAAGAATTCTATCAAAAAAATAAGTCTCATAAAAAAATGACAGATCACTAATGCTTTCTTAGTGAGGAAGAAATCGCCACAATCGCTTTTTCAATCAGCCCAACAAATTGCCAATGAATTTTGGAATTCAATTTCCTTCATCAGGGCATCATTCCTGTTGCGCTGATAAGCAAACACCGGTAGTTCACTGAATAAACTTTGAACCCTGGTGTCATTTTTCAGGATCCCCCAGTGTTTACTGATGGTTTTTTTGATTTTGTTACTCTGCATAGAAAATTTGGATACAAATACAGGTGTCTTAAGTTCTCTCTTGTCCATGGGGTTTTGAGTAGATATTAGGGTTTCACGTGCCAGGATGCTCACCCTAGCTGACGCTGAGTCAAGTTCCTCTTGTTTGTAGAACCTATATGCGAGCATGTTGTTTCTTGTTACTGCAACCACAAAAGGACAAATTGTTTTCTGGCGATCATCCCACAAAATACTTATAACATGTCTGTTGTTGATAATTATTGTCCAAACACTGATGAGGAAGCCGTCCACCTATAGACTGACCCATGACATGCACAGACCGGAAGTATATAACTATATAAATCATTAACAGAAAAACATATTTCAGTAGGCACTTTACAATTAAATATATAAATACATTCTTATTTTGGCTATAAATTAAAGTTTCACATAACATGTACAACGTCTACTCTTTGTGACAAAAGTAATATGCATCCGTCACAGCGTTTATCATATGGCAAATGGAACACTTTCCACACTTCCATAGCTTTCTCTTAAAATGTTGCTGGTATTGCGTTTTGCAAATTCATTTTTCCTATGTTGCACAGGACCAATCGCTTCACAGCACAGTTTTCTAAACTAGAAACTTTACTTTCTGATGTCTACTTTTAGTACAGTGATTCTTATAATTTCTTTGCGGATTGTCGTCACGTTTAATCCCACAAATTCTTAGTGCACTGCTTTCAAGGACACTTTACAATGCCACTCTTCATGTAGCATTCACAGCATGCCCAAGTTAGTTTTGTTTCTACAAACACATGCCACAACAATTAATACTATTACTCTCAAACAGTGGAGTACAAAAACAACCAAATATTTCATGTGAACCATATATCACAATATTTTCTTCCTTTTTACCGGTTGCTACGTGCCTGTTTACAAAACATTTACATTTTCTTTCAAAAATAACCTTATCCACGGTGCACACACAGGCACGTATTTCCCTGTATTTCTATAGAATTGTGCCCCTTGCTCTCAGCTATAAAAAGCATTTCCCTAGCACACAGATATAGTGGCAACATCAAATGTATCATGAAGACAAGTAGTTTGTCAGAAAGAGCTGCAGGTAGTGTGTTTCCACCGGCCGGACAGCCTGGTCGATAACAGAAGGATTTTAAATTGCATCTTTAAAACAACCACCAAGGCTGCACACGTTGTCCAGCATAATTCCTGGAGTGTCAAAGAATAATACTGACAAAAATACAAATGTCATCACGTAAAAGTGTAAAAACATGTGTAGTTGAGAACAGGTTTACAGGCTTCTGTGTACATCTATTCCCACAATCCTATTCATTTCTGCATTCATGCACACGCCCCTTGTTGCTGTGTGCAGTAAGATGTAAATGTGCAAAGTCGCATGTTCATAATGCACATTGGCAATACATATTTCTGTTTCTTCAATGTTGGCTAACACTGTGGCACCTACACTCTACATCTATAACAATCTGCAGCCACTTAGCGCTTCAACCTACTGAAAACTGTCTGTTAAACCTAACTTTAACAGTTGTGTTTGTATACATGTTTTCCAAGATGGATAATAAAGAGGGAGGTATATTCCAATTCTTTAGTTTATGCCAAAGCAGTTGTCGATTTACTGTATTGAAAGCCTTAGAGACATCTATCATGGCCACAAAGAGGGTCGAAGTGGGGGATTTCTTGAGGTACAAATCATATTTTGAATACAGATTGGTTAAGGCCATAGATGTTAGTAGCCATCCCCTTCCTGAAGCCAGTCTGGAGTTTCGATAGTATTCCTTTATCCGAGGCTCAAGCTTCTAATTTTTCTAAAATCAAGGTAGCAAATGTTTTACTATGCGCGTCCAACAGAGCGATGGGCCTATAATTGCAGGGGTCCTCACGGTTGCCCTTCTTAAAGATTGGCATCACAATAGATTCCCTCCAGATGGGAGACAGAATATGCAATCTGAGGATATCCCTAAACAGGGCTGTCAGCAATGCAGACCACATCTCTCTGTTGGATTTCAATATGGCATTACTGAGCCCATTAGGGCCAGAAGCTCGAGAGGGGGAAGCCTTAATAATGAAACGCTCCATGTCCTCGCGCTCACATTTTACATCCAACACAGGATAATTAGACAGTTGCCCAACTTCCCACACCCACTTTGCAGTGGTAACAAAGCAACCATAGACATGCTCTGCCTTCTTGGGACTGAGGTACAGTTTGATTCAAGAGTGATGGGCAAAGGACCGGTGGCTGGGCATGACCTCCCTCACTTATGCAGACAAAGAAAAGCCAAATGTGATGCATGAAAGGGTTTTAATCAGCCATAGCTACTGGGAATTCCTGTGCGCCGCTACTGGGATTTCCTGTGCGCCGGTAGTGGGATTTCCTGTGCGCCGGTAGTGGGATTTCCTGTACGCCGCTACTGGGAATTCCTGTATGCTGCTACTGGGAATTTCTGTGTGCCACTACTTGGAATACCTGTGTGCTGCTACTGGGAATTCCTGTGCGCCGATACTGGGAATTCCTATGCACCAGTACTGAGAATTCCTGTTTGCTGCTACTGGGAATTCCTGTGCGCCGCTACCGGGATGCACCACTACTATTCCACTGATTTTTTTGTTTGCCTCCACCATCGCAGTTGGGGACCACTCCTATTCAAGCAGGCCCTCCCAAACTGTGAGGGCCAACACTACCTCTGAGGGTGTGCAAGCAACCACAGAGAGGGTTTTCTTTGCTTTGCCTACTCAGTGACGCCCAGCTTGGCTCCCTAAGCACATCGAGGAAGGACCACACCTCTGGCCACAGCCCTCTCTCACTGAGGGATTCTTAATGCTGATGAGGCTCAGATCTTTCGTCTTATGGACCTCATCCCCCACAGGTCATTGGATAAACCATAGCTGGCTCGAAATCAGTGAAGAATGTGGAGCCAGATTCTAGGTTGAGTCCCCGAAAGGCCCCACCCACTCTCCTTCTAAGTCAGGAAAGTGGGTGCCTCATTGCTAGTTGGGGGCTGCACATGGACCTTATGGCTGTGGCCTATTCATTTATGTTATCTAAGCTGATTGATAACCTGCCTTCATCGCTGTCCATATCGTTCTCTTTTGGGGCTCCACTATCATAAATCTCGAGTGGGGGAGGATAGGATGAACCTTCTCAGTCAGAGTTCATTCTTTGAGGATTCTCTGCCTTTTCATTGCTCCCCAGTTAAAGATTTCTTGAGCACTGGCTTTCTGAAGACATGTGACATTCAATATATGCTCTGTGGTCATCTCTCTCTGGGCACTCAGGGATACTAAAGAGCCAGAAGTTATTCTATCTGGTTCTGTTTTCCAAGTCTTCTGAAGGCCCCTGGAGCACTGTACACAGATAACTTTCAATATATCCTCTGTGGGCATCTCCCTCTCGGCACTCAGGGAAACTAAAGAGCCAGAAGTGATTCTATCTGTTTCTGTTTTTCATGTCTTCTGAAGACTTCAGGTGCACTGTACACAGCTAACATTCAATATATCCTCTGTGGTCATCTCCCTCTCGACACTCAGGGATACTAAAGAGCCAGAAGTTATTCTATCTGGTTCTGTTTTCCAAGTCTTCTGAAGACCCCTGGAGCACTGTACAGAGCTAACATTCAATATATCCTCTGTGGTCATCTCCCTCTCGACACTCAGGGATACTAAAGAGCCAGAAGTTATTCTATCTGTTTCTGTTTTCCAAGTCTTCTGAAGACCCCTGGAGCACTGTACACAGCTAACCTTCAATAAATCTTCTGTGGTCATCTCACTCTCGGCACTCAGGGAAACTAAAGAGCCAGAAGTGATTCTATCTGTTTCTGTTTTCCAAGTCTTCTGAAGACCCCTGGAGCACTGTACACAGCTAACCTTCAATATATCTTCTGTGGTCATCTCCCTCTCGGCACTCAGGGATACTAAAGAGCCAGAAGTTATTCTATCTGTTTCTGTTTTCCAAGTCTTCTGAAGACCTGCGGAGCACTGTACACATCTAACTTTTAATATATCCTCTGTGGTCATCTCCCTCTGGGCACTCAGGGATACTAAAGAGCCAGAAGTTATTCTATCTGGTTCTGTTTTCCAAGTCTTCTGAAGACCTGCGGAGCACTGTACACAGCTAACTTTCAATATATCCTCTGCTGTCACACCTGTTCTACTCAGGCCTCCTTAGCCATCAGAATAAAACATTTAAAACAGAACCTTTTCCTCACTCTGATGAAATGGCTCCCCTGTATTGCGCACGAGTCATAGCGCCTAGAGACCTCCTTCTAGAGCACATGCTTTCACAGGGAAGATGACTCTTCTAACCCAAAAAGTACATTTTCCAGTTTTTCTATAAATAATTACATGGGGAGGGGCAGCCAGTATTCATATAACGCAGTATTGGGAGAACCCTATGGTGATAGTTACCACCTTGTCTTTTAACACTGGTGTGTCCATATCAGCCCCTTGCTGACGAATATGAATGTATAGCTTTTCAGTGGGCATTTAGTGTTTCAGCTCCTTACTGGCTGTCCTTCTTAATGCCCAGGGTATTTCTTTGTTGTAAATGTGCACCCAGGCTGGGCTCCAGCAAATAAATCTTGTAAGCCGAGCTCTGCCAGCGCACATTTAAAGTCCCAGAACGAAAATAATAGAGAAACACATCTATTGCCTTATTAGAAAACTGCTACCTGGCAACCTGGGGGCAGTGGCTGGGGCTCCTCCGGAGGCCCCTTTCACTTGGAAGGGTTGAAAGGCCCCGACACAATCACTGCGGCTACCCCTCTGCGGACCTACATCCCGGCTTGAGAAGCCTCTGAGCCGGTCTCTGGCTGGCTGGGGCTACCCTGCTGCGGACCTACCTCTCGGCTTGAGTAGCCTCTGAGCAGGTCTCTGGCTGGCTGGGGCTACCCCTCTGTGGACCTACATCTAGGCTTGAGTAGCGTCTGAGCAGGTCTCTGGCTGGCTGGGGCAGACATACAGTCACTGCCTCAGTGGCGATAGCTCGTGGATGGATGAAATATGGGGTGAACAGTAATTTCACAGATGATGGAAGGAAGTAAGAATGGAGTTTGGGGGGAGTTGGTGGTAATAACAGTCTTTGTGTATCTATTCCCTGGACCGAGTAATAACATTGGTTGCTAAAACAAGGTATCACCATTCTTATAAACAACAGGTGCCCCAATTGCACAACTTAATGGTACTCATTTTAACAATGGTGGAGGCAGCAGTGGAGACAGATTTTGGTGCCTAAAGGGGCGAACAGCTCCCAATTGGTAACCAGCCGGTACCATTCACTACTTTGCTGTGAGGGGGGCACATGTGATCTCAAATGAGGGGGTGGTACACTCTGTACCGCCTTCCATAGCTCCTCTGGTGTTTCGAAGGATGAAAGGCTGGGCTAGTCTCATGGGATCCCTACGCACAGATTTCACCAGCAGATCTCGACCCCGCTGAGCCTCCTCACTCGATGAAGCCGGAAAGTGTGCACGTAGCTCACAGAAGCAGGCTTCCCGTGGCCGGGAGCTACTTATGTATGAAACTGGCGATGTGCGGGCATGGGGAGAGAGAAGTGGGGAGGAGGGGGCTGGTTTTCACCTTTGTAGTTAACAGTAAATAGCCTGAAGAATTGGAGAAGCGCACGTGACGAATGGATGAATGCATCGGGTGCCTCGTGCGCACGTGACAGCAGCGCCTCTCCACTGGCAGACGTGGACCTGTGCGGAGATGTGACGCAATAATGGGGCACCCCTGCCTGCTTTAATGAGCAGCAGCTGCGCTCCATGTACACCCCCTTCTGGGGGGAGGCGGCTCTTTGCGGGCAAATCCAGCTGTGACCCCCCTGTCTTCCAAATGCACCTCTGTTTAGGCAACGCCGAGCTGACCACCTGACCCATACAGGGTAGATCGTCGTGGCATGATGCAGAGGGCACGTGGGCATCCCTAGACATTGGGGGCATGTGCACCATGGCATGACAGAGCGGAAAGGCTGTCACCCCTAGAGATTGGGGGCCTGTGCACAATGGCATGTCTCAGAAGGCAAGATTTCACCCCTAGAGATGTGCACCATGGCATGCGACAGGGGAAACGCTGTCAGCCCTAGAGATTGGGGCATGTGCACCATAGCATGCGGCAGGGGAAACGCTGTCACCCCTAGAGATTGGGGCATGTGCACCATGGCATGCCGCAGGGGACACACAGTCACCCTTACAGATTGTGGGCATGTGCACCATGGCATGCCGCAGGGGAAATGCTGTCACCCCTAGAGATTGCGGGCATGTGCACCATGGCATGCTACAGGGGAAACGCTGTCACCCCTAGAGATTGCGGGCATGTGCACCATGGCATGCTGCAGGGGAAACGCTGTCACCCTTAGAGATTGCGGGCATGTGCACCACGGCATGCCGCAGACGGCACATAGTCAACCATTGAGACCGCGGGCATGTGCACCATGGCATGCCGCTGTCACCCCTGGAGATTTGGGGCATGTGCACCATGGCATGCCGCAGGGGACACGCTGTCACCTCTAGAGATTGCAGGCATATGCACCATGGCATGCCGCAGACGGCATATAGTCAACCATTGAGACTGCGGGCATGTGCACCATGGCATGCTGCAGACGGCACATAGTCAACCATTGAGACCGCGGGCATGTGCACCATGGCATGCCGCAGGGGACATGCTGTCACCCCTAGAGATTGCGGGCATGTGCACCATGGCATGCTGAAGGGTAAATGCTGTCACCCCTAGAGATTGCGGGCATGTGCACCATGGCATGCCGCAGGGGAAATGCTGTCACCCCTAGAGATTGCGGGCATGTGCACCATGGCATGCTACAGGGGAAACGCTGTCACCCCTAGAGATTGCGGGCATGTGCACCATGGCATGCCACAGGGGAAATGCTCTCACCCCTAGAGATTGCGGGCATGTGCACCATGGCATGCTGCAGGGGAAACGCTGTCACCCTTAGAGATTGCGGGCATGTGCACCAGGGCATGCCGCAGACGGCACATAGTCAACCATTGAGACCGCGGGCATGTGCACCATGGCATGCCGCTGTCACCCCTGGAGATTTGGGGCATGTGCACCATGGCATGCCGCAGGGGACACGCTGTCACCTCTAGAGATTGCGGGCATATGCACCATGGCATGCCGCAGACGGCATATAGTCAACCATTGAGACTGCGGGCATGTGCACCATGGCATGCTGCAGACGGCACATAGTCAACCATTGAGACCGCGGGCATGTGCACCATGGCATGCCGCAGGGGACATGCTGTCACCCCTAGAGATTGCGGGCATGTGCACCATGGCATGCCACAGACGGCACATAGTCAACCATTGAGACCGCAGGCATGTGCACCATGGCATGCCGCAGAGGACACGCTGTCATCCCTAGAGATTGCGAGCGTGTGCACCATGGCATGCCGCAGGGGACACGCTATCACCCCTGGAGATTTGGGGCATGTGCACCATGGCATTCCGCTGGGGACACGCTGTCACCCCTAGAGATTGCGGGCATGTGCACCATGGCATGCCGCTATCACCCCTGGAGATTTGGGGCATGTGCACCATGGCATGCCGCAGGGGACACGCTGCCGCCCCTAGAGATTGTGGGCATGTGCACCATGGCATGCCGCTATCACCCCTGGAGATTGCGGGCATGTGCACCATGGCATGCCGCAGTGGACACACTGTCACCCCTGGAGATTGGGGGCATGTGCACCATGGCATGCCGCAGGGGACACACTGTCACCCCTGGAGATTTGTGGCATGTGCACCATGGCATGCCTCAGGGGACACGCTGTCACCCTTGGAGATTTAGGGCATGTGCACCATGGCATGCCGCAGGGGAGACGTTGTCACCCCTGGAGATTGCGGGCATGTGCACCATGGCATGCCGCACTGGACACGTTGTCACCCCTGGAGATTTGGGGCATGTGCAGCATGGCATGCCGCAGAGGACACGCTGTCACCCCTAGAGATTGCGGGCATGTGCACCATGGCATGCCGCAGGGGACACGCTGTCACCCCTAGAGATTGCGGGCATGTGCACCATGGCATGCTGCATGGGACACGCTGTCACCCCTGGAGATTGTGGGCATGTGCTCCATGGCATGCCGCAGGGGACACGCTGTCACCCCTAGAGATTGTGGGCATGTGCACCATGGCATGCCGCAGGGGTCACGCTGTCACCTCTAGAGATTGCGGGCATGTGCACCATGGCATGCCGCAGGGGACACGCTGTCTCCGCTAGAGATTGTGGGCATGTGCACCATGGCATGCCACAGGGGACACGCTATCACCCCTGGAGATTGGGGGCATGTGCACCATGGCATGCTGCTATCACCCCTAGAGATTGGGGCATGTACACCATTGCATGCTGCAGGGCACATGCTGTCACCACTAGAGATTGCGGGCATGTGCACCATGGCATGCCACTATCACCCCTAGAGATTGGGGCATGTACACCATGGCATGCCGCAGGGCACATGCTGTCACCCCTAGAGATTGCGGGCATGTGCATCATGGCACGCCGCAGGGGACACGCTATCACCCCTGGAGATTGGGGGCATGTGCTCCATGGCATGCCGCAGACGGCACATAGTCAACCATTGAGACCGCGGCCCTGTCTGGCCTTGCGGGGTGCAGAGGGTACAGGAAGGAGAGTGTGCAGTTCTCCAGCAGGAACTTGTGGTCAGTTAATCCTGTCATTCTGCAGTTTTGGGGTTACACGTGCAGACTACAGCGGGGTACAGGGTCACCCAAATAGATTGTGGGTCTCGGAGAGCCCAGGACCACTCACAGTACAGTGAGTGCAGGGTCACTTACAGTACAGTAGTACAGCATCAGTTCCCATGCCGGGGATAGCGATAGGGTCATGAGTGCAGCAGCAGTTCCCATGCAGCGGATAGGGATGGGGTCACTCATGGAGTGCGAGTACAGCACCAGTTCCCATGCAGAGGATAGATAGGGATGGGGTCACTCATGGAGTGCGAGTACAGCACCAGTTCCCATGCAGAGGATAGGGATGGGGCCACTCATGGAGTGCGAGTGCCGCACCAGTCGCCATGCAGAGGATAGGGATGGGGTCACTCATGGAGTGCGAGTGCCGCACCAGTCGCCATGCAGAGGATAGGGATGGGGTCACTCATGGAGTTGAGTGCCGCACCAGTTCCCATGCAGAGGATAGGGATGGGGTCACTCATGGAGTGTGAGTGCCGCACCAGTTCCCATGCAGAGGATAGGGATGGGGTCACTCATGGAGTGTGAGTGCCGCACCAGTTCCCATGCAGAGGATAGGGATGGGGCCACTCATGGAGTGTGAGTGCCGCACCAGTCGCCATGCAGGGGATAGGGATGGGGTCACTCATGGAGTTTGGGTTCTGGACCGTTCCTCTAGAGGCCTCGGAGAGTATATGGTCACTCAGGCAGAGAGCACAGGGTCACCCAAACCACAGAGAGGGGCGGGTCACTCAACGTACGAGAACACAGGGTCACTCATTTAGTTCGTGTGTGTCTGTGCAGGAGGACTCGGGGGGCACCGGGGGGCTCAGAGACGAGAGCACAGGGTGTCTCATTGAGCTTGGGTTTGTTGCTATCTAGCACTCACCCATAGGGTGCGAGACTGTTATTATCCAGGAGACAGAGATCACAGGGTCACTCGGCGTACAGAGAGCAGGGGGTCACTCACGGACACTCGATGCATCAAGCTTGCGTCCACAGGGCGCCGGGGCCGTGGCGGAGGCAGGCCTCCTGCTATGCAAACAGCCTCTGCAAACAACTGTGCAACCCCGGGCAGCTTGTCGTGGTCTCCTGGGGGCCCGGGAACAGCAATCCTAAACCGAAAACTATTGTGCGCACTCCACCCCTTGCCCTTCGAACTTGCATCAGCCTTCACGCCCCTCCCTCTTCTGGCCGTTTACTTGCACATTTCTCAGCCTGTCCTCCTCTCTCCCCCTTGGTTGAGTGGTGGTCGGACACCGGAGCAGAGCGAGTTAGTGCTGCCTGTTGGGTGACACTTAACGCTGCATATAAGCAGAACTCCTTACCCCCCTAAGTAAGCCATCCCATTGCAGCTTCACTAATTAATTCATAATTAACACCTGGGATGTATCCCCAGAGAGGAAGAGTGTGTCTTATAATGTTGCAAGCAAAGTATTAAAGGTGCACACCTTTTAAACCTAAAAAGATTGTTCACTATTTTCGGCAGAGTGCAATCCTAACACGCATAATTCACACGTACTAGACATTCCAGTAGTCTAGTGGGTAAATACCTCGACTTTCGTCCCGAAGATGTGTTTTCTAATCCTGGCTTCAGCACCGAAAGTACATTAAAAACATTAAAACCCTCTAATTCATGTGAATGGTTTTCCGAGGAGACATATTTTGCCGGAACTCGGATCCGGGAAATACAGCCCAATGACCAGCGCTGAGTACTGGTTAAAACTGCCAACTCCATTAACTCCTCAAAATAAACCAAGCTGGGCCACAAAAGTGGCCCAAAGTACCCAGGTGGACTGTATCCCACAGTACCCAGGTGGCCCAAAGTACCCAGGTGGACAGTATCCCACAGTACCAAGTTGGACCACAGTACCCAGGTGGACAGTAGCCAGCAGTACCCAGGTGGACTGTAGCCCACAGTACCCAGGTGGTCCACTGTACCCAAGTGGACTGTAGCCCACAGTACTCAGGTGGCCCACAGTACCCAGGTGGACTGTAGCCAGCAGTAACCAGGTGGACTGTATCCCACAGTACCCAGGTGGGCCACAGTACCCAAGTGGAATGTAGCCCACAGTACCCAGGTGGACAGTAGCCAGCAGTACGCAGGTGGACTGGACTGTATCTCACAGTACCCAGGTGGCCCATAGTACCCAGGTGGGCCACAGTACCCAGGTGGGCCACAGTACCCAGTTGGACTGTAGCCCACAGTACCCAGGTGGACTGTATCCCACAGTACCCAGGTGGACTGAAGCCCACAGTACCCAGGTGGACAGTAGCCAGCAGTACCCAGGTGGACGTGCACACAGAGACACACGGAGACCGATGCTGTTCGTGTGGGCTCCCCGGTGGCTCTGCTGCCGCCGCCCGACGCCCCTTTATTTATATGGCACGCGACGGAGTGAACGTCACTCCGTCGCGTGCTTGCCCTTAAAGGGGCCACGCCACACTCCTCCTTTTCCATAACAACAAACACAAAAGAGGATACAATTGTTCTACGTTCTACAGCACACAAAACTGACTAATCACTACTTTACAGCACACACATTAGGAATCCCCCATTTATTGGCAACCACCCTGGATCCCCAGCGGTGCCTTCACACAGTCCGGCGACCCATCGCCAACATGACCCCAGATCAGTCCGTCACATAGTCACTCAGGTGGGCAGGTTTCCCACGCCCTGTTCTCAGGGGGTACCTCCTGCCACTGTCCCTTACCGGAGTACTTGAGTCGGTTCTTCCGCGAACAGGCGAGTCCATGGTGGGGACATCTCCTCCACTATCGTCGGGTAGTTCTTCACCAGCCTCTACTCGATTCGCTCCCGGGTCACCCAGTCTCCTAAAGAAACTGGCATTTCTGGTCACCGACGATGTCCCATCTGATGCTGTCACCATAGACCCCTTCACCGCTACAACATCCAGGGGGGCGGGCTCGTATGTGAGGGAGAGCTTGCCCTGCGGATGTCGGTTCCTCACTAATACCTCATCCCCTGGGGCAATGTTGGGTGGCTTCAGACCTCTTCTCATGTTCTCCGCCCGAGTTCTTGCCAGCCGATCTTCCTCCACCTGCTCATTGTCAATGATGGCGGGCTCTCGGGCCCCTACCTCAGGTACGACATCCCGAGGGCACCTCTGGAAGAGGGCCTCCGCCGGTGCTACTCCCGTCGATGAATGGGGAGTGGTTCTGTATCCCCGTAGGAATACATACAGGGCCCTCTGCAGACATTCACCCTTGCCTTGGGCGATCCGGAACACCTTGTTAAGGGTGCGCATCATGCGCTCGGCCTCCCCGTTTGCCCTGGGCCAGAGGGGTGTGACCTTCCTGTGCTGAATGCCATAGTTCTTTAAGAGTTCAGCAAAGCTCTCACCCTGATACGGTGCGCCATTGTCAGTGCACACAACCGATGGAAGGCCATGGGTGGCGAAGATCTTTTCCACGGCGATTACCACGTCACCAAACGCCAGCGACTCCACAAATTCCACCTCCGGGTATCGCGACCACTCGTCGACCATCACTAGGAAGTGCGTCCCTCTAGATGTAGAGCCGAAGTCAGCATGCACTACTTCCCATGGCTTGGTTCCCCTAGGCATTGTCTCAATGGATGGGTCCCGCTGGGCTGGGGATGCGGCCTGACACCACCGACACGAGGCCACAAACTCTTCTACCCTCCGCTCTAGCTCCGGGAACCACACCTTCTGGCGAAGCCGAGCCTTTGTTTTGGGCGCCCCTTGATGGCCCTGGTGGGCGAGAGCGATTATCTGTGGGATCTTCGTCTGTGGCACCACTATTCTGTCGCCTCTCAGCAGGAGTCCCGATTCCGAGAATGCAAGTTCTTCCCGCACCTTCCAGAGCTGTTCCAGCGCCACCCTGGCTTCGCATGTTCGACGGTCAAGCGCTTCAAGCACCGTCTTCCACGCACCTCGTTGCATGGCCAGTCTTAGAATGGCGAAGCACTCGTCATCATTCGACGCCAGCTCCAGCTCCTCCACCTGCATGGAGTTGGGGGTGGCAGACTCAACGACGAGACGAACGTGTTCATCAGCCTCCTCCGCGGACACAGACGCCCAGGCATCCCCACATGGGTGACGTGACAGATAGTCTGCAGCGTTGCTTACACCAGGCCGATACACCAGCGACACGCCGTATTCAAGCAGGGCAAGCATCCAGCGCTCTATCCTTACTGGTGGTCTGGAGGAGGAGCCTGCCATGATGGGTAGCAGTGGTTTGTGGTCAGTGATGACAGTCACAGGACGCCCTAGAATGTATAGGCGAAAATGCCTGCAACCCCACAACACCGCCAGGGCCTCCCTCTCGATTTGCGAGTAGCGTTGTTCAGTGTCCGAGAGTGCCTTGCTCGCATAGGCTATTGGCCGAACTTCCTGCTCGCGCCCCACTTGAGTGAGGACCGCCCCCAGACCATAGGGACTGGCGTCCACGACTATTTCCGTCTGCAGGCTAGGGTCAAAGAACGCCATGGTGTCTTCTGCTGCTAGGGCACCCCGGATGTCATCAAATGCCGCCTGCTCGAGGGGCCCCCACTGCCACACGGAGTCTTTCTTGGTTAAAGATCTTAGAGGCTCAGAGCGGGACGCTAGATTCCTGATGAAGCGGCCACAATAAGTGACCATGCCCAAAAAGCTCTTCACCTCAGCGACGTTTTCAGGTGGGCGGGCCTCTCTAATGTCCTTCACCTTACGGGGGTCGGGTGACACCCCATCCGCTTTAAACACGAATCCAAAGAACTCGATTGTTGTCCTGAGGAATTTGCATTTCTCTTTGTGTAAGGTGAGTCCCAAGAGACGGAGGCGCTCAAATGTCTTTGCAAGGCGGGCCATGTGTTCTGCCTCTGACTTGGAGTGTACTAAGATGTCGTCACTGATGTTGATGACCCCATCCAGATCTGCTAATGCCCCTCTTATGATGTTTTGAAAAACTTCCGCTGCAGAGGACACTCCAAAACTCAGCCTCTTATACCGATACAGGCCCCGATGGGTGGTGAAGGTGGTGATGTATCGGGACTCAGGGTGCAGAACCACCTGATGATATCCTGCCCTCAAGTCCAGCTTGGAGAAGAATCTCGCCCCCTGTACTTCTGCAATGATGTCGTCCATGGTGGGGGTTAGGTGTCTCTCTCTTTTGATCGCCTTGTTGGGCAGGCGCATGTCGACACAAATCCTTACTGCATCTGGTTGTTTGGGCTTCCGTGCGACGACAATGGGCGAGACCCAAGGAGTGGGGCCTTCCACCTTCTCAATTATGTCCAGCTGAACAAGGTTGTCCAATTCCTGGTCTACCTGATCCCTGAGGTGAAACGGTATGCGCCGGTGCTTCAGAGCCACCGGTTGTATGGACTCATCAATGTGCAAGCGGACTGGTTCCCCCACTAACTGTCCAATGCCTTCAAAGAGGGATGTGTGCTTCTCCAGGAGCTCCTGGATGTCGTCAAGATATACGTTGTATGCGAATGTCACAATCCCCAAAGCTTCAGCAGCTGCGCAGCAGAGGAGCGTGTTGGTGCTCACCGGCGTGACGTAAAACCTTGCCCGAATGCCTGAGTTGCCATATTGAGTGTCAGCCACAAACACACCATCCAGTGGGATTGGATGGTTGCCTCCAAATGTGAAAATGCGCGCTCTCGGTGCCGCCAGCGGTGGTGGTGCCTGCATTGCATCATAGTGTTGCCTGGCCATCACGTTCACGGACGCCCCCGTGTCCACCAACATGGGTACTGAATCCCCATTGACCAGTACGTCGCATCTCGGCTGTCTCTTGGAGTGCGATTTCAGCATTCTTACGCATGACACGAAGAAAACATTCTCTTCATCTTCTTCTTCCTCCTCACCTTCTTGAGGGGGGCCATCGTCGGCCTGGTCCACCTGGGCAACGTTGGATGTTCTCTGGGGGCGGAAAGAGCCAGCCCGGACAGGTCCCCTGGGGACCATTTTCGGGACCGTCGATCTGCACACTCTTGCAAAATGGTCTGTGCCCCCACATCGTCCACACTTCACTCCCGCTGCTGGACAGTCTGCTGGGTGCGGGAGGTCATATCCACATTTTAGGCACGAGGACTGCGCCACTTGGGGCCGTGGACTTTGAGTATACATGGGGCGTCTTGATCCGCGACCTCTTCCGACTGCGCATACCTCTTCCACCCTACCAGGGCGCACACCCGCTTCCATCCTTGATGCCCGCAGCTCCGACACCTCGTGGCACCTCCCCAGTTCTAGGATGCGGGGTAGTGTTATACCTGGCTCGCGCAGGATTTGACGCCTCAGCTTACCAGAGGAACAGCCTTGAATGAGGTGGTTGCGAATCATATCATCAGGGTCATTCCAAGCACAAGGTGCCGCCAGCCTGTGCAGCCGCCCATAAAACACATCCAAAGTCTCGTCATCTTTCTGTCTGGTGTTGCCCATTAGGAACCGTTCGTAATCCACATTGGCCATGGGCAGGAAGTGATTGTGGAGCGCAGTTTTGGCGGCATCAAAAGACCCATCCGCTGGTTGCAAGGACAAGAAGATCTCGTGCACAGCAGGGCCTGCAGAATACAGGAGAGTGGCCAACTTACTGTCGTCACTCGTCTCCATCGTGGCCCTGAAGTACATTTCCAGCCTGTCCATCCACATCTTCCACCTCTGTCCCAGGCTTGATGGCGTGCCCGAGACATCAAACTCTGGCATTGGCTGTAGGGTACCGGGAGGTCTCTGCAATGGTCTTGGTGGAAGGGCAGGCGGGGGTTGGGCTGGAGCAGCAGCCTGCTGTTGGGCCACGGCGGCCGCTGCACCTTGATCCATGGTGTAAAGCGCACAGGCACCCCGTGATGGGGCCGCAACTTGGACACCAAACACAACCAGTACCTTAATGAGGATCCCAGCCCCTCAGGTGATTCAGATGATGTCCAGGTTCGAGGGTTTTCCAGGCAAATGTAGGACCACCAGGTTCCAGACTTCAGCCGGTGTAGGATTGAAGAATCCAAAAATCGAGCAGGGTAGGCCCCAGTGTGCATCCAGTAGGCCTCCAGGTAGCTCCACCCTTAAACTCGATGAAAAACAGTGAAAATGCAAATGACTTGCATTTCCACCAGCACGTGTTGCAAGCAGTGACTGTCCGCCACTGGAATCTCCAAAAATTGGGTCCGGATCTCTCACAGATGCTTCGTTATGAAGCCGTGAGTTTCCGAGGCCTTGTAGTCAAAATGGCCGCCGGCCACGCGTGTCTCTCCCCTCTCCGCGGCCAACATTCACGGATGCGCTCACACGCGATCATCTGCGCATCTCGAAAACGTTGCCACCTGTCCCAGGGATCGATCCGACTTCGTCGCCATTGTTAGCGGTCGATCCCGCCGCCCCCGTGAGCCCCCACACCCCCGTGCACACAGAGACACACGGAGACCGATGCTGTTCGTGTGGGCTCCCCGGTGGCTCTGCTGCCGCCGGGCGACGCCCCTTTATTTATATGGCACGCGACGGAGTGAACGTCACTCCGTCGCGTGCTTGCCCTTAAAGGGGCCACGCCACACTAGACATTCCAGTAGTCTAGTGGGTAAATACCTCGACTTTCGTCCCGAAGATGTGTTTTCTAATCCTGGCTTCAGCACCGAAAGTACATTAAAAACATTAAAACCCTCTAATTCATGTGAATGGTTTTCCGAGGAGACATATTTTGCCGGAACTCGGATCCGGGAAATACAGCCCAATGACCAGCGCTGAGTACTGGTTAAAACTGCCAACTCCATTAACTCCTCAAAATAAACCAAGCTGGGCCACAAAAGTGGCCCAAAGTACCCAGGTGGACTGTATCCCACAGTACCCAGGTGGCCCAAAGTACCCAGGTGGACAGTATCCCACAGTACCAAGTTGGACCACAGTACCCAGGTGGACAGTAGCCAGCAGTACCCAGGTGGACTGTAGCCCACAGTACCCAGGTGGTCCACAGTACCCAAGTGGATTGTAGCCCACAGTACCCAGGTGGCCCACAGTACCCAGGTGGACTGTAGCCCACAGTACCCAGGTGGTCCACTGTACCCAAGTGGACTGTAGCCCACAGTACTCAGGTGGCCCACAGTACCCAGGTGGACTGTAGCCAGCAGTAACCAGGTGGACTGTATCCCACAGTACCCAGGTGGGCCACAGTACCCAAGTGGAATGTAGCCCACAGTACCCAGGTGGACAGTAGCCAGCAGTACGCAGGTGGACTGGACTGTATCTCACAGTACCCAGGTGGCCCATAGTACCCAGGTGGGCCACAGTACCCAGGTGGGCCACAGTACCCAGTTGGACTGTAGCCCACAGTACCCAGGTGGACTGTATCCCACAGTACCCAGGTGGACTGAAGCCCACAGTACCCAGGTGGACAGTAGCCAGCAGTACCCAGGTGGACTGTATCCCACAGTACCCAGGTGGCCCACAGTACCCAGGTGAACTGTAGCCCACAGTACCCAGGTGGACTGAAGCCCACAGTACCCAGGTGGACTGTAGCCAGCAGTACCCAGGTGGAATGGACTGTATCCCACAGTACCCAGGTGGCCCATAGTACCCAGGTGGGCCACAGTACCCAGGTGGGCCACAGTACCCAGGTGGACTGTAGCCCACAGTACCCAGGTGGACAGTAGCCAGCAGTACCCAGGTGGACTGTATCCCACAGTACCCAGGTGGACTGTAGTCCACAGTGCCCAGGTGGACTGAAGCCCACAGTACCCAGGTGGACAGTAGCCAGCAGTACCCAGGTGGACTGTCTCCCACAGTACCCAGGTGGCCCACAGTACCCAGGTGGACTGTAGCCCACAGTACCCAGGTGGACTGAAGCCCACAGTACCCAGGTGGACCGGCATTTTGGGCATTGCTCGATTGCCCGTCCCAGCCTGGAGATTCGTGAATTCAGACCCCACCCCCGAGGATCACCCGACTTGTCCCCCTTTCCGCCTCGCAAATAGGGACTAGGGGGTTGTTGAGAATAGCAGATCTGAATTCTACTCTGAATAGATCGTGCCGAGGAGTTGCCAGCCGGGCTTTCTCTGCCAGGCTCGCCCTGAAATCCATGTCCAAATATACGAGCCTGGGCTCTCTGTATATTGTGCCAGGGCCTGGGAAATTGACACTGTGGGCATTTGTGAGCAGAAACCATGGCAGCTTCAGAATAGCGCCTTGGCTCGGCGTCGTGCCCACCCCTCTCTCTCACACCCCAGCCTTCATGGGGGGGTGGTGTAGAAGCCCTCTGGGCACATGAATGCTGCTTATAAACAGCACACAGCTCCTCTGCCACCATAAAGGCCTCGTGTCCCTGCCTGAACCCTCCGGAGCTTGTGTCCTCCTGGAAGGCGGGCCAGTGTTATTGTGCACAACTTTGTGTTCCCTCAGGGAACGCCACGAGTCCAAAGAAATGTGCGTTCCTCTTGCGTTTAAAATCCAGTCATGGGCTGGTTCCCCACCACCATCACCGAGCTTTCCTCAAGCTGTCCACCCTCCTCACCACGCTGTCTCCTTCTCTACTCCTGCCCCCGCCTGCCCCTCCCCTCCCGCCCTCAGCACAGGAACTCATTACTGAACATGCATTTAACGTGTAGCTTGTGCTTTTCCCATGTTCTCTTTCCAGCCCCTCCCCCACCACCATCTGATTGTAATTGTTTATTGAGAGACCACCCCAAAACGGGGAGTTCCTTCCCTCCCCAATCTAGGTGTCGCCCAATAAGCGGTTTAACGTCACTTCTTTTTTTCAGCCATGCCTCATATCATGCCCTTTGGATTTGGATGATAGGTAATAGAAAACCGCACTGAAATGTCACACACCAGTTTATCCGTGGCACAACACAATACACTTCTCTCTGCATAAATACCTCACACCATATGGCTGGGAAAACTCAAATCACAATATTTTACTTTGTATCAAGTTCAAAATAAATGATCATCAACACTGGTCCATGAATAACATTGCATTATATTTGCAATGCTGTACAATTTCGGTTTTCCTGTGCGCTTAAAAGGCTAAAAACACAAGGTGATTTAGCAGTGGGTATTTCAGACCCTGCTACTTTTGTATGCATTGGGGAAGATGGACAGGAAATGGGATGATTAAATAATCTGGGATTCCAGACACCCACCCACTCGAAGGCTTATGTTGGGAAGCTGGATGGTAAAAATTGGGATGATTGTAGAATTCTAGATTCCAGGCACCCTCCAGTCAAAGGCCTGTCTGTGTGGGGGGAAGCTGGCAGTTTAGGGATTTTTTTAGTTTAGGTACAAAGACACCCCTCTTCCTAAAAAAAGTTGGGGTTAAAAGCCAAAATGGGATTAGCCGATTACATTACAGTCTATAATTTTCAGCGCACAGAGGAAATGCGCTTTGTTAATTTCAAATTTTAACAAAAATAACCTGTGGTGTTCCACCAAGGGGAATTCATTAAATGAATATCTTTTTAGTTAAATAGGCTATCTACACAGTTTTGTCAACCACCCACTATGAGGGGAAAGGATTTAGGGCAAGCAGATTCCCCCACCTTTTCATTTGTCCCAATTCTACTTACATTAATACTGCCCCTACAGCGCCGCCAAACTATGGAATGACCTCCCCCCTTCCATAAGGGTTGAGAAATCCTACTGGATGTTTCGTAAAGCCCTCAAAACTCAGCTCTTTTCCTAACCTGCCCACCCTTCCCATCACGTCAGCAGTTTATCCACACTATACCACAGTATGAAGAGCACGACCAATATCTATGAGAATGATATGTTTCCATGTAACTGAAATATTACCTATGCTCCTGGTCTTTGCTACAAATACTTTACTGTATGATTAAGTTTGCCACCTTGACTTGTACCTGCAACAGCGCCTCAATGCCTCCGGGTTGTATGTGAGCTCTACAATTGAAATAAATAAATATGTACATTAAAAGCCTCTGTTTAAGGTTCAGGAAAGCCAGCTGCATATCAGGACCCTCTTGGAGGACTGGGCCAGCGTCTTATCACTCCACTCTCAGAGATGGGCCCCTGCTCTTCACCATAGGGCCCAGTCAGCTTTATTTTAGGCTTCCCCTGCAATAGAGAGCTTCACCAAGATGTAATGCTCAGCAGTCTCCTCTGGTGTTTCCTTGCAGCTGTCGGATGGTAAATTTCAACAGCTCTGTCCGATGGTAGCATCTCTCCCTCTTACTTTTAGTGCACCCACTTTATATACTAGTGATGACACCATCAAGTTTACATTCCTGGGCAGTACCATGCAAGAGTTCTCACAAATAGGATTGTACACTTGCCATTTTCTCTCCTCCCAAATCCAGCCCCTCTATAAGGATTGGTTTAGGAGTTTGGAGCATAAATATGGCAACTCTCATTTGAAATCACCATTTATTCTGATGTCAAATGGTTGGCAAAAATTAGATGTGGCAAAACTTCAGAATTTACTAGAAACTGCCATAATATGTGTGTGCCTTTATATAGCAGGGAGCAGAAAGGGATTCTAACTGAAGAGAACTGTACATTTTTACAAACGACAAACTCCACCACTCCCACTATATACACAAAAATTGTAAAAAACCACCAGGAAGACCGATTGTTTCCTTAGTAGGGTCAGCTCTGGAGAACATGTCTAAATTCATAGATGAAACTTTGTTTCCTTTTGTCTATACGTTACCTTCTTATCTAAAAGACACCAAAGACTTTCTGTCACGTATTAACAACATTCCTTGGGAATCAAATTTTATGATGGCAACAATGGATGTCGTGTCCCTATATACATCAATCATGACTATGGGAAAAAAGCTTGTGAGAAATATCTTAACACGAGGTCGCTCAATTATCTTGAACACACACAGATGATCTTAGAGATGATTGACCTCTGTCTAACCCACAGCATTTTCGTCTTCAATGAAGAATACTTCAGGCAAACACAGGGCACAGCAATGGGCACTACATTTGCCCCGTCATATGCAAATTTAACTATGGGTTTCTGGGAAGCCTCGGTGGTGTGGACGGAACAATACCAAGAATCAACTGAAAATGTGGTCATCTGGCTCAGGTACATAGATGATTTGTTCATAATCTGGAAGGGGACCGAACATGGATGGGTTGATTTTGTAAAGCAGTTGAATCAAAATGAGCACAACCTTAGGTTTACTGAAACCCACTGCTTCTCGTTTATCACCTTCTTAGATGTGAATTTACGAATAGTGGAACAATCACTTACGTGTGAACTACACAGAAAACCAACAGGGTCAAACATGCCACTTCATGCCAAAAGTGGACATCCGAAAAGTTTAATTTGGAGTGTACCATACGGAGAATTCGTTAGGATAAGAAGAAACAGCTCTACTCTGGACACATATGATGCAGAGAGTAAAACCACAGCGAGAGGATTCTTACAGCAATGTTATCCGAAGAAGGTCATCGAAAGAGCGTACCTAAGAGCTAGAAGTCATGACAGATAAATTCTCCTGGCAGACAAAGAAAAGACAATTAAGAAAGAGAATGAAGAGATACGGCTCATCCTAACATATGATAGCAGAACAACTGAAGTTAAGCGAGTGTTGCAGAGACATTGGAAAGTGCTCACTATTGACAAGGACATTGGTAAGTCACTAAAGAAACATCCAGACATCCGTTTTAGAAGGAACATTTCGATTAAAGATAGTTTAGTTCACAGCTTTATGGATAAAGAAATACTCGACGATGCAAGCTCCTGGCTAAAGAATCGAAAAAAAGGTTTCTACAAATGCACAAGGTGTAATATGTGCAAGTTCGCAAAAAACTGTGCCACTTTGGAACACCCAGTAACAGGGGCAACGGTGCACATCAACGAAAAAATCACGTGCAACACCGAATACGTGGTATACATTCTGTTATGCAAGTGCCACAAGTGGTATGTTGGAAGCACCAAGTGTACATTGAAAACAAGAGTGCAACAACATGTCAGGGCTATACACAACAAAAATGCGAACTATCCAATGGCTAAACACTTTACTGAACACCACGAGAATAATATGGAAAGTTTCGCATTCTTCGGAATCCATGCCATTGAAAATGGCCCTAGAGGAGGAGACCGAGAAAAAAAGCTACGACAACAAGAAACCCGGTGCATTCTAGATTTCAAAACAAAACAGCCAAGGGGCCACAACATGGACGAAGAACTTTATACCTTTTTAAGACATTGACTTTCATGATCAATGGTCCTCATGTCTGATATATAATTGATTTGAAGTGATTTCATTAATTGGGTTCCAAATAAGTGTGAACCCAGCTCTGTTGCAGATTTTAACTAAATGTTGATCACATGTGTTGTGGTGATGGGTATTTGTGTGCTTTTTGTGGAAAGCCACGATTGTGGAGTGGTGTATATTTTTAACATTTGGACCAGTATGAACTGACACATAATGTAGGCTAGAGACATGCAGGGAATATTAATAGGGATATTTCCTAAACAAATGTATCTGATCCGAGGCTGCTAAGGACTGAGCACCAAGCACTTTATATACAATTAAGTCTTTATGCACATATGCATCTGGAACTTTGACAAACTGCACTAGGCACTTTATTCGATAAATGTCGAATGCACTATGCACTTTACATTAAGGCATAAGACACTTTGAATAAGGAAACCTAGAACTTTGATAAACGGCACTAGGCACTTTATTTGACATATGTCAAATGCACTATGCACTTTACATTAAGGCAGAAGACACTTTGAATAAAGAAACCTGGAACTTTGACAAACTGCACGAGGCACTTTATTTGACAAATGTCGAATGCACAATGCACTTTACATTAAGGCATAAGACACTTTGAATAAAGATAACAAAGTACTAGACGCAAGCTATGCAGTACCACACTACTCGGATCAAGTGGAACACTATTCGAACAAATTGCAGGCACTATGCTTTCTATTGCATAAATGGTTAATGCACAATGCACTTTACATAGGAATCAAGCCTATCTTAAGATGGCCGCCGGCACATAACTAACCATTTACAAACATGCAAGACCGTTCTTTGTTTCCACTAAATGCCGATCTGCATGTCCTGTTTCTATGCCTACAGTTGTATTGTTTTGTATTTAAACACTATGGTGACAGGGTACTGGTGTTGTGAGCAAGCGGCGAGTAACGCCGCGAAACGCGTCAACGTTTTGTTGGGAAAGCCGATATGCAAGGCGTATATACGTGGATGCCAACTTTTAACCAATAAAGAGGTTACAAAAGAAATGCAGAGAGTGATGTAAATCTCTAAAGTAATATCCGAAGGCGAGTGCTCCTCGAATGACTGATGGCAAGTCAGTTACATGGATGACATATATATATATATATATATATATATATATATATATATACAGCTTCAGATAATCATGGGGAATTTAATAAAACAACAGCCAGGTCTGCATGATGTTGCACGGCCGTTTGGCAATTTCCCACCATTTTTGCAAAAAGCATTATCATTAGGAACATGCAATTTATTCCCCACATCCCTAATTTTACTTGTCACCAGTTTGCCAACTCTTAAATTCAGGACGTTTTCAGGTTATCCACAACCCCATTTTTGATGGCCATTACAGTTCCCTGAGTCGCAGGTGGATGACATGTATATCACCGAAATGACCTGGAAATTATCTAAAAGATGAAACATGCATGTAATCAGTGCGACTTGTGGTTTTTGGGAAAATGCAACAATTGCAACAGTCCATATAAACAAAGGGAATCCTCAAATACGATGTTCCCTTTCTGTAGGCCATCAACCTCCCTTGGCCAGCATGTGTCCAGGATTTTTTTTCTTCTTTTTTTTTTCTTATCCTCTTTGTTGTTTGAAGTTGGTAGCTGTCAGTTGTAAAACCTGGGGCCTTGGCAACACAGAGGTCCCCCACCGCAGATAATGAATTGGGCCAAGCTTGTAATTTCAAAAGGCCTGTCCTTTATCTGAAGGGGACCATCATTCCAATCTGAAAGGCTCCTATGTCTTGTATTTCTTTCAAAGTTTCAGCTTCTGTTGATTGTAGCCCCTGTCTTCACACCTCCCTCCTACATTCCGGCCATGCACCATCCAGGATCAATTGTCCTGCAGAGAGCCAAGCCTTCAGAGACAGCAAGTCTAGAGAAAGTTTGTTTTCCAACACCCTTCAGTCAGGACACATTTCATTGCAGTTGTAAACAGTTGGGATGCACAAACCAGGCTGGCAGTGGGGGACGCCAGTGGTGAATTTGGCCCATTGTCCTGGCAGACAAGAACTCTTATACTGCATTTCTAACATCAGCCTTTAGTATTTGACACACAGTTTGTTTTACTGATCATAGTTCACTTTGCTTTTGTGCTGAGGGATTTCATCTTTCTTTTCACAAAACATTGATTTTTTTCTTTTTAAAGATGACAGCTGAAAGTACAGCGATGTTTCATTCAGTCTTTAATAAAATACACCTTTAATTATCAGCTGTTCATTTTTCTGCTGCAAAGTGGGTCTGAATTGTGCCAGTGCACCCCCTTTTGATGGGTGGCAGTTTCAGTGAAAATGCTGCATTTATTTCTCAGCCAGTAATGTGATGCGCTTTTCCACTTTGTACTCGGATTACATTTTTGTTTTAGCTTTCTCTGGATCTCCACTGCAGAAAGACACCCACATAGTCTGCCTCAGGCCTACAGAAACTTTTCATGGCGACCAAGTGGGCTTATTTTTCAAATGTTTGCCGGTTTTTTGCATGTGAGGCATAATGTACATACGTTTTTGTCAATGCCAGGTTTTTTCCCGGAGATCTTTATGTTGGATGGGGAACATGTTCTCATGTCTTGCTTTAATTTGCAGACACACATGCAAAGTCGTTTTGGTGTCAGTGTTTGAAAATCCTGTTTTTCATGTGAAAGGGGTCTATGAATTTCTTCTGCCTTTGTGAATTAAAATGATGCTTTTCCTTTGGTAACGACATGTGGGCCTTTTTTCACATGGCCCTTCAGTTCTGTTGGTTTGGGGCCTTTGATTAGACTTTAAATTATGCAATGTATTAACTGCTAAATCATGGCTTTGTAAAGGCTTGCATCCAGCCATCAAAGCACTTTTTAGTTTTAGCTATTGGTGGCGCTTTGGCGCCACCTATAAACCAAAAGTATTCCATTGGTCTCCCGAAAAGCAGTGCTTAAAATGGGCCTGTACTACCCAGCCCTCAGTACCTGCACTTCTTATTTGTGATCATTTGAGTACCTGCACTTCTCAACGCTTGAAAGAGAGCACCAGGACTCTGCTATGTTGCTAGATGAAAATGAAAGCTTTTCATTTTACTTTATCGTAATTTAAAGGGACCAAAGTTGCTTCAGCCTTTGCTGGGGAAAGCAGCGCCCTATCCCTCCTCTTCTTTTCTCCACCCGCAGTGCCCATAATGTCTCCTCAGGGCCCAGCCTGCACATCAAAAAGAGAGACACACACGCATCTAGTGTGCTCACAGCACACAAAGTGCAGGACACTGTTAAGCCAAGTGGGCTCCCCCTGTTGCCATTGGTGTGCTTTGATGGAGCAGGGATTGATTTGGGAAGCCTGGGAAATTACTTTTTATGGTATTTCTTTGTTATTAGCAGCACCGATTCTAATGTATAAAAGTTTAAGTAATTGGAGTTGTGATGGAACGTTTTTGGCTGAAATCTCACACACAGCTCCAGTTACCTATCAAATGTCATATTAGGCAATGAAAGCGAGCAGTAATAAAACTCCCCTTTTAAAGCTTAGTTCACAGCTATGATATCTGCTAGTTTGATATGCAAACAAGAAATTCTCATTTAATACAGATATTCAAAGTTCCGTAATACAATGCATAACAACAAACTGGATGTTTGTGTGAAAGGATCCCAGATACACTGCTTTATCAAAGTGTGTGCTCCTTGGCACATCATTTAATCTTACTGGGCATTGCTTGCAAACAACAGGGTCTGCTTCAAATGGACCTGTGCCCAACATGCTGCAACGAAATGGCCCGCGCCGAAAGCGCTGTGCCGGTATGTCCGGCTGCGTAGCTTGGTGAGTACCTGCACTGCTTTATTTCCTTTTAAAGTACTGCCGATAGGGGAACTATTGGATGTGAGGAAGAACACACAGACTATGGGTGTTGTTTCATTATTTACCCACCGTTGGCCTTGTTAATCCCTCGTGCCATTCCCACCCACTACTTGCCTCTCCATGCCCAAAACACACCTTCCTGGGATCTCTTTGAGCTAGCTCTATGATACAATAACGTAAAATGTTGTCTGGTATAGGGCCTGCTAGTGTTATTTCTAAAGAGTCTTCAGCAAGTAAATGACTTAATTGCCGCTATTAAAATACCCCTCGGTGTAATAGTGCACTCCTCAGCAATTTAATGGTTATTTGCTGCTAAAAAACAAAATCTCTTGGTGTGAGAAAGTCTTAAGAAAGGGTGCCTTTAGCTATTTCATATGTAAGCAATAGGTATGTCCTTACCAATGTTATTTGCACCTACATCCAGTTAAAAACAAGCATTGGCACACCAAACAGTTCATGCGTGTCTATAGACATTAGATGTCCAGGCCTTGCTCACATCTGCCCAAGTACTCATGCCATGTTCCAGTTGTTACCTTCTCATGACCAGGTACTTATCAGTATGGCAGTGCCTGGTAAAAGCTGATCCAATGCCGCCACAAAAGAAAAACTGTTAGCTTTGCCAATGCTTGTTTTGGGTGAAGCACTTTTAATTTTCAATAACTAAAATTAGTAAATACCGCTTTTTAGCCAAGAAGAGACTGATGATATAGCCTTGTTGCTCGTAGGTAAGAGAGTGGCAGAGACTTTGCCCAAGGAGACATCTCTTCCAGAGGCTTCTACGACTGGCACACCGACTCTAGCTCCATGCAAATATGATTTGATATGATAAGTCATTTATAACACGCCTGTACACAAGTGTTTCTAGGCGCTACAAGACAAGGGAGGGTAGACAGAGGGAGGACAAGACAATCTTACTAGGTCTATTGTCATTCAGATCGTGCAAGTGCAGAATGCAAAGTGCAGGGGGAATCGAAGGGGGAAGTGCTGGGTGTGGGAATGGGGAAGTGCAGGCAGGGCAGTAATGCTCTGGGTAAGTGCAAGGAGGCAGGGGACTGTAGAGGTTGCAGTTGCAGGAGTTTACATTGTGTGGTAACAGAACATGCTTTAATGTTAGCTAAGAGACTCTGCTTATTTGGTAGCGGGGACCTAGTAGCAGGCTTCTCTTGAGAGAGTCAGAAGACAGGAACAGTACATCCAAATGCAGGTAAAAATCAATGATGGAATTGACAGAATAATCAAGTTACATACAAATAATATGGAAATATTGCCAACCCTAGTGCTCGGTTGGGAATGAGAGGCAGAATGGAGAGACAATCCAAATTCTCTTGAAAATAAGTAACATTGACTGTCAATCTATACCGCAAAAGTCAATATGTTCTGTCTCCCTGGCTGTGCAAATAAGGCAGTGACATACTGAAAACCTAGGCATTCCAAGTAGGACCACTTGCTGTGAAGCCAGTGGTGCAACACCATTGAGCTCACCGGGTTTCAGCCCCCTTCCCCTCCCCCCGCGAACCCTCTGAAATTTGGGTATCTTGCTGCGACCTGGCTGACCTACATAGCCATGGACACAGAATAGGACATAGATGTTAAACACCGCCTGGGCTTCCCTGTTAGCAAAGGCCCCCCCAATTAGTACCATACAGCGTTTCATTGTTGGCACCTGCATACATTTTCAGGCAATTGAAAGCGTGATGGGGGGTTAGTACCAAATGCATGGGGAGTGGCTGGAAGAGTATAGAGGGGACAGTAGACCGTTCATTCTCACAGTAGTCCATAAGTGGGTGCTTTCAGACTTAAAGGACAGAGTTAACTGCTTGTATTATTGAAGTGCACTAGAATGGTCTCATTAGAATATGTAAAGAAGTGACATACCCCCTGCACAAAGATATTTGCCCCCCCCACGGGCTCTGAAGTTAGCACCTGTCCTAACATTTGATGGGTTCGACCCCAGAAATGTAGGTTTTGTTGGACCCCTCTGTGAAGCCCCTCACTATTTCCACTAGAAGCGGTAGAGAGCAAAAGAGGGGAATTCCTTTTGCAAAATGTGACATGCTATGGAAATCTTCCAGATGAAAAAGTATCGCCATGAAGTATTGACAACTCTGGGTAGGTGCTTTCAATATGGTTGCAAGGTACATTCTCCAGCTGGATCACTGGCGTAGTGGGGGCCTCCGCAGGCCCCACGATACAGGTGCCCCACCATGCCATGTCCTGGGGTAGGGTCCAGTCGGAGCTTGACTTCTGAAAGAAATGATTTCTCTCAGAAAGAAAAGCTCTGGTTTGCACCAGAGGATGTAGGGCCGTTCCGCTGCGCAACCCGAACGTTTCATTGTAATGGAGGTGACCGCTCTGCGCATGTCAGGAACAAGGAAGCCGGGGCTCTCCCTGCTTCCTTGTTCCTGTCAGCGTGGCGGTACTCAGGGAGCTCCGCGTGATGTGTGCCTGAGTGGGGTGTCCAGCACGCCAGCAGCAGGTATGTGCGTGCGTGCAAGCGTGCAAGCGGGCAAGAGTGGTTTTATGTATATGATGCATGTTTGTATGTATGTGTGTATGTATGGGTATATGCAATGTATGTGACTGGGTGAGTGTATGCTGGCTCTGGGTGTGTGTGTGTAACTGAACCGGAAGTGGATGTGTAAAAAGGAACTAGTACTCAGGATGCATCCAAAAAGGATGGAGTGTGATGGGCAGCCAAATGGAGGGGGAGTGGCATGGGGGTGGCCAGGATCACAGCTTTGGCTCAAAAAATTGGATTTCAAGGCCTACAGTAATAATGTCTTATATATTTTAATATCATTGTGGATTTAATTTCCCCAGCCTGAATGTTAAACTATAAGTCCCAGAATGCAAGATGCCAACCTGAATAATCTAGTTAACCCCAGTGTACTTTCCGTTAAGACATGTTATAAAGGAAGTTGTGTGATAAACAAAGATAGATGTTCAGATTCTTTGTCACAAACTTCCAGCTCGTTGTTATTGATAATGTTGAAAGATGTGATTAGTGACTTAAAGTAACTTTATTTTAGTTGCATATCAAGGCTAATCTTTAAATAGGCGCTTTGGGTTGCTCACTTTAACTATCACAGATTTGCAAGGTAACTGGTGCTTTGTGGGGTCTTGAAGTTCTAAATGTTCTATCCTGCACATGAAAGGCTCTGCCAGTGATAAAAGAAATGGGTTTGCAACCTGAGCACCTTAACATCCTGCAGATGCTCATTTCATCTGTCAGAATAGTCCTCGTGACAGTGAAGTGTGTACAAAACATGAGATGTATACACAGCTGTGTACTCTTCAGTGTTTGAGTTTGGGCTGTCCTGGTGAGCAGAGGACGGCTTTCAGATGCAGTTCGGAAGGCGATATCGCTGCATGTATTGAGACTCCAAATGTACAGCGTTCTGTTTACTCGCAGCAATCGGGGGCAGAGAGCTTCCTCAACTTAAGGGGGGTTGAGCCTCGGGTCTACACTTAATGGTGCTCCGGCAAGACCATTTTTGCCGAAGCGCAGCTCATCTTGTTTTGGCCTAATACATTCCCTGCGCGTATCGTGAGATCTTCAAGAATTCTATGTCAATACCTGGCTAGACTAGCATTTGGGTGCAGGCAGTCTAGCCATTCCTTACTGGGGCATGATATCTTTTAATGGACATGTATGATAAAGCAAGCCTGATAAGTGTTAATACGTCACTAGACTGGCATTTGGGTGCAGGCAGTCTAGCCATTTCTTACCATGGCATGACCGTTTCATTGAAGAGCCATTCATGATTAAGCAATCATGATATGTTATTGCATGATACGTCTTTCTTATGTGAGTAGACTGGCATTTTCATGCAGCCAGTTTAGACATGTTTTCTTATTGTGGCATGGCATTTTGAATGGCGAAGCCAGTGGGAGTATGTATTCTGAGGGGATACTGGCATATGTCAGCTGAGCCAGCCTGGACATATTTTCTTATAGTATCATTACTAGCAATATGAGCAAAGCAAACATGGGTATGTTCTTTTCTTATGTGGGAATGCGGGCATAGATGCTGCCAAAGTGTACATGCATGGGCACCGTCAGCGTGAGCATGTTTTAATACTGGCATATATTGTGGGCAAAGGCACTATGGAAATGCTGCTGTGCACTGTTGGTGAATTGCTATTGGATTTTTGGGTGAACACCAATTGCAAATTGTCTGACCTTTTAACCAGTTTTTCAGAGAAAGTGTTCTATATAAAGCACCTTTTTAACCTCGTATTGAAATATATTTCTTGGGAACGGAGGGACCCTTCCCCACCCCAAACCACTTTTGGTTGGTTCGTATTCCCTTGCTACATTCGCGAGAAAAGTTTACACCCCTTCAGTTAACTTAATTACAAGCCGCCAATGGTTGAGTGGCTGGTGGGTGAATGGGTATGAATGTTTGCATACCAGGCTAGTGCCCAGGCAAGGGGCATTGCATCATGGATACTGTCTTACATGTTTTACTGGTATTATTGGGCTAAGCCACCTTGATTAATGTTATTACAGGGAGGACGGGTGGCGGTGTATAGCACAATAGGGCAGGCAGACTGAACCTTTTCTATGGTTGGCATGGCATGTATTACTCACATAAGGGGCAACATCAACAGAATTTGTGGTCATGTATGGGGAGGTTGGGGCACTAGAGCAGTCAACAAGTATATGTTTTCTTAATGTGGCATTGCATGTTTTACTGGCATTAAAGGCAAAGTCAACATGATGAGTCTTCTTACATATTGGGTGGAGGCACATGTGCAGCCAAACAAGGACATGGGTCCTTACTGTGGCATTGCATGTTTCACTGCATTGAGGGCTAAGCCAACTTGAGTATTCTTAAAGGGTTGCGGCGGGGTTTGGCAAGTGTTTTTTTGCAGCAGCAGTAACATGTTTCCTTCTTGTGGCAGGAGAGCTTTACTGGCATTAAGGGCAAAGCCAAGGTTTGATTAAAACACACACTCCCCTCTTTCGCCTGGTGCAGTGCACAGCCTTTCCTTCCAGCAGCATGGCCAACATGCACATTGCACATGCATGGTGGGCCAGGCATGCCCTGAGTGTGTTGCGACCCATACTTTGTTGCCAAGCTTGAGGCGGGGGGCCCCCTCAGCATGGCTTGCTGGAGGGCCCCCACATTTTGTGTTATGCCACCGAGCCTGATCCCGATTGGCTGGAGCCAATGTGCCTGACTCCTGATTTGTCCCTGCTGCCCTGCAATTCTTCCTGTTACATTTCCTGGATGTTTCTAGCAGTGTGTGCTGTAAGGGCGCACACTGGTGCCCAGGGCTGGGTCTCCAGAAGGTTGCGATGTGCATTACAGCATTGTAGAGCTGTCATGGATTCAGAGAAGGCCCAGTGATTCCCCATTGCAATTTAAGGCGAATGCAATGGGCCTGGTCCACAAAACCTTGCACTGGAGCAAATCAGGCCAAGCCCGTGAGCTTTCAATGCTTGCACCTAATTCCCAAAGCCAAACACAGGAGCAAACCTGGAGGTTCCATCTGGCAAATTATTGGGAACTGCGTTTTCCACAAAGTAAATTTCCGCAGGTAAATCGGTGCCCTATATCTCCATGCCAAATGATGTGTGAGTGTGTGTGTGTAGGGTGTACTCCATGGTACATTAGGAGAAAGAAATGATGTGTGAGTGTCTGTGTAGGGTGTACTCCATGGTACATTAGGAGACAGAAATGATGTGTGAGTGTCTGTGTAGGGTGTACTCCATGGTACATTAGGAGACAGAAATGATGTGTGAGTGTCTGTGTAGGGTGTACTCCATGGTACATTAGGAGAAAGAAATGATGTGTGAGTGTCTGTGTAGGGTGTACTCCATGGTACATTAGGAGACAGAAATGATGTGTGAGTGTCTGTGTAGGGTTTTGGTACATTAGGAGACAGAAATGATGTGTGAGTGTCTGTGTAGGGTGTACTCCATGGTACATTAGGAGACAGATATGATGTGTGAGTGTGTGTTTAGGGTGTTGGTACATTAGGAGACAGAAATGATGTGTTAGTGTCTGTGTAGGGTGTTGGTACATTAGGAGACAGAAATGATGTGTGAGTGTCTGTGTAGGGTGTACTCCATGGTACATTAGGAGACAGAAATGATGTGTGAGTGTCTGTGTAGGGTGTACTCCATGGTACATTAGGAGACAGAAATGATGTGTGAGTGTCTGTGTAGGGTGTACTCCATGGTACATTAGGAGAAATAAATGATGTGTGAGTGTCTGTGTACGGTGTACTCCATGGTACATTAGGAGACAGAAATGATGTGTGAGTGTCTGTGTAGGGTGTTGGTACATTAGGAGACAGAAATGATGTGTGAGTGTCTGTGTAGGGTGTACTCCATGGTACATTAGGAGACAGAAATGATGTGTGAGTGTGTGTTTAGGGTGTTGGTACATTAGGAGACAGAAATGATGTGTTAGTGTCTGTGTAGGGTGTTGGTACATTAGGAGACAGAAATGATGTGTGAGTGTCTGTGTAGGGTGTACTCCATGGTACATTAGGAGACAGAAATGATGTGTGAGTGTCTGCGTAGGGTGTACTCCATGGTACATTAGGAGACAGAAATGATGTGTGAGTGTGTGTGTAGGGTGTTGGTAAATTAGGAGACAGAAATGATGTGTGAGTGTCTGTGTAGGGTGTACTCCATGGTACATTAGGAGACAGAAATGATGTGTGAGTGTCTGTGTAGGGTGTACTCCATGGTACATTAGGAGAAAGAAATGATGTGTGAGTGTCTGTGTAGGGTGTTGGTACATTTGGAGACAGAAATGATGTGTGAGTGTCTGTGTAGGGTGTACTCCATGGTACATTAGGAGACAGAAATGATGTGTGAGTGTGTGTGTAGGGTGTTGGTACATTAGGAGATAGAAATGATGTGTGAGTGTCTGTGTAGGGTGTTGGTACATTAGGAGACAGAAATGAGGTGTGAGTGTCTGTGTAGGGTGTACTCCATGGTACATTAGGAGACAGAAATGATGTGTGAGTGTCTGTGTAGGGTGTACTCCATGGTACATTAGGAGACAGAAATGATGTGTGAGTGTGTGTGTAGGGTGTTGGTACATTAGGAGATAGAAATGATGTGTGAGTGTCTGTGTAGGGTGTTGGTACATTAGGAGACAGAAATGAGGTGTGAGTGTCTGCGTAGGGTGTACTCCATGGTACATTAGGAGACAGAAATGATGTGTGAGTGTGTGTGTAGGGTGTTGGTAAATTAGGAGACAGAAATGATGTGTGAGTGTCTGTGTAGGGTGTACTCCATGGTACATTAGGAGACAGAAATGATGTGTGAGTGTCTGTGTAGGGTGTACTCCATGGTACATTAGGAGAAAGAAATGATGTGTGAGTGTCTGTGTAGGGTGTTGGTACATTTGGAGACAGAAATGATGTGTGAGTGTCTTTGTAGGGTGTACTCCATGGTACATTAGGAGACAGAAATGATGTGTGAGTGTGTGTGTAGGGTGTTGGTACATTAGGAGATAGAAATGATGTGTGAGTGTCTGTGTAGGGTGTTGGTACATTAGGAGACAGAAATGAGGTGTGAGTGTCTGTGTAGGGTGTACTCCATGGTACATTAGGAGACAGAAATGATGTGTGAGTGTGTGTGTAGGGTGTTGGTACATTAGGAGATAGAAATGATGTGTGAGTGTCTGTGTAGGGTGTTGGTACATTAGGAGACAGAAATGAGGTGTGAGTGTCTGTGTAGGGTGTACTCCATGGTACATTAGGCGACAGAAATGATGTGTGAGTGTCTGTGTAGGGTGTACTCCATGGTACATTAGGAGACAGAAATGATGTGTTAGGGTGTTGGTACATTAGGAGACAGAAATGATGTGTGAGTGTCTGTGTAGGGTGTTGGTACATTAGGAGACAGAAATGAGGTGTGAGTGTCTGTGTAGGGTGTACTCCATGGTACATTAGGAGACAGAAATGATGTGTGAGTGTCTGTGTAGGGTGTACTCCATGGTACATTAGGAGACAGAAATGATGTGTGAGTGTGTGTGTAGGGTGTTGGTACATTAGGAGACAGAAATGATGTGCGAGTGTCTGTGTAGGGTGTTGGTACATTAGGAGACATAAATGATGTGTGAGTGTCTGTGTAGGGTGTACTCCATGGTACATTAGGAGACAGAAATGATGTGTGAGTGTGTGTGTAGGGTGTACTCAATGGTACATTAGGAGACAGAAATGATGTGTGAGTATGTGTAGGGTGTACTCCATGGGTGAATACATTAGGAGTTTGGAAATGGTGTGTCAGTCCAGAGAGTTGGAAGACGTTGGTGGACATGTGCAGAGCGAACCTAAGCAACTGGTGACAGTTGTGGCACTGCCATAGGGCGTGCCAACATTTGCAATTATGAGGACGATATGGCAACTCGTTACCCTGCATCAAACTTTAGTGTCCTTTCATATAACAATGTATCGGTGTAATTCGAAAGTGCCTACCTTGCTCTGGTCAGCTATTAAGCACTATTCAACATCATTTGCAGGGGGTGGAGGGGTGAGTACATGTGACAAGTGCTTTGAGTGGTGAGCTCTAAGCTTCTTAATTAAAGGTGCTTCCGGTGGGAAGTTTTTCGCTGATTATAAGTTTGCCTGTCTGGAAATAAGGTGCCGGTAACAACGTTACTTTGCCCCCCTGCGCCGCTTGTCTCGCTAGACGCTCTCTGGCCCTCGCCCCTGAACCACCCGGTACACATGCACCCCTCCACTGTGCCCCTCTGTATCCTATCTCCCGCTGTGTATCTGTTCTGTTGTTACCTTTGAATAGCGCATCTTTGTTGTTGTATAGCTCTGTAAAGCGCTCCGTTGTGTATCTGTATTGTTGTATAGCTCTGTAAAGCGCTCTGTTGCTTCTTGACGCTAGGTCCGCACTCCATAAACACCACAATACTAATGTATGAAGCAGTCTTCTTCAGTCTGCAGCACTCCCCCCGCACCCCCAGGATAATGTTACCTTTTTAAGGCATCTGTGTATTTGTCCTGGTCTATATCCCACTTTGCTCACCCCCTCCCGAAACTGGCTATGTCCCACTTTTTTTTTTAATCCTTCATAACTTGCTCACCACTTGTTCTCATCTTTGTGCTTTTGTACAGGCGCAATTCCAGGGGATGCACCGCCAGCTGCAAAATGTGTTATTCACAGAACTGCGTTGTTTTTTCAACCATGCAATTTTTTAAATGTGGGCCACTTGGCGACAAGAACATTTGCCCACGATCACACAATGTTTAGTCAAGTGCCTACGCCAGGATTAGAGCTCAGGTCTATGGGCTTCACAGGCAGCAGTATGGCCGCTGGACCGCACTTCCTCCCCTTGCCCATAACTGGGATGGTGTGTGCCCTATTTCTAAACTGGACACTTTTAGAAGACTCAGGAGCCGAGGCCTAGGGGAGAACAAGCCATTTACTCCAGGTGAAACAATGTACTTATGCGGAGTGGCAAGGGTTAAACCTCAGGAGCACATCCCTTCCCCCTGAAGATTCCATGCATGTGTAGCGCGCGCTGCACGCCCCCTCCCCGCGCGTAATCAGAACCATGTGTCCCCCCCAGACCCTTCAGTGTAAATCGTGATCCTCCGGGGTAAGGGAGTTCTTGAAGGTCTGGAGAGGTGCTAGCTTCCCTGGCAGCAGCGGGTGCTTTATTGGGTGCAGTGTATCATTGAGGGGTGCTGCAGGAATGTGGCACAGCCTTCGAGGCGGCTGTTTATGAGTAGGGGGTTACATGGCGGCTCCTAGGAGCTGCAGGTGGGGGCAGGGCGGGGAGGCCCCTGGTAGCTGTGGGAGGAGAGAGGGAATGGCGTGAGGGGTCGGGGGGGTTACCTAGTGCGTTTCTTTGCTTACATGGGACTTCTTCTGACGCCAAATAACTCCACGTGCCTGCGGCTCTGTCCCCTCGCCCTCTGCCACTTCCTGTTGGGTATTTACTGAGTGTGGCCCTGGCTTTGAGGAGCATCTAATCTCTGTTGATCGATGGGGGGTACAGGCACACATTAGATGGTTACAGGCAGTGGCGGCTGGTGATTTTGAGAGCTGGTGGGGCGTAAATTTCCCCGGGCGAATATAGAAGCGAGCGCGCGAGACCCCCCCCCCAAGGGGGTTGCGGGGCGGTTCTCCCCCTGCGAAATTTTTGGAAAAATGGCCTACAAAATGTGCAATTTACTGTCCAAAAAACCCACCGAAATATGAAAAAAGCATTCGGTTTTACATATTAATGTTGGTACACTATTCTTACGTGTGCAAGTGTGATGGTGTATTTTACAGCAGCTTGTATTGGGAATAGCTGGTACTATGGTGTATGCATAAAGAAATTCATTATATAGTCAGTAATGATGGAAACATATGTTTGTCATGCTGTTACTGGCATTCACATGCGCTCATCCTCTTACTAAGGTGGGATTTTAGGCATTTTCTGAAAGGGGGAACTAAGCTAAAATATTACTTTAGTTTTTAACCACTTAATTAATGCGACATTTGTCCTACCTTTAATGGCTGTCTGCCTCGCCGAGTTGCCATTGCTTCAGTTTCTCAAAGTTGCGTGGTGCTCCTTTTTTAGCCACTTATAAATACTGCTTCATCACGTTGTAAAAAGAAAAAAAGAGAAAATAAGCAATAAAATACTAAAAATGTAATTCAACATTTCCATAATAAAAACATATTACTCTTTAATTTCCCTTTCCTCTGCTTTCCCATACATTCAGTTTTCTTTAATGATTATCAATCCGAGCCTAACATTATTATCAAAGGAATCAACAGGGAAGTTTTGTGGCTGCTTATGACCCCATACCAGAAGTCTTTACTTGAGCTCGATGTCACATCATGCACGAATCTGCTGACCAGTGTCACCCTTGCATCATTAAGTGCAGTGCATTCCATTACAATGTGCTTTCTAGTCTGCACACTGTCCCTCACCTGGCACAGAGAGCATACACTAGGCAGTGTCTTGCCAGAACAGATATTTGCAATTTCCACAGTTTGTATAACATTCATTCTGAAACTGAGAAATTGCATCCACCAATATGGACTGGGATATTTTGTTAAATCCCCAACGTGCTCGCCTTGGAAGCAAGACGCCACGGAGCAAACAGGTTCGATCCCTGGGAACACACTTAGAAATCTATGGGTATTAAGCGCGTAATAAATAACCTATCATACCATATGAAATACGTCGGCAGACCTCCCAGTGGTTCTTATATAGTGCATGAGATCTCATACTGGCAGTGGCAATCATCTGCATCCAGTCAATTTCGAACAACATTGTTTTGGCTTTGATTGGATTTTCTATCACAACATTCACGCTGAAGCTTGAAGCGACCAGAACAGCCTCTGCATATGCACCTAACCGCCAGACAGTGATCACTTGCCTCTTTGACCCATTGCCAACTTGTAGATCGCCCACTGGAGACTCACTGAGTGGCATCATTTATCGACCTGGGAAGGATGAAAGGCCGAGTTGGTCCTGCAGGGACTCATTCGAACCTGCGTCAGGCAGCAGGCTCTGCACTGCAGTCTGCACAGATGTAAGCAAGCTACTCACATGAGACGGAGCCCGCGCGACCACCGCATCTGCTAATTGTGCGCCGTTTTATATTTTCGGCATTTTTTGACAAAAAATGCCTAAAATATAAAACGAGAAACGGCACAAGTCACCACCAGGGAGAGCCCTGGCAGGGCTCTACCTGGTGACGTGTGCCATGTCTCGTTTTATATTTTCGGTATTTTTTGTCCAAAAATGCCGAAAATATAAAACGGCGCACAATTAGCAGATGTGATGTGGGCCGCAGCAGGCAGCAGCGCACGCCTGCCCTGCCTTGCCCGGTCCGGCTGCGTGGCCCAAGGCAAGTTGGCCCACGGCCCACGGCAGTGCCGGCACGGACCGGGGGTAAAAGGCCCCAGGGCTGCCCCTGCCTTGGTGGGGGCTCGACTTGATGGGCAGTCAGCTCAGCACTGGCAGCCAACACTGAACGGCGTGTAGGCCATGGCCTACACGTCGTTCAGTGTTGACTGGGCCTGGCCTGCCCGTGGTGGACGGTCACGATAGTTTGGGCCCGGGGGGGGGGGGGACAGACAGCGTAAGTGTAAAACACACTCCCCGACACCCCGGGGCCAAACAGAACAAACAAACATGGGGGAATGGGGGGGTACTTACCAGATCTGCGGCGCCGCTGGGCTCTAGGCCGGCGTGGCGGCTGGCCTGGTGCAGAGCAGCAGCACTCGTGTCCAACGTCGCGTCGTCGGAAGATTTAGAAAGAGAAACAGACCCAGACGTGTGAAGGCGGCGCAGGCGCACGTACGCACCCTGCGCCGCCAGTCATAGATACAGTAATGTCATTGGCTGTTTGCCAGCCAATGGCATTACTGTATCCATGGCAGGGGAGGGATTGGGAAACCAAAGTGCGCTGTTTGCGCACATTTTCTACTGGCGGGGCCACCCCTCAAGCGCCCCGCCAGGCTTCTAATTCTGAGGGCTACGTAGAGTGCGTGGAGCTACGAGCTCCACGCACTCTACTATAGAACAATTTATACTAAATTGGGACGCGCCCCGCTGTGAAAGCCAGGCCGTCCGTCCTATAGTATATTTGTTTCCTTGCCACAGCGCCCCCGCGCTGTTGGCAAAGGAAATGCAGCACGACTAGAAGCTAAAAGAGATTCAATCAGAGAACCTCTGATTGAATCTCTTTTAGCTTCTTTTTTTTTTCTGGGGGGGCGGCGCCCGGCCGCCCTACGATAGCAGCCGCCACTGGTTACAGGCGAGAACAGCCCTACTGCCCAGCCCTCATTACCAGCCCCCCAAAGAACACTGAATGGTTAGCGTGGAACATGTAACAGTGTTGAGGGGGGACACGTGGCGGACAGTCAGGGCAGTGATCGGGGGCGACTGGGGTGGATTGAGATGTGAAGGTGAGGCTTGGTGAAGAGGGGGTCTTGCTTTCTGCCCTGAGTTCCAGGGCAGTGGCATGTCTGATGGTGATAGGTGTGGTGTTGGCAATTTTGGGGTGTAGCCTACTAATGCTTCCTGGTTCTTACTTTTTGCATGTGTGCTACTCTAGCCCGCCACAACCTGACATCTTCCTGTACGCTAACGGGCCTGCCGCGTCCCTTCTTCCCAAATTCTTTTCAAATTTTTTTATTTTGTATTTTTATTTTGTAAAGTGCAGGCCTAGCTTGAGAGCAGCAGAGCACTGTGCAGAATGTGGGCAGCCATCATTTCACAGTAGCGTAATACTGTGAGGTCTGTGTGTCAGTATGTGCATCCATTGAAATTAGTCCCTGGTCAGGTGTTGTAAGAGCCATGTTTTGAGAGATATGCGAAACGGGAGATTTGTGGGGGCATCTTGAGCCAACAATGGGATCGAGTTCCAGAGGGTGGGTGCATGCAAGAGAAGGATTGTTTGCGGGTCCTCTACGAACGAGTTGTGATTCAAGCTGGTTGGATGATGTGCTGCACGAGGAGCGTGTGCCACCACATATGTGGAGCCTTCACGGCTGGTACGCTGGTGTGCTTCTCGTGACTGCTTTGTAGATGGTATGTTCAGTCTTGAACAGTATCCTGGCTTGGAGTGGAAGCCAATGTAGTTGGCGTAGGATGGGGTAATTCGGTCAAATTTCCATACTCCTGTAATAACACATGCTGCAGCGTGGTGGACTGCTTCCAGGGAAGCCACGTCAGCCGCTGGGAGCCCTGTCAGGAGAGCAATTCCCCCGTCAATGTGCAAGACCACAAGGGCCTGTACTACGGTCGGAAGTCCTGAGGTGGGAAGAAGGGTTTGCTTTTCCGAAGGGTAGAGATTCCGAGCCAGGCTACTTGGCCCTTTCTTGGCTACATGTTTCTGGAATGACAGGCTGCTGTCAATGGTGAAACCTAAGGATTTTGCTGAGTCTGAGAGTTGTTAATCAAATCCTTCTAGGTGCAAATAAATGAGCCATTGTTGGCCACGTTGTTTTTAAGCGGGCGGACTGATGAGGATGAATTCAGTCTTGGATGGGTTTATTTTGAGGTAGGCAGTCGACATCCAGGACTGGATGATAGGTAGGTAATCGCGGAGACGAATGATGCCCTGCACCCTATTTACTCTCATGTAGAACTGAGTATCATCCGGGTATTGGTGGATGGCATTATTGGGGCCAATGACAGGACTTCATTGTGAATCCTACCCTCTTAACCTAATCCAGGATCAAATTGGGAAAAAACGGCCCCACGACTGCCAATCGATTATTTACAAAGCTATGTGACTGTCAGTGCCCTGGGCACCGGGCACACACAGCCATTCTTACCCTGGTACCTGACTTCCCATCTGAGCCCTTCCTCCTTTTAGATTCTGTGACTGTCAGCGTCCTGGATCCTACCAGAGTGACGAATGTCACAGCCATTATCTCCCAACTTCTCATTTCTGAGGCTGTCCAAATCATAACATGAGGTTAAAGGTTACAGAGACTTCAGTTTTAGGGTCTGAACCCTGAACTGGTAATGAGTTGTGAGATTCAGTGGCTGATGAAAGGGCGGGGATAGAACACATAGGCTGAAAGAACAGAATTCATCTATGATAGTTCTGTTATGTTCTCTACAACCAAGAGGAGTTCATGTTTGGGGGGTTGGGAGGAGGCTTACATATTCTGATGAAAATGAGGAAAAAATGTTAGTTGGGGGCACCCTTCATATTTTCAGTGTTCTGTATGATGTGAGACCCCCATTATTTCATAAAAGAAACATTTGGTTGTGAAAATATTAGTTGAAATAGTAGAGTGTTGGTGGATGCAAAAGTACATTTAATGGGAATATCCTGAAATTGTGAAGCTCATGCATTAGGAAGGCAGCAGTGCAGTGCACTTTAAAAGGGGTCTAGCTTGTGTGACATATTATATTGTGCACTGTCTAACATTGAGTAGATATTGTAATACAACGGAGCAAATATTTAATTGGCAAAACAATACTGTTCACATACCTTGGGGAGGCTTTCATAGGATGTAATTAAGTTTGTTCTAAGTGAAAACATTGGAAAGTCAGTGTAGTTTTCCAACAGATTTCTCCCACTATTATTGTGTTATCCGTATGGGGTGTAATGCATCGAGTGTCTATTCTCATTTGCCCATGTCTGTTTCAAGAGTGAACATATATATTTATTTAATTGTTTTCAATAAAAATATATACTTTTATACTTGAGGAAAAGCAAAGAGTTAGGGGGAGTGTTGCATTGAGCCTAGTGTGCATTGCCTACGTAGTGATGCAGGCATTGCATCCTTTTGTCAAAGATAGATTTATCAAATAAAAACAGCTGTGCTCGTTCTTATGTTCCCAAAATGTTCTTTGGTTTTCTGCAAAGCAGCCAGGAACCCTCATTGCTGCTGATTGTCCCCTTCTCACTTAGAGAGATATGTTTAAAAAGAGTACAACATGAGTGTAGCAAACTGTCCCTCTTGGAATGGTAACCCATCCGAAAATGATGTACATGTTGGTTCTGAGTTTTGCTAACATGCTTCGCGCAGTAAGACATATGTAACCATGTTGTTAAGACTATTATGATTACAATTATTGGAAGGGAAAATTGTAACATTTTCAAAAGAAACAGTTTACAATGTTAGAACACTGAAACATTTTCCTTTTTTAACAACTTCTTGCTGAGAATCATACCATTTTGTCTCTCATAATGATGTATTTATTTATTCATTGTTTGCTTGTTAGGCACTAATACAGTAAGTAAATTCAGTTTCAAAGCAACCACAGGGCAACAGGGAGGGGACAGAGGATGAGAAAATTTACATTAAAACAGATATATATAAAATGCAGTGTGTGAGAGAGAGAGAGAGATAAGGAGATGGGACATAGAGCGAGACTATGTGTGTGTGTGAGAGAGAGAGAGAGAGAGAGAGTGAGAGAGAGAGAGAAGGAGATAGGGCATAGAGTGAGATTAAGTGTGTGTGAGAGAGAGAGAGAGAGAGAGAGAGAGAGAGAGAGAGAGAGAGAGAGAGAGAGAGGACTATGGAAGAGAGACAGAGAAACACAGAGAGGGAGTGAGAGAGAGATAGAGAGGAGGAGATAGGGGCTTAGAGCGAGACTGAGTGAGAGAGAGAGAACGAGCGAGAGAGGAGGAGATAGGGGCATAGAGCGAGACTAAGAGAGAGAGGGAGAGAGATCGGGAGAGAGAAGGCGATAGGGGCATAGAGTGAGACTACGTGAGAGAAAAGGAGATAGGGGCATAGAGTGAGACTATGTGAGAGAAAAGGAGATAGGGGCATATAGCGAGACTAAGAGAGAGAAGGAGATGGGGGCATAGAGCGAGACTAAGAGAGAGAGAGAGAGAAGGAGATAGGGGCATATAGTCAGACTAAGTGAAGGAGAGAGAAGGAGATAGGGGCATAGAGCATGACTGAGTGAGAGAGAGTGAGAGAGGAGGAGATAGGGGAATGGAGCGAGACTAAGAGAGAGAGAGATCAAGAGAGAGAGGGAGATAGGGGCATAGAGTGTGACTAAGTGAGAAAGAAGGAGATAGGGGCAAAAAGCGAGACTAAATGAGAGAGAGAGAGAGAGAGAGAGAGGGGAGGAGATAGGGGCATATAGTCAGACTAAGTGAGAGAGAGAAGGAGATAGGGGCATAGAGCATGACTGAGTGAGAGAGAGTGAGAGAGGAGGAGATAGGGGAATGGAGCGAGACTAAGAGAGAGAGAGAGATCGAGAGAGAGAGGGAGATAGGGGCATAGAGTGTGACTAAGTGAGAAAGAAGGAGATGGGGCAAAAAGCGAGACTAAATGAGAGAGAGAGAGAGAGAGAGAGAGAGAGAGGAGGAGATGGGGGCATAGAGCGAGACTAAGAGAGAGATCGAGAGAGAGAAGGCAATAGGGACATAGAGTGAGACTAAGTGAGAGAGAGAAGGCGATAGGGGCATAGAGCAAGACTAAGAGAGAGAGAGAGAAGGAGATAGGGGCATAGAGCGAGACTAAGAGAGAGAGAGAGATTGGGAGAGAAGGAGATAGGGGCATACAGTGTTACTAAGCAAGAGAGAGAAGGAAATAGGGGCATAGAGCGAGACAAAGTGAGAGAGAGAGAGAGAGAGGAGGAGATAGGGGAATGGAGCGAGACTAAGAGAGGGAGAGATCGAGAGGGAGAAGGAGATAGGGGCATAGAGTGTGACTAAGTGAGAGAGAAGGAGATAGGGGCATAAAGCGAGACTAAATGAGAGAGAGAGAGAGAGAGAGAGAGAGAGAGAGAGGAGGAGATAGGGGCATAGAGCGAGACTAAGAGAGAGAGAGAGAGAGATCGAGAGAGACAGGGCAATAGGGGCACAAAGTGAGACTAAGTGAGAGAGAGAAGGAGATAGGGGCATAGAGCAAGACTAAGAGAGAGAGAAGGAGATAGGGGCATAGAGGAAGACTAAGAGAGAGAGAGAGATAGAGATCAAGAGAGAGAAGGAGATAGGGGCATAGAGCGAGACTAAGTGAGAGAGCGAGAAAGGAGGAGATAGGAGGAGAAAGGGGCATAGAGCGAGACTAAGAGAGAGAGAGAGATCGAGAGAGAAGGAGATAGGGGCATACAGTGTTACTAAGCGAGAGAGAGAAGGAGATAGGGGCATAGAGCGAGACAAAGAGAGAGAGAGAGAGAGAGAGAGAGAGAGAGAGAGAGAGAGAGAGAGAGAGAAAATGAGATAGGGCCATCGAGTGAGACTAAGTGAGAGAGAAAGAGATAGATAGTGAGAGAGGTAAGGAGATAGGGGCATAGAGTGAGACTAACAGAGAGAGAGAGAGAGAGGGAAAGAGAGAGAAAGGAGGAAATAAAGAAAGAGGGAGAAAGAGAGAGTAAGAGAGAGAGGGAGGGAGAGACAGAGAGAGAGAGAGAGAGAGAGAGAGAGAGAGAGAGAGAGAGAGAGAAAGAGAAAGCTCAGTCTATGATATGCCGGGTACAGCAAGTCACAATGTATTATTTTTCACTGAAAACGTTTTTAGCTACACATATTGCAATATTTCTGATACAATTTGTGTCAACCAGTGCCTTTCAGGGCAAACTAAGAAAATACACGACCAGCGGCATAGCACACTGATTGGCCCACCTTGCCCTAGAGAACTGGCCTACACCAACGTATTGCCCTTGCGGCCAGTCCTAGACCGCCCTCATCATAGTTAGCAGCACACCCTGGCCATTTCTGCCTCAATGCCACGCAGATAATGGGTGCAGAGGCCCCGCCCTGATTGAGGGAGTCCGACTGGATGAATAGATGGAGAGGTGAGTCTGCAGTGAAAACACCCCGACTTTACACACCTTTAGGTGCATTTGCGAATAATCATTCCAGTGTCGTGATATAATGTGGATTTATACCCTGCCCCGCTAGCACCCACGGCCAGCCGCCAGACGCTCGCGTGGCTCTGCAAGAGAGAGGGGCTGAGTGTCTTAGTGGGGTTAGGATAGGTTCAGAACCAGGCGGAACTGACGTCTCTGAGTGTTGACTTGCATGTGGGAGTAGTTTGGGAGGCCCGGGTCTTGTAACCATAATGCCGTAGGTTTTAGTGCCTCTGATGTGTGCTAGTGTTTGTGTTGGTGTGTGTGTCGTGTGATGTAAGGATGGATTGTGTAGTTGTATCCATATGGCGTCCAGAGTCACGGATGGCTGTTGTGTATGACAATCTATAGTGTTGGTGGTTTGGGGTCTGCTGTTTCACTCACCTGATAGCCTTTAACCGTTTCCATTTCATCCGCTTGAGTGGACAATTTATTTTAACTTGTCCTTACTTTCGTTTCTTGCTTCTTATTGACATTTGTGTTTCTGCTGCTTGAGTTCGGCCATCTTTGATCGTCTTCGTGTAGCCAGATCCCTTGGGGCAGGTCATGGATTCGACACCTATCGGTTCAGCTCAACCCTTCACCTCCTCTGCACAGCCCCCAGATTGATAAAGAGGTACAAGGAATTACTAATAATAGTAATGCCAATTCTGCCAGTGCTTAGAGGCTGGATCAATCGCCATATTGTCATTATTATGATCTTGGGACCAATGATTGATTATCAGGCTGTTGAAACACTGCTCCCACTGCCATTGAAACGATGGTGCCACTGGCATTGAAACGCTGGTGCCACTGCCGTTGAAACGCTGGCGCCACTGCCGTTGAAATGCTGGCGCCACTGCCGTTGAAACGCTGGTGCCACTGCCATTGAAACGCTGGCGCCACTGCCATTGAAATGCTGGCATCACTGGCGTTGAAACGCTGGCACCACTGCCGTTGAAATGCTGGCATCACTGGCGTTGAAACGCTGGCACCACTGCCGTTGAAACGCTGGCGCCACTGCCATTGAAACGCTGGCACCACTGCCATTGAAACGCTGGTATCACTGCCGTTGAAACGCTGGTGCCACTGCCATTGAAACGCTGGCGCCACTGCCATTGAAACGCTGGTATCACTGCCGTTGAAACGCTGGTGCCACTGCCATTGAAACGCTGCTCCCACTGCCATTGAAACGCTGGTATCACTGCCGTTGAAACGCTGGTGCCACTGCTGTTGAAACGCTGCTCCCACTGGCATTGAAACGCTGGTGCCACTGGCATTGAAATGTTGGTGCCACTGCCATTGAAACGCTGGCACCACTGCCGTTGAAACGCTGGCGCCACTGCCATTGAAACACTGGCGCCACTGCCATTGAAACGCTACTCCCACGGCCGTTGAAACGCTGGTGCCACTGCCATTGAAACACTGCTCCCACTGCCGTTGAAACACTGGCGCCACTGCCATTGAAACGCTGGTGCCACTGCCATTAAACACTGCTCCCACTGCCATTGAAATGCTGCTCCCACTGGCATTGAAATGCTGGTGCCACTGCCATTGAAACGCTGGTGCCACTGGCATTGAAATGCTGGTGCCACTGCCATTGAAACGCTGGTACCACTGCCATTGAAACGGTGGTGCCACTGCCATTGAAACGCTGGCGCCACGGCCATTGAAACGCTGCTCCCACTGCCGTTGAAACGCTGGTATCACTGCCGTTGAAACGCTGGTGCCACTGCCATTGAAACGCTGCTCCCACTGCCATTGAAACGCTGGTATCACTGCCGTTGAAACGCTGGTGCCACTGCTGTTGAAACGCTGCTCCCACTGGCATTGAAACGCTGGTGCCACTGGCATTGAAATGTTGGTGCCACTGCCATTGAAACGCTGGCACCACTGCCGTTGAAACGCTGGCGCCACTGCCATTGAAACACTGGCGCCACTGCCATTGAAACGCTACTCCCACGGCCGTTGAAACGCTGGTGCCACTGCCATTGAAACACTGCTCCCACTGCCGTTGAAACACTGGCGCCACTGCCATTGAAACGCTGGTGCCACTGCCATTAAACACTGCTCCCACTGCCATTGAAATGCTGCTCCCACTGGCATTGGAACGCTGGTGCCACTGCCATTGAAACGCTGGTGCCACTGGCATTGAAACGCTGGTGCCACTGCCATTGAAACGCTGGTACCACTGCCATTGAAACGGTGGCGCCACTCCCATTGAAACGCTGCTCCCACTGCCGTTGAAACACTGGCGCCACTGCCATTGAAACGCTGGTGCCACTGGCATTGAAACGCTGGTGCCACTGCCATTGAAACGCTGGTGCCACTGGCAGTGAAACGCTGGTGCCACTGCCGTTGAAACGCTGGCGCCACTGCTGTTGAAACGCTGGCATCACTGGCGTTGAAATGCTGGCACCACTGCCGTTGAAACGCTGGCGCCACTGCCGTTGAAACGCTGGTGCCACTGCCATTGAAACGCTGGCGCCACTGCCATTGAAACGCTGGCGCCACTGCCATTGAAACGCTGCTCCCACTGCCGTTGAAACGCTGGTATCACTGCCGTTGAAACGCTGGTGCCACTGCCATTGAAACGCTGCTCCCACTGCCATTGAAACGCTGGTATCACTGCCGTTGAAACGCTGGTGCCACTGCTGTTGAAACGCTGCTCCCACTGGCATTGAAACGCTGGTGCCACTGGCATTGAAATGTTGGTGCCACTGCCATTGAAACGCTGGCACCACTGCCGTTGAAACGCTGGCGCCACTGCCATTGAAACACTGGCGCCACTGCCATTGAAACGCTACTCCCACGGCCGTTGAAACGCTGGTGCCACTGCCATTGAAACACTGCTCCCACTGCCGTTGAAACACTGGCGCCACTGCCATTGAAACGCTGGTGCCACTGCCATTAAACACTGCTCCCACTGCCATTGAAATGCTGCTCCCACTGGCATTGAAATGCTGGTGCCACTGCCATTGAAACGCTGGTGCCACTGGCATTGAAATGCTGGTGCCACTGCCATTGAAACGCTGGTACCACTGCCATTGAAACGGTGGTGCCACTGCCATTGAAACGCTGGCGCCACTGCCATTGAAACGCTGCTCCCACTGCCGTTGAAACGCTGGTATCACTGCCGTTGAAACGCTGGTGCCACTGCCATTGAAACGCTGCTCCCACTGCCATTGAAACGCTGGTATCACTGCCATTGAAACGCTGGTGCCACTGCTGTTGAAACGCTGCTCCCACTGGCATTGAAACGCTGGTGCCACTGGCATTGAAATGTTGGTGCCACTGCCATTGAAACGCTGGCACCACTGCCGTTGAAACGCTGGCGCCACTGCCATTGAAACACTGGCGCCACTGCCATTGAAACGCTACTCCCACGGCCGTTGAAACGCTGGTGCCACTGCCATTGAAACACTGCTCCCACTGCCGTTGAAACACTGGCGCCACTGCCATTGAAACGCTGGTGCCACTGCCATTAAACACTGCTCCCACTGCCATTGAAATGCTGCTCCCACTGGCATTGGAACGCTGGTGCCACTGCCATTGAAACGCTGGTGCCACTGGCATTGAAACGCTGGTGCCACTGCCATTGAAACGCTGGTACCACTGCCATTGAAACGGTGGCGCCACTGCCATTGAAACGCTGCTCCCACTGCCGTTGAAACACTGGCGCCACTGCCATTGAAACGCTGGTGCCACTGGCATTGAAACGCTGGTGCCACTGCCATTGAAACGCTGGTGCCACTGGCAGTGAAACGCTGGTGCCACTGCCGTTGAAACGCTGGCGCCACTGCTGTTGAAACGCTGGCATCACTGGCGTTGAAATGCTGGCACCACTGCCGTTGAAACGCTGGCGCCACTGCCATTGAAACGCTGGTGCCACTGCCATTGAAACGCTGGCGCCACTGCCATTGAAACGCTGGCGCCACTGCCATTGAAACGCTGCTCCCACTGCCGTTGAAACGCTGGTATCACTGCCGTTGAAACGCTGGTGCCACTGCCATTGAAACGCTGCTCCCACTGCCATTGAAACGCTGGTATCACTGCCGTTGAAACGCTGCTCCCACTGGCATTGAAACGCTGCTCCCACTGGCATTGAAACGCTGGTGCCACTGGCATTGAAATGCTGGTGCCACTGCCATTGAAACACTGGCACCACTGCCGTTGAAACGCTGGCGCCACTGCCATTGAAACGCTGGCGCCACTGCCATTGAAACGCTACTCCCACGGCCGTTGAAACGCTGGTGCCACTGCCGTTGAAACGCTGGTGCCACTGCCATTGAAACGCTGCTCCCACTGCTGTTGAAACACTGGCGCCACTGCCATTGAAACGCTGGTACCACTGCCATTAAACACTGCTCCCACTGCCATTGAAATGCTGCTCCCACTGACATTGAAACGCTGGTGCCACTGCCATTGAAACGCTGGTGCCACTGGCATTGAAACGCTGGTGCCACTGCCATTGAAACGCTGGCACCACTGCCATTGAAACGCTGGTGCCACTGCCATTGAAACGCTGGTGCCACTGCCATTGAAACGCTGGTGCCACTGGCATTGAAACGCTGGTGCCACTGCCGTTGAAATGCTGGCGCCACTGCCGTTGAAATGCACTGGCGTTGAAACGCTGGCACCACTGCCGTTGAAACGCTGGCACCACTGCCATTGAAACGCTGGTGCCACTGCCATTGAAACGCTGGTGCCACTGCCATTGAAACGCTGGTTCCACTGGCATTGAAACACTGGTGCCACTGCCGTTGAAACGCTGGCGCCACTGCTATTGAAACACTGCTCCCACTGCTGTTGAAACACTGGTATCACTGCCGTTGAAACGCTGGTGCCACTTCCGTTGAAACGCTGCTCCCACTGGCATTGAAACACTGTTGCCACTGGCAGTGAAACGCTGGTTCCACTGCCATTGAAACGCTGGTGCCACTGCCATTGAAACGCTGGTTCCACTGGCATTGAAACACTGGTGCCACTGCCGTTGAAACGCTGGCGCCACTGCTATTGAAACACTGCTCCCACTGCTGTTGAAACACTGGTATCACTGCCGTTGAAACGCTGGTGCCACTTCCGTTGAAACGCTGCTCCCACTGGCATTGAAACACTGGTGCCACTGGCATTGAAACGCTGGTGCCACTGCCATTGAAACGCTGGTACCACTGCCATTTAACACTGCTCCCACTGCCATTGAAACGCTGGTGCCACTGCCATTGAAACGCTGGTGCCACTGGCATTGAAACGCTGGCGCCACTGCTGTTGAAACGCTGGCGCCACTGCCGTTGAAATGCTGCATCACTGGCGTTGAAACGCTGGCACCACTGCCGTTGAAACGCTGGCACCACTGCCATTGAAACGCTGGCGCCACTGCCATTGAAACGCTGGCGCCACTGCCATTGAACCGCTGCTCCCACTGCCATTGAAACGCTGGTATCACTGCCGTTGAAACGCTGGTTCCACTGCCATTGAAACACTGCTCCCACTGCCATTGAAACACTGCTCCCACTGCCGTTGAAACACTGGTATTGCTGCCGTTGAAACGCTGGTGCCACTGCCATTGAAACGCTGCTCCCACTGGCATTGAAACGCTGGTGCCACTGGCATTGAAACGCTGGTGCCACTGCCATTGAAACGCTGGTACCACTGCAGTTGAAACGTTGGCGCCACTGCCATTGAAACGCTGGCGCCACCGCCATTGAAACGCTGCTCCCACTGCCGTTGAAACGCTGGTGCCACTGCCGTTGAAACGCCGGTGCTACTGCCATTGAAACGCTGCTCCCACTGCCGTTGAAACACTGGCGCCACTGCCATTGAAACGCTGGTGCCACTGCCATTAAAAACTGCTCCCACTGCCATTGAAACGCTGCTCCCACTGGCATTGAAACGCTGGTGCCACTGGCATTGAAATGCTGGTGCCACTGCCATTGAAACGCTGGTGCCACTGGCATTGAAATGCTGGTGCCACTGCCATTGAAACGCTGGTAGCACTGCCGTTGAAACGCTGGCGCCACTGCAATTGAAACGCTGGCGCCACTGCCATTGAAACGCTGCTCCCACTGCCATTGAAACGCTGGTGCCACTGCCATTGAAACGCTGGTGCCACTGCCATTGAAACGCTGCTCCCACTGCCGTTGAAACACTGGCGCCACTGCCATTGAAACGCTGGTGCCACTGCCATTGAAACGCTGGTGCCACTGGCATTGAAACGCTGGTGCCACTGCCATTGAAACGCTGGTACCACTGCCGTTGAAACGCTGGCGCCACTGCCATTGAAACGCTGGCGCCACTGCCATTGAAACGCTGCTCCCACTGCCTTTGAAACGCTGGTGCCACTGCCATTGAAATGCTGGTGCCACTGCCATTGAAACGCTGCTCCCACTGCCGTTGAAACACTGGGGCCACTTCCATTGAAACGCTAGTGCCACTGCCATTAAACACTGCTCCCACTGCCATTAAACACTGCTCCCACTGGCATTGAAACGCTGGTGCCACTGGCATTGAAACGCTGGTGCCACTGCCATTGAAACACTGGTGCCACTGGTATTGAAAAGCTGGTACCACTGCCGTTGAAACGCTGGCGCCACTGCCGTTGAAACGCTGCCATCACTGGCGTTGAAATGCTGGCACCACTGCCGTTGAAACGCTGGCGCCACTGCCATTGAAACGCTGGTGCCGCTGCCATTGAAACGCTGGCGCCACTGCCATTGAAACGCTGCTCCCACTGCCATTGAAAAGCTGGCACCACTGCCGTTGAAATGCTGGCTCCACTGCCATTGAAATGCTGCTCCCACTGCCATTGAAACGCTGCTCCCACTGCCATTGAAACGCTGCTGCCACTGCCGTTGAAACGCTGCTCCCACTGCCATTGAAACGCTGGCGCCACTGCCGTTGAAACGCTGGCCCCACTGCTGTTGAAACACTGGCGCCACTGCCGTTGAAACGCTGGCGCCACTGCTGTTGAAACACTGGTGCCACTGCCATTGAAACGCTGCTCCCACTGCCATTGAAACGCTGGTGCCACTGCCATTGAAAAGCTGGTGCCACTGCCGTTGAAACGCTGCTCCCACTGCCATTGAAACGCTGGCGCCACTGCCGTTGAAACGCTGGTCCCACTGCTGTTGAAACACTTGCGCCACTGCCGTTGAAACGCTGGCGCCACTGCCGTTGAAACGCTGCTCCAACTGCCGTTGAAACGCTGGTGCCACTGCCGTTGAAACGCTGGCATCACTGCCATGGAAACGCTGGCACCGCTGCCATTGAAACGCTGGCGCCACTGCCATTGAAACGCTGCTCCCACTGCCATTGAAACACTGGCGCCACTGCCGTTGAAACACTGGTGCCACTGCCATTGAAACGCTGCTCCCACTGCCGTTGAAACGCTGGCGCCACTGCCGTTGAAACGCTGCTCCCACTGCCGTTGAAACACTGGTGCCACTGCCATTGAAACGCTGCTCCCACTGCCATTGAAACGCTGGTGCCACTGCCGTTGAAACGCTGGTGCCACTGCCGTTGAAACGCTAGTGCCACTGCCATTGAAACACTGCTCCCACTGCCATTGAAACGCTGGTGCCACTGCCGTTGAAACGCTGGTGCCACTGCCATTGAAACGCTGGTGCCACTGCCATTGAAACGCTGGTGCCACTGCCGTTGAAACGCTGGCGCCACTGCCATTGAAACGCTGCTCCCACTGCCGTTGAAACGCTGGTATCACTGCCGTTGAAACGCTGGTGCCACTGCCATTGAAACGCTGCTCCCACTGCCATTGAAACGCTGGTATCACTGCCGTTGAAACGCTGCTCCCACTGGCATTGAAACGCTGCTCCCACTGGCATTGAAACGCTGGTGCCACTGGCATTGAAATGCTGGTGCCACTGCCATTGAAACACTGTCACCACTGCCGTTGAAACGCTGGCGCCACTGCCATTGAAACGCTGGCGCCACTGCCATTGAAACGCTACTCCCACGGCCGTTGAAACGCTGGTGCCACTGCCGTTGAAACGCTGGTGCCACTGCCATTGAAACGCTGCTCCCACTGCCGTTGAAACACTGGCGCCACTGCCATTGAAACGCTGGTACCACTGCCATTAAACACTGCTCCCACTGCCATTGAAATGCTGCTCCCACTGGCATTGAAACGCTGGTGCCACTGCCATTGAAACGCTGGTGCCACTGGCATTGAAACGCTGGTGCCACTGCCATTGAAACGCTGGTACCACTGCCATTGAAACGCTGGCGCCACTGCCATTGAAACGCTGGTGCCACTGCCATTGAAACGCTGGTGCCACTGGCATTGAAACGCTGGTGCCACTGCCGTTGAAATGCTGGCGCCACTGCCGTTGAAATGCACTGGCGTTGAAACGCTGGCACCACTGCCGTTGAAACGCTGGCACCACTGCCATTGAAACGCTGGTGCCACTGCCATTGAAACGCTGGTGCCACTGCCATTGAAACGCTGGTTCCACTGGCATTGAAACACTGGTGCCACTGCCGTTGAAACGCTGGCGCCACTGCTATTGAAACACTGCTCCCACTGCTGTTGAAACACTGGTATCACTGCCGTTGAAACGCTGGTGCCACTTCCGTTGAAACGCTGCTCCCACTGGCATTGAAACACTGGTGCCACTAGCAGTGAAACGCTGGTGCCACTGCCATTGAAACGCTGGTGCCACTGCCATTGAAACGCTGGTTCCACTGGCATTGAAACACTGGTGCCACTGCCATTGAAACGCTGGCGCCACTGCTATTGAAACACTGCTCCCACTGCTGTTGAAACACTGGTATCACTGCCGTTGAAACGCTGGTGCCACTTCCGTTGAAACGCTGCTCCCACTGGCATTGAAACACTGGTGCCACTGGCATTGAAACGCTGGTGCCACTGCCATTGAAACGCTGGTACCACTGCCATTTAACACTGCTCCCACTGCCATTGAAACGCTGGTGCCACTGCCATTGAAACGCTGGTGCCACTGGCATTGAAACGCTGGCGCCACTGCCGTTGAAACGCTGGCGCCACTGCCGTTGAAATGCTGCATCACTGGCGTTGAAACGCTGGCACCACTGCCGTTGAAACGCTGGCACCACTGCCATTGAAACGCTGGCGCCACTGCCATTGAAACGCTGGCGCCACTGCCATTGAAACGCTGCTCCCACTGCCATTGAAACGCTGGTATCACTGCCGTTGAAACGCTGGTGCCACTGCCATTGAAACGCTGCTCCCACTGGCATTGAAACGCTGGTGCCACTGGCATTGAAACGCTGGTGCCACTGCCATTGAAACGCTGGTACCACTGCAGTTGAAACGTTGGCGCCACTGCCATTGAAACGCTGGCGCCACCGCCATTGAAACGCTGCTCCCACTGCTGTTGAAACGCTGGTGCCACTGCCGTTGAAACGCCGGTGCTACTGCCATTGAAACGCTGCTCCCACTGCCGTTGAAACACTGGCGCCACTGCCATTGAAACGCTGGTGCCACTGCCATTAAAAACTGCTCCCACTGCCATTGAAACGCTGCTCCCACTGGCATTGAAACGCTGGTGCCACTGGCATTGAAATGCTGGTGCCACTGCCATTGAAACGCTGGTGCCACTGGCATTGAAACGCTGGTGCCACTGCCATTGAAACGCTGGTAGCACTGCCGTTGAAACGCTGGCGCCACTGCCATTGAAACGCTGCTCCCACTGCCTTTGAAACGCTGGTGCCACTGCCATTGAAATGCTGGTGCCACTGCCATTGAAACGCTGCTCCCACTGCCGTTGAAACACTGGGGCCACTTCCATTGAAACGCTAGTGCCACTGCCATTAAACACTGCTCCCACTGCCATTAAACACTGCTCCCACTGGCATTGAAACGCTGGTGCCACTGGCATTGAAACGCTGGTGCCACTGCCATTGAAACACTGGTGCCACTGGCATTGAAACGCTTGTACCACTGCCGTTGAAACGCTGGCGCCACTGCCGTTGAAACGCTGCCATCACTGGCGTTGAAATGCTGGCACCACTGCCGTTGAAACGCTGGCGCCACTGCCATTGAAACGCTGGTGCCACTGCCATTGAAACGCTGGCGCCACTGCCATTGAAACGCTGCTCCCACTGCCATTGAAAAGCTGGCACCACTGCCGTTGAAATGCTGGCTCCACTGCCATTGAAATGCTGCTCCCACTGCCATTGAAACGCTGCTCCCACTGCCATTGAAACGCTGCTGCCACTGCCGTTGAAACGCTGCTCCCACTGCCATTGAAACGCTGGCGCCACTGCCGTTGAAACGCTGGCCCCACTGCTGTTGAAACACTGGCGCCACTGCCGTTGAAACGCTGGCGCCACTGCTGTTGAAACACTGGTGCCACTGCCATTGAAACGCTGCTCCCACTGCCATTGAAACGCTGGTGCCACTGCCATTGAAACGCTGGTGCCACTGCCGTTGAAACGCTGCTCCCACTGCCATTGAAACGCTGGCGCCACTGCTGTTGAAACGCTGGTCCCACTGCTGTTGAAACACTGGCGCCACTGCCGTTGAAACGCTGGCGCCACTGCCGTTGAAACGCTGCTCCAACTGCCGTTGAAACGCTGGTGCCACTGCCGTTGAAACGCTGGTGCCACTGCCATTGAAACACTGGTGCCACTGGCATTGAAACGCTTGTACCACTGCCGTTGAAACGCTGGCGCCACTGCCGTTGAAACGCTGCCATCACTGGCGTTGAAATGCTGGCACCACTGCCGTTGAAACGCTGGCGCCACTGCCATTGAAACGCTGGTGCCACTGCCATTGAAACGCTGGCGCCACTGCCATTGAAACGCTGCTCCCACTGCCATTGAAAAGCTGGCACCACTGCTGTTGAAATGCTGGCTCCACTGCCATTGAAATGCTGCTCCCACTGCCATTGAAACGCTGCTCCCACTGCCATTGAAACGCTGCTGCCACTGCCGTTGAAACGCTGCTCCCACTGCCATTGAAACGGTGGCGCCACTGCCGTTGAAACGCTGGCCCCACTGCTGTTGAAACACTGGCGCCACTGCCGTTGAAACGCTGGCGCCACTGCTGTTGAAACACTGGTGCCACTGCCATTGAAACGCTGCTCCCACTGCCATTGAAACGCTGGTGCCACTGCCATTGAAACGCTGGTGCCACTGCCGTTGAAACGCTGCTCCCACTGCCATTGAAACGCTGGCGCCACTGCCGTTGAAACGCTGGTCCCACTGCTGTTGAAACACTGGCGCCACTGCCGTTGAAACGCTGGCGCCACTGCCGTTGAAACGCTGCTCCAACTGCCGTTGAAACGCTGGTGCCACTGCCGTTGAAACGCTGGCATCACTGCCATGGAAACACTGGCGCCACTGCCATTGAAACGCTGCTCCCACTGCCATTGAAACGCTGGTGCCACTGCCGTTGAAACGCTGGTGCCACTGCCGTTGAAACGCTAGTGCCACTGCCATTGAAACACTGCTCCCACTGCCATTGAAACGCTGGTGCCACTGCCGTTGAAACGCTGCTCCCACTGCCATTGAAACGCTGGTGCCACTGCCGTTGAAACGCCGGTGTCACTGCCGTTGAAACGCTGGTGCCACTGCCATTGAAACGCTGGTATCACTGCCGTTGAAACGCTGGTATCGCTGCCATTGAAACACTTCTCCCACTGCCATCGAAACGCTGGTATCACTGCCGTTGAAATGCTGCTCCCACTGCCATTGAAACGCTCGTGCCACTGCCATTGAAACGCTGCTTCCACTGCCGTTGAAACGCTTGTGCCACTGCCATTGAAACACTGCTCCCACTGCCATTGAAACGCTGCTCCGACTGCTGTTGAAATGCTGGTGCCACAGTCATTGAAACACTGGCGCCACTGCCGTTGAAACACTGCTCCCACTGCCGTTGAAACGCTGGTGCCACTGCCATTGAAACGCTGCTCCCACTGCCATTGAAACGCTGGTGCCACTGCCATTGAAACACTGCTCCCACTGACATTGAAACACTGCTCCCACTGCCATTGAAACGCTGGTGCCACTGCCATTGAAACTCTGGTCCCACTGCCGTTGAAACGCTGGTGCCACTGCCATTGAAACGCTATTGCCACTGCCATCGAAACACTGGTGCCACTGCCATTGAAACGCTGGTGCCACTGACGTTGAAACGCTGGTGCCACTGCCATTGAAACACTGGCGCCACTGCCATTGAAACGCTGGTGCCACTGCCATCGAAACACTGGTGCCACTGCTGTTGAAACGCTGGTATCACTGCCATTGACACGCTGGCACCACTGCCATTGAAACACTGGCACCACTGCCATTGAAACGCTGGCATCACTGCCATTGAAACGCTGGTTCCACTGCCATTGAAATGCTCTGCAATATATGAACATTTTGAAGGATTGTAGTAGTAAAAAATTCAAACAAGGGTTATCGCCCTTTAAATATTTTAAATATTATCTTGACTTGTGAGCTTTGCACTCTAACACTGCATACTTTTTTCGGTTTACCATAATACTCTACTAATAACAGTCTTTATAAATGTTGATAATTCTCCACTTAACATTTTCCATTCACTGCCAATGTACCCACTTTTTATTTGCAAAACCCATACATCTGGAGTTTTTATTCTTTTCACTTGAATTTTGCTCCACGTCTAGACAATACTTTACAGTTTCCATAATGCCTGCCTCGGCAATAAATGGCCACTTTCTAGTTCTATATATGTCTTTTAACTGTTAAATTTCTTTTGACTAAGGCCTAGGCTCCGTTATGTATTTCACTTACTTGTGTTTTCTGACATTTCTTTAGGGGTCTTGTCCACTGTTGGTAGCACCAGATGCTCTCTGTGTGGTAGATGGCGACCACTTCCAGTGGGTGGCATGAGCCAGCTCCTCGATCTGCTGTAGATTTCTCAGTTGCAGACTGGGGCGCGGGCCTGGTGGCTGGCTGTAGGTGACACAGAAGGCCAACAGGCAGCTTAATGGTGCCAGCCATGCCATGCCGCGGTGCTGCAGCCCCGCATCTCCAAGGCACCAGACAGAGTCTGCCCTTGGGGCTAGTGGGCACACTCTATACTGCTGCTGCCTGGATGGGGCAGTGCCTTAAATTGCCCAGTATCATCTCATACGATATAGTCCACAAGCGTGCCACAATGCACCAGGGACATCTCTGTGGGCACTGTGCTACAGACTAAACCGTTAAAGGGAAGCATTTCGAGGTTTTTTACACCTGGGGATTGGAGACAAGAACTCCCCCTTACCTGAGCAGCCTCTCCCTTACCAGAACAACCACACATAGTATTGGTCTAGAGTTCCTGCAGGGCAGCCGGCGCAGTCTCTGTCCAAGTGCATCCTTGTGTAATTCTGGAATGACCATTTCTATACGAAGCTCCACAAGGGAGTGACTTTGGGAAGCTCTCTCTAGAAGCTGGAAAATCCATGAAAAGTTGGGGTGTCGCCTCTCCTCTAGTTTAACGGTTGACAGGTCAATTGTAGGCGATTTCCCAAGAGCACCCACATTGGAAGGATTCTTGGGAAACGGGTGAGGTCAATTTCCTTCAAAGCGTGACTGTCCCCACCGCCTGCACTTAAGCCTAAAGGGCCATGCTGTTGACGGGCATAGGAAGCCGGGTAGGATTACACACCTCAATATGCCACCTGGTATACATGACTAAAGACTGTGTCCCACAAGACCCCCCCATCTGTTGCTCTACTGCCCATGGCCACTTTAGTCGCAGTGAGACGGCGCGCTTAATAATGGTCCCGGGCGCATCCAAGCATCACAGATGAGAGGATGGTATCCTTGTCTATACGCCCCTAAGCACTGCCAATCGTGCACCTAGAGCAGCTGTCTGCAGACTTATAGTTCTACTTCTCCTGTTTTAAATCTCAGACTTCAAGTCCCATAATGCAAAGAGAAAACAGGGCTGGATAAGCACCTACAGAGTGGAACGGATCATTTTGGAAACGTGTACACTGACCAGGACTATTGTTTAATGGGTGAGGGTTTAGGTGCTATGTGCCACCCTGGAGTTTGGGTGAATCTCACTCAACCCTGAGTACAGTATCCTACTGGGACAGTGACATGGCAATGCATGTCATGGCATATCCGTGTCATAGTGGTAGTCTGCATGTGCCCGTGGAATGCCCATGTCTGTGTGGTGTGGTGGCGCGTCCCTGCCCTGAGTCCTGGATTCCAGTCAACCATAGTCTAGATCGGGCTGGTCTGCAACCTTTGTCTCTGTAGATGTTTAGAACTACATTTCCCATCATGCCTAACCAGCCGAGTCAGTGGTGAGGGGTTATGGGGATTCACACATAGAACACCCTCAACCCGCTGAGCTATCTTACCAGCCATGTTGCTGCCCTGACCCCCCAGAGCCCACCCGCCCCTCGTAATGAGGCCCTTCCTTTTTATTGCAGTAATGTGTGGAATCAGCTGCCGGTTTATCCGAGGAATTTGGGCGCTGATTCTTTTCATGTTCTCCCCTCCATGTGAAAGGAACTTGGATTGCACTTGTAAGCGCATCGCCCTCAGAGTGTACAGGAATGCGGGGCGCGCGCAGAGCCAGGACCAAGGGTGAGAAAGCAAGCGCGTGGACGCTCCCCCCATCCTTAAATGGCGAACGCTCCCTCTTTAGCAATCATGTTTACTGGAGTGAGAGAAGCCTGTTTTTCAAAAGATCAAGTGTGATTGAGGCGGTGGTCAATTGCAGCCATTAACCCTCTAAGTGTTGGGCTACAGTACATGCCTGTTATGTTGTAAATTGGATGAACGCACTAACACTTTTATTTCGTTGGGTCGCTCCAGCTGCCTTTGACCCTTTGCATGACAAGAGTATGCGCCATACATGGGGGGTTGTGTAAAGGGGGGGGGGGACTTTCGGGTTACTTCCCGCTGTCTCCCATCTGGTGGAGGCTCTGTGGCGGGGGGGATATCAGATCATGGCAGCCTTTTAAACGTATGCAGTCACGAAGATAAAGTTGGGGCGGGGGCAATTGCAGTCTCGCAGAAGTTGGGGGGGGGGGGGTGATTCCCTTTAGCGCCAGCCCAATGATGCCCATGAAAGCATACCTGTCATGATCCGAGGAAGCAGCCAGAAAAACAAGCTCTGGTCCAAATCCTGCCCTGACCCGTGACTTTCTGAAACTGTGCATTGTGATTGGAATGCGGAAACCACGATCGCCTCGGCTGCCACTTGATGGCTAAACAAAATGGCCGCCCCAAGAGAAGACATTGTTGGCGCCTGCAGGTCAGTGGGTATAGAGGCTGCCGTGGGTTAGGATTCCACAGCACGAGACACTTAGAGGTGACACATCCCAGGTTGCGATAGGAAACAACTTCCCACACTGGAATCCTACACACCCACAAGACAGTGCAAGCCGGCGATGTGGAGTGTTCGGGCCTGTGCCGTGTAACTTTAGGCAGAGGTGTTGCTAGGGGGGGCTGAGGGGGCTATAGCCCGGATAAAAGCTCATGGACTACAACCAAAAGTCTATAGCTAGCCCTGAATCCCGCCAGTCCCGACATTAGCTGAGCCCCGGGTCTTTTCCAGACCTTGCAACACCCCTGACTTTAGGGCTTTCTATGGTCTACGCACCAGTGTGACTTCCGTGTTTTTCTATAGGTTTTGAGTGAAGTAGGCATGGGATCTGGCCATGGGCTAGATGCTCCTTCTGATGTGTGTTGGAATTCGCAGCTTCTGTGGAGGTGTAACATCATCCAAGATGGCGCATATAAGCGTGGGCGTGTCAGAGTATTCAGTGTCCATACGCTAAGCAATGCAAGATGATGCCTCGGCAAAGACCTTCTGGCTGGTCTTGGGCTCACACTTCATGCAGATACAGGTTCATCAGGAAGCGGGGGCGGGGGGAGGGCACGCTAGCCGTGAAAGCATTAAGGTATCATACATTACTTCTTCTGTGCACATGGACTTATATCCATCACCCCCCTAACTACTTTCTTGGCCTTCCCCAGGCCACCCTTGGAATGCAAGGGCTGATTGTTAGGTTGAAGATATGGTATTGGCCTAGCAAACGAGACTACAGGATCTGGGCGCTGCTATGAAGGCTGTGAGGCCTGTTGAAGCGGAAGTCCTGGGCACCACCCCATAGATGACACAGGGACAGGGCTTATTCGTCCGGGCTTTGTGCATGCACTGGCTTGCAGCCGCAATGAAGCTCATTTATTCACGCAATAGAATTACGTCACTATGTTGGGTACAAATTAGAGCGACCGCATCACACTCCTCCTTTTTCATAACAACACAACTCTTAACATGAAAATGAGAAAGCCCAAATTGTTGTTCTTCTTCCTCCCCCTCTGAAAACAAAACACAACCAGTCATCAACCGGTCCATGAACCTCATCACATAGCCCCTCTCACTATGCGTGCAGCACATAGACATCTAGAGGGTAGGGCCTACTTCATGTAGTGTGTTGAGGGTATCATCTCTCCCCTCCCCAGCTTGACCTTCTATCACCTGTCACGCCTGGGTCATCTAGTTCTCGGCAGACATCTTAATCAGCACGCTCCTCCAGTTCTTAATCATTTGTGTTGTCGTGCCGTGCCTCGTCCCCACCAGTTCACCTCCACCGACCTTTTTGAAGAAACCAGAATTTCCCGTCACAGTGGCTTTCCCATCTGACACGGTCACCATGGACCCCTTCACAGCCACTACGTGCATGTGGCAAGGTTCATAAATTCACAAGAGTTTGCCCTGTGGATGTCATCTCCCGGTTCCAACTGATGTGGTTGTAGGCCACTGCGGGCATTCTCACTTTTTATGTAGATCTCCCCTCTTCAGACACCCTCTCAACATCGATCTCCGATGGCTCACCATTGCCCAGGTCCGGCAGCAGCCCCTGAGGACATCTCCTGAAGAGTACCCTCCGCAAGGGCCAACCACGGGTGAGCAGTTGGGAGTTGTTCTATATTCCCTCAGGAACTGATATAGCGCTTTTCTCAGACACTGACCTTGTGCATCAGCAATGCGCTAAACTCTGGCCACACCGGTGAGATTTTCCTATGGTGGGTACCTCTCCCCTTGGAATGGCAGACCATTGTCCGAGCAGATTTCCCGACACCCAGAAAAAAAGACTAACAATGCAAAGACATGGAGCCCTTCTTATGAGCCAACCATTTTGCTGAAGTGTATATGTTCGAATATGTCTCATTTTGCAATGTGGTTTGTATCCTCTGAGTAAAAGTGTCCCAGTGCAGCGCGCGCATGCTGGGTTTCCACTTGCTTTAAAGAGATGCAGGAACAGGCAGACCAACGCGCGAATACATGGTCGGTCTGCTGTGTGGTTTGGGTAGAGAAAGAAACAGGAAGTAGGAAGTGGTAGAGCTTTGGGACTTCCTGTCTTGGCTGTCCTCTCTCGCTCTCTGTGTACACATCAGCAGCCTGTCCTTTAATAACGCTCTGTTCACATTTCTCGAGTCCAGAAGTTAAAAGGCGATGGGGGGCGCCTTCAGAGGGGCAGCAGACACCAGTGAGCATTATTTTGAAAGATTTGTCTTGACTGCAAACAAGTTTGGAATAATTTATCAGGGACACGGGCATGTCTGTGGGTGTGCAGATAATTTGCCTAACACATGCACGTGCCCAAAACTGCCTGACCCCTTGATGGTAGCCCAAAACTGCCTGACCCCTTGATGGTTGCCCAAAACTGCCTGACCCCTTGATGGTAGCCCAACCAGGGTCGGAACGTGCTACATTCCAGTGGAAGGGGCTGGCACCAGGCCAGCCATCAGAGAAGTGCATTTGAAAATGTTAGTGTGATCAGGGGATTGACGAGTCACCCAATTTCGAGCTTAGATTTAAGTGAAGTGGAATCAAGGAGGGTGGTGGGTGGGAGACTTCACTGTGCCCTGTGGGCGCCTTTACTGTGCCCTGTGGTGTGCAGGTAAATTAAGCAATTCAAGCAAGTCACAGGTGCCTCGGCGCCAGCCAGCAGCTGTTGCTGAAAGTACCCCTCTAGACCTCTGAGCAAAGCATTGTGGGTTTGCAAATTACCCAAATCCCAGGAAGCACCAGGGCCCCTTTTCAGTGCCCACGCTGTGTTGCATAGCCTGTTTGGCGCTCGGTTCAATACTGGCTACGTTTTTTTAATGCACTCTTACAGACAGTCACCATGAAAGCAGTCTGCTTCAGGCCGGGTCCTTTTGAAATGTTCATGTGTTTTTAATTGAGTGCTGTAACCCTGGCACTGCCATGCCCCGTGGGGCTGTTCCGCCCCACAGGCCGGGCAGCATCTGTTATTCATGCATTGGGCGCTGGCAGTGAACCATCCATCATGTTTATACTGTCACCAAGTCATGCTGCCAGCTGTGTTTCCACAAACTCCAGGTAGGAAGAGGACGGGTGGAGGGAGGGCCTGGGAGGAGTGCGATGAAGGGGAGTGGTGGGGTGAGACGGGTGGGCTCCTGGAAAACCACCAAACCCTCTAAATGTGAAAAGAAATGGTTGTAAGTCTCACACATTGGGACAGAGTCTCACACTTGACAACCTTGCTCTCACTAATTTCACTGGACTCTCACACCTGGGAGCCACACTTTTGTGGCTTCCGGGATCTCAAGATCTTGGAAAGCCCTTCTGTGTGGACTGGGATCCGTTTCTAGATCTTTTAGTGGACCTTACTAACTTCCAGTCGCTGGACGCCGACGCCGACGCGGTACAGTCAATGATGCCCATTACATTCCGAAGGGATGGGTTAGGGGTGGCTGACCCGCATGCCCAAAGACATCTGGAAATGGCATGCCCTGGTTAGAATGTGGCTCAGTCATGCCAGTGGTGTAATACCACGCCACCCGCCTATTTTCTCACCCATAAGCGCTGCCATGCTGGCTTGTGGGCAGTACCAGAGTGGGGATCGGTCGATCTTTAGACAAAATGAGGCTGTTCTCTGTGGCCCATCGCATTGTTGTGCCAAACCTCTGCTGACGTTGCAGAATTCCTATCAACATTATGTGGACATGCTGTGTTGTCCAGTTCCGCCATATATGAAGGATAACCCATTGACTAATATGTGAATAGTTCTTACTACTAGGGGTGCAATGGGTTCTAAGTGGTTGGGCGTGACTGACACAGCAAAACAACAAGACCAAGCACTAAGAGCGTAGCATGTTGATATAGCCAACCTTCCTAACAGAACTCGCTATGATGGCCTCTGGAGGTGCAAGAGATCCTCTTCCAATCCACAACCAAAGGTTCTTCTGTGTATTTGGTGACACGTGTGACCACCCAAAGTCTCCAGACACCGATTCTTATGCTCCATTAGTGAGAGGGACTCACTGGCTAAGAGCCACAGACCCAGACTTTTCTGATCTCTCAGTGAGAGGGATGACTGACCATTGTCCACGGGCCCAGATTCATTTGCACCCTCAGTGAGAGGGACTGACCAGCCACATTCCATAGAACATGATTTGCCTGTACCCTATGTGGAATCAGAAAAAATACAATATTACGGCTGTTACACCGAGCAAAGGAAAATACACCGACACGGGTTTATAAAGATTCCCAGAATCTTTATCACAAAACTGAACTGTATTCAACAAAGTACACAAATAGCTATTTGGCCGTCAATACATCACAGAGACCACCAGCAGGGTCCAATATGACCAGTGAGGGAATTCCCTAGCTGGACATCGGTGCTTTTATACAATTTGGAAAATGATGTCCAGCCCCCTTACAGGTTAATCATGCACTGGGCTAGGGTCGCGCCAGGTTCACTTTCCTAATTTACATATCTCGTGCATGCGGTTTACTTTTCAATACATTTACTAACACACTCCATTATTCTTCAATTTAACATTTACACTCTTCATATATTGCTTTAATACAGACCAAACAATGTTTTGCCTATTATATTCGGATAGCATTACTGTTCTTGTATACTTGTAGTTTAACATTGCTAATTCAAGTAATCCCCTGCTCCGAGTTCAACAAAGGACAAGGTCTACATGACCCTAACATGTAGCCTGAGGGCAGGTTGGACATTAACTTCCCTATAGAGGTTGGAGAGGTTAGGGCAAGAACAAGGACACACGAGACAGCCATTTTAGATTACAGGGTGAATTTGTATAAAACCCCAAAATGGCGGTTTCTAACCTAAAATGGAGGCTTGATTCAAGATGGCGGCTTACATCAATTTCTAAGGTCAAGACCTTGCCGCAGAGAGTTATTTGTGTACAATTTTCAAGCAACTTGGCATAGGCCAATATACATACAAATCGTTTGTAATAAGAGGCATAATTTAATATCCGGTTTGACACCTGGGTGAGGGGGAATGACTCTAAACAGGACAGTACACTCTGATTCCTCTGTGGTTTCAGTGATAGGAAGTGACCTCCACAGGTCCACAGACTCAGGGTCTTGTGCGCTGACTAACCGACCAACGAACACAAACCCTGATTCTTCTCTGATTTGTCAGTGAGAGTGGACATGGCGACCTAAAATCCACAAACCAGATTCTTCTGTTCTGTCAGAGACAGGGACTGACCAACCAAGATCCGGAGGCTATGATTCTTCTGCTCCATCAGTTAGAGGGACTAATGGACCAAGGTCCACAGACCCAGACCCTGATTCGTCTACGCCCTCAGTGAGTGGGACTGATTGACCAAAGTCCACAGACCTTGAATCTTCCACACCTTGGGGGAGAAGGACTTACCGACCAAGCAAGGGCCACAGACCCTCATTCTTTGGTGCCATAGATGACAAGAAGTGGCCACCATAGGTCAGAGACCAAGATCATTCTTCCTGACCAATAACCACAGACCATGACTCTTCTGCTCCTTTAGTGAGAGGGACTGACCAACCAAAATCCAAATACCCTGATTCTCCTGTACCTTTGATGAGAGAAAGTGACCACCCCTCGGCCACACACCCAGATTCTTGTCCTTTTTCATTCAGAGGGATTCACCAACCAAGGTCCACAGAACTAGATTCTTCTTCTCCGTCATTCAGAGGTACTGACCAACCAAGGTCCACAGACCTAGATTCCTCTTCTCCGTCATTCAGAGGTACTGACCAACCAAGGTCCACAGACCTAGATTCCTCTCCTCCGTCATTGAGAGGTACTGACCAACCAAGGTCCACAGACCTAGATTCCTCTTCTCCGTCATTCAGAGGTACTGACCAACCAAGATCCACAGACCTAGATTCCCCTTCTCCGTCATTCAGAGGTACTGACCAACCAAGGTCCACAGACCTAGATTCCCCTTCTCCGTCATTCAGAGATACTGACCAACCAAGGTCCACAGACCTAGATTCCTCTTCTCCATCATTCAGAGGTACTGACCAACCAAGGTCCACAGACCTAGATTCCTCTTCTCCGTCATTCAGAGGTACTGACCAACCAAGGTCCACAGACCTAGATTCCTCTTCACCGTCATTCAGAGGTACTGACCAACAAAGGTCCACAGACCTAGATTCCTTTTCTCCATCATTCAGAGGTACTGACGAACCAAGGTCCACAGACCTAGATTCCTCTTCTCCATCATTCAGAGGTACTGACCAACCAAGGTCCACATGCTAGATTCCTCTTCTCCATCATTCAGAGGTACTGACCAACCAAGGTCCACATGCCTAGATTCCTCTTCTCCATCATTCAGAGGTACTGACCAACCAAGGTCCACAGGCCTAGATTCCTCTTCTCCATCATTCAGAGGTACTGACCAACCGAGGTCCACAGACCTAGATTCCTCTTCTCCATCATTCTGAGGTAATGACCAACCGAGGTCAACAGACCTAGATTCCTCTTCTCCATCATTCAGAGGTACTGACCAACCGAGGTCCACAGACCTAGATTCCTCTTCTCCATCATTTAGAGGTAATGACCAACCGAGGTCCACAGACCAAGATTCCTCTTCTCCGTCATTCAGAGGTACTGACCAACCGAGGTCCACAGACCTAGATTCCTCTTCTCCGTCATTCAGAGGTACTGACCAACCAAGGTCCACAGACCTAGATTCCTCTTCACCGTCATTCAGAGGTACTGACCAACCAAGGTCCACATGCCTAGATTCCTCTTCTCCATCATTCAGAGGTACTGACCAACCAAGGTCCACATGCCTAGATTCCTCTTCTCCATCATTCAGAGGTACTGACCAACCAAGGTCCACAGGCCTAGATTCCTCTTCTCCATCATTCAGAGGTACTGACCAACCAAGGTCCACAGACCTAGATTCCTCTTCTCCGTCATTCTGAGGTAATGACCAACCGAGGTCAACAGACCTAGATTCCTCTTCTCCGTCATTCAGAGGTACTGACCAACCAAGGTCCACAGACCAAGATTCCTCTTCTCCGTCATTCAGAGGTACTGACCAACCGAGGTCCACAGACCTAGATTCCTCTTCTCCGTCATTCAGAGGTACTGACCAACCAAGGTCCACAGACCTAGATTCCTCTTCTCCGTCATTCAGAGGTACTGACCAACCAAGGTCCACAGACCTGGATTCTTCTTCTCCGTCATTCAGAGGTACTGACCAACCAAGGTCCACAGACCTAGATTCCTCTTCTCCATCATTCAGAGGTACTGACCAACCAAGGTCCACAGACCTGGATTCCTCTTCTCCTTCATTCTGAGGTAATGACCAACCAAGGTCCACAGACCTAGATTCCTCTTCTCCAGCATTCAGAGGTACTGACCAACCAAGGTCCACAGACCTGGATTCCTCTTCTCCATCATTCAGAGGTACTGACCAACCAAGGTCCACAGACCTAGATTCCTCTTCTCCATCATTCAGAGGTACTGACCAAACAAGGTCCACAGACCTAGATTCCTCTTCTCCATCATTCAGAGGTACTGACCAACCAAGGTCCACAGGCCTAGATTCCTCTTCTCCATCATTCAGAGGTACTGACCAACCAAGGTCCACAGGCCTAGATTCCTCTTCTCCATCATTCAGAGGTACTGACCAACCAAGGTCCACATGCCTAGATTCCTCTTCTCCATCATTCAGAGGTACTGACCAACCAAGGTCCACAGACCTAGATTCCTCTTCTCCGTCATTGAGAGGTACTGACCAACCAAGGTCAACAGACCTGGATTCCTCTTCTCCATCATTCAGAGGTACTGACCAACCAAGGTCCACAGACCTGGATTCCTCTTCTCCATCATTCAGAGGTACTGACCAACCAAGGTCCACAGACCTATATTCCTCTTCTCCATCATTCAGAGGTACTGACCAAACAAGGTCCACAGGCCTAGATTCCTCTTCTCCATCATTCAGAGGTACTGACCAACCAAGGTCCACAGACCTATATTCTTCTGCACCATCAGTGAGAAGGACTGATTGGCCACTGACCCACTTGTTTTTTTTTTTTGTTTTTTTTTACCAAAGGCTCTTACAGGTTCATTGATAAAATCTTCCAATTTTTGAAAGAGGGTCCCAGTTTTTAAGCATCAACTGTTGACATTTTAGAATATTTTGTTTCTGCCAAAACATTACTATAATTCAATGCAAATCACTGAGGAAAATAATCTTCCTCTTCATGGTGCAAAATCTACTTGGGGATTCAGAATGTCCCTCGTAACTGTTCTCAAACGTTGGACACTATGCAAGCAGGAGCTGATGGAGGTCCATCGCCAGTAAATGGCCACAGACCTCGCCAGATCCATCGTGCCAGAGACACAGTGTGGGAGACTCTGCACGCACCCAGCAGTGAGCTAAGGGTTCTTGCGGTACAATCATGCTCTCTTGCTATGGAGAGAGGACTGAAAGGTCAGCAGCGGAGCTGGTGCTTCAAATGTCAATATATACAGCATCATCAGCCAGATCGAGAAGAAAGGTCAGGCGGAGCGCTGATACACTTGGACATGTTCCAGCAGTGAAACATTCTGGGCACCGGAATCCCAGAAATAACAGCGACAAGCCCAAGTGCCTGGTGCATGAGAGCAAATTCCCCATTCGAATCTGGTGGTGTTTCTTCTGTAATAGAATGACAGCAGCAGGAGCACCCCTAAACCAAAGCATCTATAAAGGGGGTCGCTGTAGGGAGTAGGGAGTAGGGTGCAGGCGTAGTAGAGGAGCTGGGATGGATAGGGAAACAAGGGCTCGGGAGCTGCGGGGGGTGAGGGGGAGGACGGGTAAAGTGGAGCAATCACTATTGGCGAGATGCTCTTTGAATACTAGGCTCCTTAGAGGCTCCATATGTTGCAGCACGGGGTTGGCAGGCCTATCTGAACTGGTCACTTGATGCATAGCATGAAAAGGCCCCCACTCGACTACTCCTGTGTTCGGACTTTTCCATTGTGCAGTTCTTTGTGTCAAGCCTGGAAATGTAGGGGCTTGTGGCGGTGCCCTGACCTCCTGGGATGGTGAGGTTCTCAGCCTGGCAAATGGTGTTTTTGGTTGTGAATGCTTTGTGGGTGATGCAGGCAATCATGAACATGAGCAGAGAAGTGCCTTCAGGATGGGGTGATGGGTTTGCATTGACATGGTCCTGTGATGAGACCAGCTGCCTGCGGCGCGTGGGATGGCTTTGAAAGGGGTCATGGTGGCATCTGGTGCTCCTTCGAGGACGACATTGCCACTGTCAAGGTAGGAAAGAACCATGGCTTGAACACCTGAAGGGAGGATTGGAACCCTTGATTTGCCGGATGAGCAATTGAGTTGTATAGGTCACACAATCTAGGCATGCCTATCAAACAATCCGGGAGCTGAGTTAAAGACTATGATATTATAGGCTATTTATAACGCGCTTAATACCCAGAGGTTCCTAAGCGCGGACCTGGGGATCGAACCTGTGGTGCTGCGTGTCGTCTTGCATCCAAATGCACGCGCGTTGCCCCTGAGCTACCCTCCCGAGACTCACCTTTACAGCTGTAATTAGTTAACAAAACGATTGTATATTCCAATATAAATCTATATTATATTTTATTTCATCATATTTAATATTTTTAGAATTCAGAATTGACAGTGAACAACATAACCAGTTGAAACATCGTTCATATACACGTGCTCTTAGTACAAAATAAAGGGATACAGGAGATGTGCAGGTGAAAGGTGAGTGCTGCCCGTAAACAAAACCCATCTAAATGCTCAGCAACATCACAGAACTTACTCTTACTGTTAAAAATTATGTACAGCTGTATTTTGAGTTGCCTATAGAGGACTATGACCAAAATTCGAAACCTCTACATCTAACGTCTACATGCACGTTTCAACCCTGTAAAATTATTTCCGAGTCTTCATCAGGACGATTCTTCCTCTTGTTCAGTCACAAATTAAGCAATAAGCCCCGAGCGGGGTGGGGGTAGGGCCATTACCACTTCAGGTAATGTCCTTCGCCCCATAGTTACAGACCGTAACGAAGCGAGATCTTTAACGAAGGCCCTGGGGCTTTACCTGATGTGGTAATGCCCCCTCTGTGAGGGGCTTATTGATATTAGTACCCTGGCCCTTAAGATTGAGGTACTAAAAGCATTTTTCTTTCTGTTCCGAAATGCTCTGGCGTTTCAGAACAGAAAATAATGTATAAATAAAATGGCCCCCGGGGAAGGGAAAACAAAGTCCATTTTACCTTTCCATGGCGGCCATTGAAAAAAATAGAAACAAAAATGGCTGCCATGGAAATGTGAGAGGAGGGACTAACATAGTTCCTTCTCTCTTTCCATGGTGCCTTAAATAACAGTAAACAAAAACAATTGCCACCATGGAAAGAGACTAGGTGTAGTCTCTACTTCCTTTCCATGACAGTCTGTCGCATATCAGGTACAGATGCGCTGGGGACAGAAGTGTTCCCAGCACATATGCTCCCGTAATGGGCTAAAAAGAAGGTAAGTGTGGGTGGGGGCATTGGGAATTTCTATGAATGAGGGCGGAAGGGGAACAGGGGACCACACTTACCTTGTTCCCCAGAGGAAGATGGCAGCCTCCAGTCGTGAGGCGGCTCAGAGAGGTGGGATTAGCAGTAGTTAGTTCCCCTGTTCCAAGCCTCATCATTGGCTGAGAGGCTAACACCATCACCCCCCCCCCCGCCGGGTACTAATATTATTTATTGAGCTCTTTCACACATGTTCATTGTACTATATGGGTTATTTGCCCACAAAACATATGATATCATTTCTAAATCACTGTTGTCCACAATGGTTTGTTTGTTTGTTTGTTTATTAATTTGTGAGGCGCACCAAACCCGAAGGTATCTTGGCGCAACATCGGCAGGTTACAAGTATACTTTAGGCATAAGTTACACAGCTTACAGCAAGGGTATACAAGGAATTACAAAACAGAAGAAATATAGGCATACATCATATGCATACAGAGGACTCAAAATATACTAGAAATTACAGTAGTTATGTACATGTGAAGTTCTATACCTCAGGAGGGTGCAGGCATTGTGGTAATGGGGGGTCATGTGTATCGGTGGGTTAGTGATAATTGGCTCTGAGCCAGTTTAGGGTGTTATGCCAGAATTTTTGGAAGGTTTGGTTCGCTCTCAATGGTGGCGGGAGCGCGTTCCAGTGCTGTGCTGTCATAACAGGGAAGCTGCTCCCCCTCTCAGCTTTTTTTTCATCTGAATCTGGGAACTAGCAAGCAGGAGGAGTTAGCAATCCTGGTAGGGCGTAATGAGGCTTTTCTGGTGATTCTCTCGGAAAGGTACAGTGGTGTAGCTTTGCTGAGACATGTGTGTGTTAGTGAGACAGTTTTGAGCAGAGTTTTGTCTTTTATCGATAACCATTTGTTCTGTCTTCTGAACTCCGATATATGTTCTCTCCTTGGTATGCCCTGTGCAGTTCTGAGGGCGTTCTTCTGGAGGTTTTGGATCTAATTAATAATGTGCTTGCTCGCACCCAAGTACAAGGTATTACAATAGTCCAGCTTGCAGAGAACGAGGGCTCTGGCTAGGATAGTGCAGGTATCCTTGGATAGAAACGGTTTGTAAACTCTGATCAGCTTGCAGGTGTAGGCTGTGACCGAGGACATAGCTTTGACCCGGTATATATTTTCTGTTATGTTGCTGAGTCTTCAATCACACTGTGATATTTTTGGTTTGGGTGTCCTCTTCTCACGTTTATGAAGGAGGACACCCTCTTTGGCACAATTTATTTTCCCAGACACATGTGCCTGGCTCTTCTCTTCCTGGATTTGAGGCTGAGCACTACGCATTCTGCCTAGTGTTCCTTACACAAGGATACAAGGCGGCGCGTGGCATGTGTGACTTGGCTCAAACGGCTTATTCTACTTTCAAGAAACAAGGGAAACGTGAACAGGCTTCTCCCGGCTCTAGGATGTAAAGGAACACGTCCAAGTACAGCAGTCATCTGTTTGCCTTAGAAAGGAACAGGTACACAACGTGCAAACATGGATGGCTTGAAAAAGAACCGTGTAAATATAAGTAGTACAGATGGCTGCTGTCATTTTAGGAAAACGAACTGAACACAAAGCAGTTGGTGAAAGATATAAACATATATTAACTGCAGGCAGCCTTGCAGGCTGTTCTAGGGGCAGTACTGGTCTCGGATGGCTTGTCAATTGCGTGGGAAAACAGCTACTAAGCATGATTTTCCCAGGATGTTTGCATGGAGTCCTGTGCATGGGCTGTGACGCGGCTATAGGAAGGCATGGCAAGCAACCAAGGGCCCCGGACTCCGAAGGCCCCATGGACTGGGCATGTTTCACTCCCTGCTGCAATGCCGCAGGCGTTTAGACTCCAGCTCTGTCCTTGCTCTCACCACTAAGGTGGTAGATGGCGCAGTATAAATGTGCAATGCTTTGCATTAAACAACTTTCTTTAAAAACCTCTCACCCTACCTAACCTGTTTATCTCAAAAATACGCCTTCCGCGTTCACACAGTCATATCAGCTCAGCCCGCAGGGGTAGCCCAGGCTGTATTTTATTTCTAGAGATGGCATTGTATTACCAGTAGCACTAACGATGACTTTTCCCCTACCTTCAATATTGCAACTCTATGATTGCATCGAATATAAAAATTGTCCCTTCAGGACCTGGTTCAATAGTGCAACACTACATGCAGAGTTCTCTGACGTCACAGGCAGAGGAACGTAGAGTGAAAGAAATGTGCATATTTCGTTTTTCCCAACACTGAAAGGGTACAGGACACATAAGCCTTTGCCAAGATAACAGGTGTTCTTAAAACATTGATTGCTGAATGGAAAAGTCCGCTCCTTTTGTCTGAAGATGTAGACGAAAACGTCTCCTGTACAGCAAAGAGGCAATAAGAGCGTTTCACAGGTGTCTCCTGACAGATTCTTGTGGTCTCACGGCTAAGTTTCTTGTCTCTGAACTGTACGACCTGTCTCAATTTATCCAGTGGGGGTGCAATTTAAAAAATAGTTTTAATTGATTGAAAACGCACAAGGAGTACAGGTCCCACCCTCTGAAAAAAGTCTGCAGACGCCGTCCACCCGCGTGTTCCCTCGCCTCGCCTTGATCCCTGACTATATGCAATACACATATCAAACATTATGCAATGCAATATTGCACCTTTCTCCTGCATTAAGGTGTCCAACAGTGCAACAACACTAGACGCAAAACACATATGAAACATCATACAATGCTATACAGAACATGTCACCTGCATTAACGTGTTCAACAGTGCAAAGCTATATTCAGTACTGTTATATGTCATTTCATCGGCATATTGTTTTCGATGGTATTTTTAACGAATATTTTTCAACAAAAAAACTCATCACATTTTTATTTTTTGGGGGGCGCCCCCATCCAAGCCTCCACCCCCAAATGTTTTTCTCTATTCCCGACCCCCACCCCTTATATGCACTTTCCTACCCCCCTATATTTTTATTGAGTTTTTTCAATGAAACAATTTCGTTAAAAACAAAAACAGAAAAAAAGAATGTTGATGAAAGGACATTGTACCATTTAATACACATATTTGTCATTGCTATATAGAACCTTTAACTTGTTCAACGGTACAACACTATTTGCAACACACATATTAAATATTATGCAATGCTATATAGAGCATTTCTCCTGCATTAACTTGTGCAACACCATATGCAATACGCATATTGTCACCATTTATTAGACGTTCACACAGAACTCAGGGAGTTGCATTCCCCCCAAGCAAGGTGGCACGCCCCCAAAGCGCTTTTACAGATTCAACTTTAGTGAGGCCTCAAACCTGTCTAGTACCACCCCTGCAAATACCCTCTGTACCACCAATGAGCTAGGAACCAGGGTGGTGTATAGTAAGAATATATATTTATTTATGTTTTGACAAAGAACAATAAAACAACCAATATCAGCCACTGACGCCGTGACACTACACAATATCACAAATTCAAATTTCTTGCACCAATTGACTAATATAGATTTAAAGGACTTTCAGTTGCTATAAGACGCACAATGTGTTTCAAAGTGCTTCAAGGCAAGGGAGGGAAAAAGGGAAAATACAATGACATTCTTACAGGCCATGAACAGTTAGGATGTAAAGTTAACTATTGTACTCGGATTGACGACATTTCAGATAGTGCAAGAGCTAAGACATAGATAAGGAAGGGAGGGGGAGAGTGGGAAGGAAATGGATACAGACAGGTGACTATCGTACTAGGCCTGATGACATTTCTGGTATAGCTGGAGGAAAGCAAAAGATGAGGGAGAGGGGTGCAGAAAGGGAGCGGAGGAACAAAACAAGCGACTATCAACTATCGTACTAGGCCTGACGACATTTTAGATAGTGCTGAGGGGGAGGACAACAAGTAAGGGAAGGATGGGAGGAGACAGACAAGGTTGATATCATACTAGGTCCAGGGACAATTCTGATACAGTGGGCCTCATTACAAGTATGGCGGTAAGGCAACAACAGCGCTGTTATCGCTACCGGCACCGTTGCTATAGTACCGCCATATTAGGAGTTCTGTTCGTGGGTGCCCTTGCAGCCACCAGGTCTGAACTGGTAGCCGTGCCGGCACCCGCCAGCAGATCATAATGGCTGAACCAGTACCATTACTAACGGTACCAGTGCTACCACCCTCCCCATTATCATTGTGCCCTATGGGGCTCAAATGGGAATGGAGATGTACCGGGCCCGGCACCCACGAAAGGGCAATTACTAGGTCCAGCTGGGCTGGATTAACCCGGTAATTGCTCATTTGCGGGTACCAGACCCAGATGCGAGTTTGGAGGTAGCCTTGCCGGTTTTACCGGCAAGGCTACCTCCAACCTCTTAATGAGGCCCAGTAAGTGCATAGAAGAAAGTAAGGGGAGGAGGGGAGGAGGTAGGAAAAGGGAGAAAGGGAGAGGAGGAGAGAACAGATATTAAGCAGTCAAAAAGAGTGGAGAAGCAAGAGTGGAGAGCGAATACAATTGCAGAAGTCAGTAGTAACACATAATGTTGCAAGCCAGGATACAAGATGAAGATGGGAACAGCATGATTCAGGGCCACCATGAGTACAAGATGCAAAGGAAATCCAGCATGAGAGTTGAGAAAGGGTGACACACCGTGAATCAATGAAGTCCATAAAAGTCAAATCCAGCATCGGCCACAAGACGGTGATAGTGAACTCAGAATGTATCTGGTCAGACTCCTGCAGAAGTAGGCTGGAGGGGTGGAGGAGAAGCAGGGTAGAAGAATCAAGCAAAACAGGCAACACCTGTGTGTGAGAAGGGGGGGCACAAGCGAACATCACAAGGGGACCAGAGGAGGTGGGGATGGCATGTGGGGACAGAGGGAGTAAACACATGTTGATGTATGCTTACCTGCTGTATGACTCCATTGCACGCAGTGAGCAATATTACAGTTCTAAGGCACACTCTCCTTCAACTCGGTGCCTTTGTATTTTCATGAAGTTTCAATAGGCCCATTTTTGTTCATTCACCAGGTCTTATAACGGAAAACACTGTTTTGTACTGGCTTTTATATTTCAATGGAACGCCACGTTTAGCCAGCTTCACTCCCACAATAGGGGCCTAGCATGACCTCTCCACCTCTCCCGCTCTGGGGGTGTCTATTCACCCTATAACAGGGCCTAGCATGACCTCTCCACCTCTGTCGCTCTGAAGGTGTCTATTCACCATACAACAGGGCCTAGCATGACCTCTCCACCTCTGTCGCTCTCGGGGTGTCTATTCACCCTAAAACAGGGCCTAGCATGACCTCTCCACCTCTGTCGCTCTGGGGGTGTCTATTCACCCTACAACAGGGCCTAGCATGACCTCTCCACCTCTGACATTTGGGGCCGTATTTTACCCCACAATATTAAACATTATGCACTGCTATACAGAGCATTTCTCCTGCATTAATGTGTTCAATGGTGCAACACTATATGCAGAACACAAATTAAACCTTATGCAATACTTTATAGAAACTTTAACTTGTTCAACAGTACACTAGCTGCAAAATGCATATTAAATATTATGCAATGTCATATAGAACATTTCTCCTGCAGTCACGTATTCAACAGTGCAAATCTATGTGCAAAACACATATTAAGCATTATGCAATGCAATATTAAAACTTTCTCCTGCATTAACCTGTTCAACAGTACAGCACTATAAATAACACACAAATTAAACATTATTTATGCTACATAGAAAATTCCACCCACATTATCATTTTCAACTGTAATGCTCAAAATACCTTATGGGGGGACGGGGTCTCCTAGTCCTTATACCACCACTTCTCTGTGTGTGTTTTCTCTCTGTGTTATGCCACTGAGGTCCCATCTGGACCTCTGGCAGTGGAGCTCTTCATGTTTTCTGTTTAGTGAACATCACCTATGGGATACCCTTATGGCACCCATGTGTGGGGGTACACCCTTGGACCAACTTTGTGTGTTTTGGGCACCTGTGTGTTGCCCACAGAGCATGGTATGGGCTGGTGGCAGCTACATGCTGACTTGGCGGTGGCTCTAAGTATCCTCCATTTATGGGACACCCAGACCCTGCCATAGGCGTCAATGGATTCCTGATAGAGGTCAAGATGGCTCCTCCTGGTTTCTTTTGCCTTGTACCTTGTTTCCCCAAGTCCTGCCTCTGCTCCTTACCCCGGACTGGCTGTTGGGAGGAAATACCATATATGGCTCTGGGGCTGCCTCCTGTCAGACTGACTGGAGCCTTCCCAGGGCTGTGTGTTGTGGGTACACCCTAGGGGTGGGACCTGTGTAAATGGAGTCTTTAACAAACTCACATTCTCTGTTATGGGTGTGTAGTTTCTGTGTGTGTGACACAATGAATGAGGCAGCCCTGCTTGAAACTGACATTAATGCAGTGTGGTGTGCTGAAAGGGTGGGTACTTACCCCAATCCACATCTTTCGTTATGGGTGTCTGGGTGGAGTGAATGGCCTGAATGCATGTGAGCCTGATTGCCTGCCTGCCTGCTGAATGCCCTACTGTGTGATAGGTGACTGGGCCTGGCTCAGCCAGAGTGAATGGGGAACAGATGTGTATATCTGGAGACCTCTCACTTTCCAATGTGTTCAGGAGGTGAAGTCGAAGCTGAAGAAAGAAGAAGTTGTTCCTTGAAGCCCAGCTGGAGGAGACGTCTGCTGCTGCATTTCTTCGTGTAATCCAACAGCTGCCGTCTTCTTCCAAGGACTGATCCAGAGAGGACCTCCAAAGGAGACCTCTCCCCGAGCTACAAGGGACCATCGTGCAAGCTGCTGTTCTTCATTAGAAGTGCCCTGGAAGCCAGTCCTGTGTGCCTGACGTCCGGAGAGGGGGTCTTTGTGAGTCCTAAAGAGGAGTGCCTGGACATCTTAAGTGGAAGAAGTACATTGGTGTCACCCAGGGTCTGGAGGTCTGTTTTGTGACGGCTCCGAAGCCAGTGCTGTCTACCACCCAGAAAAGTGGGTACCCTGGCATAGTGGTGCTGGTCACCCACAGCTGCAAATGTTTCAAACTGCCTAAGAGCATTTCAAGGGGATATCCTTGCCATCATCACTGACCACTTTTTCCCACCGGAGAGAGTCCAGAGTCGCTGAGTGTAGAGGAAGGTCCACCGGTGGGTTTCCCACCACCAGAACTTAACTAAGAATTCCCAAGGGTCCGAGCTTGGTGAGGGTCTGAGGTCTACTCCAGTGGTCAAGTCCAGGTCACCAGAAGCCATCCAGAGGTCTGTTCTGTGGCTGCAGCAACGAAGAACCGAAAGGTGGAAAAATGTGACATTCCAAAACTAGACCCCAAAAGCGACCTATGCACCTGTCACTGCCAGAAGTCATTGGAAGGTCCCAGGGGTCTTACTCACATATGCCAAGCCTTACAGGAGCCCACAGCAAGTTTCATGTTGACAGGACTTCTGCAGTCAGAGAAATCATCGACCAACCAAGAGCACCGCGAAGAGCCAAACTGCTGCACTTCAGAAAGACATTGGTTCCATTTTTCTTCTTGGACTCAGCATCCTAGTGGCTCCTTCTTTCAAGGGGGGGGGGGGTCCATCCTCAGAGGGAATCTTCAAGTGAAACCGAGAAACTCTGCCACTTCGCCTGCCAAGGCACCAAAGCTACTGTGACGAGGAAGAGCATCTTCTAGCCTCAGGAGTTGTCCAGGGTTCCCAGAGCCCTCCTGGATCCTGTTCTCCTGTGGCCTCTTAGGTACTTTGGGGTGGTAGAATCTTTTATTGAACATTATAGGACTGGGCTGTAATAGACAAGATAAGTTACTTCCTAACCTTTCCATAGCAGGTAGCCCAGGTGGGGGGATATTCACACAGAATTGTATATCTAGTCTAAAGAACGCATTCTGCCTCTGTTCACAACTAGCCTGCCTTTCTTCCCTATTCTATGCTGATACACCTCACTTAAGAATTCACATGCCTATTTAAAACAGTCTGCAGTTAGTGCATCTCTTACTGAATTTAAGTAGTGTGTGGTACCAAAGAGTGTATATATTTACTATTCTTTGAATAAGTATTTTCAAGTACAAAGTGTTATTATTTATATGTATATAATTTGGTAGCGATCTTATTTCATATACAGAAGCTGTGTTATCACCTAACATAGTGTGTGGACATTCCCTTGTAGGGTATTGGGGATTCACTGTGCCTAAGAGCCTGCCTGCATCACCTTCTGAAAGCTTAAGCCTGGCTGCTCATCCATTGCTACCAAATTGAGAGCCCTAGCTGGGCTGTTCTGTGCCTTTACCCTACCATAAAGAGCGCAGAAGTACTGACACCCCCTCCAGTCTTTACATCAACAGTGCACCACTATATGTAATACACATATTAAATATTATGCAATGCTATATAGAACAATGCTCCTGCATTAACTTGCTGCTACAGACAAGTGGACATGCATTGAATGCGTCTTCTAAAAATCGATTAAATGTGCATGGGACTTGCTTATGAATGCTCATTATTCAGTGTGCATTTGTTGTGCTTGTAAAGTGTAAGATAGACAATTGCTCTTGGAATTGGTGGACTTGTGTATAAGAGCCCCCCCTCCTTCAGTGCAGCAACCCACTGAATACAGCTGAGTCCCAGTAACAATCATGGCCAGGTGTTGCATTTTCTCTGACACTGCAATCCTCTCTGCACTTGCAAACTCTGCATTGCAAAGCCAGCATAACGTCTCGAAACTAGTCATCTCTGCCATTAATTGAACTTTCACCTGAATGCTAAATAATGTTTAGATGAAATCCAACGGGCTTTTTATTTCATGTTTATTTGGCATGCAGTCTGCCGAATGGCCATGCACCCCACAGCTCCTAGGGGCCATAACAAAGGCGTTAGGTGCTATACAAAGATCAAGTAACATGGAATAACATAAGATAACATAGATAACATAAAAGGGTAACACTCATTCTTTCTTCAACCAAGGCCAATTTAGTGTGCCTAGCTTACTTTTTGTGCCCCCCAGCACTCATTCTACACACAGCCTGTAACGGTTTATTGAGAAACCACCCTCAACACAGGGAGTTCCTTCCCTCCCCACTTAAGTGGTTATGCAACAAACTGTTTAATAGATTCTTTGTTTAGTCCTATCGCAGATACATATCATTCCCCTTGGATCCATCTCCCCTGAGCTAACAATGAGCCAAGAACCAGGCTGGTGTACAGGAAATAAATTGGTATTTATTTAAATATCAAAAGCACCACTTTATCCGTGGCAGAACACAATCAACTTCTCTCAGCATAAATAAATCACAAAAGAAGTTAAAAAGAACACAGGCACAATTCTTACTTTCTGCCAATTTCACATCATGAAATAATTACACTGATCAATACAAAGGCACTTATGTGATGTTCTGCGATTTTGATTTTTCTGCAGACTTAAGTCTAGCAGTAGGATTTCAAGATTGGTAAAAATGCATATGGCAATTATAATTTCACCCACACTTTTGGTTTAATATAAACACTGGGTAATATATTGCCTTGTTTTTTAGACCCTACTTGCATTGGTCTAGGTTTGGAAGTCATACAGAAAAATTGGAATGCTTTGGGTAATTCTGGATTTCATACCCCTCTCACTGAAAGACCTGTGTTGGAGAAGCTGGATAAAAATGTTGAACTAATTAAAGAACAAAGACACACCTCTTCCTTAAGAAGTTGGGGGTCAAATGGACAACAAGGATTACCCAATTAATGTATAGGGTATAGTTTTCAGCACACACTTGGAAGTGATCTTTGTTAATTTTGAATTTTAACAAAATTCACCCATAGTGTGCTGCCAAATGGGGAATTAATTAAATTAATATTTGTGGTTACATAGCCTAAGGATCTACACAGTTTTGCCCAACTGCCCACTATAAAGGGAAGGGATTCAAGGCAAGCAGACTTCTCTGCCTTTTGGTTTCCCAGGGCTCCACTCTCTGCAATCTCCTCTGGTGTCTCCTTACAGCTGTCAGATGGTAAGTTTCAGCAGCCTTCCTGATGGTCTGTCTCTTGTCTCTGTGCTCCTGTCTTTCTCCTTTTCTCTCTCTGTACTAGTGCTGTCCACCTTATGTAGTAGTGATGACACCACCCATTTTACAATGTATTTTCTGATTCCACTAATCGTGGAGAATTAGATAAGCCAGCCACATAATCTGTACCATATAGCACGGCCATGTGGCACCTTTCTGCCGGACCCATAAAAAAGTAAAACAGTCATGAATATGTAAGTTATTAAGCATATTCCTAATTTCATTTTCCACCTGCTCAACAACTCTCACATTTAGAACATGTACAGATCAGCCAGAAACCTAGTCTAGCTGGCCATCACAGTTCCCATAGTCACAGGAAGATGAATTTTATATCCCCAAAATCACCTGGAAATTACATTAAAAAATGATGCATAGATGAAATCCATCTGCCTTATGGTGTTTGAGAAAAAGGCCTAAATGACAATAGTCCTTTTAAATAAATGGTGAGCCTTCCTGTGGGACAAATGACCCTTTTCTGCCTTATGGCCATTTGTTTTCAAGGGCTCAGCCTGTGCCTTTATCAGTCTCCTTAGTGTTGGAAGCTTGCTCTTTGAAGTGGGTGCCCCCATTTTCACACCTTTTAGTCATGCTCCAGCTAAGTGGTAACCTTTGTTGGAGTCAATGCTTTCAGAGCCAGAAGGACTGGAGAACACTGAATTCCGACGCCTTTAGCAGGACATTTTATTGCAGTTGGTCATTAGATGGGAGATGTGACCTCCAGGCTGGAAGTGGGAGATGTCTTTGTGAACTTTTGCTGCCCACAGCCAGCAAAAGGGTCTGCCTTGGGCTGACATTCTCCATGAAGACAAAGTGGCCCTTCAAATGTCACTGGAGTTTTGTGAGTGAAACATAATATGCATTGCTCTGTGTCAACCTACACATCATGTTTTGTTTTCCTGACATTTTTCTGTGAGCCGCGATTTCTTTTTCACCTTTACTTTTTATTACTGTTTATATTTGCATACACATGTACAGGCCACTTTGGTATTCAATGTTTAAAAATCCCGTTTTCCATGTGACAGGAATCTTTGATTCCTACTACTTTGTAAATTAAAATGCTGCTTATCCATTGGTAATGACTGGAAGGTCCCTTTCCACATGGCTCTTTAATTTTACTTGAAAACCAACAACAAAGGCAAGGCCATTTTTATTTCAGTGTTTAAAATGCCTGCCATTTATGTGAAAGGGACTTCTGTTTGAGGACTTTAAATGATATGATATATGATATGATATGATATGGTATTTGTAACGTGCCTATACACAAGTGTTTCAAGGCACGACGAGGCGAGGGGCTGGGGAACAAGGGGGGACAGACAACGATCCTACTAGGCCAAGTGTCATTCAGATTGCGCAAGTGCAGGTGTAGAAGGGAAAGGAAAAGTGCAAGGGGAAAGGGAGAGGGGAAAGTGCAGTACAGGGTTAGTAGAATACAAGATAAATAATAAGGGCCAGCTAGTGGCAAGTGCAAGGTAAGTGCCGGGAGGAGGGGCTGTAGGGATACAGAGACAGTCCCACAGTGCAGGGGTTGCCAGGCAGGCAGTGCAGGGGAGAGTGAGCTGGGCCAAGGACCGAGATCAGTGACTGTGCCAGTTGCAGATTTAGTGCAGGTTCAGTGATTTTAGCAGGGGAGAGGGGGAGAGAAAGCGAGGCAACGAGGAAGGTTTTGAGGTGCTTCCGGAACCGAGATGGTTCTCCTCATGTTTCAGGGTGGCAGGAAGGCTGTTCCAGAGGGAGGCCCCTGCTGCGGAGAGAGATCTACCCCCAACTTGTTGCTTGGAGAAGCGGCTGACCCTGAGGGAGTTGGAGGCGGAGTAGCAAAGAGCTCGGGAAGGAAGATATTTAGGAAGAGGGAGTTGAAGGTATTTTGGCCCAAGGCCCCAGAAGGCCTTGTGGACAATGCAGAGGGTTTTGAACTTAATCCTCGCAGCCACTGGGAGCCAGTGTAACGATTTCAGTCCTGGAGAGATACGGTCCCTGGGCTTGAGGCCAAGGACAAGTCTCGCAGTCCTGTTCTGGATGAGTTGCAAAGGGCAGAGGGTAGAAGCAGGCAGATTTAGGTAGAGGCTGTTACAGTAGTCCAGCTTCGAGAGAACCAGGGCTCTAGAGACAGTGAGCTTCTGGGGGGAAGGAGAGGACTTGCACCCCACATCCAATTCCTGGCACTGACGCCTGCATCAGCCGCCTTGGCAGAGGCGTTGCTGGGGGCGGGGGGAGCTGAGGGGGCTGTAGTCCTGGGTCTTTTGGTTGTAGCCCCAGATAGAATCTCAGGGGCTATAACCAAAAGGCTACCCAGCCCCGAGTCCTGTCAGTCCCTGCATTAGCGTAGCCACCAATCTTTTCCAGACCTAGAAGCACCCCTGAGGCTTGATTTACCAGTCCCCCTTTACCCTTCAGCAGCTCGGGATCCAATATGATTATCTGGTTAGGAATCCCCACATCTCTGAGGACTCCCTGAGCAAATATTGCCCCAGCACTTTCCCCCTTCCCTCTCCACTTCACTTGCACTTTCTTAATGTCACTGGGCCTAGTAAGATCGTTGTTATTTTTTTGGTCCTCCCTTGCCTCGTCGCGCTCTGAATCACCTGTGAATGAGCGCAATATAAATAAAATATCATATCATAATGTTATAGCCATCACGCAGTCGCAATCTGACCTCACGTAATACTGCCGCCATGCTAGTAATGGCTTCCTTGAAAAATCTGCAAGACAATAAGGGAAGCTCTTGGCCCTTCATTTGTTGATATTTTCTTCTGGTAAAAGCACTGCAAACTATACACTCATCCCAACGATCCCTATCACTCACCCCAGTGATCCCTATCACTCATCAAAACGATCCCTATCACTCACCCACGTGATCCCTATCACTCATCCCAACAATCCCTGTTATTCATCCCAACAATCGCTGTCACTCATCCCAACGATCCCTGTCACTCATCCTAACGATCCCTGTCACTTACCCCAGCGATACCTATCACTCATCCCATCAATCCCTGTTACTCATCCCAACGATCCCTATCACTCACCCCAGTGATCCCTGTCACTCATCCCAGTGATCCCTATCACTCATCCCAACCATCCCTATCAAGCACCCTTACATTTTAATTTCCCTATTGTGGGTTAGGTCTGTGCATGTTTCTCTCCCTGACTTTTCCCTTCCCACTCTCCTGGGCCAAATGTCCATGTAACGCCACAGACCATAGTGCCACTGCCATCCTTCCCAGTAAGTTAGCTTAGTGGGTTGAGTGCTCGCTGCTGTGATCTGAGCGTGACATTCAGGTATCCGGTTCGAATCTTGGCAAGGCTAATTCAGCCTTTCATCCTTCCCAGGGCGATAAATGAGTAACAATTTTGGTTGGGTGATATTGTATGTAGATATGTGCTCTATAAAGCGCTTTGGATTAAGGCACTATATAAATGAACACATCATCATTGTCATCCTGAAGGGGCACTAACGTGGGGATGTGCGCGGTAAAAGAGACAAATAACATACCATACCTTTAGGATTCTAAACTTTCTCCTGGCCGTGCCATTGCTTATTCCTGTGTGGCGCACACAACCTCTATCGCAATGTGCAAGTGCCCGCCGCTTAGAAAACACACCTAAAATGTGCTTCGTCTGCTGCCCTTCCTAATGATGGCGCGCTCCTCATTCAGACAAAAGTAGCAGCAAAGCGCGGCCTAGGGAGGGCGAAAAAAAGCACTCCGCCACCTGACTCAACCTAAACCCCCAGGTAAATAACTGAGTTGCGAGGTCAGTTAAATACCCTACGAGGCCGAAAGGAGGAGTCGTGGGGCAGTCTGGCGTGCGGTAAATACGGTGTAAGAAATCTTAACTCCTCTGTGACATTACGAGTCCAGCGGTAACAGTAAAACGCGGTGCTATTTGAAACAGCACTCTTCCTGAGCCAGGGCCAGAAGTCGAGGCAAGCACTGCTTACCGCCTGAGGAGCAGCACATGCGGTAAATGCTACACACGTTTGCGGTTGAAACCCACCAAATGATGCGCTGATATTTACTGGCCAGAAAAGTAAGCAGATGTGTTTGTCTTTAATGTTCCTTCAAGTTGGTTTCGGGAGGATAGCTCAGCGGCAACATGCTCACCTTGGAAACAAGACGATGCGGAGCAACACAGGTTCGATCCCCGGGTCCGCGCGTGTTATAAATAACCAGACACAACTGTGCCCACACTATTGCCCCCTTGGCGGCCATACTCAGAAGGGTCAATGGGGGTGGGGGTCTGCTGTGTTCTCCCCCACGCGCCACAGCACACACTGTCCCAATCCATGTCCATCCTCAAAATAGAAATGTGAATGGGGTTTAAAAACATAGCGTTGTTTACATACATCTGCAGATGTTGGCCTGGGTAGGGCAGTGAAGCAGTACTAATGTACAGGGCATCATGTTACCGCATGCGGTAATGGTGATTACCGCATTCGGAGCCCCAAGGTTTCTGAATACAAGGAAGGGCTCAGTCCCGGTCATTATTATCTATTTTGGACCGCTGCCACCAGAGCCAATCCACGCGTCTCTGTGCCCTTTTAGACCTGACGGCACCCTTTGGCTGTACCCATTCCACACCACCCACACACCTCTTCCCTGCACCAGGGACCGCCAGGCTCGCATGGAGGGGGATTGGGGAATGTTTAATTGTAGGTGGTAGGGTGGGGGTGTTGTGGGTGGCGCTTGATTAAGCTGTGCTAGGACAGTTAACCAGTGTTTAAGGGAATAAGGTTAGGCGGCCTCTGTAATTTCCCCATCTTGACAGTAAATTACTAAACTGCTCCCTGCCACTCTGCTCCAGACCCCACACAGCTTCCGTGCTGCACTGTGCGCAAGATATGTGCTGTAGTACCCGCAACTGCTCCCTGCCGCTCTGCACCAGACCCCACGTAGCTTCCGTGCTGCACTGTGCGCAAGATATGTGCTGTAGTACCCGCAACTGCCCCCTGCCACTCTGCTCCAGACCCCACACAGCTTCCTGCAACTGCTCCCTGCCGCTCTGCACCAGACCCCACGTAGCTTCCGTGCTGCACTGTGCGCAAGATATGTGCTGTAGTACCCGCAACTGCTCCCTGCCGCTCTGCACCAGACCCCACGTAGCTTCCGTGCTGCACTGTGCGCAAGGTATGTGCTGTAGTACCCGCAACTGCTCCCTGCCGCTCTGCACCAGACCCCACGTAGCTTCCGTGCTGCACTGTGCGCAAGATATGTGCTGTAGTACCCGCTACTGCTCCCTGTCGCTCTGCACCAGACCCCACGCAGCTTCCGTGCTGCACTGTGCGCAAGATATGTGCTGTAGTACCCGCAACTGCTCCCTGCCGCTCTGCACAAGACCCCAGACAGCTTCCGTGCTGCACTGTGCGCAAGATATGTGCTGTAGTACCCGCAACTGCTCCCTGCCACTCTGCTCCAGACCCCACACAGCTTCCTGCAACTGCTCCCTGCCGCTCTGCACCAGACCCCAGACAGCTTCCGTGCTGCACTGTGCGCAAGATATGTGCTGTAGTACCCGCAACTGCTCCCTGCCGCTCTGCACCAGACCCCACACACCTTCCTGCAACTGCTCCCTGCCGCTCTGCACCAGACCCACACAGCTTGCGTGCTGCACTGTGTACAAGATGTGTGCTGTAGTACACACAGCTGCTCGGACCCCACACAGCTTCAGTGCTGCACTGTGTACAAGATGTGTGCTGTAATACACGGCCTGCCCCTCGCACCAGACCCCACACCTCTTCGCTGCTGCAATATGTACCAGATGTAGTGTCGTACATGGCACAGCGTTTTTACCACTCGGCACCAGGCCCCACACCGCTTCTTTGTCGCAATATGTACCAGATGTAGTGTCGTACATGGCACAGCGTGTTTACCACTCGGCACCAGGCCCCACACCGCTTCTTTGCCGCAATATGTACCAGATGTAGTGTCGTACATGGCCCAGCGTTTTTACCATTCGGCACCAGGCCCCACACCGCTTCTTTGCCGCAATATGTACCAGATGTAGTGTCGTACATGGCACAGCGTTTTTACCACTCGGCACCAGGCCCCACACCGCTTCTTTGCCGCAATATGTACCAGATGTAGTGTCGTACATGGCACAGCGTGTTTACCACTCGGCACCAGGCCCCACACCGCTTCTTTGCCGCAATATGTACCAGATGTAGTGTCGTACATGGCACAGCGTTTTTACCACTCGGCACCAGTCCCCACACCGCTTCTTTGCCGCAATATGTACCAGATGTAGTGTCGTACATGGCACAGCGTTTTTACCACTCGGCACCAGGCCCCACACCGCTTCTTTGCCGCAATATGTACCAGATGTAGTGTCGTACATGGCACAGCGTTTTTACCACTCGGCACCAGTCCCCACACCGCTTCTTTGCCGCAATATGTACCAGATGTAGTGTCGTACATGGCACAGCGTTTTTACCACTCTGCACCAGGCCCCACACCGCTTCTTTGCCGCAATATCTACCAGAAGTAGTGTCGTACATGGCACAGCGTTTTTACCACTCGGCACCAGTCCCCACACCGCTTCTTTGCCGCAATATCTACCAGATGTAGTGCCGTACATGGCACAGCGTTTTTACCACTCGGCACCAGGCCCCACACCGCTTCTTTGCCGCAATATGTACCAGATGTAGTGTCGTACATGGCCCAGCGTTTTTACCACTCGGCACCAGGCCCCACACCGCTTCTTTGCCACAATATGTACCAGATGTAGTGTCGTACATGGCCCAGCGTTTTTACCACTCGGCACCAGGCCCCACACCGCTTCTTTGCCGCAATATGTACCAGATGTAGTGTCGTACATGGCCCAGCGTTTTTACCACTCGGCACCAGTTCCCACACCGCTTCTGTGCCGCAATATGTACCAGATGTAGTGTCGTACATGGCACAGCGTTTTTACCACTCGGCACCAGGCCCCACACCGCTTCTTTGCCGCAATGTGTACCAGATGTAGTGTCGTACATGGCACAGCGTGTTTACCACTCGGCACCAGGCCCCACACCGCTTCTTTGCCGCAATATGTACCAGATGTAGTGTCGTACATGGCACAGCGTTTTTACCACTCGGCACCAGGCCCCACACCGCTTCTTTGCCGCAATATGTACCAGATGTAGTGTCGTACATGGCACAGCGTGTTTACCACTCGGCACCAGGCCCCACACCGCTTCTTTGCCGCAATATGTACCAGATGTAGTGTCGTACATGGCACAGCGTTTTTACCACTCGGCACCAGGCCCCACGCCGCTTCTTTGCCGCAATATGTACCAGATGTAGTGTCGTACATGGCACAGCGTTTTTACCACTCGGCACCAGGCCCCACGCCGCTTCTTTGCCGCAATATGTACCAGATGTAGTGTCGTACATGGCACAGCGTTTTTACCACTCGGCACCAGACCCCACGCCGCTTCTTTGCCGCAATATGTACCAGATGTAGTGTCGTACATGGCACAGGGTTTTTACCACTCGGCAACAGACCCCACGCCGCTTCTTTGCCGCAATATGTACCAGATGTAGTGTCGTACATGGCACAGCGTTTTTACCACTCGGCACCAGACCCCACGCCGCTTCTTTGCCGCAATATGTACCAGATGTAGTGTCGTACATGGCACAGCGTTTTTACCACTCGGCACCAGGCCCCACGCCGCTTCTTTGCCGCAATATGTACCAGATGTAGTGTCGTACATGGCACAGCGTTTTTACCACTCGGCACCAGACACCACGCCGCTTCTTTGCCGCAATATGTACCATATGTAGTGTCGTACATGGCACAGCGTGTTTACCACTCGGCACCAGGTCCCACGCCGCTTCTTTGCCACAATATGTACCAGATGTAGTGTCGTACATGGCACAGCGTTTTTACCACTCGGCACCAGGCCCCACGCCGCTTCTTTGCCGCAATATGTACCAGATGTAGCGGAGCACATGGCACAGCGTGTTTACCACTCGGCACCAGGCCCCACGCCGCTTCTTTGCCGCAATATGTACCAGATGTAGTGTCGTACATGGCCCAGCGTTTTTACCACTCGGCACCAGGCCCCACACCGCTTCTTTGCCGCAATATGTACCAGATGTAGTGTCGTACATGGCACAGCGTTTTTACCACTCGGCACCAGGCCCCACACGGCTTCTTTGCCGCAATATGTACCAGATGTAGTGTCGTACATGGCACAGCGTGTTTACCACTCGGCACCAGGCCCCACACGGCTTCTTTGCCGCAATATGTACCAGATCTAGTGTCGTACATGGCACAGCATGTTTACCACTCGGCACCAGGCCCCACACGGCTTCTTTGCCGCAATATGTACCAGATCTAGTGTCGTACATGGCACAGCGTGTTTACCACTCGGCACCAGGCCCCACACCGCTTCTTTGCCGCAATATGTACCAGATGTAGTGTCGTACATGGCACAGCGTTTTTACCACTCGGCACCAGGCCCCACACCGCTTCTTTGCCGCAATATGTACCAGATGTAGTGTCGTACATGGCACAGCGTGTTTACCACTCGGCACCAGGCCCCACACCGCTTCTTTGCCACAATATGTACCAGATGTAGTGTCGTACATGGCACAGAGTTTTTACCACTCGGCACCAGGCCCCACGCCGCTTCTTTGCCGCAATATGTACCAGATGTAGTGTCGTACATGGCACAGCGTTTTTACTACTCGGCACCAGGCCCCACGCCGCTTCTTTGCCGCAATATGTACCAGATGTAGTGTCGTACATGGCACAGCGTTTTTACCACTCGGCACCTACCCCACGCCGCTTCTTTGCCGCAATATGTACCAGATGTAGTGTCTAACATGGCACAGCGTTTTTACCACTCGGCACCAGACCCCACGCCTCTTCTTTGCTGCAATATGTACCAGATGTAGTGTCGTACATGGCACAGTGTTTTTACCACTCGGCACCAGGCCCCACGCCGCTTCTTTGCCGCAATATGTACCAGATGTAGTGTCGAACATGGCACAGCGTTTTTACCACTCGGCACCAGACCCCACGCCACTTCTTTGCCGCAATATGTACCAGATGTAGTGTCGTACATGGCACAGCGTGTTTACCACTCGGCACCAGGCCCCACATCGCTTCTTTGCCGCAATATGTACCAGATGTAGCGGAGCACATGGCACAGCGTGTTTACCACTCGGCACCAGGCCCCACGCCGCTTCTTTGCCGCAATATGGAGCAGATGTAGTGTCGTACATGGCACAGCGTGTTTACCACTTGGCACCAGGCCCCACGCCGCTTCTTTGCCGCAATATATACCAGATGTAGCGGAGCACATGGCACAGCGTGTTTACCACTCGGCACCAGGCCCCACGCCGCTTCTTTGCCGCAATATGTACCAGATGTAGTGTCGTACATGGCACAGCGTTTTTACCACTCGGCACCAGGCCCCACACGGCTTCTTTGCCGCAATATGTACCAGATGTAGTGTCGTACATGGCACAGCGTTTTTACCACTCGGCACCAGGCCCCACGCCGCTTCTTTGCTGCAATATGTGCCAGATGTAGTGTCGTACATGGCACAGCGTGTTTACCACTCGGCACCAGGCCCCACGCCGCTTCTTTGCCGCAATATGTACCAGATGTAGTGTCGTACATGGCACAGCGTTTTTACCACTCGGCACCAGGCCCCACGCCGCTTCTTTGCCGCAATATGTACCAGATGTAGCGGAGCACATGGCACAGCGTGTTTACCACTCGGCACCAGGCCCCACGCCGCTTCTTTGCCGCAATATGTAGCAGATGTAGTGTCGTACATGGCACAGCGTGTTTACCACTCGGCACCAGGCCCCACGCCGCTTCTTTGCCGCAATATGTACCAGATGTAGCGGAGCACATGGCACAGCGTGTTTACCACTCGGCACCAGGCCCCACGCCGCTTCTTTGCCGCAATATGTACCAGATGTAGTGTCGTACATGGCACAGCGTTTTTACCACTCGGCACCAGGCCCCACACCGCTTCTTTGCTGCAATATGTACCAGATGTAGTGTCGTACATGGCACGGCGTGTTTACCACTCGGCACCAGGCCCCACACCGCTTCTTTGCCGCAATATGTACCAGATGTAGTGTCGTACATGGCACAGCGTTTTTACCACTCGGCACCAGGCCCCACACCGCTTCTTTGCCGCAATATGTACCAGATGTAGTGTCGTACATGGCACAGCGGTTTTACCACTCGGCACCAGACCCCACGCCGCTTCTTTGCCGCAATATGTAGCAGATGTAGTGTCGTACATGGCACAGCGTGTTTACCACTCGGCACCAGGCCCCACGCCGCTTCTTTGCCGCAATATGTACCAGATGTAGCGGAGCACATGGCACAGCGTGTTTACCACTCGGCACCAGGCCCCACGCCGCTTCTTTGCCGCAATATGTACCAGATGTAGTGTCGTACATGGCACAGCGTTTTTACCACTCATGGCACAGCGTTTTTACCACTCGGCACCAGGCCCCACACCGCTTCTTTGCCGCAATATGTACCAGATGTAGTGTCGTACATGGCACAGCGTTTTTACCACTCGGCACCAGACCCCACGCCGCTTCTGTGCCGCAATATGTAAAACGTGGCACGTCCGTGGGCTCCTGCATGGCTGGCTGATTTCTAGAAGTCGGTGCACTTCTCATTTTATTTTTCAAAATATCAATAATTCATGTCATTTTCAATGTGCTGCTGCCTGGTTGTTGTTGACAAGCATGTGCTGATGGTATCAGTGAAGCCTGTGATGTGTTCTGTATCTGTCCACGGTAACGCATACAGGCTGTGTGTTCACTGGAGCACGCGCCCTGCAGCACGTTCACCTTTCCGTAGGGAACATATCGATCATGTACCATAACTGAAGTTGAATACATGTTAATACATTGGAGAGCACTGTGAGTCACAATATAGCTTAGTGTGTTCAGCGCTTGTTGCAGCTGTCTGTGTCATATGCTCCCTCATAGGAGCAGGGTCTGGATGGGCAGCCCCAGCTCTTCTTCCCTATGTGTGTATATGCTATAGCTTGCTGATGGCAACGCCGGCTCCGCTACACGATAATGCACTTGTGCCAGGTATAGAAACGCACGCAGCACCAGCGCAGGTCACGAGCTCGGTGACACCAAACTGCCGCCATCCCCAAGCAGGAACATGGGGTGTCTGCTTCTTCAGAAGATGAGGCAGCCAAAGCCCAGGCTGTGGAATGAAAGTATTGAGGCTCAAATCCTGGCTTTGCCACCTACAATCATCCCACACACGCCGTGGTGTCTCCCTGCCTAGTTGTGCTGCATTAGGTGGAAATGTGTGCCTTCTCGCCTTCTGCTGGCATTGCTTTGCCCGGGGGTGACCAGATTTTAAAAATAAACAACCGGGACAGGGCAAATAACATAAAAGTAGGACTAACTCTTGACAGTGGCTGTCCAGGCACTACACTGCAGTAGCTTTTGGGGGGAGAAGGGGGTTTAAGTGTTACTGTTAAAGAGAAACACATATAATTAATTCAGCACACACTAACACCACCTTAAATTGTAAATGCAGCATTTCTTCTGTGCGAGATTGTGCGTTCCTGTCTGCCAGCTATGAAGACCTACTACCAAAAACCAGGAGCACTGCAGTTTCCAATGGGAACATAATCTTGGGAAAGGGGTGCGGAGCTCCAAACACCGGGACAGTCCAAGCAAAACCGGGACGTCTGGTTGCCCGTTACCTGCCTCTTCTTTTCATGCAGGCCATCTGAGCGGAATGGGGTATTGATAGGAAAGAGCCAGCCAAACGGTGCCCCCTCCCCGCACCCCACCCCCCAGTGGGTAGATTATTTTCAGGTCTGCTGATCTGACACCAAAAACTGTTCGCAGTTGTTACACAATTTCAAATATTCTCCAGGCCATAATATGGATAACAATTTGCAAGTCTAAGTGCTGGGTGTATTTAATATTTAAATATTCTGTTAGTATTCTGGCACTTTTCTACTGCCTTTAATGATTGAGGGAATGAAGCTAGAATCACTCTAGCTTATGCCTAACATATGTCTCTTCAGAGTCTTTACAAATACTGGTTTTCATGTGATTTCTGTATTTTCCAAGTGATGATTGCAAAGCAGGGTATTATTTTAGTTCATAACCTGGCTTCTATATCTTTATTTGGGTAGGTTTACCTTTTACCATACAGCTACTGAGCTGTGTCTGGCATCTACTACAGCCCGTGTGCCTTCCCCTCGGCTGCTATATTAAGTTTTGAAGCCCCCAGGTTTCCTTCTTGCTGCCAGTCTATCTTCTATATCCATGCTTGAGTGCTTCTTCATTCTGTCGGCTGCTAACCTGCCTTCTATATCTTTATTTGGATAGGTTTACCTTTTTTCATACAGCTACTGAGCTGTGTCCGGCATCTAGACTGCAGCTTGTATGCGTTCCTATGTTAAGTTTTGAATCCCCTGGGCTTTCTTCCTCCTTCCAGTCTGTCTTCTATATCCATGCTTGAACGTTTCTTCATTCTGTCGGACTGCTAACCTGACTTCTATATCTTTATTTGGGGAGGTTTACCTTTTTCCATACAGCTACTAAGGTGTGTCTGGCATCTAGACTACAGCCTGTATGCTTCCCGTGGGCCACTATATTAAGTATTGGAGCCCCCGGGCTTCCTTCTTGCTGACAGTCTTTCTTCTATACCCATGCTTGAATGCTTCTTCATTCTGTCGTGCTGCTAACCTGGCTTCTATATTTTTATTTGGGTAGGTTTACCTTTTTCCATACAGCTACTACTGAGCTCTGTCTGGCATCTACTACAGCCTGTATGCCTTCCCCTTGGCTGCTATATACAGTGTTGAGCCCCTGGGCTTCTTTCCTGCTTCCAGTGTGTCTTCTATATGCAATTTAGAGCACTTGTACATTCAGTCAGGCTACTAACCTGTCTTCTATATCTTTATTTGGGCAGGTTTGTCTTTTTACATACGGCTACTGAGCTGTGTGCAGCATCTAGACTAGAGCCTGTATGCTTCCCCTGGGCTGCTATATTAAGTATTGAAGCCCCGGGCTTGCTTCTTGCTGACAGTCTTTCTTCCATATCCATGCTTGAGCACTTCTTCATCCTGCCGGGCTACTAACCTGGCTTCTTTGTCTTTATTTGGGTAGGTTTACCTTTTTGCATACAGCTACTGAGCTGTGTCTACCATCTACTACAGCCTGTATGCCTTCACCTTGGCTGCTATATTAAGTATTGAAGCCCTCGGGCTGCCTTCTTGCTGACAGTCTGTCTTCTATATCCATGCTTCAGCGCTTCTTCATTCTGTCATCTGTCAGGCTACTAACCTGGCTTCTATATCTTTATTTGGGTAGGTTTGCCTTTTTCCATACAGCTACTAAGCTGTGTCCAGCATCTAGACTAGAGCCTGTATGCTTCCCGTGAGCTGCTATATTAAGTATTGGAGCCCCCGTCTTCCTTCTTGCTGACAGTCTTTCTTCTAAACCCATGCTTAAGTGCTTCTTCATTCTGTCGTGCTGCTAACCTGGCTTCTATATCTTTATTTGGGTATGTTTACCTTTTTCCATACAGCTACTACTGAGCTCTGTCTGGCATCTACTACAGCCTGTATGCCTTCCCCTTGGCTTCTATATAAAGTTTTGAAGCCCCCAGGCTTCCTGCTTGCTGCCAGTCTGTCTTCTATATCTATGCTTGAGCACTTCTACATTCTGTCGGGCTACTAACCTGGCTTTTATATCTTTATTTGGGTAGGTTTGCCTTTTTTCAATACGGCTACTAAGCTGTGTCCGGCATCTAGACTAGAGCTTGTATGCTTCCCCTTGGCTGCTATATTAAGTATTGAAGCCACCGGGCTTCCTTCTTGCTGACAGTCTTTCTTCTATATCCATGCTTGAGCGCTTCTACATTCTGTCAGGCTACTAGCCTGGCTTCTACATCTTTATTTGGGGAGGTTTACCTTTTTCCATACAGCTACTGAGCTTTGTTCAGCATCTAGACTAGAGTCTGTATGCTTCCCCTGGGTTGCTATATTAAGTATTGAAGCCCCCGGGCTTGCTTCTTGCTGACAGTCTTTCTTCTATATCAATGCTTGAGCGCTTCTACATTCTGTCGGGCTACTAGCCTGGCTTCTATATCTTTATTTTGGAGGTTTATCTTTTTCCATACAGCTACTGAGCTTTGTCCAGCATCTAGACTAGAGCTTGTTTGCTTCCCCTTGGCTGCTATATTAAGTATTGAAGCCCCCGGGCTTGCTTCTTGCTGACAGTCTTTCTTCTATATCCATGCTTGAGCGCTTCTACATTCTGTCGGGCTACTAGCCTGGCTTCTGTTTCTTTATTTGGGTAGGTTTTCCTTTTTGCATGCAGCTACTGAGCTGTGTCCGACATCTAGACTAGAGCCTGTGTGCCTTCCCCTCAGCTGCTATATTAAGTATTGAAGCCCCCGTGCTTCCCTTTCTATGACCGCTGTCTTGCAGCGGGTAGAAACAGATGCGCTCTTCCCCATCATTAATTTGAACCCCCAAAGTTAACAATAACAGTCTGGTTGTGGCCGACTTTAACACTAGCCAAGCTGCTGCATCTTTTTTTCCCTAGCATCCAATTAATTTGATGTTTTTATGCGTAATGGTAATGATTATGCCAGTAAGATAGCTCCATGGGTTGAGCACTAGCTGCTGCAATGTGTGTGTCTGATCTGAAGGCCCACATCCTGGCAAGCCCAACTCAGCCTTTCATCTTTGCGAGGTTGATAAATGAGTACCAACTTCGGTTGGGTGATATTGTATGTAAATATGTTATATGTAAAGTGCTTTGGCGAAAGCGCTATATTAATAACACATCATTGTCATGGTCATTCTAGCGTCTCATTATTTCGGCGTTTCTTTGTGTATGCTATGTGTGGAGGAAGAGTCTGGCCGTGGGGCATCCCCAGCAGCCCACCTGAAGCCGAGCTGCCTGCTGCGCCAGGCCCCATCCCTACCTGAAGCCGAGCTGCCTGCTGCGCCTGGCCCCATCCCCACCTGAAGCCGAGCTGCCTGCTGCGCCAGGCCCCATCCCTACCTGAAGCCGAGCTGCCTGCTGCGCCTGGCCCCATCCCCACCTGAAGCCGAGCTGCCTGCTGCGCCTGGCCCCATCCCCACCTGAAGCCGAGCTGCCTGCTGCGCCAGGCCCCATCCCTACCTGAAGCCGAGCTGCCTGCTGCGCCTGGCCCCATCCCCACCTGAAGCCGAGCTGCCTGCTGCGCCTGGCCCCATCCCCACCTGAAGCCGAGCTGCCTGCTGCGCCTGGCCCCATCCCCACCTGAAGCCGAGCTGCCTGCTGCGCCTGGCCCCATCCCCACCTGAAGCCGAGCTGCCTGCTGCGCCTGGCCCCATCCCCACCTGAAGCCGAGCTGCCTGCTACGCCTGGCCCCATCCCTACTTGAAGCCGAGCTGCCTGCTGCGCCTGGCCCCATCCCTACCTGAAGCCGAGCTGCCTGCTGCGCCTGGCCCCATCCCCACCTGAAGCCGAGCTGCCTGCTGCGCCTGGCCCCAGCCCCTGCCCCGCCTACACGGAGCCGCCCTTTGATGTGCACTTCATCTCGGTACGGGTGGGGCTCCGTGCAGGGAGGAGGGCCAGGGGGGACGCGGGGGGGGGGGGGCTCCCGCCTCATTAGCGCCTCAGCCTCCTTCCTGTTCCCTGTGTCTGGAAAGCCGGAGTGCCTGAGCGGGACCCGAGCTTCCTGCCACAAGCCGCCCCTGAGCCCTTAATTAGGGCTTGCGTGCCAGGGCTGGCTCCGTGCGTTTCCACTGGCGAGGCTTGTGCGGGGGCCCTGGGGGGCCCAAGATGGGAGCGCTGTGGCAGATGCGCAAACCCAGGTCAAAAAAGATCTCTCCACTGCTGCATGAAGACTGATGCCAGCGACATGCCCGGGATTAAAGCACATCACAGAGTTCTCCCCCATCACCCATGTGCCTACCACTCTACAGATGTCTCCTATCACCCACCATACAACACAGAGTTCTCCCCATCACCCATGTGCCTACCACTCTACAGATGTCTCCTATCACCCACCATACAACACAGAGTTCTCCCCCATCACCCATGTGCCTACCACTCTACAGATGTCTCCTATCACCCACCATACAACAGAGAGTTCTCCCCATCACCCATGTGCGTACCACTCTACAGATGTCTCCTATCACCCAGCATACAACACAGAGTTCTCCCCCATCACCCATGTGCCTACCACTCTACAGATGTCTCCTATCACCCACCATACAACAGAGAGTTCTCCCCATCACCCATGTGCCTACCACTCTACAGATGTCTCCTATCACCCAGCATACAACACAGAGTTCTCCCCATCACCCATGTGCGTACCACTCTACAGATGTCTCCTATCACCCAGCATACACAACTGAGTTCTCCCCATGTCTCCTATCACCCAGCATACACCAGAGTTCTCCCCCATCACCCATGTGCATATCACTCTACAGATGTCTCCTATTAAGCAGCATACACCACTGTGTTCTTCCCCATCACCCATGTGCCTACCACTCTACAGATGTCTCCTATCACCCAGCATACAACACAGAGTTCTCCCACATCACCCATGTGCCTACCACTCTACAGATGTCTCCTATCACCCAGCATACACCACCAAGTTCTCCCCATCACCCATGTGCATACCACTCTACAGATGTCTCCTATCACCCAGCATACACCACAGAGTTCTCCCCCATCACCCATGTGCATACCACTCTACAGATGTCTCCTATCACCCAGCATACACAACTGAGTTCTCCCCATGTCTCCTATCACACAGCATACACCAGAGTTCTCCCCCATCACCCATGTGCATACCACTCTACAGATGTCTCCTATTACCCGCGTATATAGCAGACACCACATAGTTCTTCCCATCACCCATATGCGTATCACTCTACAGATGTCTCCTATAACCCAGCATACACCACCGAGTTCTCCCCCATCACCCATGTGCCAATCTATAGATGTCTCCTATCACCCAGTATACACCACAGAATTCTCCCCCATCACCCATGTGCACACCTCTCTACAGATGTCTCCTATCACTCAGCATACACCACAGAGTTCTCCCCCATCACCCATGTGCCTACCACTCTACAGATGTCTCCTATCACCCGGCATACACCACAGACTTCTCCCAATCACCCATGTGCCTACCACTCTACAGATGTCTCGTATCACCCAGCATTCACCACCGAGTACTCCCCCATCACCCATGTGCATATCACTCTACAGATGTCTCCTATTAACCAGCATACACCACCGTGTTCTTCCCCATCACCCATGTGCCTACCACTCTACAGATGTCTCCTATCACCCAGCATACAACACAGAGTTCTCCCCCAATTACCCATGTGCCTACCACTCTACAGATGTCTCCTATCACCCAGCATTCACCACCGAGTACTACCCCATCACCCATGTGCATATCACTCTACAGATGTCTCCTATTAACCAGCATACACCACCGTGTTCTTCCCCATCACCCATGTGCCTACCACTCTACAGATGTCTCCTATCACCCAGCATACAACACAGAGTTCTCCCCCAATTACCCATGTGCATATCACTCTACAGATGTCTCCTATTAACCAGCATACACCACCGTGTTCTTCCCCATCACCCGTGTGCCTACCACTCTACAGATGTCTCCTATCACCCAGCATACAACACAGAGTTCTCCCCCAATTACCCATGTGCCTACCACTCTACAGATGTCTCCTATCACCCAGCATACACCACCAAGTGCTCCCCATCACCCATGTGCATACCACTCTACATATGTCTCCTATCACCCAGCATACACCACAGAGTTCTCCCCATCACCCATGTGCATACCACTCTACAGATGTCTCCTATCACCCAGCATACACAACTGAGTTCTCCCCATGTCTCCTATCACCCAGCATACACCAGAGTTCTCCCCCATCACCCATGTGCATATCACTCTACAGATGTCTCCTATTAAGCAGCATACACCACTGTGTTCTTCCCCATCACCCATGTGCCTACCACTCTACAGATGTCTCCTATCACCCAGCATACAACACAGAGTTCTCCCCCATCACCCATGTGCCTACCACTCTACAGATGTCTCCTATCACCCAGCATACACCACCAAGTTCTCCCCATCACCCATGTGCATACCACTCTACAGATGTCTCCTATCACCCAGCATACACCACAGAGTTCTCCCCCATCACCCATGTGCATACCACTCTACAGATGTCTCCTATCACCCAGCATACACAACTGAGTTCTCCCCATGTCTCCTATCACACAGCATACACCAGAGTTCTCCCCCATCACCCATGTGCATACCACTCTACAGATGTCTCCTATTACCCGCGTATATAGCAGACACCACATAGTTCTTCCCATCACCCATATGCGTATCACTCTACAGATGTCTCCTATAACCCAGCATACACCACCGAGTTCTCCCCATCACCCATGTGCCAATCTATAGATGTCTCCTATCACCCAGTATACACCACAGAATTCTCCCCCATCACCCATGTGCACACCTCTCTACAGATGTCTCCTATCACTCAGCATACACCACAGAGTTCTCCCCCATCACCCATGTGCCTACCACTCTACAGATGTCTCCTATCACCCGGCATACACCACAGACTTCTCCCAATCACCCATGTGCCTACCACTCTACAGATGTCTCGTATCACCCAGCATTCACCACCGAGTACTCCCCCATCACCCATGTGCATATCACTCTACAGATGTCTCCTATTAACCAGCATACACCACCGTGTTCTTCCCCATCACCCATGTGCCTACCACTCTACAGATGTCTCCTATCACCCAGCATACAACACAGAGTTCTCCCCCAATTACCCATGTGCCTACCACTCTACAGATGTCTCCTATCACCCAGCATACACCACCAAGTGCTCCCCATCACCCATGTGCATACCACTCTACATATGTCTCCTATCACCCAGCATACACAATTGAGTTCTCCCTATGTCTCCTATCACCCAGCATACACCAGAGTTCTCCCCCATCAATCATGTGCATATCACTCTACAGATGTCTCCTATTAACCAGCATACACCACTGTGTTCTTCCCCATCACCCATGTGCCTACCACTCTACAGATGTCTCCTATCACCCAGCATACAACACAGAGTTCTCCCCCATCACCCATGTGCCTACCACTCTACAGATGTCTCCTATCACCCAGCATACACCACCAAGTTCTCCCCATCACCCATGTGCATACCACTCTACAGATGTCTCCTATCACCCAGCATACACCACAGAGTTCTCCCCCATCACCCATGTGCATACCACTCTACAGATGTCTCCTATCACCCAGCATACACAACTGAGTTCTCCCCATGTCTCCTATCACCCAGCATACACCAGAACTCTCCCCCATCACCCATGTGCATACCACTCTACAGATGTCTCCTATTACCCACGTATATAGCCGACACCACATAGTTCTTCCCATCACCCATATGCGTATCACTCTACAGATGTCTCCTATAACCCAGCATACACCACCGAGTTCTCCCCCATCACCCATGTGCCAATCTATAGATGTCTCCTATCACCCAGTATACACCACAGAATTCTCCCCCATCACCCATGTGCACACCTCTCTACAGATGTCTCCTATCACCCGGCATACACCACAGACTTCTCCCAATCACCCATGTGCCTACCACTCTACAAATGTCTCCTATCACCCAGCATTCACCACCGAGTACTCCCCCATCACCCATGTGCATACCACTCTTCAGATGTCTCCTATGACCCACGTATATAGCAGACCCCACAGAGTTGTCCCCATCACCCATGTGCATGCCACTCTGCAGATGTCTCCTATCACCCAGCATACACCGCCGAGTTCCCCCCATCACCCATGTGCCACTCTATAGATGTCTCCTATCACCCAGCATACACCACAGAGTTCTCCCCCATCACCCATGTGCATACCGCTCTACAGATGTCTCCTATCACCCACGTATATAGCAGACACCACATAGTTCTCCCCATCACCCATGTGTGTACCACTCTACAGATGTCTCCTATCACCCAGCATACACCACAGAGTTCTCTCCCATCACCCATGTGCATACCACTCTACAGATGTCTCCTATCACTCGGCATATACCACAGAGTTCTCCCCATCACCCATGTGCATACCACTCTACAGATGTCTCCTATCACCCAGCATACACCACAGAGTTCTCCCCCATCACCCATGTATGTATTTATTTATTTATTTATTTTTAAATTACAGGGAAAACAATGCCTTTGTGGCACAAAAATGTGTACACAACTTTTAAACCTTGATCTACAGAGTGTGCGAGAGGATGTGGGTATACGACCAGATGAGGCAGGGGAGGTAGAAACATGAACAAGGGACAAGGACTGTAGCGTATGAGATAGGAACGGGATAGTGGAGGAAGTGCTAAGAGGTTGTGGATGTAAAACCAGATGATGCAGGGGGGGTAGGAACATGAACCAGGGACAAGGACAGTAGAGCGTGATACAGGAACAGGATAGTGGAGGAAGTGCTAAGAGGATGTGGATACAAGACCAGATGAGGCAGGGGAGGTAGAAACATGAACCAGGGACAAGGACAGAAAAGAATGATATAGAAACGGGATAGCGAAGGAAGTGCTAAGAGGATGTGGATATAAGACCAGATGATGCAGGGGGAGTAGGAACATGAACCAGGGACAAGGACAGTAAAGCATGATACAGGAACAGGATAGTGGAGGAAGTGCTAAGAGGATGTGGATATAAGACCAGATGTGGCAGGGTAGGTAGAAACATGAACCACGGACAAGGACAGAAAAGAATGATATAGAAACAGGATAGCGGAGGAAGTGCTAAGAGGATGTGGATATAAGACCAGATGATGCAGGTGGGGTAGGAACATGAACCAGCGACAAGGACCGTAGCGTATGAGATAGGAACGGGATAGTGGGGGAAGTGCTAAGAGGATGTGGATATAAGACCAGATGATGCAGGGGGGTAGTGAACCAGGGACAAGGGCCGTAGAGCATGATATAGTAACGGGATAGTGCAAGAAGTGCTAAGAGGATGTGGATATAAGACCAGATGATGCAGGGGGGGTAGGAACATGAACCAGCGACAAGGACCGTAGCTTATGAGATAGGAACAGGGTAGTGGAGGAAGTGCTCAGAGGCTGTGGATATAAGACTAGAGGATACAGGGGAGTAGTGAACCAGGGATGAGGACAGTAGAGCATGATATAGTAACGGGATAGTGCAAGAAGTGCTAAGAGGATGTGGATATAAAACCAGATGATGCAGGGGAGTAGTGAACCAGGGACAAGGGCCGTAGAGCATGATATAGGAATGGGATAGTGCAAGAAGTGCTAAGAGGATGTGGATATAAGACCAGATGATGCAGGGGAGTAGTGAACCAGGGACAAGGGCCGTAGAGCATGATATAGTAACGGAATAGTGCAAGAAGTGCTAAGAGGATGTGGATATAAGACCAGATGATGCAGGGGGGTAGTGAACCAGGGACAAGGGCCGTAGAGCATGATATAGTAACGGTATAGTGGAGGAAGTGCTAAGAGACTGTGGATATAAGACAAGCTGATGCAGGGGAGGTAGGAAAATGAACAAGGGACAAGGACCGTAGCGTATGACATAGGAACAGGATAGTGGAGGAAGTTCTAAGTTTAGGATGACGGGGAGAAGTATAAGTGCCGTGGGATTGTAATAGAGAGATCGGGGAAGAGGAGAGCAGGGAGATGTGGTGGTGTAGAATGCTACGCAAACTGTTCTTCAGAAAGAAGGAGAGCTAGGAGGTTGGATTTAAATAGAGATAGAGTGGGAGTAGTGCAGCGAGGGAAAGGACGAGCGTTCCAGAGTGAGGGAGGAGAGGAAGAGAGTGGAAACAAGAGGGAGTGCAAGGAGCCCAAGAGGTGTCAAGGAGGTGAGCCGAGCATAATCGTAGGGATTGAGGGTAAGAGATGGCCGTGAGAGGGGCCGATAGGTAGAGTGGGCCTAGTCCATGCATACTTTCGAAGATGATGAGAGTGAGTTTATACATAGCCCTCTGTCTCATAGATAGCCAGCGAACTGAGGACGGGTTGGGGAGGTGTAGGTCAAGCATAGAAGATTGAAGAGTGTATAGACAGCAAATTTGAGGTCTTTGTCAATAGGTTAAAGAGCATAGTTAGAGTGGAGTGGCACAGTAGTTGGATCGAGACAGTACTAAAGAGAGAGTGTGGACAGAAGAGGGCTACCTCTCTCACCCGTAGTGCACCGCATGTGCGTGGTGAACCTCGTGCTAAATCATTCGCAGATTACCTGATTCTGGGTCAGAGTTGCATACGTAGCAGAGCAGTGACCTCACTGTGATCTATTGAAAGTCGTCCTGTGAAAAAAAACAAAAGAGGAGATTAGGTGCTTAGGAGTATTGAAGGGAAGAAGATGTCTTATCTTTCTGATGTTGCGGAGATTAAGTATGGCCGCAGTGGCAGATTTGGAGATGAAGAGCGAGAAGGGGTTAAAGACGACACCAAGGTTATGAGCAGAAGCAGAGTAAGGAAGGTACTCAGGAGAGAAGAATAGAAGAGGGGGAGAGGAAGAGATAGCCTTTTTGTATGGGAACTAGAGAACAACAGTCTAACTGGAGTTGAGCATGAGCGAGTGAGAGACAATCTAGCATTTGAAGATGGAGAGACAGACATTTTTTAACCTTAGCTCGTCAGATAATGAGGGAAAGGAGAAGATCTGAGTGTCGTCAATAAAGAGTTGCGAGGAGAAACCGTAGGAGGAGATCAAGGTGCCAAGAGCAGAGGTATTGAGAGTGAAGAGAAGTTGACCCAGGACTGACCCTTGGGGAACACCTACATTACGATGGGTGAGTGGAGAGGTAAGGCTATTCCAGGACACCTGGAAGTGTTTGGGGTGAGATATGAAGCAAACCAAGCGAGGGTCTTGTTCCTGATGCCGAGGAGAGATAGTCTTGAAACAAGGTCAGAATGGTGGACAGCAAGACCCTCTGCATCGTCCACAAGGCTTTCAGGGTCCTGGCACAGCTCTTCCTCCAAATTTCTCTTCCAAAATATCTTCTTATCTTATCCACCTCAAACTCTCTGAGGGTCAGCCGATTCTCCAAGCAGAGAGATGGAGGCAGATCTATTTCCTCGGCTGGGGCCTCCCTCTGGAAAAGCCTCCCTGCTTCTCTCAAACTTGAGCAGAACCACCTCCGGTTCCGGAAGCAACTCAAGACCTTCCTCTTTGATTCTGCCTTCTGTCTTCCTCTCCCCTGCTGATGCATCTGACTGCTCCATGCACTGGTCACCTGGTCACCATCTGAACTCGTGCCCAGGTTCCTGCATGTCCAGTTGCCCTTGCACAGCCTCCAGGCCCCCGAGCACTTACGCGTCTGTAACTGCAACCCTACAGTCCCTTCTCTCTTACGTATGAGCCACCCGCTGGCCGCACCTGTGAGTTCCCTGAACTTCCCCCCTCCCCTCCCCCCTGGCACTTCTCCCCTTCCCTCTTGCCCACACTTGTGCGATCTGCATGACACAAGATCTAATAAGATCGTTATTTTGTCCTCACTTTGTTCCACCCTCCTGATCTTGTTGTGCCTAGAAACACTTGTGTACAGCGCGTTATAAATGCCACTGCATATATCGTATCATATCATATCCTGAAGGCAGCAGAGAGGTCGAGAAGACTAAGAATAGATGAGTGGTTGCCATGACGAGCGGAAGAGATGCAGTTGCTGACATTGAGGAGAGCTGACTCAGTAGATTGCCGAGGTCCGACGCCAGATTGAACAGGATCCCAGATAATGTGTGTGTCAAAGAACTCAGTGAGTCCGATGAAAGCTGCACGCTCTAGGATTTGGAATAGTGAGGTAGAGGAAAGACAGGATGAGAGTTGACAAGACAGTTATAGGGTCTAGGCCAGGTTTCTCAAGGTGAGGGGTGACAGTAGCCGACTTGCAGGATGATGAAAAAGTGGCATTTTTGAAGAGAGGAGTTGAAGATGGAAGTAAGATATGGAACACCACTGCAAGCTATGAGTTTCACTATGTGTGGGGATAGAGGGTGCATGGGAGCACATGAAGGATAGCCCTGCAGAGAAGGTTAGAATCTCATCATAGTTAGCGGGGGGCAAAGGAAGACCTTTTCACGGAAGAGGCGGGTAGAGGCGGTGGGGAAAAGTGAGTATTTTCAATGTTGCAAATTGTTGAAGCAAATTAAAGAGGTTGATCGTTAGAAAGAGAAGAGGTGAAGGAGGAGGGTTTAGGAGATGAGATAATTGCATTTTTGGAGGTGCCTAGATTGAGAGGATTGAGAAGAAATGAGGGCGCAAGAGATAGAATTCACGGTTGGTAGAGTCGAGAGCAGAGGAGTCGTTTTAAAGAACAGTCGGGTACAGTTGGAGATCCGAGGAGTGTCTAGTTCTTTGCCAAGTGTGAAGGTATTTCCTCATTATTGTTTTTAGGTGCGTTTGGAATGTGTAATCCAAGCTTGTGGAGGGGAGGGTTTTCGGGTGAATGTAGTGAGAGGGAAGTGAGAGGCGAAGGGAGCGTCAAGAGCAGCGTTAAAGTTCTCGGAGGCTTTATCAGTGAATGGCACAGTGAATTTGGCATTGGACGAGGGAAAGTGGTGTAGGTCAGAGAGGTAGATAGGCAATCGTTATAAAACACCACAGAAGTCTCTTCTATCACTCATTTATAACAGTTGCACCACTGACACAGGTTCCCCCATGGATTCCGTTATGTAACGCACAACACACTATTCCCGTCTATCACACATTTACAGTAACACACACTTCAGTGTCACGCATCACCCAGGTATATAACACACACTACAGATTTCTCACCTATCGGCCATTTAAGTAACGCACACCACAGAGTTCTCTCCTATTACACACAAGCATTATTTACACCATGGAACAAGTACTTTCCTATTACCAATATCTATAAAATATGGCAGAGTTCTTTCCTATCACCCATCTATATAATGCACAGCACAAACATGAGTGATGCTTCAGAATGTGTGCAATGAAAGAGAACCGTCCCCATGATATGTTCTTGATGGAAGTGAGTGATCTGCTGTGCCCCAGATTTTTCTCAATGGAAGTGAGTGATACCCCATGTTCCGGAATGTTCTCTGTGGAAGTAAGCAATCCCTCATGCTCTGGAATATTCCCTATTAAAATGATCGATTCTGCATGATTCTGCACCCTATGGAGTGATCTCACATACTCCAGAATGTTCTCGATGGAAGTGAGTAATCCCTTAAGCTCAGTGATAGTCTCAATGGAAGTGAGTGATCCCCTATGCCTTAGAACATACTCAATCGAGGTCAGCGATCCTCTATGCTCTGGGATGGTCTCCATGGAAGTGAGTGATCCCTTATGCATCAGGAATGTTCTGGATGAAAATGATCAATTCTGCATGTTCTGAAATGTACCCTATAGAGTGATCCCACATACTCCAGAATGTTCTCAATGAAAGTGAGTGATCCCCTATGCACTAGAATATTCTCAATGGAAGTGAGCGATCCCTTATGCTCTGGAATGTTCTCGATGGAAGTGAGCGATCCCTTCTGCTCTGGAATATTCCCTATGAAAATGATCTATTCTGCATGTTCTGAAATGTACCCTATGTGAGTGAGTGATCCCACATACTCCAGTATGTTCTCAATGGAAGTGAGTGATCCCTTATGCTCTGGAATGTTCTCGATGGAAGTGAGCAATCCCTTCTGCTCTGGAATATTCCCTATGAAAATGATCAATTCTGCATGTTCTGAAATGTACCCTATGTGAGTGAGTGATCCCACATACTCCAGAATGTTCTCGATGGAAGTGAGTGATCCCTTATGCTCAGTGATAGCCTCAATGGAAGTGAGTGATCCCCTATGGTCTGGGATAGTCTCGATGGAAGTGAGTGATCCCCTATGCCCCAGAATATTCTCAATAGAAGTGAGCGATCCCCTATGCCCTAGAATATTCTCAATAGAAGTGAGCGATCCCCTATGCTCTGGAATGTTCTAGATGGAAGTGAGCGGTCCCCTATGCACCTGGAATGTTCTCGATGGAAGTGAGAGATCCCCTCTGCTCTGAAATATTCCCTATGAAAAAGATCAATTCTGCATGTTATGAAATGTACCCTATGTGAGTGAGTGATCCCACATTCTCTGGAATGTTCTTGATGGAAGTGAGTGATCCCCTATACTCTAGGATTTTCTCGATGGTTGAGAGTGATCCCGATGCTCTGAAATATTCTTGATGGAAGTGATCGATCCCCTTTGCCCCGGAATATTCTCGATGGAAGTGATCGATCCCCTATGCCCCAGAATAGGGATCAATTCCCTATGCCCCGGGAATATGCACTATGAAAATGATGGATTCTGCATGTTCTGAAATGTACCCTATGTGAGTGAGCGATCCCATGTGCTCCGGAATGTTCGCGATGAAATGAAGCGCCCCCTCCCATTCCCCGGAATGGTCTCTGTTGAGAGCTTTGGGCGCCATGAGCTTGGCCTCCATTTCATGGCAAACAATGGCCTCTTGGAGACACGGCACGCTCGCCGGAAATGCCGGCCCTTTCACCCGGATGTCTTCCTCCTCCAGGCCAGCTAATGTTTCTCTTTCTTCGCATTCCCAGACTTTCCTTGACACCCGAGCGAGGAGGCAACAGGAAACAGGGACTGTACACATGATGTGGTGTTCCCTGGGGCCGACCTCCCATCTGAGAACATGCCAGGAGCACACAGCTCCCCTCTCACCCCCCCCGCCCTGTTTACAAGCTCTGTAATGCATATAACCTTTCAAGGATTGTGCATTCTGTGCACTGCTGCTTCATGTGAATGTATACTTTATAGATGGACAGTATAGCCTTTCCAGGGCTAGGCTTTCTATTTGTGAATATCTCTTCCAAGTGTTTCAGGCAAATGCATTAAACTGAATGTAAACTACCAATCCCAGTTTTCTCCAAATCAGAAAAAAAGGCATGGAAGCTTCTGCCCTGCCCAGTGGCGTTGCTAGGGGAGGGCTGAGGGGGCTATAGCCCCTGATCTTTTGGTTGTAGCCCCGTATAGAATCTCAGGAGCTACAGCCAAAAGGCTAGCTAGCCCCCAGTCCCAACAGTTCCGACATCAGTTTAGCCCTGGGTCTTTTCCAGACCTAGCAACTCCCCTGGCCCTGCCCCCCCCCTTTGCCGTGATGTTCATGACATCATTAGCCTCTGTGCTGATTGATGGATGTCCAGCTGGTCAAGTGGCATAGGGAGTAGAGTGCTCGCTTTGACATCTGTGCACGGCCTGCTGACGCAGGTTTGAATCCTGGCAGAGCCAAACTCAGCCTTTCATCCTTCCGAGGTCGATAAATGAGCACCAGACACCGTGGGTAATAATAAGCCGTGCTCAGATACCTGAGGGTTTTTAGCGCTATATAAATGCCAAATTATTATTATTATTATTATTATTAATTTCCAAAACAGACTGACAGGGTGGAGGGTTGCAGGGTGTCTCAGAGCGCCTTGAAGCCTCTCTCTGCATGCAGTCTTTTCTGTTTAAGGTATCACCCCCACTTCCTGTCTGTAGTATTAGACCATAAATGCGCCAGCAGAAGCTGAACCAGCTCAGAGGTTCACTAATGGAGGCGCAGTTGGCATTCTAGGAAAGGCCTGGCCGGCTGTTGAAACTTCTTTCAATGCAGTCATATTCTAAAGCCTCACACAAAAAACCCTGGACTCTTTCAGAGCATGCCTGCTCTACTATAGCCCCAGACTCTTTCAGAGTAAGCCCTTGCTGCTTCCTCGAACAGGAAGTCCCGCCTCAATCAGAGTAAGCATTCTTTGCATCCTCAAAAAGGAAGTCCCGGCCTCTTTCAGAGTAAGCCTGCTCTGTTGCCTCAAAGAAGAAGTCCTGAACTTTTTCAGAGTAAGCCTTCTCTGCTTCTTCGACCAGGAAGGCCCGGCCTCTTTCAGAGAAAGCCCTCGCTGCTTCCTCAAACAGGAAGTCCCGCCTCATTCAGAGTAAGCCTGCTCTGCTACCTCAAATAGGAAGTCCTGACCTTTCTCAGAGTAAGCCTGCTTGCTACCTCAAACAGAAAGTTCTGGCCCCTTTCAGAAATACCACACTCTGCTATCTCAACCAGGAAGTCATGTCTTCTTTCAGAGCATCTGGGCAGAGCAAGCTTGCTCTCCTACCTCAAACAGGAAGTCCAAGCCTAGTCTGGTACATCAAAAAGGAAGTCCTGGCCTCTTTCAGAGTATGCCTGCTCCGCTATCTCAAACAGAAAGTCCAGGACCCCTGCAGACTAAGAATGCACAGCTGTCTCAAACAGGAAGCCACGTGCCCCTTTCGTAGCATGACTACTCTGCAACCTCAAACAGGAAGCTGTGGCCCCTTACATAGCACGCCTGCTCTGCTACCTCAAACATGAAGCCATGTACCCCTTTCGTAGCATGCCTGCTCTGCTACCTCAAACAGGAAGCTGTGGTCCCTTTCGTTATATGGCCCTCTATAATTGGTTAAAACGCTCCATGCCATATCTGGAACGTATGGTTCACTAGCCGCACGTAAACTCAGACCCAGGTGCCGGGAGAGAACTTGATTTTACCTCCCCACCCAATTAGTTCCACATCTCTCATCACCCATGCCTTCTGCCTTGCAGACTTTTCTTTGAACTTGGACTTGTAGTAGTTTCTCTTATCTGGGAATACAAGGGAGTATGGGTACATGATTATCACAGTTCTGGTCTGCATGCCCGCCTCCTATTTTCATCCTTGGTTCACATGACAGGGGACCGTAAAATGGCCCATTTCATAGCATTTAATTGTTTTGAATTAATAAACATGACACTCATGGTGTTCCTTCCTTATGCCTTAATCAAGGGATGATCCAGCTTCTCACGTTTTCTGCCTTCGAGAACAGATACCCAGTTCTTGGCTGGTGCTGGTCTTAACAACAGGCCAAGCAGCCTTTCTCGCTTCCTTCATGCTCCCAGTTAATTATTTGCTGCAACACAGTTTTCAATCCTTTTTCTCTGTCGGTATGAGTTTACTAAAATTGTGACACTGGTGTCCAGTTCCTATAAATATATATTACCCGATCCGTGATGGAAACGGGAAGAAGTTGACGGGATGCACTCCCAAGAACAATAGAGAAAGCCCAGGTGATTCTCTACACTGAGGCAAAAACACCAAAGTACTTCCAGACTGACATACCTTTTTTTTTAAAGTCAGCATGGCAAGGAAAAAGGAACAGAAAATGATGCGTTTCGGGGTACACAAACCGCTTGGTCATGTAGAAAAGTGCAAACATAGACAAGGTGACTATAAAACGGCTCACACATCTCTATCCCCAGCACTCCGGATGGAGTGTCTCCATAGAAGTTAAATGCTAATGTGATTCCTCAATGGCAGACATCTTTACACATGCAAGAGACTACACAGTTGCTACAGGCTAGTTAAAACATGTAAATCATATTGTGATCACACAACATAATTGCATTACAGTTTCCATTTTCACAGGCTAAATACAAAGCTCGTGTGAGCAGTTAAATTACCAGAAAAAGTTAATACATAATGCAAAACATTTCTCAAAATTCGTAACTGCTGTGCATTTGCTGTGCTTTAATAATCTGGGCATGCCTTTCATGTTAACGTGATTGCGTGTCTTCAATTGTTACCCGGAAATATTAAGGGCAGTGGAACGCTTTAATCTGCTGTCCAGAATTCCTGCTAATGAAAAAGATGGAAAAATACCATCTAAGCAGTTAAGCACGTAATGCAGAGCTGCCCATGAAACTGCTGCAATGTGTGAACGGTATGGGCTTTAGTAGCCATGATATATATCCTCACAGCAATATTGCTGACCATTCATATATTAAAATAAAAAAGGACTCGTTACTAGCATCAAAGGATAAAGTGCCTAGTGTGTTGCTAGAATGCACTGTCAACCAACTACCTTGTGCAAATATGCAAAGCAGCATTTTCCCGGATATAATACTCCGAGTTTGTAGTAACCTATAAAGTGCATAGTGCATTTAAACTATAAAGTGCTTAGTGCATGTAAACATCTAGTTGGTAGTAAACAGTAGACTTGTGCAAAACAGCAAAACTGTGATGCCTGTCTCCCTATTGCACCTGAGTTCCAGTCCTTAAAACAATGTTAACATAGAGCAGCATGTTCAAAAGAGCAGCATCATTTCACAACGTTAGTCACTAATATGTGCAAAGAAAGCCAATGAATATTATGGAATCTAAGAAGTGTAGTTTTTAAAAAGCAGAGGAGAAAGGGGAATACCTGTTGTAAATGTCCCAGTATGTTTCGAGCCTTTATGAACTTCCAAAGGAACAAAAATAGAAAACAAAATCAGACACAAAACAATATGGCCACATTCTAAAAGCTAAGCATGATACTTTCCTCTGATATGACGGAGGTATAACAAAGATGTCAGTGTCAAATGATCACTATAAACTAACCTAAAATGGGAATCAAAAAGGTTACCCCTGTTCATAAACAGTGCAATCGTAGGCAAACCCACAAACCAGAAGAAACCTATATGACCTAAGGCAATTAGAGACTCGGCCATAGGAAAAGGAAACACATTGGAGAAAGAGAAAGTAAGTGAGGAGAAGAAATTAATTAATAATATCACAGGAGAAAAGGCATGGACAAAATTGCATCACATGGAAGGAAGAACATCTATATTGTTAAAAAAGATCTTATCACTAAAAAAGTTCTTCGTAATTAGGTTCCTAAAAAGGTATAGAGTTCTAAGTCGTGACCTCTTGGTTTTTTAGTTTCTAGATCCCGGATGCATTTCATTTCCAATTGTGTCAATTCCAATTCTCTGTTTCCACCCCTTGGGTGTTTGGCTATGGTGTGAACACCAAAAAATGTAAAGCCATCCAGTTTTCCATTGTGTACTTCTTTAAAATGCACAGCCATAGGGTAGGTTGCATCCACATTCTAAATGGCCCGAATGTGCTGGAGCATACGCAGCTTGAGTCTTCCTATGGTACTGCCAACGTACCATTTATCACAGGGACACGTGAGCGCATAAACCACATACTCATTGTCACAGGTGATTTGTGATGCGATGGAAATACTCTTGGCCAAAATAGAATGTTCATAGTTGGAGACATCTCTGGCATACTGGCAGGCCTTGCATTTCCTGCACTTGTGAAAGCCTGCAGTCGGTGTGTGGAGCCAAGTTGAGCCAGTAGATGGAGTAAATGGACTCATAAAGCAAGAGACAAGATTATCCTTGAGGGAGACAGAGCGTCGAAATGTAATGTTCATCTTGTCTCCCAGAATCGTCCCCAAATGTTCATCCAGCTGTAGGACATGCCAATGTTTGTGCATGATCTGTCGTATATGCTGGGAATTAGTGCCATAAGTGAGAATAAGTCGAGTCTCACTATTGCACTCATCTGATGGTAACAACACTTTAGTTGTTAAAAGTGAGGAGCGATCCTGGTCCCTGGCTTATGGTAGGCTCGTTCAAGTATTCGTTTAGGGTATCCACGCAGTTTAAATATGAGGGCCATATATGCACATTCTGTATCAAATGTCTCCAGCTTAGAACAGTTCTTTCTAATACAAATAAATTCACCATGCGGTATGGACCATTTTAGGGAGGTGGGATGATTGCTTTTAGCGTGTAACGGTATATTTGAGCTTGTCGGTTTATGATAAAGTTCTGTGACAAGTTCTTCCTGAGCCACCTTAACAAGAATATCAAGATACACGATAGCAGTCTTGTTGTGGCTCTCTGTAAACTGGAGATTTAATTCATTGGTAATCAGTTTCTTAACAAATTCTAACCACTCTGAGCTTGTGCAGTCCCAGATAATGAATAAATCGTCTATATACCGCAACCAGAGTATTATTTTAGCTGTATAGAAATTGTTCTCTGTGCCCCAAAAAACAAACCTTTCCCACCATCCCATAAACAAGTTGGCGTAAGAAGGAGCAAATGTGGTCTCCATGGCTGTGCCCTGAAGCTGCACATAAAATTGTCTCTTGAATAAGAAGCAATTGTTTGTCAGACAAAGATGAATCATGTCCAATATCATTCAACTGTGTGATAAAAAGTTCATAGACCTTGTGTGAAGAAAATATTCACACGCCCGCATGCCATCATTATGTCTTATGGAAGTATACAGGGATACTACATCTAAGGTGGTGAGCAAGTATGTGGGTTCCCAAGTGATGCCGTCAAATTTATTCAGAAAGTCTTTGGTGTCTTTCAAATAAGATGGAAGTGTGGTCACAAAGGACACCAAATTCTCATCTACACATTTAGAGGTTTTCTCATACAATGCCCCACAGAGTGTCACAATGGGATGTCTTGGGGGTTTCCTCATGCTCCTGTGCAATTTGGGCAAAAAGTAGATGGTAGGCATAACAGGGAATCTCAGGTGTAAGTACTTGCACATATCATCCTCTACTAGCCCCATATCTTTGTATGTGTTGAGCAAGTCAAAAAGTTTCATAGTCATACCTGCAGTGGGATTTTCTTCCAATTTGGCATAGCAGGAATGATCATTCAGTTGTCTTGCGGCCTCCTTGATGTAACCGACACGGTTCATCACAACAATATTCGTGCACTTTAGAAGTATACCCAACAGCAATTTAGAAGTGTACCCAATTCCATTTAGAAGCTGCACCAAATGGCCCCTCTGAGAAAGTTAAATGAGAATCGTTCCCACTCACATTTGAAGTGTACCCAATAACCTCCCTGAGAAAGCTGAATTGAGAAGTGTTCCCAATTGCATATAGAAATATTCCCAATTGCATTTAGAAGTGTACGCAATTGCATGTAGTAATAGCACCTGATAGCCTCTCTGAGAAAGATGATTTAGGATTGTTCCCGCTCACATTCTAGAGGTGTACCCAACAACCTCTCTGAGAAAGCTAAATCTGGAATTGGTCCAAATTGCATTTAGAAGTGTACCCACGGCAATTAGAAGTGTACCCGATTCCAGTTAGAAGCTGCGCCCAGTAGCCTCTCTGTGAAGGTTGAATTTAGAAGTGTTCCTACCTGCATTTAGAGGTATACCCAACAGCAATTTAGAAGTGTACCCAATTCCATTTAGAAGCTGCACCAAATAGCCCCTCTGAGTGTGGGGAGCGCATGAGTGTGGGGAGCCACGACTGATTATGGACTGAACGAGTGTCCTACCTCGACCAGTATGTAGACTGGACGAGTGGATAAACTACACGAGCATATAGTCTCGACAAGTGTCTAGACCTGACGAAGTGTGCGGTCTGGACGAGGGTGCGAACCAAACGTAGCGTGCGGACTGGACGAATGTGTGGAGCAGTCGAGTATGAGGAACGGGCGATTATATGCAACGGACGATACTTAACATGCCTTGGAATGAAGGAAACTCTTGAAAACATACATCACGCCACACCCCACGCTTACTCTCTCCCTTACACCACCACTCATCTAGAACACAGAGATACTGTGACACCATTCGGTATAACTGTTCTCATATCTACATCTCCCGCTTACTCCACATCACTCTAAGTAAACATTGCTGGTTTCTCACCACCCAGCCAGGCGTTCTTCTCAGGCCTAACGCAGCCACACTCGTTCCGGATAAAGCCGACCAGAGCGAACACATACTCCTGATCTCTCAACCACCACACCTACAGCTAAGAAGCAGCTACCACTTGTCTTCGCACCAGCTGCACACATACATAGTGCGCACACACACTTTTTGACTCCCCCCTACTCTCTCTACTGACCCGAACTTCGGTTCCCAAGGGCGTTCAACCTACCAGCGCCTTCAGACCATACCAATGGTATATAAGGCGCTATATAAATGCAAAATAACATAACATAACATAACTTGTCTGAGGGTTTGATGATACAGTCAGATAAAGTACTGAGATCTTTCAGAACACTTTGTTCATGACGGGTAATGTTTCCTTTGTGGCTCCATTTGGTCTTCCTGATTTTTCTCAGATCATTTATCACTAAGTCCTGGAATGCTTCAATGTGTCCCCCTGGATTAAACATTGGATGAAATCTGGATTTGCACCTGAGTTGACTGGTCCCTGGCCAATCTGTGCATATATTCATGGAATTCCAGTCTACATCACTGTTGTCATCAGATGCTGCACAGTCTGATTCCAGGCTTATGAGATTACCAAGTGTTGCCATATCCTCAATGGTAACTGGAGTGTACCCCTCTGGTGTTTCTTGAGCAGATTGCTTGGACGGATTAATGGCAAAAAACATTTTTAGCCGGACCTTTTGCATATATTTATCAAAGTCTATACGCATTTCAGCATAGTTGTAATAGCTTGTAGGGCAGAAATTAAGGCCAAGTCGTAATACTTTTTGATGATCTATGGAAAGAGGATGAGAGGAGAGGTTAATTATGGACATGTCTTGTTCCATATTGGTCTCTACAAATTCTTGGTTCCAGAGCGGGTCTTCCGTGCTGGCTGATCCTTGTCTCCGGATTCCAGGCCTGTTACCCCTCCTTGTTTCCTTCCTCCTCTTTGTGCCGTTGATTTTCCACTGCCTCTGCATTTTGGTTTTTTGTTGCTGTTACGCACGTCCATCCCCAGCAACTGCATCTCTTCTAAGAAATTCAGTTTACGTGTAGGTTGCTCACTTTCACTTTCTGTAGTGTCTACTTCAGAGGATGAGCAAGCGGCAGACGGTTCCGTCACTGTTGGTTGTGGACCAGTGGGTAATTTAAGTCTCAGGGTATCAAAACGTTTGGCGAAGGTAAATACTCTTCCTTTTTCATAATCATCCCTGTTGCGTATGAATTTACGTTGTTTGCGCAACTTGATGTCGTCTTCAAATGTTTTGTAACCTTTTTCCATACTGATTCTTATGGCTTTACCCTCCTCACTGGGATCAATGGATTTAAGCTGGTCCTCCACTTCCTGTATTCTTGACAGGATCTTCTTTCTGTCAATTCCTGCATACCTGATGAGAATCTTCAGGAAGGTAACGGAACACAAAGCCACTTGCCTCTCCCCACTCATGTAGCATTTTGGGATCTTGCTCGTTAAAAGTAGGTGTGGTGAGGATGCGCAGACCTCTAGGGACTCGCCCTACATCTATATAGTTTTGCAATGAAGACTCCTCCCACCACTTCGAAATTTCCCGTCCCTGCAATTTTTCCAATTCTCTTAATAGTTTCACTTCTATGTTAGGCAGTGCCTCTGCCTGTGGTCCTTTCGGTTTCCCCACACTGGTGGTTGCTTGCTTCTCGCAAAACAGGGAAGCTGCTTGTTTCCTTCTGGCAGTTTCCTTGTCCATCTGTGACATCATATTAATTTCTTATGAGGGTAGACTGACTGTGGTATATGCCTCTCCTGGAAAAAAGTTTCCGTTCTTGTCGCTGTAGACCTTGGATCTCACAGGTACATGCAGCTGCCTGAGGCGGAATTCCCAAATGTCGTGTAGCTTCAAAATAGAAATCAGATAATGGCAGGAGTGGACAAACACACACTGCATGTTGGAAGGTTCGCTTGCAATCTATTCACTACAAATAACCAGATTCTATGATCACTTACTCTACTTGCGTACAGTTATTAAACGGTTTACAGTGCGTCACATGTACGCATGCAATCTTCTTTCCTACACAGGAACGTTTACTCGATTCCTTATTTCGTCATCAGATTCCATAGAGTCCACACATCCTCTTCTTCAACCACTTTTCTCAGTGCCTCATACTCATCTTCGTGACTTCACCAGCTTCTCTTCTTCATGGTTTCCTATTCCTTTTCCAAGAGATTATCATCTCTTCGGGTATACATCTGGTATAGCTTTCTTAACGGATACCTTTTCTCGAACATTTGTCGCGGTATGGTTACAATTACTGGTGTCAAACATGGTGCAGGTTCAGGTTTCCAAATATACAGGTAGTAGGGGGGTGGGACTTACTGTAGAGGCATTCGGCTGCTCCTATACAGGTGATACTTACCTCTGCTTATCTATAGGTGACTGTTATTCTGTGCATGGTACAAGAAGAATCCTTGGCACCCCTCATATGTAGCTCACTCTATTACTCTGTGTGTGATAGGAGCCGTGAAACTAACCGCTGCTTATCTATAGATCACTCTGTGCGTGGTTCGAGAAGAGTACCGTAGCACTGCCCATAGGAAGCTCCCTCTGTTACTCTGTGTGTGATAGGAGCGGTGAAACTAACCGCTGCTTATCTATAGATCACTCTGTGCGTGGTACGAGAAGAGTACCTTACCACTGCCCATAGGAAACTCACTCTGTTACTCTGTGTGTGATAGGAGTGGTTTGCTTATCTATAGATCACTCTGCACGTGGTATGAGAAGAGTACCATGGAACTGCCCATAGGAAGCTCACTCTGTTATTCTCATTGTGATAGGAGTGGTGATACATACCTCTGCTTATATATAGATCACTCTGTTACTCTGTGCGTGGTATTAGAAGAGTACCTTATCACTGCCCATAGGAAGCTCATTCTGTTACACTGTGTGTGATAGGAGCAGTGATACTTAGCACTGCTTATCTATAGGTCACTCTGTTACTCTGCGCGTGGTACGAGAAGAGTACCTTAGCACTGCCCATAGGAAGCTCCTTCTGTTACTCTGTGTGTGATAGGAGCAGTGATACTTAGCACTGCTCATCTATAGGTCACTTTGTTATTCTGTGTGTGATAGAAGAAGAGTACCTTAACACTGCCCATAGGAAGCTCACTGTGTTACTCTTGGTATGATAGGAGCAGTGATACTTAGCAGTGCTTATCTATAGGTCACTCTGTGATTCTGTGCGTGGAACGAGAAGAGTACTTTAGCATTGCCCATATGAAGCTCACTCTATTACTCTGTGTGTGATAGAAGATGTGATATTTACCTCTGCTTAGCTATAAACCACTCTGTTACTCTGCGCGTGATAGGAGAAGAGCTCCTTAGCACTTTTCAGTGATAGATCACTCTTTCTCTCTACTTAGTAACACGTTGTGACTCTGTGTTCGAAGGAAGCGTTCTTTGGCCCGGCCTGCTCGTTGATAGAATAGATCAGCGTGCTGCTCTCTGCGTGATGGTTGTGATCCTCAGCACTAATCAGGTATGTCTCGCTGTGCTGCTCTGTGTGTGATAGGAGAAGCGGTCACTCCTGGGCCAGAGAAGAGTTCCAGCCCATGCCCTGCACTCTCACCCCCCTTAGATAGCACCAACCCATGGCAGCAGGCACCCCAGATCAAACAACACATACATAGGCATTAACAGGCTGGGGAGGAATTCTGGCGAGGTTACAAAACTCCAGAAAATGGCATTTTAAAGAGCTAATTATGAGCTGGGACATACTTGTTCTCATATTATGCAATTTGAGTTGAAATTGGGCTATCATTACAATCCGTTCTCCCGAGCCCTGCCTGTAAACACAGCTATCATTAACTCTCATTAGAACTGTCGCTCATCTGAAACCCCCGCATTCCTGCGTGAGCAGCAGAGGTCGCCCAGCCGGCTTCCTAGGAATGAGAAGGCTGAGATGAAGCAAGGACCCATGGCACCGAGTCCCTGAAGCAGGACAGATGGCTGCAGCCGGTGCATTGTGGGTAGGCCCCCTTCCTGTACTGAGAAGGCTGAGATGAAGCAAGGATCCATGGCACCGAGTCCCTGGAGCAGGGCAGATGGCTGCAGACCGGTGCATTGTGGGTAGGCCCCCTTCAGCTGGGCCTTCCTGGAGCAGGATAGATGTCTGCAGATCGGTGCATTGTGGGTAGGCCCCCTTCCTGTACTGAGAAGGCTGAGATGAAGCAATGATCCATGGCACCGAGTCCCTGGAGCAGGGCAGATGGCTGCAGACCGGTGCATTGTGGGTAGGCCCCCTTCAGCTGGGCCTTCCTGGAGCAATATAGATGGCTGCAGACCGGTGCATTGTGGGTAGGCCCCCTTCCTGTACTGAGAAGGCTGAGATGAAGCAAGGATCCATGGCACCGAGTCCCTGGAGCAGGGCAGATGTCTGCAGACCGGTGCATTGTGGGTAGGCCCCCTTCCTGTACTGAGAAGGCTGAGATGAAGCAAGGATCCATGGCACCGAGTCCCTGGATCAGGGCAGATGGCTGTAGACTGGTGCATTGTGGGTAGGCCCCCTTCAGCTGGGCCTTCCTGGAGCAGGATAGATGGCTGCAGACCGGTGCATTGTGGGTAGGCCCCCTTCCTGTACTGAGAAGGCTGAGATGAAGCAAGGATCCACGGCACTGAGTCCCTGGAGCAGGGCAGATGGCTGCAGACTGATCCATTGTGGTAGGCTCCCTTCAGCTGGGCCTTCCTGGAGCAGGATAGATGTCTGCAGATCGGTGCATTGTGGGTAGGCCCCCTTCCTGTACTGAGAAGGCTGAGATGAAGCAAGGATCCATGGCACCGAGTCCCTGGAGCAGGGCTGATGTCTGCAGATCGGTGCATTGTGGGTAGGCTCCCTTCCTGTACTGAGAAGGCTGAGATGAAGCAAGGATCCATGGCACCGAGTCCCTGGAGCAGGGCAGATGGCTGCAGACCGGTGCATTGTGGGTAGGCCCCCTTCCTGTACTGAGAAGGCTGAGATGAAGCAAGGATCAATGGCACCGAGTCCCTGGAGCAGGGCAGATGGCTGCAGACCGGTGCATTGTGGGTAGGCCCCCTTCCTGTACTGAGAAGGCTGAGATGAAGCAAGGATCCATGGCACCGAGTCCCTGGAGCAGCGCAGATGGCTGCAGACCGGTGCATTGTGGGTAGGCCCCCTTCCTGTACTGAGAAGGCTGAGATGAAGCAAGGATCCATGGCACCGAGTCCCTGGAGCAGGGCAGATGGCTACAGACTGGTGCATTGTGGGTAGGCCCCCTTCAGCTGGGCCTTCCTGGAGCAGGATAGATGGCTGCAGACTGGTGCATTGTGGGTAGGCCCCCTTCAGCTGGGCCTTCCTGGAGCAGGATAGATGGCTGCAGACCGGTGCATTGTGGGTAGGCCCCCTTCCTGTACTGAGAAGGCTGTGATGAAGCAAGGATCCATGGCACCGAGTCCCTGGAGCAGGGCAGATGGCTACAGACTGTTGCATTGTGGGTAGGCCCCCTTCCTGTACTGAGAAGGCTGAGATGAAGCAAGGATCCATGGCACCGAGTCCCTGGAGCAGGGCAGATGGCTACAGACTGGTGCATTGTGGGTAGGCCCCCTTCAGCTGGGCCTTCCTGGAGCAGGATAGATGGCTGCAGACTGGTGCATTGTGGGTAGGCCCCCTTCAGCTGGGCCTTCCTGGAGCAGGATAGATGGCTGCAGACCGGTGCATTGTGGGTAGGCCCCCTTCCTGTACTGAGAAGGCTGTGATGAAGCAAGGATCCATGGCACCGAGTCCCTGGAGCAGGGCAGATGGCTACAGACCGGTGCATTGTGGGTAGGCCCCCTTCAGCTGGGCCTTTTAGCAGAGCTCAGTGCTTTCCAACTCTTAGAAAAGCAGTTTTGCGCTGATTCATAATCCAAAAGGAAGGGCCGGAAGTGCAGGCCCGCGTGTGCACCGGCTTTTGCAAGTCCAAGTGGGCCTGTGTTCTGGCCACACGGAGCCAGTTTGATGTTGCACCTCCCTGTGCAGCTAGTATTTTGAATAGCCTTACTGAACAGACCTGCCTTGAAAGGTGCAATTTGCAACACATTTTATGAAAAAAAAGTTTTCTTTGGTACTCAAACAGTCTTCGCAGCTCTGGGCCACTTTTTCACTGGTGCCCGAGACAATGTGATTCGCCAGTCCGAGCCGAGGGAAAGACACCAGGGGGGTGGTGGTTGGGGGGTGGGGGTATGTTATCATACCTAGTAGTAGAAGCTGACAATGGGATTTTAATCTTCACACGTTATTGCTTCTGTGTTACTCTTTGTTCGCAGTCCTTCAAGGCGCTATGGAGCCACTGGCACTATACAGGACACATACATGAAATGAACGCCCAGGATGGGCACCTCTGTGCCCAGGTGGGCACACTACTTATTTTGCCAAAGAACAGAATAATAACTCTACCCAAGGATGGTGCCAGGTTCTCTTGCATGTGCCGGGGCTGAGGGGTTAGCGGGCAGGGCAGGAGAGTTCTGTGTGGGCCAGTAGGGGGCAGCCTTTACATCCTGTGGATGTCAATGTGTTACAGCGCTTTGGAGAGCAGTTGCCTTCGGAGAGCCGGTGTCTCTAGAAGGGAATTCACGCAGGGCACGCCAGACACCGTACACGCCTGAGACTCAAGCAGAAGGTAACAGGTTGACACGTTTACCGGGTACCCTGCAACAACCCACTCCAGAAATTACCACGCCACACCAAAACATGGAGAGGGTGGTGTACAACAACCATTGCAGACTATGCTGCACACAAAATCAATAAGGCACGCAGGCTGGCGCCTTCCGTATAGCTCTGAAGAATGTGGTCTATCTACAATACTCCAGAGAAACCGGTCGGCTTCAGAACAATCTAACATATTGAAAACCAATAACGTCACAGTTTGAGATTGTTCTTTTTCCTCTATATCCCTTCCACCAAAGACTGAGAGGGGTGCAGTATAAAAATGTAAACAGAGCAACCTACTGAAGAATGGGAATCTCTAGTCTCGAAATGGGGTTGTCACCAACTATATAAAACAGACAACCAACCATACCTACTGCAAGTAGTCCATACAGCAGTGAGTCCTCGCAAAAAGTTTTTGCACGAATTACTTGGCAATCTCCACTTGAAAGGAGGAACCATTTCTCATCTTTTGTTCACCTTTTTTCACTTTGCTTCTATTCTAGAGAAACACATTTTTTAACCTTTTTGGACCTTTTTGAATTTTAAACTGCACCTGCTAAACAAAGAAACCTCAATACATTTCTGTAAATGTTTTCATTTGAATAGCAGCCGACACATGCGTAGTTCCTCTAACCTAGCATGTGCCTCTTAGCACTACACTGTGCATCAAAGCAAGATTGAGAGAACGACAATGCACGCTGGCATTCTTCAACTTGTACAATTAATTAACCTGTGTGGTTTATTCAGTGTGATAATAGTCTCTAGAAGAGTAACTTGCCTTCTTGTTAAAAAGTGAAAGGCCCTTCCCCACGCCCGAGCTTGCTGCTCTTAAAAGAGCCCCACCAGGGACTTTTGTGGATGTGTTTAAGGGCAATGGTGGGCTTTATCGAGCGAGCGTGAACCTAGCTAGCAAGCAAGCATGGTAGGTGTGGGGGGGGTACGGGAGGGGCCGGGAGGAGGTACAGAGAGAGAGGAACTGGAGAGACAGGGGAGGGAAAGGGCCAAGAGAGGGGGAATTGCTAGAATAGGATGATGGGCAGGTCATTGCCAATTTTACTACTCCCCCACCCCCCGAAGAGCATGAACGATTATCCCAAACCTGGAGTGTGGAATCGGTGGAGTGAACTGTTAAATGTTGTGGGTCATGCATTCGAGCATACGCCATTCCAGAGATGGTAGTCCAGTGCTGGTTTGCATTTTGGGGCTTGTAGTCCTACACTACATGCTCCAGATTGCAAAATTAAAACTAGGAATGGACTAGCATCTGCCACATATGGGGTGTTGGCCTTTGTGTGGGGGCTATGAGGTGGGGGCAATGAATGTACAACATTCTTCTGCTTTTCTGCAAAGTCAGCCATTATTCCCTGCATTGTTCATCTGAAGCACCGTTTCCTGGCTGTCCCTTACAGGCAATCCGCTGACGTCATAGCTTGCTGCACGTGCATGCCAAAAGGAGCGTGCTTTCCCTTCCTTTCAAAGCGCAATTAGCAATTCCTGCAGGCCCAGCTGTATGAGTGTTTGTAAGGGAGTGCCTAGGGTCCAGTCATGTCCCTTAAGAGGTGCAAATGCTGGGCGATTAGAAAGGGGCGGGTGCGTGAAGCTGCGTGCTCTGGGGGCCAATGGCTGAAAGGATCTTAAGGTGCATCTTCATACTTTTGATAGTACTGTCGCCAGTGCTGGAAATGGAGAAAATGTACTTGGGGAACCCTCACCGCCCTTCAGGGAGAGTGGGACGTATTGCCAAAGTGGTGGGGGCGGGAATTGAGGGGTACGATCAGGTGAGGAATAATACGGGTGCCCTGAACGGCGGAAGCTGGCTGCTTTGCATGCAAACCAAGGCATTTTGGGAATATATGCATGACAGCGAACTTATCGGGCATGCCTGTGAAGCATGCATTCATTCGGAACATGCAATGCACACTGGCTGTAGAACTTATTTCATCTATGAGAAAACTCACCATAACAGTAAAATGTGTGCAAAGTTCAAGGCATATATACATAGTGACCTGGTAGACCACCACACCCTGTGTCTGCACCTCATTCGTCACTTCCATTTCTCACCCGAGGCCACAACACGGATGAAATCATTCCTCAGTGAACCCACCACAGAGGTACTCCTTAAAGATGCAGCCGCCGACCCCGTCTCAGCCCCACTAGGTGTCCCGCACGGATCCGGCCTATCGCCCCCACTTTACATTGCACACACCGAGCCTCTAGTCGACCCCCTTGATATCTTCAGGATCCTCTACACTAACTTTTCAGATGACGCCCAGATACTCATCCCTATCACAGGTGACTCTGCCAGAATAAACAATATGTACAGCGCTGTACTAAACTGGATGGCCACTCACAACCTCTGCCTAAATTATCAAAAAACGGAGCTCCTCGTGTGTTGGCTCCACTCCACCTCCTGGTTCAAAAACTTCCTTTGCCACCTTCTGCACTGATCCCAGGCCTGAAACATGTCAAACTCTGGGTGTGCACCTGGAAACAGAACTAACCATGTCCAGGCATAACATGCTTCAGCGTCTGCCACTGCGTACGCGTCCAGGCTCGTTTCCCTGAGCAGGCTATTCCCCTTGCTGAGCAACTACCTCACCCTCGCGAGAGCTCTCACCCTCACTAAATTGTGCTACTGCATGGCTCTACGTATGGGCACCTGGGCAGCACACCTGTCCAAACTACAACTTCTGCAGAACAAAGCCCAGCGCACCACTTTTGGCCTGCACATTTCTGATCACATGTCAACGACCAGACGTGAGGCCCACTGGCTACCTGTTGAAGCTTGTATCGATCTCAACACCAGCCTTTCTGAAAAACAGCCAGTGCCTGCGCTAAGATCCAGCTCCAGCATTTCACTGCTCACCCTTCGCTTCAAGAATAAAAGAGCAGGAGGTGTTGGCTTCCTCTGTACCTCAAAAAAAGCCTTTCTCAAAAATACCCAGTGCCTGCGCTAAGATCCAGCTCCAGCATTTCACTGCTCACCCCTCGCTTCAAGAATAAAAGAGCAGGAGGTGTTGGCTTCCTCTGTACCTCAAAAAAAGCCTTTCTCAAAAATACCCAGTGCCTGCGCTAAGATCCAGCTCCAGCATTTCACTGCTCACCCCTCGCTTCAAGAATAAAAGAGCAGGAGGTGTTGGCTTCCTCTGTACCGCAAAAAAAGCCTTTCTCAAAAATACCCAGTGCCTGCACTAAGATCCAGCTCCAGCATTTCACTGCTCACCCCTCGCTTCAAGAATAAAAGAGCAGGAGGTGTTGGCTTCCTCTGTACCTCAAAAAAAGCCTTTCTCAAAAATACCCAGTGCCTGCACTAAGATCCAGCTCCAGCATTTCACTGCTCACCCCTCGCTTCAAGAATAAAAGAGCAGGAGGTGTTGGTTTCCTCTGTACCTCAAAAAAAGCCTTTCTCAAAAATACCCAGTGCCTGCGCTAAGATCCAGCTCCAGCATTTCACTGCTCACCCCTCGATTCAAGAATAAAAGATCAGGAGGCATCAGCTTTTGTGTTACCCGCCCGTTCTCTGGAACTCACATATGTCGTCATCAAAAATTGACACTCAGACCCTACCTTCAAAGAGCTTGTAAAAACGTGGCTTTTTGACAAATATGACTAATTCCTGTAACAAAATAGTGAATCCTAAATTGTACAAAATGCGGTGACACCCCATGGTCTGGGCATTACATACATGTTATAAATAAATAGATAAATAGCTTTGGATAGGGTGACCAGATTTTTTTTTTAAACCAGGCTGGGCCATTGAAATAGAAGTAGGACTAAGGTAAATACATACGACTTTAGTCCTACTTCTATGTCGGTGGGCTGTTGCGGGGGAGTTTGGGGTGGTTTTTAGTGGAAGAGGATGGGAAGGGGTCGGAAAAAGATTTGCGCCGGGACCCGATTTCGGGATTTCTAAATCGGGTCCCGACAAAAAAAAAAGGACCATATCCGAAACCCCGAACGGCGTTTATAAAAGAAAAAAACTCCCAGGACTCCCGGACGTCGGGTGATTTTCTCGGACTGTCCCGAGAAAACCCGGACGTCTGGTCACCCTAGCTATGGAGCCTTTCACATTGCGGCTTGGTCTGCCCGGATGAGCAAAGGACTGTCGAATGCAGCTTGTAAATTTGTTATATGTTGCTTCGGGCAACTAAACGTCCCTGTTTTGCAGAGACTGTCCCGGAATTAGGGCCTTCTGCCCTGCCTGGCCCGAGAGTTTAAAGCATTTTTAAAAATCACCTCCCGGTTTTAGAAGAGAGGAAGTGGTGCAACAATTCAAAATCATATGCATGTAAAATAAGCATTCAAACAATTCGCATGACTATATTAGTAGATCTCTGTTACCCCAGTGTAGGCGATAACCTCCAACCCTCTTGTTCTCTGCCACAAGCATTTACTGGTTGCGCCACGCAGACTGGCATAGCAATACCAGTGATAACAGCCAGCACCAAACTTTTTTTTACCCATGCTTACTGTCGGAGCCGAATCTACAATTTATACAAAGGAGCCGTGCTTGCAATGGTATTTATTTTAATTTGGGGCCTTCCAGTGGTGTGTGAGGGAGGCTGGGGGCAGGGGAGGGTTTGGATGAGCTGGGGGTGCTAGTCCTACTTTTATGTTTATGGCCGGTCCTGGTTTTTCATTTTCGAAATCTGGTCACACTATTTGCTGCTGCCTTGAGATTTCACAAACACAGCGTTCAGAGAACAAGGGGCAGTAAGTGGCAGAGAGCTTTCTCAACTTGGGGGGTGTGGGCATCATGTCTCCACGGAATGGAACGTTTCTAAAATAATTTGTTCAAAGGGGGGACTTTACAACATATTTTAGCTAAACACTCATACCATTTAAAATTGGTTCTTGAGAGTATTGCATAAAAACATCTAGTAGATGCCTTACCACCAACAGTACACAGGAGCATTTGGCAACATCGTCACGATGCATGTGTTCACAACGTATGCCAGCATTGCAATAGTAAGTCTTTTTGAAGCAGGCTATATCCCAGCATTGCCAGTGTAAACCATTTCTGAGTCCATAATAAATGCCACCCTTACTAGTGTAAAACACTTTGATTTTGATTGCTTTGCGGAAGGCTACATGGGATGATATTCCTCTGAGGTTGGATGGCAGGGAGTGGCACTGGGTAGCGACACTGGATGGGAAGCTAGAGCCTCCTGCCCGTGCTCTCAATACCTTGGGAACTGTGAGTAGGTTGGTCCATGAGGCCTGGCTTTGCCAGTTTATGCACTCACCGGACTTGTCTTGCCAATGTACGAAACCGCATATCTGATATAGCCTCCCGTACCATGAGGCCTATACGGTCTCAAACTATGCTCCTCTCAAAGACCGGTTTCATGCTGTAACCTGTATGCACCTACTTGCAACCTAAGAATGGGACTTATTGTACCTGCCAGTTTGGTGCGCTGATATACATGTATAAATAAATAAATATAATAAAAAATATACGGGCTTCTGACAAGACTATTCTTTGCTGGAACGCAGCTCCGGCCCAATTTCTTCTCCGACTGTTGTAAAACTCTTTTGAGGGAGTGGGAGAAAGCAGCGGATGCCACTAAATAGTTTGCATTGCTGGATGGGGGGGTGCAGGAGGATGTGGTGGGGTGCATAGTTGCACTACGTTAGTGTACACTTTGAACATTGACAAAACTGTGAGGAATTTGGAGCTCCTAGGGTGACTGCGGGAAATGGGGGCTTGGATAGGAAAGGACAGGCCTACGTAAGGTGGAGTGAAAAGCAAGCGCACTGCCTTGGTCCTATCGACTGAATGTCGATGGAACACACTCGTGCAGCGGAACGACAAGTCGCTCCCTCTTTACAAAAGACGCTGACCACTGAAGCAGTGGGCGGGCCGCTCTGGATGACGTCGGAGCTTGATGACTATTGGGGGATGCTCCCTGTCAGTGGGTTTAGGAAAGGAGCAGATCGTACCCAGGGCTGGAGACCGGTACTCGCTAATAGGTGGGGTTGATCCAGTTCCTTAAGTGGGATAAGACATGGGCAGGGCCTAGCGAGTCGGAATAAATCTGTAGGTTTGGCACCTACGAAGCATCTCGCCCCGCCTAAGAATTAACATAGGGATAGAACTGTGCGTTATGCAACTAACAGATGCAGCTGAGTTTTAGTACCTGGCATGATCAGAAGTAAAGTCTACTTTAAAATGTGTATCAAATCTAACAAAAATACTGATGGAGCAGTCAAAAAATCCACAAAAATCAAAATATTCAATCAAAAAAATCGAAACCAAATCAAAATAGGTCTATGCAGGGTTCACCCCGCCCCACAGTTCCTTTGAAAGAAATCCAGGATTCTGCTGCAGTAATTCATTTTGATGATTACAACAAGACTTCAAAATAATAATATGTTCCAAAAACGAAACAGTTTTCTCAATATTATATTTCTCTTCTCAGTGTCATAAATGAAATAACTTGGCTCCAAATGCCTAAAACTGATAATGTGTTTTTAAGCATGGGGGAAATGTTAACCTACAGGAGAAGGGAGGTATTGCCAAGCCTATTCCGTTTGTTCACTGGTAGCATGGGGATGTTGGATCCAGGAGCCCCAGATGATCCCAGCTCAGCGGTAATTGATGGACCCTGCTCGGTCTGACTGAGTCCTGGCTAGCACTGGCCCACTTAAAGCCCCGGTTTGGACCACTTCTCAATCTTTTTGATGGCACGTGCCGCTCACTCCTACTTTGGCTCAACCTTGCAATGTAAGGGTTCCACAGCTGCTGGCGGGTTCTGAACTCATGAAAAGGACTTGCAAATGTTGAGTGTAAGAATGTGAAGCATGTAGAAGCAGTGGGCGGCAAAGAAACCCGAATGTCACTGCAAGGAGTAGGCGGGCACTGCGGACAGAGCGCTCTTTACTGATGGCAAAAGAGCGTATATAGTGACCTTTCAATTCAAGACACTGACTTGTTTCAAACGCATTCTCTGTGCAGGCAGCGGGGGCACACAATGCCCAGGAGGGTCGCATGGACCCACAGGCTGGACTCTTGAGACACAGGCTGGACTCTTTCATGCAGAGCATGGATAACTGCTGCAGAGGTCGCCTTTTCCAGTGCAAAGCCTGGCCTCTCTGGCGCAGAGCCTCGCTCCTTTCTTTTGTTTTTTTTTACAAGCGTTCTTTATTGAACGTAATGTTTTCGCCATCTGTACATGCAGCAGTGCCCGACATAGCCCGCCACCTGGTGCGCAGAGCAGTAACTCTCAGTCTGTTACATGTACATCCGTGTTATTCATAACAGCTGTAGTTACCCCCAATTCTCTTTCCAATCTTCCCATGTAAGGTAAATTATCCGCAGGAGCGTCAGCATTCAACAGTCTGTATAACCCCTACATCTGCCCCTTCCCAAACCCCTCCCCTAGTGAGATCTTCAATCCTATTGGCACGCTGCACCCCGCTTGGGCCCCACCCCTTTGTTAAAGAACCTGGTTCCCCTGGTGCAGCCTTAGTCCTCTCTAGCTAGAGCCTGGCCGCTCTAGCTATGATATGTTCTGATGACTTATACCGTGCACCGCCTGCCGCTCACGTGGCTTTGCAGGAAAGTGGGCAGGGTTGGTTTGTGGGAGAAGCGGGTTACGATAGAGGTTGTGCTCTTCTGTTGATGCGCTCAGAACCAGGAGAAACTAGGCGTCTGTGCGTGCCATCTTTCTGCGTGTGCTTTGTTCTGTGCACTGGGCTTACCCTGTCCGGAGGGGTAGCGTTCAGCAGGGGTGCTGCTAGGGGGGTAAGGGGGCCATAGACCCTGATCTTTTGGTTGTAGCCCCGGATAGAATCTCAGGATCTATAGCCAAAAGGCTAACTAGCCCCCAGTCCCAACAGTTCCGACATCAGCGTAGCCCCAGGTCTTTTCCAGACCTAGCAACTCCCCTAGAGTCCAGCGTCTGGGTTGCTTGTTGTTTGCAACTATTTGGTATTGTGGTGCGTTTGGCAGTGGATGTGTGTGGTTTACAAGCTTTTTGGTGTGTCGTTTTGCTTGCCCTTTTTGGGCGTGTGTAGTGCACGAGAGATATGTGGGTGTGGAAAAGAGAACGGGGTGCTTAGTTGGTTTCTGTTTGGCTCTGGGTGTCACGATAACGACTGTTTTCTCACTACAGAGAGCGATGTATTTACTTACTTTGAAAGTTTAAAAGTTACGTTTAAAAGTAAGTCAATACAGCGCTCTCCGAGGTGAGACATGTGACAGCTTCTTGCCTCTGAGCCTGAGCTGGCCCTCACAGCGCAGTGATGACTGCTGCCTCAAAGTGGGGGGGCTTTAGCCCTCCCAAGCCCCAGCTCGACGCCACCAATGCTGTGCCCAAGTGTTTTTGTTTTTAATTTAAAAAGCCTCGTCGCCTTTTGGGGTAAATGGTGTGTGATAACAATTATAAACTTAATATCACAAAACATTCAGAATGTGGACATTTTAGGATGGGCGAAGGCCGAACCTTTCAGGCAGACCCTCATTCCCGGCCCAATTGTGCCACAGAGACCGGCTTGTGACTGCGTAAGCAGCTGCCCTGTAATACCCATCACAGCAAAAGCTCCTTTTTAATTAACACGCACGGCCAAAACCGCACAATTTACAGCAAATGTTTATCTTATCCAGGAAATACTGTGGGATGCAATGGCGGGGGGTGACATGCAGAGCCAGCCTTAGGGGGGGGGCGAGCCGGGCGACCGCCCGGGGCGCCACGCCCCCCCAGGGCGCCTTTTGCCCCCGCTACGCCAGCTCGGAGAAGTCTTTAAAGGGCTCTCCCGAGCTGGCGTTGTGGGAGAAGGCACAGCAGGTGGCCTTTTACTGTAAATTGTGCCCGCGGCGGTGGGTGCATTTAAATGCGCCCCTCTGACGCGTGCACTTTTCACAAGAAAAGGCGCCATTAGCCCCACACCACGCCAGCTCCGGGGAGTCTTTCAAGGGCTCCCCAGAGCTGGGTAGTGGCAGGCGCCTCATTGCCATTGAATGAACCCGCGATGGCGGGCTCATTCAATGGCAATGGGGTGCTAAGGCGCCCTATTTAACCTCCTCGCCAAAGCGAGGAGGTTAAAAAAAAGAAAGTGGCCACTCCTTGCCCCGCCCCCTTCTGCCCCGCCCCCTGTTAACCAGAGGGCGCTGTGGGCGAGGGGGGGGCGCCAATTCGCCCAGGGCGCTGCTGCCCTTAAGGCCGGCCCTCGTGACATGTTGGGTGTAATGGGTGAGCTGTAAAGGGGTAGTCCTTCTTTTATGTTGTTGGGCGTCCGGTTTTTCGTTTTTGGTCTTGGAAATCTGGTCACCCTTTCCATCAACTCTGACCCGACACCTGTGGTCGCCCTCCCAAAGCAGCCGTGTGATTCAAGCCATAATTCTGCAACCCACCCTCCCCCCCCCAGCCTCCTCACCTTGAGGCCAACGTGTCCAGGTATCACTTGTACAGACTCGCATTGAACAAACAGCTCTCTCTCCATCAGTCAACTGATGCCAAAAATAAAATAATAATTTAGGTTTTTCATGTAGCGCTTTATGGCTGTCTCCTTCCACTTCTGAGCGCTGCGAGAACGGCTGTTATTATCCCGTTATATAACACTCAATCTATCCACCTTGGAAGCCAGAAAGGCTATGAGGATATAACTTGCGCAGTGCTGGCTACTCTCAGGCAACAGATCCGCACTTAACTCGTGAGCTATGCACCCAGACAGGCTAAACCGCTCCGAAGCATCGGGGCGCTTTACCAAAACAACAATTAAGTCAACGTTGCAGTGGCTATGTGGCAATTAGAACACACATTTTTGGGATGTTGTGCAGTTGGAATTGACAGATGGACAGATGCTCGCCAAAGGTAACACAGAGAGTCTGTGCTGAAGAGGACTAAGCACGTCAGTTATGCAGAGTGAGCTGGGTCAGGGGGCAAACTCAGCACTTCAGCTATGAAGAGAGAGAACTGGGTCAGGAGGCAAACTAAGCACTTCGGCTAGGGAGAGGGAGAACTGGGTCGGGAGGCAAACTAAGCACTTCACCTATAGAGAGAGAGAACTGGGCCAGAATGCAAACCAAGCACTTCACCTATAGGGAGAGAGAACTGGGCCAGGAGGCAAACCAAGTACTTCAGCTGTGGAAAGAGAGAACTGGGTCAGGAGGCAAACTAAGCACTTCACCTATGGAGAGAGAGAACTGGTCCAGAAGGCAAACCAAGCACTTCACCTATAGGGGAGAGAGAACTGGGCCAGGAGGCAAACCGAGTACTTCACCTATGGAGAGAACTGGGCCAGGAGGCAAACCAAGTACTTCAGCTGTGGAAAGAGAGAACTGGGTCAGGGGGCAAACTAAGCACTTCACCTATGGAGAGAGAGAACTGGGCCAGAAGGCAAACCAAGCACTTCACCTATAGCGAGAGAGAACTGGGCCAGGAGGCAAACCAAGTACTTCAGCTGTGGAAAGAGAGAACTGGGTCAGGAGGCAAATTAAGCACTTCGGCTGTGGAGAGGGGGAACTGGGTCAGGAGGCATAGGCCATCTAGGGACGGGAAGGAATGGAAAGGACTTTTTAATTGGTGTTAACCTAAAGTGGGTAAGAGACTAAGCAAACGCCGTTTGACACAATATCATGAAGCTCGAAGAACTTGTGAGAAGGAAGAGGGCAGAGTATATTGTATCACCTTGTGGATTCAGACATGAAGAGGGAAGGACACGGGAGGATACACCCTCAAAGGAGAAAAGGAGAAATGGAGGAAGAGAGAGAGAGAACGAGAGAGAGGGAGAGGGGTGGGGGTTAGACTGATAAGAAGAGAAGCCCCTGCGGAGCAGAGAACGTGCTACTTATTATGGGGAAGGCTGTAAACCAGGCAGTGTTTGGCACGAGTTCCGAAGGTCTAACTCTTACCATCCACCTTGTAATGCAGCCTTAAGTCACAAAGGCTCACTTAGGCCCAGAAGGCCAGCATCTGTGTTATCAGTGCCGTAAGGTCATCCTATCATTTTCATTTCTGGCTCTCCTTTCCCCAGAGACCTTCTCATCATTAATTTCCACGGTTGCTATCCTCCACAGGTCCGGCAACAGACCCCGAGGACTTCTCTTGAACAGCGCCTCTGCGGGGGCAACACCCATCGAGCAGTGGGGAGTCGCTCAGTATTCCTCTCAGAACTGGTACAGGGCCATTCACAGACACTGGTCCTGTCCATGGGCAATGCGAAATACTTTATTGAGAGTTCACATGAAGCGTTTGGCTTCCACATTTGCCCTTGGCGACACCGGTGACATTTTCCTGTGGTGAATTCCTCACTCCCGCATGAACTGTACAAAACTCTCTACTTGGAATGGCAGTCCATTGTCTGAGCAGATTTCCTTTGGAAAACTATGTGAGACGAATACTTTTTCTAGCACTGGTACAATCTGGTCAAACGCCATGGATTCCAAAAATTCCACTTCTGGATATCTCGTCCATTGATCAATGAACACCATGAAGTGTGTGTCCTGACCAGCAGATCCAAGGTGAACGCGTACTTCTCCCATGGGTGGCAACTTCTCGGCATAGACTCGATCCATGTTTCACGTTGTGCCGGGGCAGCCACTTGGCTCCACACACATTCTGCCACAAATTCGTCAACACATCTTTCCAAATTCGGGAACCAAACCGTAAGCCTCAGGTGTGCCTTTGTTTTGGCTGCATCCTGGTGACCTTGATGCGCCAATGCAATGATTTGCGGAATTTAGCACAAAGGTATCCCCATCTTCTGCCCCCACAGTAGCAAACCCGAGTCAGAGAAAGCCAGTTCCTCCCTGACCTTCCACAGTTGCTTGTGCATACTATGGGCATCATGAGTCTCTTTCCTCAAACCTTCCAGGATCCCATTCCACTCCCCCTTTTGCATCGCTCCTCAGAGGAGGCGGAAACACTCGTCCTCTTCAGACACGGAGGTCAACTCCTGAATGGACTTTGAATTTGATAGAGGATTCATTTATGACTTGGAAAGACTCCTCTGCCTCTGCCTCTCCAGTCTTGGTAGCGCTGTGTTCCCCTCACTGATGCCTCGCGAGATAATCTGCAGCGTTATTTGCCCCAGGTCTATACAACAGACACACTACATATTCCAGTAGAGCAAGCATCCACCTTTCAATCCTGGCAGGCGGTCTCGATGACGATACAGCCATGATCAAATCAAGGGGTTTGAGCAGAGGCGTACACAGGGTAGGCGCTTTCGATGATGATGCAGCCATGATCAAATCAAGGGGTTTGAGCAGAGGCGTACACAGGGTAGGGCCTGAGCGGTCAAGGCCCACACAGAACCTGTAGATGCCCACTCAGCAGCCCTGTGTGGGCATTTACAGGTGTTAATGTTACTCTGGTGGGCCCAACTACATTAGCTTCCGGCCCCACTTGTTGGACAATCCTGGCTATGCCTCTGGGTATGAGGTTGGTAACAACAGTTACTGGTCTTTCCAGAATCTACAACGGGAAATGTCGGCAACCCCAGAGGACCGCCAGAGCCTTTCGCTCAATTTGAGAGCACTGTTGCCCCATCTCCAACACGGCTCAGCTAGCGAAGCCACCGGTTTCACATTCCCAATTGCATCCTGCTGAGTCAGTACAGCCCCCAGACCGTGCGGGCTCGCATCGACCACAATTTCTGATGCCAAAGATGGATCAAAATAAGCCAAAGTATTGTTTGCTGTGAGGTCCTCCGTGACCATGTCAAACGCAGCCTGCTACTGTTTTTTGTGTTAGAAAATTAACGCACCCAAGGGTGCTCAAAAAAATTGTGCAGGAGTGCTGCACGTGCTCTCCCTAGGGGAGCCGCTACCTCAACTTGTCAGGCCGACCAGGATATGCCTCACCGTCGTGCGTTCATCGGCTCGAGATGTCGTTCTGTCCCTGCGTGAATATCCGAAAACGCTGCCTCTTTGTCGCCATTGCTACTAGGGCTGTAAAGCGAGTTGCAGCGGTAGCCCCGGCCACCCCCACAGAGGACTCAGAGAAACGTGTTGCTCGTCTGGGCTCCGCACGTGCACTGCCATGCAACCGCGGTGACCCCCCATTTATTGACGCGACAGAGTTACGTCACTCCGTTGCGTCCGTCTTAAAGCTCTGTACTTCCAGGCTGTCCATTTCGGCACTGCCCCTTTTCCGCAGGGGGGTGGGATGGTATAGCCCTCTAGGGCACTAAGCTGTTGATCATTAACCAGAGTTTCGAGGGGCGCTGTTGCTGCCATTAGGCAGGAGATGCACTTTCATCCAGCACTAGCCCCAGAATGGAGCCGCTGAGTAATATGGCTGTGCCACCCACAGCCTGGGCCCGTTACTTTACATGCTATTGACACTTGTGCGATTTGCACATTTTTACCTTTGCATTGCAGGTCAAAATATGCATTCTTACGCATTTTTTGCGATGTTATTTGAGACAAAAGAGCGTGGGGCAAATCAATGCGACAATACGTGTTTCTAAATTGGCCTCTAGGTAAGTGAATGGGCACAGAATTATGGAGACCCCCAGAACCCAGACCCTCACACGGTGCCAATTCCTGGCCAGCTGCTCCTAAGTGTGTGATTAATAGGGTCAGTGCTCACATGCCCTGGACAGCAAGTGCTCTGTGCCCCCGGGCCCTGTCTAAACAAACCCGGACTTGATTATTGTGGCACAGGGATGACGGAATGTGACCAGCCCCCCTCCTGTAAAGACAATCTCCTCCCCCGCGTAGTATGTGTAGCCAAGGGTCCAGGCAGCCACTGCCTCTTACATCCATAGGGTCGCAAAAGGGTGGGGGAGGGGTCACCAGAAGAGGGCAGAGAGAGTTCCTCACGGGTGGGCAGAGGGCAGGTGGAATTTTAGTTTCTGCTTAAACAGGACACCTGCAAAAGAGGTCTCGGTGTTTTCTAACCTAGCAGTGGAGGGTGTGGCTTCTTCACCCCCCAGCGAGGCTTTCCTTGGAGTCCCGTGGGGGTCCGGTGGTCTTCAAATCTCTCTCTGCTTTCCACTGCAATATCTTCCCCTGGAGGTTCGCACTCGCTAGCTGTTTTCTAACTCATAGTGAGGGTAAATGTGGGCAGTACTGTCATGTTATGTCCTGGCCTCGGGGCACCCAGCAGACGTGGAGACTGCGATCGCGCAGTCAGGGATCACCCTGCTTATGTCGGGATTACCCGACATGACACCAACGCTGGGGGCACCCAGCGGACTTCTCCGGAACGGGGGCACCCGGTCAGCCCGTGAGCACACAGGCTTCTCCAATCCTGGGGGCACCCAGGCCTATCTTAGACCACGCCGGCGTTGCCCATCAGGGGCACTGTCCTGGTGGAGGGCCCTGCATGGTAAAAAAGACCACCAGAGTCAGTTACTTCCAAGAAGACTAATGAGCGGCGGCTGCTCATACTTTTTATTAACTCAAGTCACGTGGTCATTGCCACTAGACACAAGCACGACACCTGGGAGAAACCACCCCCCCATCCTCTCTAACGTTTCTGAAATAGTGGATAGTATGACTGAGACCCTCAAAATGAGGAGGGGGAGGCCCACGTTGCTCGACAAGTCTCCACCTGGAAGCTATGGGCGGAGCCAGTAATCCCTGCTTCAGGATCTGGACTGAGGCTTTGACCTGGAGGGTCCCCCATGACACACTGCCCACCAACATTTTAATATCTTTTTCTTGGTACTCCAATTGCAATGTTGACAGGTCGATGAATACATCCTTCACGGTTATGGCCCCTCCCCCAACCCAATCTTGCGCAGGTGAGAAACGCCACTCGCTTAGGCGACCATACCGGCTTTATCCCAGGCAGATACAGGAAGGAATGGCCCTGATGCAACGAAAGATGGCGAGAATGAGTAACCTCGCTGTTAACTGACAAACGTGCACGTAATAGCCATGAAGAAACGCAAACACTAGGTTAAATATTCATTTATACACAGAGAATATCGTTTGCAACTGGAGACACATAGAACATTCTGCGGCTTATTTCTCTCCGACCAGACTCAGTTCCTTCCTCCTTTCCGGTCTGCCTCTGCCCCCCTCACTTGTGGTGTTCCTCAAGGGTCTGCAACTCACCCATTTTGTTCAACATCTACATTCAGACTCTGACCAAACTCAGCTCCTCGCATGGCTTCCTTTGATACTCCTATGCTGATGACCCACCCAAATCATTGTGCTCTGCGACCTCTCCTCCGAGGAAATGGCTTCTGGTTTGAGGGCATGTTTGGTGGCCGGGGGGCAGGGTGGAGTGGATGAGTTGTAACTGACTCCTTTTGAATGGCAGTAAAACAGAGATGTTGGTGGTAGTCCCCGCTCTGCTACGGCTCTTTGGACCCCTCTGACTTGGCCTCCTTCCCCGCTGATAAGTCGATTGGCGCGGTGTGTCTACAGGGCCACCCGCAGCTTGTTCCCTTCATACCCGAGCAGCTCAGGGATCCGGTTGTTGCTTCGTGCTGCTGTCCATGATGGATTACTGTAAAACCCTGTATTTGGAGAAACCAGCTTATTTGATACTCAGACTCCAGGTTCTACAGAACTCGGCTGCCAGGCTCGCTACCCCTGCTCCCCGGTACTCTCATGTTACTCCCATTCTGTGCCGCCTTCATTTGCTCCCGGTAGGTAAGTGGATTTTTTTCAAACCTATCTGCCTTGTTCACCGGTTATACTATGGCAAGGGAGCAGGGTATCTCCAACAGAAAGGTGTTCACCATGTTCCCGCCCGAGGGGCAGCCACGGTCGTCGCACCTGTGCCTCGTGGCTGCCCCTCGGGCTCTGTATACTGACGGATGGGCTTTTTCCATTACGGCCGCAGATTGTGGAATTCCCTCACTCATTCTCTTCGAGCAATCGAGGACCTCCAGTCAAGGGTACAGTCCTGGAGAGGCAGAGCAACCCTAGGCCAGAAGCGCCCCTTCTACTCCGCAAAGGCAAAGGCTTTTTTGACGAGATCAGTTTTTAGGGCTTCTTTAAAACAAAGGTGGCTTTACTCGACTCTTTGTGTAAGGGGTTAATTCCAGAAGTTGCTTCTAAAATTCCTCTGCCAATCTTGTTTTTCTTTGGCACCAGACAGAACAGGATCTATGGAATCTCAATATCAATGGACCATGCTCCAGAACACCCCAATGCGTGATGCAGAGAAAGTTGCGGAGTTCCAGGCGTAGCTCCTTTGTAGCCGGGAGGCCTCTAAATACGCTTTGATCTCCTGCATTAGCTGTTTTTGTGTGCATTTTGACATACCAAGCGCTTACTCTGCATCTGCCCCTGTTTGCCAACCCTTTGCACTTAACGGCAACCTGCACTTACCGGCTCTGAATTCTTTAAGACTTTACTGATCAGTCCATCTTCCCCGTTCTGCTCCACTCCCCTTGGAGTTGATACGATGTGACTGCGATTACAGCCAGTGCTTTACAAATTTACAAGTATGCACACCCACATGTGTCAATATACATGCATACACATACCCGCACCCATACACTCAAACACACACACCGATGCCCCTTCCATGGTCCATATTAATGAAGTGTGAATGTATACACCTGCCTGGAGGGACACCCACCAGGCCTTGCACATTATCTAAAAGAAACGTAAGACTTACGCCACTGGACATCCTGATCGAGTTCTATGTGTGTGTGGCGGCACCTGCAACAGGTTTAAGGTCTGGAGGACTTTGCTACGCCCAGCTCTGTGGAGATAGATGTTGGGACAATGCCTGTGGTTTGTGCATGGTTAAAAAGGAATGCAAGTATTGTCCTGCTTCATCTTTAGATCAAGCAGGGAGAGACCTTCCCACTCTCAGGCTTGTATCTCACTATTGCTTTGGTATTGTCACATTTTGGAATTGGTTTCACTAGTGGTATTAAGGTGCTAAACAGTACCTTGACAATGACTGTGCTTGATCAAAGGCTTTATATCAGGGGTGCACAACTGATTTTGACAGAGGGCCGAAAGTACCTTACATGAGGGCTATAGTGGGCCGAAAAGTAAATGTGGGCGGGGCTGTAGGCGGGGCGTGGCAGGAGGCTTTTTAAACCCCCAATTTCTACTAAACACATGGAAAAATAATGTTTTTGAGGGGTAACGATTTTTATTTGCATTTCAAACTTACATTTTGTACTACACATTTTCCATTGTTATAATTTATTTCTATTTAGTTATTGTATCTCGCATGTTTAGTTAACTTATATATATTTTATTGACCCTAGATTGGACATGCCGTTATTTTGGCCTGCTACAGTTTGCTATTTGGGTTGCCCAAGAGGAGTATGGCCTTCGTTGAGTCAGGTTTCCTCAAAAAGCCAAAGATGAACATCTCCTAACTGTGCCTGTTTTAGCTTTATTATTGGGTTCACTCTTGGAGTGCAACACTATGCCCCATGGCCCCCTTACCCCAACCAAACACTATGCCCATGGCCCGCTCACCCCCAACCAAACACTATGCCCCATGTCCCTCACCCCCAACCAAACACTATGCCCCATGGCCCCCTCACCACCCCCAACCAAACACTATGCCCCATGTCCCTCACCCCCAACCAAACACTATGCCCCATGTCCCTCACCCCCAACCAAACACTATGCCCCATGTCTCTCACCCCCAACCAAACACTATGCCCCATGTCCCTCACCCCCAACCAAACACTATGCCCCTTGGCCCCCTCACCCCCAACCAAACATTATGCCCCATGGCTCCCTCACCCCCAACCAAACACTATGCCCCATGGCCCCCTCACCCCCAACCAAACACTATGCCCCATGTCCCTCACCCCCAACCAAACACTATGCCCCTTGGCTCCCTCACCCCCAACCAAACATTATGCCCCATGGCCCCCTCACCCCGAACCAAACACTATGCCCCATGGCCCCCTCACCCCCAACCAAACACTATGCCCCATGGCCCCCTCACCCCCAACCAAACACTATGCCCCATGTCCCTCACCCCCAACCAAACATTATGCCCCATGGCCCCCTCACCCCCAACCAAACATTATGCCCCATGGCCCCCTCACCCCCAACCAAACACTATGCCCCATGGCACCCTCACCCCCAACCAAACACTATGCCCCATGTCCCTCACCCCCAACCAAACATTATGCCCCATGGCTCCCTCACCCCCAACCAAACATTATGCCCCATGGCACCCTCACCCCAACCAAACACTATGCCCCATGGCACCCTCACCCCCAACCAAACACTATGCCCCATGGCACCCTCACCCCCAACCATACACTATGCCCCATGTCCCTCACCCCCAACCAAACATTATGCCCCATGGCTCCCTCACCCCCAACCAAACATTATGCCCCATGGCACCCTCACCCCCAACCAAACACTATGCCCCATGGCACCCTCACCCCCAACCAAACACTATGCTCCATGGCCCCCTCACCCCCAACCAAACACTATGCCCCATGGCCCCCTCACATCCAACCAAACATTATGCCCCATGTCCCTCACCCCCAACCAAACACTATGCTCCATGGCCCCTTCACCCCCAACCAAACACTATGCTCCATGGCCCCCTCACCCCCAACCAAACACTATGGCAGTTGGAAAAAACATCTTTTTGGAGGTGTACCATTTTATTTGTATTTAAAACGTACATGTTGTACTATACATTTCCCCAACTCATACAGGATGAAACAGTGAACCAGACATAGTTGATCAGTGAGAAACATTGCAGCGTTTCTCAGCTGTCAGTTTCTGGATCTCGGGCTCCAGTGAGGTTGTTCCTACTCTCAGGATAGCATGGAGATGTTGGTCAGTTAGTCTTGTCCTTAGGCTGGATTTATGTAGTTTCATTTGTGAAAAAACTTGCTCACAAATGTAAGTACTGCCAAACATAGAAACCATCTTTAATGCTTCCCGTGAAAGATTGGGGAATTGCGCAGTGTCCAGAGACTGATAGAAGACTAATAAAGGCATCTCTCTGTGCTTATTTTTGAGGGCACTACAGCACGGAAGTTCAATCAGTTCCAGTTGCAGTTCAGGTTGCACACTGTCAACATCAGCTGAGAAAGGGTCTGCAAAAAGTTTAAAAGAGGCTCGCTGGGATTTGAATTGTAAGAAACGATTCTCAAAAACATTTTGCAGTTCCTTCAGGACCTTCACATGCCGATACCACCCTCCATACTTGTCATGGGGGAAGACCTCTGCACATGCAGGGTAGTGTGCCAGCATCCCATTCTCCAGTTGGGCTGTCAGAAGCCTTAACTTTATTTCAAAGGCACAAACTGCCTCAAACAGATCCGATATGAGATTTTGGCTTCCTTGCAACTGTAAATTTAAATCATTGAAATGGCCTGTCAGGTCAGTCAGAAAAGCAAAGTTGGCTACCCAGTCAATATCTAGCATGACAGAAGTGTCCATTCCCTTTTCATCAAGGAATGCTTTTATTTCGTGCCGTAAAGCAAAGAATCGTTTCAGCACATTGCCACGACTAAGCCATCGAACATCGGTGTGATATAGGACATCACCGTAATCCGCCTTTACCTCTTCTAGAAACGCCTGAAACAATCGGTGATTTAAAGAGCGTGCACGGACAAAATTAACCGTTTTCACAACAAAGTCCATCACTTGAGTGAATTTCAAATGTTTTGCACATAATGCCTCCTGGTGGATTATGCAGTGATAATTTTTTAAATGGACAGCCTTCTCGCCTAAGTGCCTTTTCAAGCAGCCAATAAACCCATTTTGCTCCCCAACCATGGCTGGCGCCCCATCAGTCGTCACACCTACCAACGCATCCCATGGCAAATTTAAATCATCAATGACTTTTTGAAAGGCATTAAAAATGTCAGCACCAGTAGTCCTGCCATGCAAAGATACCAGGGAAGCCAGTTCCTGAAATACTTTGCATTGATTATCGACCCCCCGAATGAAAATTAAGAGTTGGGCTGTGTCACTTGCATCTGTGCTCTCATCAAGGGCAGCTGAAAAGAACTTGACATCCTTACACTGCATTTTCAGTTGGCTGTAACAATTGTCAGCCATATCTACAATACGCCGCTGGATACTCATACGTACGTGAAAGGGGAACATTTGTAAAAACATCTTTTTTTTCTTTACACACTGCCTCGCAAATCTCCATCACGCAGTCTTTAACGAAATCCCCATCTGTGAAAGGACGTGCTGACCTTGCAATAAGCCGAGCAACCTTATAACTCGCAAAGGTGGCACATTCTGATTCTTTTTTTTTCTGGGCAAAAACACCCTGTTGCTTAGCCAGCTGTGTTTTTAGCTCCCCAGCTTTCTTAATTCTCGCTTCCCCCTGCAAATCCTTATATTGTGAATGTTTTGATTCACAATGGCGGCGGATATTATATTCCTTGGGGACTGCTATGCGTTCGAGACAAATGAGACACGAGTACACATCAGGTTTGGACTCGATGAAAAAAAACTTCTCAGTCCACTCATCCTTAAATTGACGGTGCTCCTGGTCAATCTTTCTTTTTTTTACTGCACTAAACATTGGCAGGGACATCTTTGGATAAAGATACGAAATCCACTGTTATGCTCCCACTACGACGGTCCAAGTCTAGAGTATATCCAAATTATATACTTTTTGGAGAATCCTAGAAGCGACAAAAGAACAAGATCAGATAAAGAACATAGCCTTACCAGCATACCTTTTCATGCACCTATTCATGGATACTTTGAGGAATAGCGGGCTGCATAGCATATCAACCTGCTATGTTTGAGATTAAGGTGGAAATTGAGGACATACTTTTTTAAAAAAAAATAACATTTCAAAGCACAAGCTGTTGCCAAATTATGAGCTTTTGAAAGGAATTATCACAGGATGACCAATTACTTTAGTGAACATACAAAGAAACTGATCTCAGTTTCTTCCTGGGCAGGGCAAAACTGGCAGGAGCGCCAGAGAAATAGTTTCTGCTTGTGCTTCTATCCCCCTGAACAATGCTTGATGGGGTTGTAGAAAGGTAACAATTACCCACACTCAATGGGTCTCAAACGCTTGATCGAGGTTTAGTTGCAAAATTACAGGAGCAGACATCATCCAGGACCTTACTAGAAAAGTCTGCAGCCGATTTTGAAAGCTTTAGGAATGTACAAATAACCACACCCACTGCTGACCCTTGACACTCCGGCCCAACATCTCTAATGATATGCTATGATAGTTTATTTCTGGTAGAGCCGGAGAATTACACAAGGTGAGGGAGAGGGGAGGAGAAAGGAGGGAGAGGAACAAAACAAGCTTTTATCGTACTAGGCCTGACGACATTTCAGATAGTGCTGGAGAGGGAGAGGGGATAGTTAGTGGGGGTTGGGGGCAAACATTTGTTACTATCATACCATGTCCAGGGACAATTCTGGACCTAGGAGTATGATCTTTAGGGGACTGCAGCGAATGCCAAAGAGCATCACTAAATGGGAACAGAGCTACATGGTGATGCCGATTTGGGTTTGGCCCGGGATTTACACACTGGGTGCAGTTGCTATACATCCAGCCAGTGGCCAGGGTTCGCACTGGCAAACACATTTCACTTGCCTGTGTGATCCTACAGGGCACCAGGCAAGGCTGCCAGTTGTCTCTGATGTTATTCACCCTGGCCCACCCCACCCCCCAACTCAGCACACACACACACACAAGCACCCAACCAGACCTGAACCCCCACCCCCCAACTCAGCACACTCTCAAACATGCACCCATACAGACCCGAACCCCCCACCCCCCAACTCCAAACCCCCACCCCCCAACTCAGCACACTCTCAAACATGCACCCATACAGACCCGAACCCCCCACCCCCCAAACTCCAAACCCCCACCCCCAAATCAGCACACACACACACAAGCACCCAACCAGACCCGAACCCCCACCCCCCAACTCAGCACACACTCAAACATACAGACCCAAACCCCCACCCCCCAACTCAGCACACACACAAACATGCACCCATACAGACCCGAACCCCCACCCCCCCAACTCCAAACCCCCACCCCCCAAATCAGCACACACACACACACACAAGCACCCAACCAGACCCGAACCCCCACCCCCCAACTCAGCACACTCTCAAACATGCACCCATACAGACCCGAACCCCCACCCCCCAACTCCAAACCCACACCCCCCAACTCAGCACACTCTCAAACATGCACCCATACAGACCCGAACCCCCCACACTCCCCCAACTCCAAACCCCCACCCCCCAAATCAGCACACACACACACAAGCACCCAACCAGACCCGAACCCCCACCCCCCAACTCAGCACACTCTCAAACATGCACTCATACAGACCCGAACCCCCCACCCCCCCAACTCCAAACCCCCACCCCCCAAATCAGCACACACACACACAAGCACCCAACCAGACCCGAACCCCCACCCCCCAACTCAGCACACTCTCAAACATGCACCCATACAGACCCGAACCCCCCCCACCCCCAACTCCAAACCCCCACCCCCCAAATCAGCACACACACGCACCCAACCAGACCCAAACCCCCACCCCCCAACTCAGCACACTCTCAAACATGCACCCATACAGACCCGAACCCCCCACCCCCAACTCAGCACACTCTCAAACATGCACCCATACAGACCCGAACCCCCCACCCCCCCAACTCCAAACCCCCACCCCCCAAATCAGCACACACACACACACGCACCCAACCAGAGCCAAACCCCCACCCCCCAACACAGCACACTCTCAAACATGCACCCATACAGACCCGAACCCCCCCCAACTCCAAACCCCCACCCCCCAAATCAGCACACACACGCACCCAACCAGACCCGAACCCCCACCCCCCAACACAGCACACTCTCAAACATGCACCCATACAGACCCGAACCCCCCACCCCCAACTCAGCACACTCTCAAACATGCACCCATACAGACCCGAACCCCCCACCCCCCAACTCCAAACCCCCACCCCCCAAATCAGCACACACACAAACAGGCACCCATACAGACCCGAAACCCCCACCCCCCCAACTCAAAACCCCCACCCCCAAATCAGCACACACACACACAAGCACCCAACCAGACCCGAACCCCCACCCCCCAACTCAGCACACTCTCAAAGATGCACCCATACAGACCCGAACCCCCCACCCCCCCAACTCCAAACCCCCACCCCCCAAATCAGCACACACACACGCACCCAACCAGACCCGAACTCCCACCCCCAACTCAGCACAAACATGCAAACATACAGACCCAAACCCCCACCCCCAACTCAGCACACAGACCCGAACCCCCACCCCCCAACTCAGCACACACACAAACATGCACCCATACAGACCCGAACCCCCCACCCCCCCAACTCCAAACCCCCACCCCCCAAATCAGCACACACACACAAGCACCCAACCAGACCCGAACCCCCACCCCCCAACTCAGCACACTCTCAAACATGCAAACATACAGACCCAAACCCCCACCCCCCACACACATCCAACACCCCCCACCCCCGCATCTCAACATACACATAAAATACATTCAGATCCAAACATCCGACACACATCCAACACCCCCCCACCCCAACATACACACAAAAAACATTAAAATCCAAACATCCGACACACATCCAACACCCCCCCACCCCCGCATCTCAACATACACACAAAAACATTAAAATCCAAACATCCGACACACATCCAACACCCCCCCACCCCCGCATCTCAACATACACACAAAATACATTTAAATCCAAACATCTGACACACATCCAACACCCCCCCACCCCCACATCTCAACATACACACAAAATACATTCAGATCCAAACATCCGACACACATCCGACACCCCCCCACCCCCGCATCTCAACATACACACAAAATACATTCAGATCCAAACATCCGACACACATCCGACACACATCCGACACCCCCTCGCAACATACGCACACAAACAAAGCAAAACAGACCACTTACCGGAGACGTGCTGGAAGGCAGGCAGGTAAGCGGCAGGTAAGCAGGAACGCTGGACTCGTACTACGGCTGGCGTGGTCCAAGGCTGAAATGCCTTCCGGCATCAAGCCTTATGGTCCACGCCAGCCGTAGTGCTGGCCCTCGATTGGTGCAGCACACACGCATTACGTGGCTCGTAGGAGCGACGTGATGCGTGTGTTTGCTGAGCCAATGAGGGCCAGTGTTTTGTCCGGCCCGGAAGACAACAAAGACTTTCCTAATGGAGGGCGGCCGCGGGCCGCCCTCCATTAGGAAAGTCTTTGTGCCTCGCGGGCCGGACAAAAGAGCATGGCCGTATGTTGTGCACCCATGCTTTATATAAATAAATAAACACATAATAGTTAAGCAGATACACCCCATATCTCTAGATGAGGTCACAGAGCTGTAAGGTGCGAATGGCCACCAATCGGCAGTGAGTTCACTCGAAGGATGCCTTTTTGTTAAAGTATTCTTAATGGAGATGATGGAGCATGCCCTCCACACCAGGTATGCATATTTGCAGCTTTGTAAACCTCAATCTTTATCCTCGCAACTATTGATTTTCTATCAGCGTGGGCTTCTGATCTTCCGCAAAACTAAGTGCAACATTTAACTCACAAGTCTTTTCAACACTCTGAAACAAACTCTTCTTATCACCAATCTGGTTTATCAATAGCAATTGAGGAATGATGCAGGAGAGTGTTACATGTGTAGCACTCATTTAGAGAGAGGATGGGCCTGAAGAAGGCTCCTGCAAGATGAAAAGAAGCAAGGAATGCCGAAACATAGTCGACTTTCCTGCACTTTATTCCTGTTAACAATGCAGGCTGCTAATAATGTCTCCCTTTATCTGAAGAAGATTAGATTTCAAAATGTTGCAGTGAGGTTTTTGAATTTGTACTACAACCTTGTCCCTCACAAATATTGTGTGTCTTTGTCGTGATATGTGACATGTGTGTTGTCACTGAGTATTGTACAATTTTGCTACATTGGTATGCATGTGTAATTATGGGTCATGTGTTATAGCCCTATTCTCGTCAAATTTTTGATGTATGTATATATGTATCTATGTGTTAGTATTTATAATGTATAGAACCATACTAAAAATGGCATTTTATTAAACTTTTGTGTTTTTTTGGGTTCTGTGTGTCTTTGTTGTTTTTTTATGGTTTGTTAAAATGTGATTTGATAGTGCTTTTTACAATTGAGCCCTTCTTTCCTTGTTTGCCAATAATATGGCCACTTGCCTTAGTGTTTTGTGTTTGTAATTAGCACATTATTCTTAACACGTACCGCTCAAATCTAAATGAGGGCGTTCGTTATAACCCTCTGCAGATTCTGACAACTAGGGGCGCCTGCGTGAATATGTTATGTTATTGGGCATTTGTTTAGCGCCTTGTACCATTGGTATGATTCCAAAGTGCTGTGGGTTGAATGCCCTCGGGACCACAGTCCAGGTCAGTGGAGGGAGTAATGTAGTAAAATGTGATTGGGTGCACTCAGTATGTGTCCAGCCATTCTGGAATAAGTGTGTGTATCTGCATTCTAGTGCTAGGTGTGATGTGGTGGTTGTGTGAGATCAGTAGAATGTGTGCAGCAAGACCAATTAACTTGAGTATGTGCATTCTGGTGGCACTGGTGTTTGTGAAGGAGACTATGTGTGCAGCTAGGCCAGTTTCAAGGGGTATAGCTGCGTTCTAAAGACTGTTGAGGTGAACACGGAGGTGCATAAGTATGGGTGCAGCTAGACCGATTTAATCGAGGGGTATAGCTGCATTCTATTGTTTGTTGGTTGGTGTAGAGGAAAGAGTTAGCATAGTGGTGTGTTTTTCAGGGGGATCCTGTTCCTTGATGAGCTTCCAGTGCCTGTTGAGGGGGTGGTATCACCCTTTGGGTTCTGGCTGTAAGGCTAAGCTCTTCCCTATGTCTTGTTGGGTGAAATTGCTTTGGCGAAGACTGACGGGTGGTGACAGGAAGATCTGTCCCAACTCATGTCATTGCTGTATAGGTACTAGAGATGCCCTTGGTCGGTAGTTCTGCTGAATACATTCCTTGAAAGTTGGGATTAGCAAAGAGTAAGTGCTAGAATGTTCCTCTGTATATTGCTCTGCTCTGGAATTTCCAGATGTGCAGGATTAGCAAGCAAGGGCGTTTTATGCACTGATAGCATCTTTGCAGGGCATTGATCATGGAGCCAGTGTTACAGTAACAGAGCAAGGTACTGAGATACATTGTAACCCGTGCAGCAGTAAAGTTACAGACTTTTCATGTGCAAACCACAGGAAAGTATGGAATGAATGGACTAGCTCCAAGCGGCAGACTACATTTATTTGATCATTTGTGGCCCCTCTTCAGCAGTTATGGCCTGGACACATGCCGGTCACCAACACAACACAGCATTAAAAAAACTCCAAGGAAGTCAGAGTGGAACAACGACACTGAGAAAGATGGGGTGAAGCTGGAGACCACATAAGTAGCCTCCGCCAAACTTTGGAACTCACTGCCTCCTTCACTCAGGGCCACTGAGAACCATTTGTGTTTAGGCATTCCTTAAAACGTACCTTTTCTAGTGGGGCTGGCCGTCTCTGCTGTGTTCTTAGCGCAAAGATGTCTTCTGGTGGATGTGCTCTTTATAAATACTGATAACCGGCCAAAATTGCCAGGAGTAGTGATTAAACTTGTCCGGCTGGAGGGGCTTAGTGGGTCTCTCTTGCATGACATTTAAGTCCATGTTTCTGATTTAAAGAACTACAGAGGTGTTAGAATGGTCTGGAAAACCCCAGTTTAAGCAGAGAATGAGAAGCCGGGAAATCCTGCACTCAATAACGGTAATAGTCAAAGTGAAAGGCAAAACCTGCTTTAAAAACAATCCAACATAAAGCAGGGTCAGCATACAAGCATTGAATCATGCAACTCTCAAAAGGTTCTCATACAAAACAACAGATTGCAACCAGAATGTCATCATCACTGACGTCATGCTGCACTCTTAGTTACAATAACCTACAGGGTATGGGGGTTGGTGCCGGGAATTGAATATGTATGTATTACATATGGGTTAGTCTTTTAATTGGATGGTACATTTCTGATGGCTCCTCGTAAAACCACCTCTAGATTGATAATAGTGAATACGTGTCATTGCCAGAGTGTATGATAGGCAAGTACTGGGTGGCTTCACATTGAGGGTCCGGACTGGTTGGCATTATACTGGTCACCCGTGGGCAGATGACAGATCGTCAAAACATGAGCCAAAACGGTAGTAGCGGGAGAGAGATCTGCAAACTGCTTTCCTTTCAACAACAAAAAACACTATGCCTAATTCCTAGGCCATGCCAGTGTGACTTCTTTATAGTTAACCTTGCAAGGTGCCTCACGTCTGGGAATATACGTTAGGCATAAGGTAGGTGCCCCATCTGTGTCTGGGGCTAATGAATGGACAGTGTTCTTCTAGTTGGGTCATGCGTGATGAGAGAACATTTGGAATTATTTCCCCCTGAATTTAAGGGGATTTTTGATAATTTTAATATGAGCGTTATTACTTTTTCGTTCACTAGGGACTTGCTTGATCCACAACCTATCAAGTTGTTAGTGTAAGATATTCTGCACCTGGCCTTCAAAGACTGTTTGTTCTTTTAATGAATCTAAGAATATATGGCATGTGCCCTGGGAATTATTTTCGCGTGTTATCTCTGAGTCGTCTAGACCCTCCATAATTTCTCAGTAACCTTGGCTGGGTCTGCGTAGCTACTGTCTGTGCCCTGCACAAATATATTTTTCAGCAAATTCAGCATCTTGGTTTTTCTGTGAAGCCTTGATGCCTCTCGTTTACTTCGATGCGTGCTTCGGCTTCCATTTTGGAAAAGATGGCTGCTCAGTACTGTCACGTGTCTATGTACGTGTGTCGTTCAAGTTGCTTTCAGCTTATGCATTGCTTATTTATTTATTTATTTTTACATTTTTATAGCGCACATTACAGCCCAGGGGCATCACGGGGCTGTTACTTCTAGCATGCTTAGTTAAAAAATGAACATGGGGCTCAATACAGTTGTGAATGGTAGTTACCTATGTTAGTGTTCGTCATGTCTAGATGAATGCAATTGATATAAATGCATATTTGAGCTGTGTCCCTTCTTCGTGGTGAGTGCATATTTGCTTTGTGTCTATTGCATGCACCTGTGTCATTTCGCTGTGAGTTTGCTTATTCTCGCCATCTTTAGTGACATTAGGTCCATATCCTGTTAAATCTGCCTGGGAAAGAGCAAGTACTGCCGCCTTGTCACCAGTGTGTTAATAGGGCCGGGGGAGGGGCAGTAGCGATGGATGACGTATTCATCTGCCTCTCAACAGAGGTTAAGCAGTGTTCCAGACGAGCTGTTCTGGGTCCATATGCTACAGCGTAAATAATACAAGACATGCAGGAATGCGAGACATATGCTCCCCCCCCCCAGACCCCAGCCCTCTTTTAAGGGTATGTTGGAATGCAGGAGCCGTCCCCCTGTGTGCTTGAGTGCGCTCAGGCTTCCTGCTTCGGGTTCATCGTCTAGTGAATGCATCGTAGAGACTGACTTTGAGAGACATGTTGAAGTAGCTCGTACCCGCGCCTTTATCTTTGAATCAGCTACCTTGCTTGTCCTGTCTTTAATGGTTGTTCCCTGCATGTAATTGTGCGGCCCGATGCCGACGGCCTACTGGTGCGGTATAAATAAATAATTAATAAAATAATGAATATATAAACATGCCCTTGATACCAGTGGCACTCAAGAGAGGTCAGAGGTGAAGAGGTGGGCACTGAAGGGGCATAAAGCCTTCCTCTCTGGGCCTCTGCAGAGCCCATGTGGGTGTTACGCCTGTTTCATGTGTGTGTGATTGTGTGTCTGTTTGATAATAACAATGCACGTGTGTCCACAAAGAACAGAAGCGCAGGACCCATGTCCCTCATGCGTGTGCGTGTCCAGGGTGTTAGCCCGGTTCAGGGACTCGGAATGTGGGCTCGTGAAGTGCGTCTCAGGAGTGCTTTCAGGAAGGCCCTTTGAGAGGCCTTGCTCCTTTGCCAGTTTCCAATAAGGAGTTTCTGGAAGAAATAGGCTGATGTTTAGAAGCTGAGGATGTCTTTGTAGATGTGCGGGGGACAGGCATCTGTTTGGGGAGCCTCCTTCCCCAGTTTAGAGCACGAGTTCCCCGCGTTGTTTGTCGCTGTGAAGAGCCATGGCTCGCTCCTTTGCTGCCGTAGCCAGGATTTGCTGAAGTTTTCACCTTGCTTTGGAAATATATTGCGGCCTAGTTTCCGAGGAGCTGTGGGAGTTTGGGAACTAGTTGCCACTGTGTCTATGTTTATTCCAACCAAAGTATCCTTCACTCTGGCTCCCCTATCCACGTCATCACCGTGCGCACCCCGCAAGCTGCAATTACGGCCACTCTAAGCCTAGACTGCAGGTGTGGCCGTCTTCCACCTCCTGATTCCTCCTTCCTTCGCTTCTACTCCTCCTCCTCCTCCCCCTCCTCCTCCTTTCAGCCCTTGGTGCTTAGAGACGGCCACAGGGCACATTATGAGTCACGACATGACATCACATCTTGGCCTCCTCCACTCTTTGGGTTCCTCCTTCCCTCCCTCATGGCTCCTTTCTCTGTCTGTGTTTATTCTTTCTCCCTCCCTACTTTGCACTATATCCCTCCTCAAGGATCAAGGATCTGTGCAGGCACCTCAAAACAAGCAACATGCCACATGGCATGACATGATAGGACATGAGGGTGTAATATGACCAGTGGTAGCCGTGGTAGAAGTGCACCAAAACAAGTAGTGGACCTGTGGTCTCGGCAGGGTCAGGGTAGGCAGCAGCCTGGTGCAACGTGTGACCAGGTGTTGCGGCCGGGGCCCTGCAATAGTCTAAGTGACTAGTAACTAAGGCTCCTATTGCAACTCTCCACTTGTACAGGGACATGAATGCACCAATCCTCTGGAAAGGATGGTGAATATGGTCATAAAAAGTAGAGGAATCGTACTCAGAAAAAAATAAAAGCAGTGCAACGCTGCTCTCGACCCTTCGCACTCACTTTGATAAGTGAATATGATATGACATTGAATGTTGGCCTCCTCCACTCTCTGAATTCCTCCTTCCCTTTCTCTCAGTCTTACTGGCATTAAGGCAGAGGTCATTGGCGGCACACCACTTCTGGATGGTAGACAGTCAGAGATGAGAGAAGGAGAAGAGGTGGCCGAAGGGAGCCTGAAAATTAATTGTCATCCGCATAGCACTGAAAGTTGGAGCAGAAAGCAGTAATGCGGTGGGCAAGGAGTGCCAGGTATTGGTTGAACAGCCAGGGAGAGAGGTTACACCCCTGGAGAACACCACAGGTAACCTGGGAGGGTAGATCGGAGAGGAAAGAGGTCAGCCACGCCAGGGCCTGATCGGTGATACCCAGGTTCTCACAGAGACAGTTGAGCAGGATGGCATGGTTGACTGTGTCAAATGCAGAAGAGGGATCAAGTAAGATGAGGACACGGGGGGTGTTGGTATCAAGGTTGGAGAACAGGTCTTCACGGATGTTAAGGAGAGCAGTTTCCATGTTTCTGGCATGCTTCTGGCATGCTTCTGGCAGCTCTGAAGCCAGACTGATGGTCATAGAGACAACCAACAGATTCAGTGTGGAGATTGAGCTGGGAAATGGCCAGCTTTTCCCGGAGTTTGCCCAGGAAAGGAGTGATGGAGATTGGGTGATAGTTAGCCAGGCAGGAAGGGGCGGCTGAGGGTTTCTTAAAAAGAGGGTGCACACGGGAGTGCTTCAGAGGAGAAGGGAACACTGCAGTGGCAAAGGAGTGGTTGCAGAAGTCAGCCAGAGCAGGAGCCAGGGTGTCGATGTGGCCCCGGATGGTTTTGGAGGAACAGGAGTGGACCTGTTTTGACGAGACTTTCATAGCTCAGATTTGTCTACACACCTCATCTGGGGAGAACAAGGGAAAGGCAGAGAAGGAGGGAGGAGAGGTGGCTGGAGTAGGGCCAGAGGAAGAGCAGAGAGTAGAGGGACGAGGGGGAGAGGAAGAGAGAGAGGACAGGATGTCCTGATTTTTCGAGATGAAATGAGAAGCTAGGGCCGTGCAGAGGGCCTGGGAGAGGACAGGAGAGGTAGAGACTGCAGCAGGATTGGCCCTCTCCTTGCTGATTTGAAAGAGTTCGGCCAAGTTGTTAGATCCCACAGAAACGCAGGCTTGGATGTGGACTCTCGTCTTGGTGCTGCCAAAGAGCCGGTATTAGCTTTGGAGAAGGCGGCAGGCCAGTTTGTCAGCGAGTGTGCTGGAAACGTACCATTTCCTCTCAGGCACCCAGCACTTGCATTTAAGGGTGACAAGTTCGGAGTCATAGTTAAGAGTTGCACTTGGCATTGGGCTTCAAGTGGATCCTCAATACAGGAGCAAGAACATTGAGAGTATCAGATATAGCAGAGTGGAGCAGGGAAAGGGTTGTGTCAGGGTGTAAGTCAGCCAAATGTGGAGGGGTGGATGAGAAAGTGGCGGTGAAAGCCTCAACTGACCCACGCATCATGGGTTGGATAACCAGGAAGGTAGGTGGCAATGCTGGAGTTGGCTTGGCCTGAGGGGTAGAGAGGGTGAGTTGGGAGGAAAGGAGAAAGTGATCACTCCAGGAGTGAGGAGTGGTGAGAGGGATTGAAAGCGGGAGGTCTGAAGAGATCAGAACATCCACAGTGCGCCCTGCAGAGTGAGTCGGGCCAGTGGGGAGAATAGAAAGTGAGAAAGAGTTGCAGAGGTCACAAAAGAGTCCAGAGGAAGGACAGGAATCATACAGGTGGATGTTTAAGTCTCCAAGAAGGAGGAGTTAAGTGGTCAAGACCAGGAGGAAAGAGGAGAGGTCTGCCCACTCAGAGAGGAAAGAGGAGATCTGACCAGGTGGCCAATAGATGGTAGCCATAGTAAGGGAATCGCCAGGAGACAGAGAGAGCCTTCAGACGAGGCATTTGAAGGATGAGTAGGCCTGCGTAGGAATGACAGAGACAGGAATCCACTCAGGAAGATCAGGGCTACACCCCCTCCTGAATGGTTGAAACTGGGCGCGGAGAGGATCTTGTAGCCATCAGGGAGGAGAGTGTCAAAGCTCATGACAGAGATGGCCATGAACCATGTCTCGGTGAGACCGAGGATATCGAGGCCAAGTTCCTCCAGGAGGCGGCAGCGAGAGTTTAGAGTTGCAATATAGAGAAGGTTACAGTCCTAGAAAGACTTCGGGGGAGGGGTACAACAGGTATGCCCTGCGGAGGTGTAGAGGCAGCCCAAAGGGGGGCAGAAGAGGAAGGAGGAGAGGGCAAGGTAGCTGTTAGGAAAGATTTCATATTGTAGGTAATTTTGCTTCCATGTGGAAACCCCCAAACTTTTTGCTGTTGTTTTACACCCTGATCTAGACTTTGCCAGAGAAACGCAGCCTTCCGCCGCACTCCTCTGGGCTTTCGCTCCATTCTCACAGGGAAACTGACATGCCCTTAAGACAGTCAGTACCGGGAAACGTTGTTTTCTGTAGTTCTTTTCTCATGTTGCAGCTTTCGCGCAACATGGCACAAGAGGGCACTGTAAGTTAAGTTACTGCACTCTTGGGTCTCTAGTCTTCTACAGGCCCTAAAAACTCTTGATGGATTTATAACGAACTGTGCAAGTATGTCACGGATGGGACTGGTGGCAGCAATCATTTCTTTGTGTTTTGAGCTTCCTTTTGCCCTGTTAAACGCGCTTCTCGCGTTTGGCCAAAATGGGTGATCTGGTTTCCACAATGGCTAGACCACGAGGTTCTTTGTCCTGTCCGCTGACCGTCTTGCCCCTTTACCTTCCCCAGGTCGAGCCGACCCGGGGCCATCCTTATTTGGGCATGTACTTTCCTGCGAAACACAGATGCTTTCGCAGGATTCTACAGGCGTGGTGTGAGCCTGCAGGATGTGGGATGGGATGTCTGGTCCCAATACACATCCTGGGTGCCAGAGAGTCTAGTGTGTCTTGAATGCCTGGGACCACCGTGGTCCCTGATAGGTCCACGTATGATGTGAGTGTTTTGTGAGCAGATCTCCCATTGGGTCCTCTCCGTTTTGGCGCGAAGGGAACTCTGGATAAGAGGAGGCTGGAAACAGCACTACCAGGTCGATCTCCTGAGTTCTCAGGCACGAAGAATAAGGAGCCAAGTATCCTGCAACTAAGAAGCTGAGTCGAGGAATCGCTGGTGACCCGCTGAAGGTTTGGCACCCTGCATTGCTGTCGTCCTGTGAGACCCCTCTGCCTCTGATTGACCGAGAAGGCCTGTATTAGTACTTCGACCCTTTGGAATAGTGGGAACAACTATTCTCGGCATCTTCACCAAATCCTGTACGTAAGCCTTCAGAAGCGTCCCTGGGCCATCCAGTGGACTGACCAGCCTACACAGGAACCTTGCTCTGTCACCGCCGTCTGGCTGCTGCTAAATTCCGAGTCCTCGGCACTCTCACACGATTCGTACACTTGACGTTCCAAGGTCTGAAGTGGGACCGGAATACACGTGGTTGCCGAGTTGCCCTGCTGTGGTAACAAACCTGTGCATGTTCGCTGCATCTGGGACACCCTCGACCCTGACTCCTGCTGTCGCGGAATCTACACGACGTCGAGACATCCTGCTGATCGCATCTGAACTTGCCAGTACCGAAATGGAACCAGAGAAGCCTGGGTCTGCCTGCATCGGGGACCTGTGAGTAGTCAATACCCTAACCGGTCGCCCTCCCGCAGGAGCCTGTGGCTTTCCATCGCTGTCATAAACAGCAACCCTTTTCCGCACTCCTGCCTGCTTCTGCCCACAAGTGGAGGCTGCGCTTGAGTAGCGGGGAACTGTTCATCATCATTTTGTTCACCTCTCTGAACTGCCTGATCTCCCTGAAGAGACTCTCCTTTGCCCGTTGGCACCCGCGTGTGCAGGTACTTTTGAGCACAAGGCCCCACTCTTCGTAGGGCTCGGACTTCCTTCTAGTTAGGTGGCCTCTGATGTCGAACTGGGTCTAACGATTAATTGCACTGCCTGTTTTCCTCTCCATCTAGGTGGTCTGCATATTTCGTGTTTCTAACTCTTTAGACCCCTTGGTCTTGTATATGTATTGTATTGCTTGTGATGTGTTGGTTTATTGGAGTTTTACTGTGATTCTTTACTATGGTCGATGTTACAAAGGCCTTGGAATAAATGTGTTTATATTTTTAATATAACACCTGTCTGGAGTGATTTGTTAGCGTCCTTGCTTTGTGTGCTCATTACTGGCTTTCAGTGACCCTCACCCCTCTTGAGACCTAGTCTTGACCGCCTCCATCGCTACCCTGATTGGTCTGGCTTGTCCAGAAGTTTCCCTGTTCCAAGAAACTAGGCTGGCCTTCTGAACCTCTGACCCACCATGACAGAGTTCACAAATCCATCTTAACAGTAGCCAAGGAGGAGGCAGCAGGGGGAGGCAAGGAAGCCATGGGGGGAGAGGGGACAGCTGGAGAAGAAAGGACATTGATGAGGCGCGGGAAGCGTCTATCAAAGGGGAGAAGGGTGACTTGAGGGCCTTGGAACAAGACGGTACCATTCAAGTAAACAATAATGACCTTAGAGGAGTAGAAGGGGTCCAGGAGGGCCTCCCATCGGGTGCAACATTAATGGGAGAGGAAGAGAAGGGAGAGACAACAGAGGCAAGATATGTAGAGTCCATAGGTCTGGCGAGGGAACAACAAAGAGGATGTCGGTGAGGGTTTGCCTGGAGGAAGCGGTGGTATAGGTGTCAGCGATAGGGAGGCCTGGGTTGGAGACCGGGATGTTAAGGCAAATCGTGGCCAGCGCCCTGGCACAATGGGAGCAGTGATGATGGTAAGGCAAGCAGCGGGCAGGCACCCTGGCATGATGGGAGCGGTGATGATGGTAAGGTAAGCAGCGGGCAGGCACCCTGGCAAGGCAAGCAGCGGGCAGGCACCTTGGCATGATGGGAGCAGTGAAGGGAAGTGGAGGAGGACTTGGCATGAAGCAGAGCTTCAGTGAAGCCCCTGTTTTATGTATTCAAGTCCAGAAAAAGCCGCCCATCTTCCAGGCACAGGATCCCACACACCTCAATGTCTTCTTACACACTCGCTGTGGTCAGACAGGTACTTTTTATATCCAATTACTAGTTTCTCCTCCATTTTATTTTTAGGAAACATAAGGTAGGAGAATTATACCCACAGCTATTTCCGAACAATTGACTTTCAGTTTTTTTTGTTGTGTGTGTCATTTACTACCAGACTTTTAAGCAAGGACGTATTTTGACTTCCAAAAGCATGGAATGAGTTCCACATTTTTAGGCTTGGAATATGTGTTGCCCCTCTTCCCAAATGCACCGAGGTAGCTGCTGCACTGCCAGGCTGACCAGGGCATGCCTATGCAGCGAGTTAACTGCTGCACTGCCAGGCAGGCCAGGGCATGCCTATGCAGCGAGTTAACTGCTGCACTGCCAGGCTGACCAGGGCATGCCTATGCAGCGAGTTAACTGAAGCACTGCCAGGCTGACCAGTGCATGCCTATGCAGCGAGTTAACTGAAGCACTGCCAGGCTGACCAGGGCATGCCTATGCAGCGAGTTAACTGCTGCACTGCCAGGCAGACCAGGGCATGCCTATGCACCGAGGTAGCTGCTGCACTGCCAGGCTGACCAGGGCATGCCTATGCACCGAGTTAACTGCTGCACTGCCAGGCAGGCCAGGGCATGCTTATGCACCGAGTTAACTGCTGCACTGCCAGGCTGACCAGGGCATGCTTATGCACCGAGTTAACTGCTGCACTGCCAGGCTGACCAGGGCATGCTTATGCACCGAGTTAACTGCTGCACTGCCAGGCTGACCAGGGCATGCCTATTCAGCGAGTTAACTGCTGCACTGCCAGGCAGACCAGGGCATGCCTATGCACCGAGTTAACTGCTGCACTGCCAGGCTGACCAGGGCATGTCCATGCACCGAGTTAACTGCTGCACTGCACTGCCAGGCTGACCAGTGCATGCTTATGCAGCGAGTTAACTGCTGCACTGCACTGCCAGGCTGCCTATGCACCGAGTTAACTGCTGCACTGCACTGCCAGGCTGCCTATGCAACGAGTTAACTGCTGCACTGCCAGGCTGACCAGGGCATGCCTATGCACCGAGGTAGCTGCTGCACTGCCAGGCTGACCAGGGCATGCCTATGCACCGAGTTAACTGCTGCACTGCCAGGCAGGCCAGGGCATGCCTATGCACCGAGTTAACTGCTGCACTGCCAGGCTGACCAGGGCATGCCTATGCACCGAGTTAACTGCTGCACTGCCAGGCTGACCAGTGCATGCCTATGCACCGAGTGAACTGCTGCACTGCCAGGCTGACCGGGGCATGCCTATGCAGCGAGTGAACTGCTGCACTGCCAGGCTGACCGGGGCATGCCTATGCACTGAGTTAACTGCTGCACTGCCAGGCTGACCAGTGCATGCCTATGCAGCGAGTTAACTGCTACACTGCCAGGCTGACCAGTGCATGCCTATGCACCGAGTTAACTGCTGCACTGCCAGGCTGACTAGGGCATGCCTATGCACCGAGTTAACTGCTGCACTGCCAGGCTGACCAGGGCATGCTTATGCTGCGAGTTAACTGCTGCACTGCCAGGCTGACCAGGGCATGCCTATGCACCGAGTTAACTGCTGCACTGCACTGCCAGGCTGCCTATGCACCGAGTTAACTGAAGCACTGCCAGGCTGACCAGGGCATGCTTATGCAGCGAGTTAACTGCTGCACTGCCAGGCTGACCAGGGCATGCTTATGCAGCGAGTTAACTGCTGCACTGCCAGGCTGACCAGTGCATGCCTATGCACCGAGTTAACTGCTGCACTGCCAGGCTGACCAGGGCATGCCTATGCACCGAGTTAACTGAAGCACTGCCAGGCTGACCAGGGCATGCTTATGCAGCGAGTTAACTGCTGCACTGCCAGGCTGACCAGGGCATGCCTATGCACCGAGTTAACTGTTGCACTGCCAGGCAGACCAGGACATGCCTATGCAGCGAGTTAACTGCTGCACTGCCAGGCTGACCAGGGCATGCCTATGCAGCGAGTTAACTGCTGCACGCCAGGCAGACCAGGCCATGCCTGGACAGTGCAGAAGAGCCGAGCACCCCCCCTCCTCTTCTGCAGGGGCCCCCTCCTTCTCTATCTACCCAGACATAAGTCAAGCCTCTCAAGCCCAGTGTTGTGAATGTGGGTGTGTTTGTCCCCCATAAGTACCATTAGCCCCCCTAATTCCTGGCAGATCCGAGCGATCGGTGCATGAGGACGGGGCAAGTGGTGCATGAGGATGGGGCAAGTGGTGCATGAGGACGGGGCAAGTGGTGCATGAGGATGGGGCGAGTGGTGCGTGAGGATGGGGCGAGTGGTGCATGAGGACAGGGCAAGTGGTGCATGAGGATGGGGCAAGTGGTGCGTGAGGATGGGGCAAGTGGTGCATGAGGACAGGGCAAGTGGTGCATGAGGACGGGGCGAGTGGTGCATGAGGACAGGGCAAGTGGTGCACGAGGACAGGGCAAGTGGTGCATGAGGACGGTGCAAGTTGTGCATGAGGACGGGGCAAGTGGTGCATGAGGACGGGGCAAGTGGTGCATGAAGACAGGGCAAGTGGTGCATGAGGACGGGGCGAGTGGTGCATGAGGACGAAGCGAGTGGTGCATGAGGACAGGGCAAGTGGTCCATGAGGACAGGGCAAGTGGTGCATGAGGATGGTGCAAGTCGTGCATGAGGACGGGGCAAGTGGTGCATGAGGACAGGGCAAGTGGTGCATGAGGACAGGGCAAGTGGTGCAGGAGGACGGGGCGAGGGGTGCATGAGGACAGGGCAAGTGGTGCATGAGGACAGGGCAAGTGGTGCATGAGGGCAGTGCAAGTGGTGCATGAGGACGGGGCAAATGGTGCATGAGGACAGGGCAAGTGGTGCATGAGGAAGGGGCAAGTGGTGCATGAGGACATGGCAAGTGGTGCATGAGGACAGGGCAAGTGGTGCATGAGAACAGGGCAAGTGGTGCAGGAGGACGGGGCGAAGGGTGCATGAGGACAGGGCAAGTGGTGCATGAGGACAGGGCAAGTGGTGCATGAGGGCGGTGCAAGTGGTGCATGAGGACGGGGCAAGTGGTGCATGAGGACGGGGCAAGTGGTGCATGGGGACATGGCAAGTGGTGCATGAGGACAGGGCAAGTGGTGCATGAGGACGGGCCGAGTGGTGCATGAGGACGGGGCGAGTGGTGCATGAGGACAGGGCAAGTGGTGCATGAAGACGGGGCAAGGGCAAGTGGTGCATGAGGACAGGGCAAGTGGTGCATGAGGATGGGGCGAGTGGTGCATGAGGACAGGGCAAGTGGTGCATGAGGACAGGGCAAGTGGTGCATGAGGACGGGGCGAGTGGTGCATGAGGACAGGGCAAGTGGTGCATGAGGACGGGGCAAGTGGTGCATGAGGACGGTGCAAGTCGTGCATGAGGACGGGGCAAGTGGTGCATGAGGACAGGGCAAGTGGTGCATGAGGACGGGGCAAGTGGTGCATGAGGACAGGGCAAGTGGTGCATGAGGATGGGGCAAGTGGTGGATGGAGTCCCTGGCATGTGTGGGTGGGGGGTAGCGTATAGCAGAGTTTTGCCTTTATACTATCAATTCTGCTCTCCTGGCACTATTTTTTGGAAGTCTGGCAAAAAAAATTGCCATGGTTTTGCCAGGAGTCAGTCCACAGATGAAAGAAATTGCCTAGGTTGCTTCTCGAAGCTGGGTCCGCGCTCAATAAATATCCTAATAATAATAATATTAAGTGTAAAATGGGCCTTGAGAGACAGCACCAGGCAGAAGGCAGATCCTCTGGTTACCACTGCTGCCAGGGCATCAGTGAGAGGGAGCCTTGAGAGACAGCACCAGGCAGAAGGCAGGCCTCTGGGGGTGGCACCGCTGCCCGGGCATGACTGAGAGGGGGCCTTGAGAGACAGCACCAGGCAGAAGGTAGGCCTCTGTGGGTGGCACCGCTGCCAGGGTATCAATGAGAGGAAGCCTTGCGAGACAGCACCAGGCAGAAGGCAGATCCTCTGGGTACAACTGCTGCCAGGGCATCAGTGAGAGGGAGCCTTGAGAGACAGTACCAGGCAGAAGGCAGGCCTCTGAGGGTGGCACCGCTGCCAGGGCATCAGTGAGAGGGAGCCTTGAGAGACAGCACCAGGCAGAAGGCAGTCCTCTGGGGGTAGCACCGCTGCCAGGGTATCAGTGAGAGGAAGCCTTGCGAGACAGCACCAGGCAGAAGGCAGATCCTCTGGGTACCACTGCTGCCAGGGCATCAGTGAGAGGGAGCCTTGAGAGACAGCACCAGGCAGAAGGCAGGCCTCTGGGGGTGGCACCGCAGCCAGGGCATCAGTGAGAGGGAGCCTTGAGAGACAGTACCAGGCAGAAGGCAGGCCTCTGAGGGTGGCACCGCTGCCAGGGCATCAGTGAGAGGGAGCCTTGAGAGACAGCACCAGGCAGAAGGCAGTCCTCTGGGGGTAGCACCGCTGCCAGGGTATCAGTGAGAGGAAGCCTTGCGAGACAGCACCAGGCAGAAGGCAGATCCTCTGGGTACCACTGCTGCCAGGGCATCAGTGAGAGGGAGCCTTGAGAGACAGCACCAGGCAGAAGGCAGGCCTCTGGGGGTGGCACCGCAGCCAGGGCATCAGTGAGAGGAAGCCTTGAGAGACAGCACCAGGCAGAAGGCAGGCCTCTGGGTGCCACGGCTGCCAGGGCATCAGTGAGAGGGAACCTTTAGAGACAGCACCAGGCAGAAGGCAGATCCTCTGGGTACCACTGCTGCCAGGGCATCAGTGAGAGGGAGCCTTGAGAGACAGCACCAGGCAGAAGGCAGGCCTCTGTGGGTGGCACCGCTGCCAGGGTATCAGTGAGAGGAAGCCTTTCGAGACAGCACCAGGCAGAAGGCAGATCCTCTGGGTACCTCTACTGCCAGGGCATCAGTGAGAGGGAGCCTTGAGAGACTTTACCAGGCAGAAGGCAGGCCTCTGGGTACCACTGCTGCCAGGGCATCAGTGAGAGGAGGCCCAAAGTTAAGAGACCGGTTTCAGGTGGTCACAAGAACAGAGGGAAGAGGCACGTGTGATGGACTCGAGCACAGAACCGCAAGAGCCAACGCCCGTCTCCTGCCAAGAGGATAACATATGCCACCGACACGGGGCCAGAAGATGGTAGTCTTTGGAGGAATGACGTTGCCGCCGCATGGAACATTCAAAGCCAGCATAAACTTGTGCCAGCACGCAAGAAAAAAACGGGTTATTTTAATAAAGGAAGAAAAAACAGGAAATTAAAAGCTGTTTGTCCCCGTCAGTTGATCCAGCTGGCACAGTGCCACCAGCTGCTGAGGGCACTTCCTTACAAGTTCTCCTTCAAAAGGAGGCACATGTTGGCGACGGTTCCTTGAAGGTATTTGATAAATCTTTCTCGCGTCAGGTGGATGGACTGGGCTGTGCAACCAATCTGGGGGTGAGCATTTAATGTGCCTTTCTGGGCCCAGCTCAGTTTGAACGGCAAAGAGCTGCCCAAGGGTGAGGCAGACTGGAGACGCTGCTTTGCCAGCCCCGCTCACACGAGTTTCACCAGCCTGCTTCCAGTTCCGATTACTCCTCAACGTAGTTTTGCATTTGGCAGCCCTGTTAGCCGTCTCAGCAGAGAGGCCATGAACTGGTTAGCTGTGGCCTGAACTCAAATCCAGACCTCTCCAGCAACACCTAACGGTGTGATCCTGGGCAGATCCGTTTATCTGTAGGATAGCGCGTCTTGGAGGTGTCGTACACGAGTCTACTGGTGTGCGGCCATCAAGGTGATCTTGCTGTGTGAACACAGAGCATGAACCTGTTTCTGTCGCGTTTCGATGCCCGGGGCAGTCATCGGGGCCTGCTGCGTGGGAGGAGCCTGCCTGCCGCGTGCTGCTGACATTACCTTATCTGGGTGACCTTCCAAGCCCTGCCTGCGGCCTGGTCTGTGCCCTGCCAGCAGGAATCTGCACGCTCGCTTCCTAATAATTAACCTGCCTATTAAGTCTCTCCCTCCCTGTATTCTAGGCCACCCTCGCACGTGATCTCGGGAGGCAGCCGTGGGTCTGGGAGGGTTGGGCACAGTGCTTAAAGTGGGCTTTGGCCGGCCGGCCCCTGCAGTCTTCAAAAAGTGGGATGTGGAGCCCCATAAAAGGGGGCCCCCATCCCACACAACATTGGCGGGATGCGCGGCGAGCTGACAGAAGTGCCAGCCAGGCACAGCGTTGCTGAGGCTGGCTGGCACTCCTGTCAGTCACTGTAACTTCCCTGATGACCCCTCATTTGAGGGGTCATCAGGGAAGTTACAGGTTCTTTGTTTGCCCTCACCAGGTCACTGACCCTCTGTGAACCTGCAGGCTCCATGATCTAATATGCAGATTAGATCACGGAGCCCGCGGGTTTGCAGAGGGCTCAGTGATCTATCTGCTCTGAGCAGAGATCACAGAGCCCGAGGTGCCTTTCTCCATCGGCAAAGCTTTATAAAAGATGCCTTGAACTGTGTACGTTTCAATCCATCTTTTATGAACGTAGAAATATTTCTATGTTTATAAAAGACCGCCTGAAACGTGCACAATTCAAGGCATCTTTTATAAAGCTTTGTCCATGGACAAAGCCACCTCGGGTTTTGTCCGTCCTCAACGCTTCATAAAAGATGCCTTGAACTGTGTACATTTCAAGCCATCTTTTATAAACATAGAAATATGTTATAAATGTCTATGCTTATAAAAGGTGGCTTGAAAAGTGCACACACCATAGTAAGGTAAGCACACAAGTGGGCGTAAATTACTATGGTTTGTGCACTTTCCAAGCCACCTTTTTATAAACCTAGAAATACGTAACATTGGTATGTTTATAAGGCTTGAAAGGTACACACACCATAGTAGTACGCATACAAATATATAAATGCTCACATACATTTATATATTTGTTTGCGCACCTTACAATGATTTGTGCACGTTTTAGGTCACGCCCACAATGGAAGCCACGCCCTCAAACGAGGGCCCCCCCTCAATTTCTTACCCCACTTAAAGCACTGGTTGGGCAACTTCTGCCGTGGGCAACTTCAGGGTGGTGGGCAAAAATTAGGGTGACCAGACGTCCCAGAAATGGGCCCTCTGTTCCCCATCCCGAGAGTTTTTTTTGTAAAATGTATTAATCTCATCTTTATGATGGCGCCCCCTCTGGCAATGAAGAGCACACGGACACGTTATTAGGGGTTCGGGGGCCCATGTGCTGCGTGACGCACAGGCTGACCTTTTATTCTCCGTGCGCGATGACGTCTTACGTCACTGGCACCTTAAAGGAACACACACTCCACTTCTCCTTTTAACAATAGAACACAAGCAACACGCCCATCACTGCAAACCATACAACAAACAACTGTTATTCAAATGAGTTCCATGTTATTCATACAACGTCAACTTCAACATCTTGGAGAGAGCTGGCGCTGCGCCTGGAATCTCTCAATGGGCCTTCCGCTTGCACCCTGCGCTTGGGGATCGTGGTACGTGTCTGTGTGGCCTCCCCGGTCAGTTGGACCAGTGTTGCCCTCATACTGAGGGAACTCTTTCTCCAGGTCGTCCTCCTCACTCATCAGGTGGGGGCTTTCCATACGCCTTTCAGGTGACGCACTCACCTGGGTCGGCGATTCCGGCAACCTCCTAAAGAAACTGGAGTTCCTTGTAACGGTGTCTCACCCATCTGACGCCGTCACCATTGACCCTTCTACATCGACCACGTGGCATGGGCGAAGGTTCACGTGCAGGAGTTAACGTCGCTTTTGGCTGTTTGCCACGCACCAGCACTTCGTCTCCCATCTCTAGTGGATAGTCCAGGAGCTTTCTCCTACAGTTCTCCTTTTCATTTGCCGCCTTCCGCTGCTCAAAGACTTCTCGGTCATCGATAACCCTATGACTGTGAGCTGTGTGCTCCTGGATCAGCCCAACAGGTGTCTAATACAGCTTCTGCAGGAGGTACTCCGGTGGAGCAATGGGGAGTGGTGTAGAACTCCAGCAAAAACTCGTCTAGGGCCTTCTTATCACATTCTCCTTGTCCACACGCATCCGGAACAAAGTGCACATCAAGTGCACATCAGCCTCTCTGCTTCCCCATTCGACCCACAGGCATCATTTTCCAGTGTTGAATCCATCGGTCCGGTATGAATTCCAATAAACAACCCCACTCTGAAATGGGGACCCATTGTCAGAGCACAACTCTCTGGGCAATGCATGAGTCGCAAAGATGTTCTCTAGCACACGGGACGGTGTCCGATCGGGCTGTCGATTCCACAAACTCCACCTCGGGATACCGTGACCACTGGTATGCTAGTACTAAAAAGTGCATGTCACGACAAATGGACTCAACATGCATGTTTACTACATCCCACGGGAGGCAACTTCTGTCCATGGACTCAGTTTGTGGTTCCTTCTGGTGGGGGGCCGTCGCAGCAAGGCAGGTCATATCAAACAGAGAAGCAACTACTTAGTTATGTTTGTGTTTATTTTAAATTAAAGTGTGTCATAGTTCAGATTATCAACTTTTCATTCAAATACCAATAGCAATAACGTTCATTGTTTACGTATAACATTAAAATACATCATTCAATCAGTATTTCTTCAAAATAAATCAAGCGTTTTATTTACGTTATTTTATCAGCAGTCAAAAGTGCACAATTTCTATGCAGATACTGTGGGATGGGGCTGGAAGTTCAGGGTAAGGGGAAGGAACGGGTTCCATGTGTTAATATCCCCGCAAAAATATTGCGATACACAATTATCGCCATATTTTTGCAGCAATATTGAGGCATGGACCCTGCAGGGGACACCCCTGCAGCCCCCAAATTATTTTTAAATGTGCGGGGAACACTACCGCAAACCCCGCTCCCACAAATTATCCCCCCAAAATATATTGCCTAGGGCAGTGGTCTTCAAACTTTTTTGGCCTGGGCCGCCCCTGAGCAATGTTTGGGCAGGCCGGGCCTCCCCAAAAGTGCCAGATGGGCAGTATGTAGAAATCGCTATGAACGTTTGCGTGCCGTCACCGCACCCTACTGCCAGTACAGACCCTGGGCTCTCCCCACCCTACTCCCACCACTATGCCAGTGCTGCTGCTCATCCTGCTCCCACCACAGTCCCATAACACAAGCATATACACATCCATACACAATTAAATAAAAAATAAATCACCATAAACGTACCTTCTGAAGGGGCCTGCGCGTGGTTGCTAAAATGCCCTGCTCCAGGTTGCTCTGCCCGTATGTGCGAGGAGGCGCAGGAGCTCCCCATTGCACATACATACATGCAGAGCCCCAGCCAGCATTTCCAATGAGCTATGCAAGGCTGGCGAAGCAAAACACCCCCAGCGTTGCATGGCTCAGTGATCATGTGCGGCTGGGGAAATGAACTGTCAAAGGCAAACCGTGTTTCCCTTTGACAGTTCAGCTAGCCAAGGAACACTCCCTTGGCTAGAAAAAGCAGCTGAGGGAGTGTTTCACTGGCCTGCTCCTCAGCTCCTCCATAATGGGTGAGGTGGCCAGTGGGTGGACGCCCCCTCACCCATTATGGATGAGCCGGCAGGCTTGGACAGGCCTATAGGGCAATAGGGTGATGACCGTACCAAAAATGCAAAATGCTAGTGTAGGCCAGTCAAAATGGGCCACTTTTTTGGGCCAATGTGGGCCAGTTTGAGGAGTTACTTCACTATGCAGCTAGTAGTTTTGACCATTGTTGCTGAATAAATATTCTTTAAAGATCACAATTTCTTTACAATTGAACAAAAAACAACCCCTTGGGTACTATTCAAACAGTCTGTGACTAAAGGACTGAATATCCATTTGCAACTGCTGGCCATTTTTTCATTGGTGCCTAAAACCGTTTTATGGTCCAGTCTGACCATGTGAGCTGCTCTTTCCCATTTCCTCCAATCTAAAAAAAAAAAAAAAAATGTTTTTTTTTTTTTTACACATTTCATGCTGTGCTCTGGCACCCTCCCCCCACCCCCCTGGGATGCGGCGGCGCCCCCCTGGGCCTAGGGCATTCCAGACGACCATATAAATGGCAACATTTTTGGTGGGGATAATATGTAGGGATACCAAGGAAAGGTGGTAGTCGGTTAGTCCTTCCTTTATGTTGTTGGCCATCACATTTTTGCCTTTAAAATCTGGACACCCAACTGTGGAGAACTCAGGGGGGAATCTGGGGTGCGAATTGAGAGGTGTAACAGGAAATGTATAACGGGAATTCCCCCTCCTCCAGGAAGGAAACGAGCGACGCCCAGAGAGTGGGAGCCATTTTTACTGCTCCCCTTGCCTATATCTCATCATCGCCCTGCGAGTGAACCTTGCACCCCTGCTGCTGATTGCCCATTAGGCTGAAGTGGAAGAGAAAATGGAGGGTTCATGATGATTGGTGTCATATGCACACTAAGCGTAGCACTATGTTATGTTATGTTATAGAGTTTTATTGAGTGCTCATTCGCTCAAGGTCATCTTGGCACTAGGAGACAGCCAGAATGCAGCCTGCACCAGTCTAAAAGTGTTGCGTCTTAAGCAAACGTCTGAACTCCAAGTGGTCACGGCTACATCTGGTCGCAAGAGGCAGAGAATTCCATAATTCAGCAGCAGTGGAAAAAGCCTTGCCTTCCACTCGGGAACGACGGAACCTAGGTATCACCACCAGGCAGGCGTTGGCAGAGCCAAAGGTCTCGAGCAGGACAATAATGGACAAATTTGTCCCAGAGATAAGTGCAATGAGTGTAAAACTGGCGAAGTATGAGTACCATATGGTGAGTTGGTAGCAATGCGAGCCGCTAGGTTTTGATATACCTGAAGACGGTGTATCGGTCAAACCGGTTGGGCCAAACACATGGCATTACAGTAATCCAGTCGGCTAAGCACAAGAGCCGCCACTACGGGAGAGCCGAGGTGACTAGGCAAAAAAGAAAGAACCCCACCCCCCCGTAGCACCCTCAGTTGAAAATGGCCAGCTTCACAGACTGCACCTACTTAAGGGGCCCTAGAAACAGTAGAAGAAAGGGCAACCCCCAGATTTTTCAACACCATCACTGGAAGAGGACAATTACCCAGTGTACGAGGCCAAAAGAAAGGAGCCCGGAGTGTAGGACTACGGAGAGAGCCCACCACCAAGATCCCCTTCTTGTCCCATTCAGTTTCAGCCAATTGCTGTTCATCCACTCCCCAATGGCCGCCAGGCACTAACGCAGGCACAACAACACCTCCAACTGGTTAAGACTGACACAAACCAGTATTTGGGTGTCGTTGGCATATGAGTAGCTCCGCAGGCCAAAGGAGCAGACGAGACAGACAAGAGGCTGACTATAGATATTAAAAAGCATAGGGGACAAGGTGGAGCCCTGAGGAACCCCACAGTAAAGCAAGTGAGTAGGGGAAGAAAAAGGAGGGAGAGAAAGCGATTGTCCCCTATCTGTCAGGAAGGAGGTAAACCACACCAGGACTGACCAGGAAAGGCCCGCCAGGCGGGACAGCAGAATGGAGTGTTCAATCGTGTCAAAAGCCGCTGACAGATCGAACAAAATCAGGGCACCCACTCCCCTGCTGTCAATCAGCCTGGCCATATCATCAACCACAGAAACCAGGGCTCTCTCCGTATCCCGCCTCGGGCGGAATCCCGACCGGAAGGGGTCCAAGAACCCAGAGGATTCCAAGAAGGAAGAAAAAGGAGGAGAAACCAGAGCTTCATGAAACAGAGTAATAGAGAGAGAGGAAGAAAATTAGCGGGGACTAAAGGATCTAGTGATGCTTGTTTCAATAGAGGAATGGCCACAGCTTGTTTTAGCTCTAGTGGAATTTGTCCAGATTTGCAGAACAATCTGATTGCTTTTGAGACCCGACTGACTATACCCGGCAAGACGTCTTTAAGCACGTCAAGTGGAATAGGGTCAGACGGAGCAGAGGACTTCAAATGCATCATAGTCCGACCCACTATTTCATCTGAAAATATGGGCAAATCAGACCAGGTATGACGAGTACCCGCCACTAGTGACACTGAACAGCTATGCATAGCAGATTGCTGGACATATTAGTCGACGCGTATATTGTCGATTTTAGTGACAAAATATAAAGCCGATGATTCGCAGAACACCCGCGAGGGCTGAGCCGTAGGTGTGAGATTAGTGGTGGAGCGGAGAGAACAAACCATCGAAAAAAGCTCTTTAGTCTAAAATGAGCCTGCTTAGGGCAGCCTTTCATAAGTTGGCGATACGCCTCTTTTTCCAATGACCCATATGAATGACGCCATTTGATTTCTGCCTGTCTCAGCCTGAGCCGGCAGTTTTCAGATCATCAGAAAAGCAAGGTTTCGAGGGGCACCTGCGGAGTAAAGTAGATTTAAGAGGGGCCACACCGTCAGCCTCTACCCTAAGAGATCCTGTTTAGTGAGTAGAAATCACCAGTAGTGTTATCATTGCCATGTGAATGGAAAATAGACATAAGAATATTTCCATCCTCTCGACGCTAGGCAGCGACAGGTGGAACTTTTAGCAGAGGGGAAGGCACAAGGGGACCGAATAATGGTGCGACCAGATGACCGGTAGAGCCGGGCCGGTGAAAACCGTAGACTCAATCAGACAAGACCACGTCAAGGGTATGGCCCAGAACATGTGTGGGCGCAGATAAAGACCAAGATCCGATAGCGCCTCAAAAAACTGGGGGACAATAGGAGGACAGGCTGATTACATTTAATGTTAAAATCACCTAGGACAGTCAAACGTATATATTTTACCTGGGGTTTGGCTATCAAATCAAGAGAACCCCCTGTATGGAAACCGGCGGAGGGGAGCCTATAAGCAAGTGCCAAGAAAGAGGAGCTGATCTCCTAATCAGCGAGGCTTCCACATCAGTGTCCTGCACTAATGGGGTCTGGGACAGCAGAAGACCAGGCTTCACAATAATTGCCACCCGCCTCCCGGTGAATGATTCTGCAATCCTACAGTGCCCCAGTCGCAGTGAGACACGCCACAGTGAGACGTGACACAGTGAGACATGTCGCAGTGGGATACGCCGCAGTGAGACATGTCGCAGTGACACACGTCACAGTGGGACATGTTACAGTGAGATACGCTGCAGTGAGACACGCCGCAGTGGGATACGCCGCAGTGAGATACGCCGTGGTGAGACACGCCGCAGTGAGACATGTCAAAGTGAGACACGTCGCAGTGAGACACGCCACAGTGAGACACGTTGCAGTGAGACACGTCACAGTGGGACATGTTACAGTGAGATACGCTGCAGTGAGACACGCCGCAGTGGGATACGCCGCAGTGAGACACGTCGCAGTGAGACACGCCGCAGTGAGACATGTCAAAGTGAGATACGCCGCAGTGAGACGTGACACAGTGAGACATGTCGCAGTGGGATACGCCGCAGTGAGACACGCCGCAGTGAGATACGCCGTGGTGAGACACGCCGCAGTGAGACGTGACACAGTGAGACATGTCGCAGTGAAATACGCTGCAGTGAGACACGTCGCAGTGAGACATGTTACAGTGAGATACGCTGCAGTGAGACACGTCGCAGTGAGACACGTCGCAGTGAGACACGCCGCAGTGAGACATGTCAAAGTGAGATACGCCGCAGTGAGACGTGACACAGTGAGACATGTCGCAGTGGGATACGCCGCAGTGAGACACGCCGCAGTGAGATACGCCGTGGTGAGACACGCCGCAGTGAGACACGTCACAGTGAGATATGCCGCAGTGAGACATGTCGCAGTGAGACACGCTGCAGTGAGACACGCTGTATTGAGACATGTCACAGTGAGATACACTGCAGTGAGACACGTCGCAGTGAGACACGCCGCAGTGAGACATGCTGCAGTGAGACACGCCGCAGTGAGACACGCCGCAGTGAGACACGCCACAGTGAGACACGTTGCAGTGAGACACGTCACAGTGGGACATGTTACAGTGAGATACGCTGCAGTGAGACACGTCGCAGTGAGACACGTCGCAGTGAGACACGCCGCAGTGAGACATGTCAAAGTGAGATACGCCGCAGTGAGACGTGACACAGTGAGACATGTCGCAGTGGGATACGCCGCAGTGAGACACGCTGCAGTGAGATACGCCGTGGTGAGACACGCCGCAGTGAGACACATCACAGTGAGATATGCCGCAGTGAGACATGTCGCAGTGAGACACGCTGCAGTGAGACACGCTATATTGAGACATGTCACAGTGAGATACACTGCAGTGAGACACGTCGCAGTGAGACACGCCGCAGTGAGACATGCTGCAGTGAGACACGCCGCAGTGAGACACGCCGCAGTGAGACATGTCACAGTGAGATACGCCGCAGTGAGGCACATCGCAGTTAGACACGTCGCAGTGAGACATGTCACAGTGAGATACACCGCAGTGAGACACGCCGCAGTAAGACATGCCGCAGTGAGACATGTCACAGTGAGATACGCCGCAGTGAGACACGTCGCGGTGGGATACGCCACACTGAGATACGCTGCAGTGAGACATGCTGCAGTGAGACACGCTGCAGTGAGACATGCCACAGTGAGGCACGCTGCAGTGAGACATGCCGCAATGAGACACACCGCAGTAAGACACGTCGCAGTGAGACATGTCACAGTGAGATACGCCGCAGTGAGACATGTCGCAGTGGGATACGCCGCAGTGAGATACGCCGCAGTGAGACATGCCACAGTGAGACACGCCGCAGTGAGACACGCCGCAGTTAGACACGTCGCAGTGAGACATGTCACAGTGAGATACACCGCAGTGAGACACGCCGCAGTAAGACACGCCGCAGTGAGACATGTCACAGTGAGATACGGCGCAGTGAGACACGCGGTGGGATACGCCGCAGTGAGACACGTCGCAGTGGGATACGCCGCAGTGAGATACGCCGCAGTGAGACATGCCACAGTGAGACATGCCGCAGTGAGACACGCTGCAGTGAAACATGCCACAGTGAGACACGCCGCAGTGAGACACGCCGCAGTGAGACACGCCGCAGTGAGATACGCCGCAGTGAGACACGTCGCGGTGAGACACGTTGTGGTGAAACATGCCGCGGTGAGACATGCCGCAGTGGGACACGCTGCAGTGAGACATGCTGCAGTGAGTCATGATGCAGTGAGGCACGCTGCAGTGAGACACGTCGCAGTGAGACACGTCGCAGTGAGACATGCCGCAGTGAGACATGTCACAGTGAGACACGCTGCAGTGAGACACGCTGCAGTGAGATACGCAGCAGTGAGATACGCCACAGTGAGACACGCCGCAGTGAGACACACCGCACTGAGACACGTCACAGTGAGACATGTCGCAGTGAGATGCGCCGCAGTGGGATACGCCGCACTGAGATACGCTGCAGTGAGACATGCTGCAGTGAGACACGCTGCAGTGATACCTGCCACAGTGAGACATGCCGCAGTGAGACACGCCGTAGTGAGACACGCCGCTGTGAGACACGCCGCTGTGAGACACGTCGCAGTGAGACATGTCACAGTGAGATACGCCGCAGTGAGACACATCGCAGTGGGATACGCCACAGTGAGACATGCCGCAGTGAGACACGCTGCAGTGAGACACGCTGCAGTGAGACATGCCGCAGTGAGTCATGATGCAGTCAGGCACACTGCACTGAGACACGTCGCAATGAGACACGCCGCAGTGAGACATGTCACAGTGAGATACGCCGCAGTGAGACACGCTGCAGTGAGATACGCCACAGTGAGAAACGTCGCAGTGGGATATGCCACAGTGAGATACGCCACAGTGAGACATGCCACAGTGAGACACGCTGCAGTGAGACACGCTACAGTGAGACACGCTGCAGTCAGACACGACGCAGTGAGACACACCACAGTGAGACGTGATGCAGTGAGACGTGCCGCAGTGAGACATGCTGCAGTGAGACATGTCACAGTGAGATACGCCGCAGTGAGACACGCTGCAGTGAGATACGCCACAGTGAGAAACGTCGCAGTGGGATATGCCACAGTGAGATACGCCACAGTGAGACATGCCGCAGTGAGACACGTCGCAGTGAGATACGCTGCAGTGAGAGACACGCTGCAGTGAGACATGTTGCAGTGAGACACGCTGCAGTGAGACGTGATGCAGTGAGACGTGCCGCAGTGAGACATGCTGCAGTGAGACACGCCACAGTGAGATACGCTGCAGTGAGACATGTCAAAGTGAGATACGTCGCAGTGAGACAAATCGCAGTGAGACACATGAAGTCAGGGAAATACTCAACTAATACAACCTGAACGTGGGCTGCCTGTGAAACTAGACAACAGTTTTGGGTAGGATGATCTTGAGAGTAGGGCCCACCTCAAGTATGCTGACCCTCAGAAGTAAGGATCCAGTTCAGAGGGAACCGGGTGTCAGCCGGAGCGAGATCCCAGATCTCTTCCACATACGACCAGCAGCAAGTGACGGGTCTCGCCCGTCCAAGACCCGGACGGCCACAGACGGGCTTGCCTTAAGCGTGCCATTGGCCCCTCTCTGTACTACCCCCTGGTGGTGCCTGGCCACTCGTGATGGTCCCCCCTTGATATTAAAGCCCTCATCATGGATACCTCACTGTACTGCCCCCTGGAGAGTACATGCCCCCTCATGGTGTTCCACCCTTGCTATTATACCCCTCAGGGACACCTCATTGTACTGCCCCCTGGGGGTACCTGCCCCCTCGTGGTGATCGCCCCTTGATATTAAAGCCCTCATCATGGATACCTCACTGTACTGCCCTCTGGAGAGTACATGCCCCCTCATGGTGTTCCACCCTTGCTATTATACCCCTCAGGGACACCTCACTGTACTGCCCCCTGGGGGTACCTGCCCCCTCGTGGTGATCTCCCCTTGATATTAAAGCCCTCCTCATGGATACCTCACTGTACTGCACCCTGGAGAGTACATGCCCCCTCATGGTGTTCCACCCTTGCTATTATACCCCTCAGGGACACCTCACTGTACTGCCCCCTGGGGGTACCTGCCCCCTCGTGGTGATCTCCCCTTGATATTAAAGCCCTCCTCATGGATACCTCACTGTACTGCACCCTGGAGAGTACATGCCCCCTCATGGTGTTCCACCCTTGATATTATACCCCGCAGGGACACCTCACTGTACTGCCCCCTGGGGGTTACCTGCCCGCTGATGGTGTTCCACCCTTGATATCATACCCCGCAGGGACACCTCACTTACTGCCCCTGGGGGTACTTGGCCCCTTGTCGTGGCCCCCCCTTGATATCAGGATTCTCTTCAGTGGGTGTGCAGTAGAGTGAGCTATCCTCACTGCACTGCACACCCACTGGAAGAGAATGCAGTTGCGGGATGGAGTATAGTGCAATAGGGCAATGCCTGGCAGGCCACGGTGGGGCTGTATGATGACTGCCCACACTCTGCAGCTGGTCGTTAAGACCAAGGTCACAGCCCCACTGTGCTTTAAAAGGCATTCGTTGCAATAATATAACCCCCCAAAAATGTTATCTGCAGCCACCCTGAGTAAGCTTGCCTTACGAATCCACAAATCATGGCTCACAAATGCTCCCCCTGCCCCTTTTTTCCATGCATGGGACTTCCTTTCTCTCCCTCGGACACTGTTTCCCGCATCCCGAAGCTTGGTTATCCCCGGGGTACTCTCCTCAGGGCCCGCATTTTAGGGGCGCAGGCAGTGAATGTTAGCGGAAAAGGTGGGCTCCCATCTCGCCCTGCGTCCATGCTGTGAAACCAAATGTGCTCTGTGTACGGAGTGGAGAAACAGTGCCTAGTGCCTTGGAATCTCCTAGAATCATCGTGGAAGACGGTGCAGTGCCATCGCAGAAGCGACACACATTACATCTGCCGCGGATATGCTATGGATCTGCAGAAATGTTGCCCATTGGGTGTATTTAGAATGCAGAGTGTGTGTGAGGGCTCCTAAATGTCTGCGGTGCAATGGAGCCCACGCATGCAGGCACGTCCAGCCTTGCTGGGATATACGATGGGAAGACACATTCAAACCATGTTTTGCATTGCCCACCTATTCAGAGCCCCTCCCTTTTCCCACTTTGTCTTTGCAAGGCAGGGAAGAATGATTCCATCACATGCAGTTAAAAGAGGGGAGAGATTTGCTGTCCTATCCCAGTGCTGATCTTTTCGGTTACTACAGTAAGCGCCTTTGGTCGCTTTTGAAAAACTAACACCTTTCGACTAAATCAGGATGAGCAGGTAGAGGCCAAGTAGCGTTGAATGTTTTACGAGATACAGGAGAGAGAGCCTATATTCACTTGCAAGACTCGCTCTACCTCATCACCCTTTGGCACTTCTCTGTATTAGAGACCACCAAGGTGCGTACAATGTACTGCATTGTGGAATGAAACTTAGGGTGCTGCACATCTCTCACCTGCGCTTAATGCAAAGATGAATGACCTTTTATAATCTGATTTGGTTTCTGAAAAATAGAGGTGTTCTATGACGTGGAGCCAACCTGCATTTTGCAAGGTCGAGATTTCCAGTCCAGCACCTGTGACCGTACCAAGGTGGAAAAAATTCTATCTGAAGATGGCGATGAGTGAAGCGCATGGTCACCTGCCCATGTAGCACATGGATGCTGTGACAAGAACACCCCTGTTGGCCCCACAGTTACTTTAAAAGTTAACACATTGTTAATACTCCGGACTACTGCATGGGGGATTTTATGAAGCATGTGATTTGCAACAGCTACAAACCACAGAAAGACTATTGCCAAGTTTCGTTGGTAGCACAAAATCTAAAAACTACAGAAATGCACCGGTTAAGGTAGGCTATGCAATAATAACTCCTGCCTACACCGTGCACTGCTCATACCCACACACGACATTACAGATGACATCACAGATACCATCATAATTGACATCAGAGAGGCATATGGAGATAAATTAACTTTCCCAGAATTACATGACTGGTCAAGTACAGGAGCTAGGTTTGTAGCCTTGGTCATGATTTGGTCAACAACATAGAAACTAGACTCCATATTATGCTCTTCCCCTGAAACCAATTCAACTGCACGTAGGTGTGTGAAGTCCCAGTGGCTCACCAGCTACCCTTGGCCTGCTAGAGACATGGGATGCACTGAACTGGTCACAAGACTTTCGCAAATAAAATCGAGAAGTCCTGTTTCGAGTAGCCGGGCAAGCGGAGCACGCACTCACTCAGGAACATAGGTGAGAGAGTCCATTTGTCATGCCATGTAGAATATTACCCAGAGAAAACACACAGGCGAGAGACTCCTGTGATATAGAACTAGATTCTAGAACTGCATAAAAGTTCAGAAAATGAGGGCCCGCTCTGGAAAATGGAGGAACCCGACAAGAGACCCTCAGTCCTACTACTGTTATAACTCGCGCCTGCGCAAGGATGTAAAAACAATGAAGGAGAGTATTCAAATAAGGGTCCATGCGGAGGGGGCTTCACTAGAGGTCACGTACGGTTTCCTGGCTGCTGATTGGTTGAGCACCACAACAGAACAATCAAATTGCAGAAGTCAAGCAGCATCTTCACATCTGGGGAACTGCAGGTATAGAAATCTGTGATGCTTTCCAAATGAGAGCAGGTAGAGGGGGCGGCCCAGGCAAGGGCCGCCCCTACTGGTGAATCGGGAACTACATTCTTGCCCCCACCCGTCCCGCTCTTTATTCTTAAGCCTCAGAAGTCCCAAACCGACTCGTGACCCATGGCCTTTCTCTTTCTAGAGATGCCTGGTCTCCACTGAGCGTTGATTGGTGAATGTCATTTGCAGTGAAAAACACACCCTCATGGGCATCACGTGACCTTACCATTTAAGCATCTTTAATGTTGGCTACTAGGTAGCACCTATTACCTATTATCCAGACTATTGCCATGGGAAATGACGATAGAAGAGAGATTTAATGTGAGGAGGGTCACACAGCCTCTGGATACCTTTTAGTTATTTACCCACCCATTTTCTGCCCCTGGCCATGGCCATACTCACCCATTACTGCCCAAAACACCCCCTCCGGGCTCTCTTTGAGCTAGCTATTTGCTTTTAAGGAGATATTCAAGTTATTAGTCTTCTGTAAGGTAATGGCGTAATTCCAGCTGTATTTCCACCAACCTCTGGTGCAATATGTGTTATGTGTGTCCTTGCACCTGCTCCTTGCACGGAATTCAGTTGAAAACGAGCTCTGGCCAGGAGTGTTGGCATGTGGATAGGCCCTTGCCAGGAATTGCTATCAAATGCTCAGATAATCAGACAAAATGCCTGCCGTTGCCGACTTATGCCCAGGTAGTTCCATCATGGCAGCCCGTGAAAAATGCCAATGTGATTTCTGGTGGCGCCCCTGAGCATGGGCGGTTCCCCCCTTGGGACACATACAGGCAGGTTCCCCCTTTCACTTATTGGCTGTACTGCTCAGGTGCTTGGAAGTTTAGTTTCATGGCGCCGGGGTGAATGTATTAAGCGTCACTGAGGCTCGTGGTGAATGTTTCAGGGGGATGAGGGTGAACAGAAGCAGCGGTGTCCCACTCTCTGCCCCTCACCTGAGTCCTTATACCGGGAATGACGTCAGCCCCTGCCCCTGCCCCTTGCTCAGTCAAGGTGAATGTAAAACGTTTTATTGACAATAAAACCAATGCTTTTCAGAAGAAACAGAATAGAAAGCCAGAGAAAACCAGAGAAAGCCAGAGAAAACCAGAGAAAGCCAGAGAAAACCAGGGAAAGGGCATTTCTTTTTGTAGAGACGAAAGTCTTGGCAGGACGACACCCAGTGATCGAAGTGAGCGGGAACGGTCGGGAGTTGTGTTCCACTGCTTTTATTTTTTTCTGTTTACCATTCCTCTCCTTTTTAGACCATATTCACCATTCTATGCAGAGGATGTGTCCCTGTGCAGGTGCAGAGTTGCTACAGGAGCCCTAGTTACTAGTCACTTAGACTATTGCAAGGCCCTGGCCGCCACACCTTGTCACGTGTTGCACTATGCCTCTGCCTACCCTCTCCCCGGCCCAGACCAAAGTTCCACTACTTTTTTCAGTACACTTCTAGCAGTGACCACACAGGTTCGATCCACAGGTCCGCGCGTTATAAATGAGCAATTATAATTGTGTGACTCCTTCAGGCAGGGTTTGCCAGACTTGGCCATGCTTCTGGTGCAAAGGGCTTGATTCAGGAATGCGGGTCTCATTAAACTCGAGCCCACGTTTGCTTGCTGGCCAGTCAGTGGCGGGGGAGCTGCTGACTCCCCTATGGGCCTGCAGCTCGTCCAGAAACCGGGCTCGGCCCTGGTGTGCAGGGAGGCAAAGGTCAACGTGTTCCTTTATTGATTGCCATCAGAACTGCTGAGTAATGGGGCGGGAAGCGAGGGCAGCAATGCTCGCGTGATGTGAAAGTCCCATAGATAGGAGCCTGCGTGCACGCAGGAGATCCCGTGCCCCGATACTGTGGGAAACGGGGCCGGCTCAGACCCTGTAGAGGCCGCTAAGTAGTGGAAATATCAGCCCCCGGCCCCGGGCCCCTGGCCCCCGGCCCCCGGCCCCCTCGCAAATCAACTGCTAATGTGTTTGTAATATCTGCACCGCCTTATTTTTATCCCTTGTCGTGGGGGCCCCTAAAAGGAGTGGGGCCCATGTGCCGGTGCCTACTGAACCCAATGGATAATCCGGCACTGGTGGGAAACGCAGCCTCGTGGCTCGCAGGACGCGTCTCCAAACACCGAGTCCAACCCTAAAAGCAGAATCCTTGACTGTCACTGGACACGCCCCTAACCGCACCATCCTTGCGGGTCACAGGGTGTGACCGTAAATGCACCATCCTTGCGGGTCACAGGGTGTAACCGTAAATGCAGAGTCCTTGACTGTCACAGGACGCGCCCCTAACCGCACCATCCTTGCGGGTCACAGAGTGTGATCGTAAATGCACCATCCTTGCGGATCAAAGGGTGTGACCGTAAATGCAGAGTCCTTGACTGTCACAGGACGCGCCCCTAACCGCACCATTCTTGCGGGTCACAGGGCGTGACCATAAATGCAGAGTCCTTGACTGTCACCGGACACGCCCCTAACCGCACCATCCTTGCGGGTCACAGGGTGTGACCGTAAATGCAGAGTCCTTGACTGTCACAGGATGTGCCCGTAACCGCACCATCCTTACGGGTCACAGGGTGTGACCGTAAATGCACCATCCTTGCGGATCAAAGGGTGTGACCGTAAATGCAGAGTCCTTGACTGTCACAGGATGTGCCAGTAACCGCACCATCCTTGCGGGTCACAGGGTGTAACCGTAAATGCAGAGTCCTTGACTGTCACAGGACGTGCCCCTAACCGCACTATCCTTGCGGGTCACAGGGCGTGACCATAAATGCAGAGTCCTTGACTGTCACAGGACGCGCACCTAGCCGCACCATCCTTGCGGGTCACACTGTCACCGGACACGCCCCTAACTGCACCATCCTTGCGGGTCACAGGGTGTGATCGTAAATGCAGAGCCCTTGACTGTCACAGTATGTGCCCGTAACCGCACCATCCTTGCGGGTCACAGGGTGTGACCGTAAATGCAGAGTCCTTGACTGTCACAGGACGCGCACCTAGCCGCACCATCCTTGCGGGTCACAGGGTGTGACCGTAAATGCAGAGTCCTTGACTGTCACAGGACGCGCCCCTAATCACACCATCCTTGCGGGTCACAGGGTGTGACCGTAAATGCAGAGTCCTTGACTGTCACAGGACGCGCACCTAGCCGCACCATCCTTGCGGGTCACAGGGTGTGACCGTAAATGCAGAGTCCTTGACTGTTACAGGACGCGCACCTAGCCGCACCATCCTTGAGGGTCACAGGGTGTGACAGTAAATGCAGAGTCCTTGACTGTCACAGGAAACGCACCTAGCCGCAACATCCTTGCGGGTCACAGGGTGTGACTGTAAATGCAGAGTCCTTGACTGTCACAGGACGCGCCCCTAACCGCACCATTCTTGCGGGTCACAGGATGTGACCGTAAATGCAGAGTCCTTGACTGTCACAGGACGTGTTCGTAACCGCACCATCCTTGCGGGTCACAGGTGTGACCGTAAATGCAGAGTCCTTGACTGTCACAGGATGCGCCCATAAATGCATCATCATTGAGGGTCACAGGGCGTGACACGCAGAGTCCTTCACTGTCACAAGACACGCACCTAACTGCACCATCTTTGCGGGTCACAGGGTGTGACACGCAGAGTCCTTCACTGTCACAGGAAGTGCACCTAGCCGCACCATCCTTGCGGGTCACAAGGTGTGACCGTAAATACAGAGTCCTTGACTGTCACAGGACACGCACCCAACTGCACCATCCTTGTGGGTCACAGGGTGTGACACGCAAAGTCCTTGACTGTCACTGGACACCTACCTAACTGCACCATCCTTGTGGGTCACAGGGTGTGACATGCAGAGTCCTTGACTGTCACAGGACGTGCACCTAACCGCACCATCCTTGTGAGTCACAGGGTGTGACCCCAAACGCAGAGTCCTTGCAGGTCACTGGGTGTAACCCTAAAAGCAGAGTCCTTGACAGTCACAGGACACGCCCCTAACTGCACCATCCTTGCGGGTCACAGGGCATGACACTAAATGCAGAGTCCTTGACTGTCACAGGATGCGCCGCTAACCGCACCATCCTTGTGGGTCACAGGACGTGACTCTAAGTGCAGAGTCCTTGACTGTCACTGGACGCGCCCCTAACCGCACCATCCTTACGGGTCACAGGGTGTGACCGTAAATGCAGAGTCCTTGACTGTCACAGGATGTGCCGCTAACCACACCATCTTTGTGGGTCACAGGGCGTGATCCCAAATGCAGACTCCTTTCTGGATGTGTCCCTAACGCGGAGTCCTTGACTGTCACAGGACACGCCGCTAACTGCACCATCCTTGCGGGTCAGAGGGCATGACCCTAAATGCAGAGTCTTTGACTGTCACAGGACACGCCGCTAACCGCTCCATCCTTGCGGGTCAGAGGGCATGACCCTAAATGCAGAGTCCTTGACTGTCACAGGATGCACCGCTAACCGGACCATCTTTGTGGGTCACAGGGCGTGACCCCAAATGCAGAGTACTTTCTGGATGTCTCACTAAACTTGGAGTCCTTGACTGTCACAGGACGCGCCTCTAACCGCACCATCCTTGCGGGTTAAGGGCATGACCCTAAATGCAGAGTCCTTTCTGGATGGCTCCCCTAAACACAGAGTCCTTGACTTCCACAGGACGTGGCTGTTAGGTGCCCAGACTGTCTGCCCCTCATGGTGTAGGGGTACTCTGGGTGGCAGAGCGGGCTCTCGTGGCCATTGCGTGAGCTGCGCCCAGCAGGGCCCTAAAAAGGCTCTCAGACCGGGAGTTGAAAGTCAACTGGCAGGCGGGAAGCCACCCTTGTTATTTATTAATTATGTGCATGTGATCCTAGCCGTCACCGTGGGTGACATGCTCTGGTCACCCAGAACACATATGTGACTGCAGGCAGACACTTCTGTGCCGCACTGCTCTCACAACAGTGGCCCTAGACGTGGAGTCATTGTGGTGCGTGGCCTTGTGATCCACAGGATCTGGCCCTAATGCAGAGTTCTTGCGGGTCACAGGGTGTGTCCTGTGTGGTTTAATCACAGCCCAAAGAAATATAACTGAAAGGCCCACTGGAAAAAGAACCTGGCAGCTTTCAAAACAACTTCCACACTGAAAATGCGCCAATTAATGCAGACGGTGTGTGTTTCTGCAAGTAACACAAGGAAGAGTTGTGGAAAAATTGAAATGTCACGTGAATGGCCAAGAACTGGATCTCAAAAGGCCTCTCATTGCAAAGTGAAAGGTCAAACTAAACAAAAAAGGAGCCTTTAATCCGCATTTGGGGGCTCTAGGCCTTGATGCATTTTGGACTAATCCAAGTGCGATAACTGGTTCGTATAATCTGCCCTCAGGGCCGCTGCACTTAGTAAGGCTGAGCACTTAAAGGCTGCGGGTTCATTTGTTTTTCTAGCTACTGCAGTTTTAAGATGAATGTACGGCAGGTAGTATAGCTCAGTTGCAACGCACTCATCTTGGAAGCAAGAAGACAGCAGGTTCGATTCCCGGTATTACGCATGTTATACTTATCTTAAAACAAATTCCCAGTTGCCACCACTCTTTCAACAATGTATTTAACAGAGGACTCCCTGGGCCCCACAAACAAAATACATACCTGTTCACATCCTCCAACACGGGCATTAAAGGGGGGGAGGGTCTGAAAAACGAAATGTTTCCACTGTCCCCATTTCCTAGAACTCGGATTAGAATAGAAGGGTGGATTTTTGGGGCTGGAGGGAGAAGTGTTTTGCAAAGTGATTTTGCACTATGTTTGGGTGAAACAGAAACAGTTTGCCACATGCAATTGTTCAAATCTATGTTTCCAAACATGCAAGCAATTGCAAACGCGCAGGGAACTTAACCTAACAAATGTTGTTGTAAGATTGCTTTGAAAATGGAAATGTGTATGTGATTAAAAGTAAACCCTTATCAAGTACTGCTGATGCTTATGCTCTAGTCACGTTACCAAGTGTTCTTCAATGTGACCAAAGGGGTGCGCGGGACAAGAGGGTTGACCCGCTTATTTAGCCTGTGATACATGTTTGTGAAACAAAAGTAAAATGCAAAAGAAGTGTGTTTAAAAGTAACATCCTAAAAAGTGTGTTTTGCAATAAAAGCTCTGTTTTGTGCCACAAAGAAGGTGACATCACTGGCACGTGCGATTAAATAAACCTGTTATTCATTGAGCTTAGAATTGAAATAAATATAGATTCTTTCTGTACCCTAGCCTGGTTCTTGACTCACGGTGGGCACAGGAGGGGAGATTTATGTGGCTCTATATAAAGCATCTATAGGGTAAGCGCTAAAAAAGTACGTACATTGTTATAGGGCTCCTTGATTAGGGGGGTGGAACACCCCAGGTTAAGGGTAGTCCTTGCTGTGTATGACCACGCGGCTCACAAGATAGAACCTTAACTACAGAGTCCTGGCCCCAAATGCAGAGTCTTTGTGGTGCACATCCTCACAGCCTGTCGCAGGACGTGGCACTAAATGCAGAGTCCTTGTGGTGCACATCCTCACAGCCTGTCGCAGGACGTGGCACTAAATGCAGAGTCCTTGTGGTGCACATCCTCACAGCCTGTCGCAGGACGTGGCACTAAATGCAGAGTCCTTGTGGTGCACATCCTCACAGCCTGTCGCAGGACGTGGCACTAAATGCAGAGTCCTTGTGGTGCACATCCTCACAGCCTGTCGCAGGACGTGGCACTAAATGCAGAGTCCTTGTGGTGCACCTCCTCACAGCCTGCCACAGGACGTGGCACTAAATGCAGAGTCCTTGTGGTGCACATCCTCACAGCCTGTTCAGGACGTGGCACTAAATGCAGAGTCCTTGTGGTGCACATCCTCACAGCCTGTCCAGGACGTGGCACTAAATGCAGAGTCCTTGTGGTGCACATCCTCACAGCCTGTTGCAGGACGTGGCACTAAATGCAGAGTCCTTGTGGTGCACATCCTCACAGCCTGTCACAGGACGTGGCACTAAATGCAGAGTCCTTGTGGTGCACATCCTCACAGCCTGTCCTGGACGTGGCACTAAATGCAGAGTCCTTGTGGTGCACATCCCCACAGCCTGTCCAGGACGTGGCACTAAATGCAGAGTCCTTGTGGTGCACATCCTCACAGCCTGTCCAGGACGTGGCACTAAATGCAGAGTCCTTGTGGTGCACATCCTCACAGCCTGTCCAGGACGTGGCACTAAATGCAGAGTCCTTGTGGTGCACATCCTCACAGCCTGTCGCAGGACGTGGCACTAAATGCAGAGTCCTTGTGGTGCACATCCTCACAGCCTGTCGCAGGACATGGCACTAAATGCAGAGTCCTTGTGGTGCACATCCTCACAGCCTGTCGCAGGACATGGCACTAAATGCAGAGTCCTTGTGGTGCACATCCTCACAGCCTGTCACAGGATGTGCCACTAAATGCAGAGTCCATGCGGGTTACAGGACGCGGCCCTGAAAGCAGAGCCCTTGCGGGGGCCTCGCTCTTGACTGCGTTCTATGTTCTAGTCCTCAGTTCCCCACTGACACCTTGTGTGATACTATGGACTTCTCACAGTGTTAAGTGCTTGTACAATGCTACTCTCTGAATCAATCACTTATCAACTCAGTCAGCTGAGCCTCGAAACTTAGAAGTCAGGTAAGTAACTAATCATGGCTTGAATTTCCAGTAACGATCAAAAAAGGTTTGCTGAAAGACATCAACCTTCTCCTTCATGTTGGATCAAAGTAGCATTGTTGGAGGCCTGCAAGATGTTTAGCCTCTAAATGCTCGGTGCCCTTTCTGTAGGAGGGCGCCCACCAGCCTGGAAGGACTAGGTCTCCTGGACAGCACCTATTTTATTATTGAGTTGTCTGTTGAATGCTTCTGGGTCAGCTTCAGAGCGAGGTTGAAGTCGAGAGGCGTTGCCTTTGTCCTGATTGGCTAGGTCTACTGGGCTTTAGCTCCTGTTGGAGGATGGTGCCTTGGTAAGCTACTCGCATTGGGTGTCAGTAGGGTGGGTCATTCCCACTCTCTTTGGATGAATCTGATTGGATGTTGTGGTCATCGGGAGAAGGTAACCGCAGTGCCAGCTGAGCAGAGGCTCCCTCCATGCACTCATTCAATGGATGCTTTCTGCAAGAAGCTACACCACAACGTGCCCCGTGGCTACTAGGATGGACACTGTGGGGGCTCCCTCTGTGGAGATGTCCTGATGGCCATCAAAAGGCTGTAGCTAAGCCCATGTCTGCCATTCACCCGCTTGCCCACCCATTACGGTGATGATCATAATAACATAAACGACAACCAAGCCCCTCTATGGGCATAGCAACCATGCCACTCTATGGGCATAGCAACCATGCCCCTCTATGGGCACGACATCCATGCCCCTCGATGGGCATGACAACACTGCCCTCTATGGGCATGGCAACCATGCCCCTCCATGGGCATGACATCCATGCCCTTCTATGGGCATGACAACCATGATCCTCTATGTGCATGGCAACCCTGACCCTCTATGGGCATGGCAACTATGCCCCTCTATGGGCATGGCAACCATGACCCTCTTTGGGTTATTGACTGATGGTGACTGGAGATGGTTCCTTCATGGGTTTACGGTGGTGATTGTAGGTGGCTGAGTTATGGGGTGATGGCGACTGTAGATGGTTCTCTCATGGGTTTACGGTGGTGATTGGAGGTGGCTTAGCTATGGACTGATGGTGGCAGGAGATGATTCCGTCATGGGTTTATGGTGGTGACTGGAGGTCACTGAGTTATGGACTGATGGTGACTGGAGATGGTTGCGTCCTGGGTTTATGGTGGTGATTGGAGGTGGCTTAGTTATGGACTGATGGTGACTGGAGATGGTTGCGCCATGGGTTTATGATGGTGATTGGAGGTGAATGAGTTATGGGCTGATGGTGACTGGAGATGGTTGCGTCATGGGTTTATGGTGGTGATTGGAGGTCACTGAGTTATGGACTGATGGTGGCTGGAGATGGTTGCGTCATGGGTTTATGGTGGTGATTGGAGGTGGCTTAGTTATGGACTGATGGTGACTGGAGATGGTTGCGTCATGGGTTTATGATGGTGATTGGAGGTGAATGAGTTATGGGCTGATGGTGACTGGAGATGGTTGCGTCATGGGTTTATGGTGGTGATTGGAGGTCACTGAGTTATGGACTGATGGTGGCTGGAGATGGTTGCGTCATGGGTTTATGGTGGTGATTGGAGGTGGCTTAGTTATGGACTGATGGTGACTGGAGATGGTTGCGTCATGGGTTTATGATGGTGATTGGAGGTGAATGAGTTATGGACTGATGGTGACTGGAGATGGTTGCATCATGGGTTTATGGTGGTGATTGGATGTCACTGAGTTATGGACTGATGGTGACTGGAGATGGTTGCGTCATGGGTTTATGGTGGTGATTGGAGGTCACTGAATTATGGCCTGATGGTGGCTGGAGATGGTTGCGTCATGGGTTTATGGTGGTGATTGGAGGTCACTGAGATATGGACTGATGGTGACTGGAGATGGTTCTGTCATGGGTTTAGGGTGGTGATTGGAGGTGGCTGAGTAATGGATTGATGGCGACTGGAGATGATTCCGTCATGGGTGTACGGTGGTGATTGGAGGTGGCTGAGTTATGGACTGATGGTGACTGGAGATGGTTGCGTCATGGGTTTATGGTGGTGATTGGAGGTCACAGAGTTATGGACTGATGGTGACTGGAGATGGTTGCGTCATGGGTTTATGGTGGTGATTGGAGGTCACAGAGTTATGGACTGATGGTGACTGGAGATGGTTGCGTCATGGGTTTATGGTGGTGATTGGAGGTCACTGAGATATGGACTGATGGTGACTGGAGATGGTTCTGTCATGGGTTTAGGGTGGTGATTGGAGGTGGCTGAGTTATGGGGTGATGGTGACTGGAGATGGTTGTGTCATGGGTTGATGGTGATGATTGGAGGTGGCTTAGTTATGGACTGATGGTGACTGGAGATGGTTGTGTCATGGGTTTATGGTGGTGATTGGAGGTGAATGAGTGATGGACTGATGGTGACTGGAGATGGTTGCATCATGGGTTTATGGTAGTGATTGGATGTCACTGAGTTATGGACTGATGGTGACTGGAGATGGTTCCGTCATGGGTTTACGGTGGTGATTGGAGGTGGCTTAGTTATGGACTGATGGTGACTGGAGATGGTTCTGTCATTGGCTTACAGTGGTGACTGGAGATGGCTTAGTTATGGACTAATGGTGACTGGAGATGGTTCCATGATGGGTTTATGGTGGTGATTGGAGATGGCTGAGTTCTGGATTGATGGTGACTGCAGATGGCTTAGCCATGAGCTGAATGGCGTGATTGGTCATGGCTCGGTCATGAACTGATTGCGGTGTCTAGATTTGGCTGAGTTGTTGATGGTGGTGGTGAATCGCACTTATAGAGGGTGCTAGAAGTTGATGTTGGAAGGAGTTCATTTTTGGTGTAACTGTATGGTTGTAGAGGCGTTGCTAGGTGGGGGCTAAGGGGGCTATAGTCCCTGATCTTTTGGTTGTAGCCCCTGATAGAATCCAAGGAGCTACAAGGAAAAGGCTAGCTAGCCCCCAGTCCCGACAGTCCCGGCATCAGCGTAGCCCCGGGTCTTTTCCAGACCTAGCAACACCCCGACAGAATTAGAGGTCTCTTGTGAATTGTTAAACTGTGGTTGGCGTGTTTTATTAATTGATGTTTTTCTGCGTTTTGAGGGCTCTTAAACTTGCAGATTTAATGCAGTGGCGGCACCAGGTAATGGCTGCCTGGGTGTGTCTTTGGAATATGGTGGTAAGATCTGAAGTGGTTTTTGACACTTTGACACTTATAGGGCTGTATCGTGCTGAAGGTCGTTCTAGTTGCTTTCCTGCCTTGGTGGGGATTCACGTGCATGTAACTTATGATGCTCCACCTGGGTGTTTATAAGCATTCTATGTATTATTACTGGGTTTGATTATAATGGCTTGGTTTCTAACTGTGGTATGTATTGGCCCTGTTGTTGAATTATGGTTTAATAATAATAATAGGTATTTAAATTACAAATATCAATGAAATGGTAGCACATTTTAACGTTTCCTTATTTGTTTTTTGAATTATGTTTGTATTGTCTTGGAGTGGATGTTCATCGAGAGAGTTCTATCCTGACTTGTGTCTGGTACATCCGAGAGATTTGCATCCTTGTGCTTCTTCGAGTTTCTCCATCCTTCCGTCGGGGAACAGGATAACTAGCTAAAGCTGGTGATGTTCTGATTGAGATATTGGATTTATCGAAATTTCACAGGAATGTGAAACCTGAGGAATGTTCAACATTTAACGAAATAAGGACAGAAACATCTTGGGTCATGCGACGATACAATGATCTCATTGTTTTTAGAGCACAGATTGAACCTGCTGTAAAATGAGGATTATTGCCAAATAGTACCTGGCGAGGGGCAATGAACTTGAAAAAAGCAAGCTCATTGGCCGTTACCAGAACGACACTGCTCTGAATCACCGCCACCACAGCTTCCTACACCACTGGCTGCAATGGAAAAAAAAAATGCCCGCCGGGGTTCGGTAGAAGGGACTACGTGCAGCAGTCCCTTATCCCGTTCCAGAGAGGCCATTTTTTTTACATAACTTTCAATTGCCGCCAATGAAAGGGAAAAGGGACTACATGTAGTCCCTTTGCCCGAACACTGCCAGGCATTTTTTTGTTTCTCAAGTCGAGAAATGGTCGCAGCGCCGTTCCTCGATTCCAGAAAAAGTGCAATTAGTACCCCGGTACAACATGCTGGGGTACTAATGGCAATATGACCCTCGGAGGGGGGCTTTACCTGTTGGGTAATGACCCCGAAGCTCCAATAAAGCCCCCGTTTCGTGTGGCCTTCTAACTATGGCCCGGGGGCATTACCCGATCAGTAAGGTCCCCCCATCGCGAGTCATATTGACTAATGAATGATTGAAATTGTACTGGTGCTTTATTGTCTTGTATTTGTGATTTCCTTTGTTGCAATATTGCGTCCAGATGCATCCTTTATTGTGGATGGATATGCTTTATTGTATGTTTTATGTGTAAAAGGTTTTAAACTTAATAATTTTTTAATAAAAATGTATACATTAAATACATTAATTATTCTTATTTGAATGAGACGGATGTGTTTGCTACCTAGTCCTCTTGGTGCACAGGCACTGAAAGGAATTCTCAAATCTAGGTGTTTTCTCATTGTATACCATTGTGTGAAACATAGGCCTTTTCTCCCAATATCAAAGAGGTAAGGAAAACCTACTAACCCAATTCTAAAACCTCAACTTTCTGCATACACTTTTCATACTGAAACTCACACAACTACCTCTCTGCACAGCAACCCGCAAGCACTTCACCACATTGCAACAACAGACAAACAACACATAACTCGCCACAATAGCACACTGGGAAGTCGCACTGACACGGAAACCGCACTTAAGCTCAGAAAACAGTGCAAACTGAACCAAACCTGCCAACAGGACATAACTCTCACTGTCCTTTTCTCACTACACCCTACTAAACCGCCAAGCATCCCCCTGTTTTTTAGCTCCCTCCTTTTCAGATCTGGCAGAGCGCCAGGGGACCACTCCAATGGGAGTGTGCGCGGAACAAATACCGTTAACATGAACATGAAGCTCCCTTTCACGCATGTGCACAGAGCACTAGTGAGAATGCCATGAGCACTAAAGTGTAGCCAGAAATCAGACCACTGGAGGCGGGAGTTAGCGCTCAATAGATGGCAAATGTGTATTTCCATGGCGATGGCACTGGAAGGCCATTGCCTTTGGTAGAGTTTGGTTGGAGACACTGGCATCAATCTCGCAAAAGGATAGGCACGTGGGCATCACGTGACCTTGTAGCCAGAATATAACGCTTAAGGTGCATAGACAACTAAAAAGGCCCACTGAAGAATAGATGATGGCATCTGTGATATAAACCATTGGTTGATATTGAGGGGTAGGAAAGTGGGTATCTGTAAAAATAATCACGAGAAAGAAAACGATTGGAAAAATGACTGCATCTTTGTTGCGATTATTTTTCCAATTTTGGGGAAATATAGGGGTGAGGTAAGGGAATAAGTTAAGGTGAGAGGTAGACGAGGCGGGGGTCTGCCCCGCAAAAAGACTGTCCTTTTGTCTTGATACAAAAAGACAGAAAACAAAATACCCAGCAGGAGAAGATACGGTCTTTTGAGGAGATTGTTGACTTCTCTAATCTTGTATTTGCCAATTGTTCCAAGTTGTGTGCTCCTGGGCTAATTATTGTATCTGTTTATAGCATATTGCCTCATCCACTGATTGGGGAGCGCGTGCAAACAGGCCAGCGACCAGTCAGAGGCCCTTCGTGGAGAAAGTGCTGAGTAGTTCTACTTAGCCTGGCACCACCAGGGCATGGCACAGTGCCCTTTGCCCTGCCCTCAGTCACTCACTCTCTGGTGAGCAGGTTGAGAGAGCTTGGTCACACATGTGCACTGATTGTGGAAGCGGGGGCGGGCGGGCATTGGAGAGGATGTCACTAGGTGACCCCATTTAGTGAACATGTTGCTGTCATATCGATACCTTTGGCCCTGACGGGGAGGTGGGGGCAGGGGGTGACAATGGGAGATGATAATAGAAGCCTGGACTATTCGGTAATGATCAGGAGGAGATGGCGGGGAGACATCTGTGCTGATGGTCGGGGATGGGGTTACCGGTTGATGTTTCTGTTATATCAGGAAGGGCGGGAAATGGCGGGCGCACTTTGGTTGCACATGGTGGAGCTCTCGTGATGTGCAAGGAAGGTTTTTAGGGAAGCGGTTTGGGTAGAGTGGATCTGCTGGCATGCCTGGGGAGATACGACGGCGGCCATCTTTGTTTGGTTTCTGCGATTGCTTGGTATGGAATGGCCCCTCTAGAGGCCGCTACAGGGGCCCACTTGCATCGATGATGAGGAGATTCGGGTAAGGCACTGCTGCCTGTTAAGACAGCATTGTGGTGATGCAGAAGTTGTTATTGCCATTAGTGGATATCGATGTTTGTTTCTTTGCAAAAAGTGTGCTTTTAAGAAAAGTCTGGTATTTGGAGACATGCATTGTCATTGCGTGCGTCCTGCAGGAATGTAATCATCACACTGAGGGCCCATTTTCCATGCCCGGTGATCAGGGGAGTTGCTAGGTCTGGAAAAGACCCGGGGCTACGCTGATGTCAGAACTGTTGGGACTGAGGGCTAGCTACTCTTTTCGCTGTAGCTCCTGAGATTCTATCCGGGGCTACAACCAAAAGATCAGGGGCTATAGCCCCCTTAGCCCCCCCCTAGCAATGCCCCTGACGGTGAGCTGAGAGGGATCCGGAGAGGTTCTGCAGGAGATTCTGTGGTTCCAATATACCTTGCAAGGGACCAGAAGACCAGACTACAAGGTCTGCAATTCTATTTGTTTTCATTTATAGAAATATTGGGTTTAATTTTAGAGCTTTCCTTTCCAAGAAGGAAGGACATTTTGAGGGGACAAAATGACTTAGATTCTCGTTAAAAGAAGCTTTAAAAAATGAAATTATTTTAATGTAGTAACCTTGTAAACTGGCCCCTTCCAACATGTACACTTGCCTTAATGAGCAGAGGGCATTATCCAAACCTAAAACAATAGGATACATTATTTTTAAGTATGCTCTTTCAAAATATCCACATGAAAAAGGAAAGGGGGAAATAGCAGCAATAAAGGTTCCTGGCTGCTTTACATAAATTCTAAAAGCATTTTGAGACCAACGACTTTTATAATTGACACACATATCAGTAATTATAGGGTTCCATGATAGAATCACTAAGCAATTAAAGCACTTTTTATTTTCACAACACGCACCATAACATTTAAACATGTGTAACCATGAACCATGTATACTCATGTGGACAGCATCAGTATTTGGATGTGAGGATAAAACTTCTGAACATCTGTGACTCCATTGGGGTTTGTATTTGTGCTTAACCCGTAGGTCTCAGAGCGCACAAAGACAGACGGCACCTTATTCAGGACAATGTTTCCTTTCCTGAGCAGAGGAAGCCCTGCTGAATTTAAAAGAGATGGGGCTGAAAGGAGAAGTTGGGTCACAGGGTAATAAGCTTTCCTCTGGTTCCGGTGATGCATGAAATTCAAGACCCTTTCAATCATCCACAGGGATCTCCGGGGCCTGGGACCTCTCTACATCCAGCTTTCTCTCCCTAAATACCTCCCGGCCAGGGCTACCCGGTCCTCTGGCTCCAAGTCTCTGCAGATCAAACGCTTCTCCAAGTAGCGAGTGGGAGGTAGATCCCTTTCCTCTGCAGGAGACTCCCTCTGAGATGCTCTCCCTGACCCCTCGGACTTGAGCGGGATCTCCTTAAGTTCTGGAAACTTCTCAAGACTTTCCTTTTTTTCCTCCTGCTTCCCCCCCCCTTCCTGTGCTAATGTCCTTCTGCTGCTGCGACTGGTTGCCTGGTCCCTTATTATTCTCGCAGGGTCAAGTCCTTCCTTGACTAGTTCCCCCCCAGCATTCCATTCCAGCACTTGCCCCCGGGGACCCCTCCTGGACCAGCTTCAATCTGATCCACCCCTCCTTCGCACTTCTCTCTTTCCCTGCACTTGCCCTCCACGCCCCCCCACTGCTGCAATTCACCCCCTTACCTCCTCCCCTGTCCCGTCGCCAGCCCTTTTCCCTATTCCCTCGGTCCCTTGCTCTTTTTGTCTCTGAACTTGCACGGTAATGTCCCCCCACCCTCCCACTCCTTTTGTTTTGTCTTGTGGCGCTTGGAAACACTTGTGTATAGGCGCCATACAATTTCCCAATCCATAAATAAATAAATAAATACTGGCTGCCAGCATACCCAGTACCCAATGCACAGGCGTCCTCAGAGAATATGTGTAAGGGTAACCTGATCCTTGAACTCTGTGGAGGCTGCACGCAACTCTTGCAGTGCTCCTCATCAGTAAACGCTGGATTCTCGTGAGTGATGAACACCTGCCGGTAGCCAGGGGGCTGCCACACCCTCGGTTCAGGTGGCACTCAGGCTTCAGTCATGGCATAGCAGGCACGCGCACCTCCAATCATCAAACGCCCCTTACACATGGTGAATGTTACTCTCAGCATGGGGCAACACACTGTGGCCGCCATTTTTAAAGCTGGAGATGAAGCTTGATACGTTCTGGATGTACTTGGCGCAGGCAGGCTCCCACTCAGATGTGGAGTGCTCGGGTTTCTGGTGAGTGATAGCGGTGCACTCCTAGCTTGGCTCTGGCCCGGCCTTTCCTGTGTGGCAAGAGCCGGCGCTGAGCCAGAGATGCTAAAGCTGTTAATAACAGACAAAGTCCAAGTCTGTTCATAAAAATATGTTTTAATAACCACGTTTCTGTAGCCTTCACTCACTGATTGCTTCTTTGCATTGAGGTGGTCGTTAGTTTGCCTTGTGCTTGGCTCATGGCGCCAAATCAAGCTTTTGGCTCAACCTTGAATGCTGTGTCTTCACCACACTCTAGTGAGTGGAGCTAATGTTTGGGAAAATAATACAGATACGGTAGTCACTTGTTGTGATTCTTACATAACACTTACCAGAGCAATGGCAATAGCAAATGGACACGTTCAGGAAATGCACCAAAACATTGACGCTAATGCCAGACCAGATAACTCCTACATTTACCCTAAAGTCTTTCTCAGGTTCCCTGCGGAATCTGAGAAAGACCCTGTCTTCTCTCAACGCAACCTTCTCTTCACATGTATATGTCATTTACATCACACTTGATGCTGGATTCCTCAGCTTCTATGCGCTGGACCAGTCAGTGATCGAACACATAGCATCTTCCTGCTTCCAAGGCGAGTGCGTTGCCCCTGAGCTGTGCTGCCACCCGACATCTATCATATGACATACACAGGTGGCATCTCGCCAGTATTATCCTCATGGCACTCCCAACAGAAGCCTTCCTCCCTACCCTGGCAAACATCAGCGCACCCTTCATTCAGGTTACCTCTCTATCCCAACCGCACAACCTGAAACACCCTACTATTTTCCCTGATGACCTCTGCAGCTACCCCCCATCAGACACCTACCTTTCTTGGGTAAGATCCTTGCCAGCCCAGTAGCCTCCCAACTTCAACCATGCACTGATGCCAACTGATCTAGACCTCAAACTGAACCCCGCCAAGATGGATTGTGCTCCCCACTAACAATCCTCAACACCCCAACATGTAACTACGGCTCTGCCCCATGATACGCGATGACTTCACCCAGGAACGTTATTTGGGGTTGCCAGGGGTCACACTTGAACCCCTGAGGTTTCCCTTGCTACCCCTGTGGTCTCCCTTGCTACCCCTGAAACATTTATTTTAATTTGAAACTCCTGGGCTGTGTCCAGCACCGTGTGGCTCTTTGATCTTGGAGGGACTGGCTTTCTTCTGCAGGCCTCTTAAAAATAACAGGGGGTTCCACAAGTGTGACCCTAAATAAGAAAGGATAGGAACGACAAATAATTAGTCTTTCTGGAATTTCTATGCAATAATTGCTAGACTCGTTAAAGCTTTATTGCAGGCACACTTAAGGGGGCAAGTCACCGATTTAGTCTGTTCTTAAACACCTCAAGATCACAATGCAGACAGAATCCTCCAAAAAGCATTTAGAGTAAAATAAGCATTCATATCACACTATGTATTTACCTTACAATAGAAAAAGAGCTGGGTTTTGGATAGCACAAACCCACAATAGCAAATGAGCTGGGTTCCAGATAGTACAAGCCTACAATCGCAAATGAGCTGGGTTCTGGATAGCACAAACCTACAATAGCAAATGTGCTGGGTTCTGGGCAACACAAGCCTACAATAGCAAATGTGCTGGGTTCTGGATAGCCCAAGCCTATAATAGCAAATGTGCTGGGTTCTGGATAGCACAAGTCTATGATGGCAAATGTGCTGGGTTCTGGATAGCACAAGCCCACAATATCAAATGAGCTGGGTTCTGGATAGTAAATTAGATGTAATCAGTGAACTGCGCCAATTATCAATGATACAGTAACAGTTGGGTTATATTTTTAATTCCCTTCCACAGCCTGACACGTGTTTCGAGCAAGGCTCTTTTTCAAAGGCGTTGAACTTGTCCGAAAAAGAAACTCTTAGTATTACTCGTGAAAATCAGCTGTAACCGCCGGCAGGCGGATCACGCCGGCGGCCAGCGCAAAGGCCACTCTAAGGCCTGTTGAGAGCCTGCTCACCCCCTCATTCACTCTTCCTCACCGTGGGGCGAGGGCAGGAGCCCCCCCAGCACCCCAGCCCAGCAGAGAAGCCACGAGACCACGAGCAACACGGACAGGGCCTGCCTGACCCTGTCCCCACACGCCGCCTGACCCACGCATGCCGGGCGCAGCGCGGGCTGAAACCGAGGCTGAGCCTCGTGAAAATCAGCTGTAACCGCCGGCAGGCGGATCACGCCGGCGGCCAGCGCAAAGGCCACTCTAAGGCCTGTTGAGAGCCTGCTCACCCCCTCATTCACTCTTCCTCACCGTGGGGCGAGGGCAGGAGCCCCCCCAGCACCCCAGCCCAGCAGAGAAGCCACGAGACCACGAGCAACACGGACAGGGCCTGCCTGACCCTGTCCCCACACGCCGCCTGACCCACGCATGCCGGGCGCAGCGCGGGCTGAAACCGAGGCTGAGCCTCGTGAAAATCAGCTGTAACCGCCGGCAGGCGGATCACGCCGGCGGCCAGCGCAAAGGCCACTCTAAGGCCTGTTGAGAGCCTGCTCACCCCCTCATTCACTCTTCCTCACCGTGGGGCGAGGGCAGGAGCCCCCCCAGCACCCCAGCCCAGCAGAGAAGCCACGAGACCACGAGCAACACGGACAGGGCCTGCCTGACCCTGTCCCCACACGCCGCCTGACCCACGCATGCCGGGCGCAGCGCGGGCTGAAACCGAGGCTGAGCCTCGTGAAAATCAGCTGTAACCGCCGGCAGGCGGATCACGCCGGCGGCCAGCGCAAAGGCCACTCTAAGGCCTGTTGAGAGCCTGCTCACCCCCTCATTCACTCTTCCTCACCGTGGGGCGAGGGCAGGAGCCCCCCCAGCACCCCAGCCCAGCAGAGAAGCCACGAGACCACGAGCAACACGGACAGGGCCTGCCTGACCCTGTCCCCACACGCCGCCTGACCCACGCATGCCGGGCGCAGCGCGGGCTGAAACCGAGGCTGAGCCTCGTGAAAATCAGCTGTAACCGCCGGCAGGCGGATCACGCCGGCGGCCAGCGCAAAGGCCACTCTAAGGCCACTCTAAGGCCTGTTGAGAGCCTGTTGAGAGCCTGTTGAGAGCCTGTTGAGAGCCTGTTGAGAGCCTGTTGAGAGCCTGTTGAGAGCCTGTTGAGAGCATCAGGAGCCAGGGGCCACGGACCCTGCCCTCACCATTCCGGCCGCAACAGCACACAACGGACTAGCCCCTGAGCCGAGGAGCATCTTCTGCTACACACGGTTCGGCCGTGCTTAGATCACCCTGCCTCATCGAACTCCCTCAAAGGCGAGGGTTGACATCTTTTCACAGCCAGGTATGCCCATCGTGCACACTCATTATTGCCAGCTGTACGGCGAGTTCTGAGGCGTAACGCTTCTTGAGTCTCGCCCGACCTCGTCAGATTCTTCCGCCTGGCCCAGCAATGGCGGGCGCATAGCGGCACCAGAGCGAGGCTCTGGCGCCCAGAGACCACTGTATTATTGCGTAGTGCCTTTTGGTCGCCCAGAGACCACTGTATTATTGCGTAGTGCCTTATGGTCGCCCAGAGACCACTGTATTATTGCGTAGTGCCTTTTGGTCGCCCAGAGACCACTGTAGTATTGTGTAGTGCCTTATGGTCGCCCAGAGACCACTGTATTATTGCGTAGTGCCTTATGGTCGCCCAGAGACCACTGTAGTATTGTGTAGTGCCTTATGGTCGCCCAGAGACCACTGTATTATTGCGTAGTGCCTTATGGTCGCCCAGAGACCACTGTAGTATTGTGTAGTGCCTTATGGTCGCCCAGAGACCACTGTATTATTGCGTAGTGCCTTATGGTCGCCCATAGACCACTGTATTATTGCGTAGTGCCTTTATGGTCGCCCAGAGACCACTATATTCTGACATCCTCTAGGCAACTAGCGCCTTGCACTACTAGAACCATCGCTGCTCAGTCTCGCCTCCCTCCACGTGCACTACAGAGTATTCCAGCATGCTACCAGGGCTGCACCACCAGATTAGCACACTACTACTCATAGGCGCACTCCTCGCCAATGCAATATATGAACGACACTATCTACACTCGTGCTTACCTAGCCCCAGCATCATGATGCAGTCCAACACAAATTCGACACCTCACCCCAGCCCCAACACCGCGCATCCTCACACCTCTACACCTAATAGCTGCACCAGACTGTGCAGACTGAGGACACGCACACTACCTAGGTCCTTCTCATCGCAACACATCCCAGCATCACTCAGAAACTATAGATTAGGTTCTCGCACATCTGTCTCTCACAACTTTGTGGGCAGGATTCCCCACATCCCCACACCGTGTTCCAACCTCACACCCACCACTATACCATCCACCCCACCCAACTTCAAGCTGAAAAAACAAACGAAACAGCGGCCTCCCAACAGAAGTCAGGTAGCACCTACACTCAAATGCGCATTACTTAACACTCGATCGCTCACTGCCCATGCCTTAGAAATCAACGAGCTCATCTCCAGCTTCGACCTAGATCTGCTAGCCATCACAGAGACTTGGCTGCATGAAGCCTCAGGCCCCGCCATTACCCTAGCTGTACCAGTAGGCTACTCCATCCTTAGACAAGACAGACCTACAAAATCAGGGGGAGGGGTTGCCATAATCTATAAAGACATCCACCATATCAGGCCCACACCCCACACATGGGAAGGGAATGCAGACATACTATCGGCCAAACTATCCCTCTCTCACAACAACACCATTAACATTCACGTCATCTACCGGCCTCCAGGACTCCCAACCGATTTTCAAGGGCAAATCACGCATATTCTCAGCGAAAACCTAAAAAAATCCACCAAAACCTTACTCCTAGGTGATCTTAACCTAGGCTATAATGACCCAAAGGACAAAACAGCAACCTCCTTCCTCAAGGACCTCTCCAACCTAGACTTCACACAAAAAATCCTGTCACCCACCCACTCCAAAGGCAGAACTCTTGACTGGCTGGCCGACCATAACTGTAACTCCTCTATCACATCCAACACATTCCTCCCTTGGACAGATCACAGCTGCATACAATTCTCTATCCCTACGTTACCTACCAGAAAAACACCAGTACATAAATCCGCCACCCTAGCCAGAAGCTCCAAAAAGTTAACTGCAGACAATCTACTCCCCCTTCTCAACACCCCATGCCTCGCCCCTCCTTTCCCTCAAGATCCTAACATCCTAGCAGACATACTCAAGGATACGCTCACCAATGCTATAAACTCCATCGCTCCTCTAGAAGAGAAAAAAGAAAAAAAATCCTTCCACTCAAACGCATGGTTCACAGAGGACCTCCAAGCTCTGCGTGACAAAAAGCGCCAAGCACTTAAAAACTGGCAGGCCAACCCATGCGACATCACCAAAGACTTATTCAAAGTCACTGCAAAAAAATACAAAACCGCCATCTTCAATGCCAAATCTGAATCATACAACCGTCGAATACTAGACTCAAAGTGCCACTCAAGAGAACTCTTCTCTATCTTTAAAGAGCTCACAGTGCCTCCCACTTCCTCTGACGAGATCATCAAGGATGAAGGCTGGTGCAACAGTATCCAAGCCGCCATGCTCAACAAAATAGACCTCTTACAAAACAAAATCCGCGACCACTACAATACCTTGCCAAAACAGAGTCGACACTTAGATTCCCAATCCCATAGCAAAACCACTAACATTCCCAAATTTGCCTTTAAAGAAGTTTCAGAACTAGAAGTCCTGGACATACTGAAACATCTGAAACCATCGACTTGCAAAGCCGATACATGCCCCCCTAAATTAATCAAGGACTGCGCTGAACCACTTGCCCCAATCATTACCGCATTCATTAATGCCTCATTCAAGTCCTGCTCTGTCCCAGACAGTCTTAAAGAAGCCTGGGTGCGCCCACTTCTAAAAAAGCCCACTCTCGACCCCACGATGCCTAACAATTACAGACCTATAACAACTGTCCCCTTCCTTCTCAAGATTCTAGATAAAGTGGCACACAGCCAAATCCAACTATACCTCGAATCTAACTCCATCCTAGGCACCAGACAGTCAGGCTTCCGCAAAGGTCATGGAACAGAGACTGCTTTGCTGGACCTAAAAAACCAAATAACCAAGATATTGGACAAAGGTAAACCCGCCCTTTTACTTCTCCTCGACCTCTCTGCGGCATTCGACCTAGTGGACCACAAGACCCTCACCTCACACCTCTCCCACTCCGCACATTTCTCTGACCAAGCCACCTCCTGGATAACCTCATTTCTTGAAGGGAGGGCCATGAAAGTCTTTTCAAACATTTCGAGCGCAACACCATCCATAATACACTGCGGTGTCCCTCAAGGCTCCTGTACAGCACCTACGCTTTACAATCTATTCACTAAGCCCCTATTCGAGAAACTTGATGCACTTGGGATTGCCTACACCAACTACGCCGACGACACCCAAGTGCTCCTCCCTCTATCAGGCTCATACCACAAAGACGCCCTAGCTCTAAAACTCATATATGCCACCATTCAAGCCTGGATGGCCACTAACGGCCTATGTCTTAACGGGGATAAGACTGAAATCCTTATCCTCGGCCAAAAATCCACACTGGCCAGGCTAGACAGCTGCTATGCCAATTTCAACATCGACAACTGCACTATCCCAGTCCTATCCTCTGTGAAAACGCTAGGGGTCTACATTGATGCAACCCTGTCCATGGACAAACAAGTTAGTGCCATTGTCTCCGCATCTGCACTAAGCACTAAACTCATCAACGCCATTAAACCATTCCTTTCCAAAGAAAACTGCCTTTCAATAGCAAGAGCTACCATAGGCGCTAAACTTGACTATTGCAATGCACTTCTAGCCGGCACCTCTGAAAAAAACCTAAACAAACTCCAGGTCACCCAAAATAACGCTCTAAGAGCAGCATTAAACATCTCCAAAAGGGACCACATCTCACTGGCAAGGCAATCAGTTCACTGGCTCCCTGTCAAAGAACGCATCACCTTCAAGGTACTGACTACTACCCACAAATGTATCCACCACACTGCACCATCATATCTCTCAGACACCATTCTCAGACAGACCTCATCCAGACCTACCAGACTCTGCTACACTAACCAACTCACTGTACCACGCATCCACAAGATTACAGCCGGGGGGCTGGGTTTCCCCTACATAGCACCAAAACTTTGGAATAATCTCCCCCACGCTCTAAGAGCAGAAGGCTCCCTCACAGCGTTTAGAAAAAAACTCAAAACCTCTCTCTTTAACTAAAATTCCTCTACCTACTGCCATTCAGGCACACACTGCTAACTATTGCTACTGCCCAAACTGTATGCATGTATGCCTCTGTATGCTGTAACTAAGACGCGCTTTCCCTGTAACCAGCGCTATTCTGTAACCAGCGCCACGATGCCTCAGGGCTGATTCTGTGCGCTTAACAAATGCGAATAAATAAATAAATAAATAAATATTACTTGCAGTTGCAATGACCATTATATAAATACAGCCTTCCGGCAACAACAGTGTACAAGGAAAAGCGCCTTTTTCGGACAAGTTCAACGCCTTTGAAAAAGAGCCTTGCTCGAAACACGTGTCAGGCTGTGGAAGGGAATTAAAAATATAACCCAACTGTTACTGTATCATTGATAATTGGCGCAGTTCACTGATTACATCTAATTTACTGTTTACTGAGGGTTCTTGGTCCTGGCACCCTCACACTTTCATGCTGAACGCTGCCTTTTCAAATTTCTAATATTGAGCAATAGCACTGGTTGTTCAAATAGGCCTTCGGACCACATTGCTCTATCGTAATGGGTTCTGGATAGCACAAGGCAACAATCGCAAAATGAGATGGGTTCTGGATAGCACAAGCCTACAATCGCAAATGAGCTGGGTTCTGGATAGCACAAGCCTACAATCGCAAAATGAGCTGGCTTCTGGATAACACAAGCCTAAAATAGCAAATGTGCTGGGTTCTGGATAGCACAAGCCTACAATCGCAAATGAGCTGGGTTCTGTACAGCAAAAGCCCACAATTGCAAATGAGCTGGGTTCTGGATAGCACAAGCCTGCAATAGCAAATGTGCTGGGTTCTGGATAGCACAAGCCTACAGTAGCAAATGTGCTGGGTTCTGTATAGCACACGCCCACAATAGAAAATGAGCTGGTTTCTGGATAGCACAATCCTACAATAGCAAATGTGCTGGGTTCTGGATAGCACAAGCCTACACTAGTAAATGTGCTGGGTTCTGGATAGCACATGCCCACAATAGCAAATGTGCTGGTTTCCCGGATAGCACAAGCCTACAATAGCAGAAGAGGTGGGTTCTGGATAGCACAAGCTTACAATAGAAAATGAGCTGGGTTCTGGATAACACAAGCCTACAATTGCAAATGAGCTGGGTTCTGGATAGGACAAGTCTACAATATAAAATGTTCTAGGTTCTGGATAGCACAAGCCTACAATCGCAAATTTATTGGGTTCTGGATAGCACAAGCCTACAGTAGCAACTGTGCTAGGTTCTGGATAGCACACCCCATAAAAGCAAACGTGCTGAGTGCTGAATAGGGAAAGCCTACAATAGCAAATGTCCTGGGTTCTGGATAGCACAAGCCCACAATAGCAAATGCGCTGGGTTCTGGATAGCACAAGCCTACAGTAGCAAATGTGCTGGGTTCTGTATAGCACACGCCCACAATAGAAAATGAGCTGGTTTCTGGATAGCACAATCCTACAATAGCAAATGTGCTGGGTTCTGGATAGCACAAGCCTACACTAGTAAATGTGCTGGGTTCTGGATAGCACATGCCCACAATAGCAAATGTGCTGGTTTCCCGGATAGCACAAGCCTACAATAGCAGAAGAGGTGGGTTCTGGATAGCACAAGCTTACAATAGAAAATGAGCTGGGTTCTGGATAACACAAGCCTACAATTGCAAATGAGCTGGGTTCTGGATAGGACAAGTCTACAATATAAAATGTTCTAGGTTCTGGATAGCACAAGCCTACAATCGCAAATTTATTGGGTTCTGGATAGCACAAGCCTACAGTAGCAACTGTGCTAGGTTCTGGATAGCACACCCCATAAAAGCAAACGTGCTGAGTGCTGAATAGGGAAAGCCTACAATAGCAAATGTCCTGGGTTCTGGATAGCACAAGCCCACAATAGCAAATGCGCTGGGTTCTGGATAGCACACACCTAGCTGTGAAGCTGATGTACTTCAAAGCCAAGCAGGGTAGCGACAGTGCCGCCATGTTCAGCTCACCGAGAAGGGTTGGAGAGTTGGGAGCTTGACAGAGGCGTGTCTTCCTCCTTTCCTTTTGTTATGGCATAATGCGAGCTATTGTCCTGTAGGAGGTACTGCGATATGATGGCATTGTAAGTAGTTGTGGTATTGTAAGCAGCAAATAGACTGTGTGGGGAACACTTAAATTGCTATAATGGCCTCTGATCTCATGTCTCTTTCCTGTGCAGGGCCGTCTTCACTTATGGAAAACGCAATGACCTGAAGTTGGCAGACTCCGGCGGTAAGTACGGTCTTCACAATAACCATTAACTTGTTCGATTCATGAGTTGCTTCTTGGGTATCCAGTCATTTTATTGCAAACAAATCCGGGTGGTACTTAACAGACCAGACAATAACACTGAAACACACTTAAAAGATTAAATAAATATATAAAGGGTAGTGGGGTAAGGGGTTCAAATGGGTCTGATGAGGTTGGGGTGGCTTTAAAAGGGTGGAAAAATGGGGGTTTTGGGGGAAGACTGCCCAAATTAAAAAAAAAAAAAAAAAAAAGAAATGCTGTGTTTTTCGATGTTTTGTCCTCTATTATGTACCACTCTGTTTTTGTGGTCGGTAAGATTACATAAAACAGTTTCTTGTTATGTTGGCATTTCTTTCTCCACAGACTCCACCCCTGTGTGAAATATAAGAGGGAACAGCACGTTGCTCCTGCACGGTCTTGTAGTAGAAGTGAACTTTAGGGGTGTGGGGCGAAGTATACCGGGTACAACCTCTCGATCAATCCTTTGAGTCCTATTGGGTGTAACATTTAAGAGCAAATGGCATTAATTTCGAAGCCCTACCACTGGTTCTCTAAACAGGCTCAGGTGGCGCAGGCACCTCTAGAGCCGGACAATGGCTTGGATTTTGGCTAGACTGGCATGTAATGAGGTAACCATTATCCAGGCCTTCGCTTGCTCCCCCCCCCCGGCCTTGTGGGAGCTTAACGCAGTTACTATTGGGACTGCTACAAAGCTCCTGCAGTTCAGGAAGGAACTCAAGACCCTTCTAAGCAGTGAAGACCTGGGTGCCTGGTTATATACCAGCCCTGTAGTGTGGGATATCCAAGCTACTATGACCTGTAACATCCCCTTCTACCGATCTCTGGTAAGCCCGACCTACTTGTACAGAGCTCTCCTGCGTCCTAGCTATATGAACCTAAACACAAGTTACACATTCATGGGGGCCATGTTAGGGTCCTGTATGGCGTCTTCGAGGAGGTAGCAGCCGCTTCTGGCACATCATGTATGCCACATGTGATTGGGGCTCTCGCCCGCAAGGTCTGCTCTGCTCTCGGGACATGTCAGTTAAGAGGATCCATACAGGCTGATTAAGGGCAGACTGTGGTTCAGAATTATTCACAGTGCGCTCGTTACCTCGTGGACACATGTAGCAGGAGGTGTTGTTGCCCGGCAAACCTCATCATGTGTGTGCTCGGCCGAATACTATCACTCTTTCTCACCATGTATTTCAGGTACTGAGTCATAGATTTCTTGAATACTGTTCGGCTTACAATTAAAAAATGTTAACGCTTTATTCTTGTCCTTCGACTGCTTGTGGATTGGCGGCCCTGTGATTGATGTTTGGTTGTGGATTAGCGGCTCTGTAGTTGATCTTTGCTTTTGGATGGGCGGCCCTGTGGTTGATGTTCAGTTGTGGATTGGCAGCTCTGTGGTTGATCTTTCTTTGTGGATTGGCAGCCACGTGGTTAATGTTTGGTTGTGGATTGGAAGCTCTGTGGTTGATCTTTGCTTGTGGATTGGCGGCCCTGTGGTTGATGTTCGGTTGTGGATGGGCAGCTCTCTGGTTGATCTTTGCTTGTGGATTGGCGGCCCTGTGGTTGATGTTCGGTTGTGGATTGGCGGCTCTGTTGTTGATCTTTGGTTGTGGATTGGCCACTCTGTGGTTGATCTTTGCTTGTGGATTGGTGGCCCTGTGGTTGATGTTCGGTTGTGGATGGGCAGCACTGTGGTTGATCTTTGGTTGTGGATTGGCGGCCCTGTGGTTGATGTTCGGTTGTGGATTGGCGGCTCTGTTGTTGATCTTTGGTTGTGGATTGGCCACTCTGTGGTTGATCTTTGCTTGTGGATTGGTGGCCCTGTGGTTGATGTTCAGTTGTTGATTGGCGGGTCTGTGGTTGATCTTTGCTTGTGGATTGGCGGCCCTCTGGTTGATCTTTGCTTTTAGATTGGCGGCTCTGCAGTAGATGTTCGGTTGTGGATTGGCAGCTCTGCAGTTGATCTTTGCTTGTGGATTGGCATCTCTGTTATTGATGTTCGGTTGTCCATTGCAAGTACTTTCATTCACCTTCATTTCATCTTTGGTTGCAAAGTAAGAGCACTTTACTTAACCCCGAGTTGTGTTAAGAGAGCACTGTGTTTTGCCTGAGTTTGTATAATAAGACCTCTCTATTTGGTCTGTGGTTCCAAGATGAGAGCTTTTTGATGCCTCTAGGAGTTTAATGAGACCACCCTGTTTGGCCTGGTTCTCATACTGATAGCAATTTGCTTAGCCTTTGACTGTTTAGTGGAACCATTTTAACCGATGTTCATTGGTCATGTTGGATCAACTGACTTTTGTACTTGGAGGACACTTTATTTGACAATCAATCGTACAATCTAAGAACTTTTGGCGTGATGTATAGTTGTACATTTGATTGAATTTCAATTTTACATCAGGAACACTTTACTTAAATTTCAGTTGCTCATTGGAGAACCTTGTCTGGTTTTTAATTATACGATGGAAGCACTTTGGTTGTCGTTTGACTACACCTTGGGAGCACTTTGGTTCACCTTAGGTTGTAAACTGTGATAACGTTAGTTGACGTTTGGTTGCAGATTTTCAGCGCTTTGGTCAGTCTTTGGTTGTACATTGGATTACTTTATTTCTTGTTCTTTAGTTGTCTTGGGTTTTCCTTCAATTGTACAATGGATCATGTGTTTTAACCTCCAGTTGTACCTCAGGATACTTTTGGTCACCCTTGGTTTGTTCATTGAAAACACTCTGGAGCTTTTGTAGATTGGGAACTCTTTGGGAAACTTACTTTTGGATCACTTTGGATAACTTTTGGTTGAACATTTAGAGCAATTTGGTCAGACTTGATTGTACATTGAGTGCACCTTGCTTGGTCTTCAATTGGACATTGAGAGCACATAGGAAGCACTTTAATGTACACTGGGAGCACTTTAGTTGATCATCAGTGGTATATTAAGAACACTTTTGAAGGCCTTTGAAATTTGTGGAGCACTTGGACAATTGGATTACTTTAGATAACTGCAGTCATGCATTGAGAGCACTTTCAATGATCAACCCATTGTACATTAAGAGCACTTTGAAAGGCCTGCAGTACTCTGGGAAGACTTTGGGCAATGTTCCAAACATTAAGAGGACTTTAGATAACCTTTGGTTATACATTGGGAGTACTTGGTTGCCCAAATAGCTGTACCCTTTTGAAGACCTTTGGAACATTCAAAGCTTTTTTGATCAACTTTGGTTGTATATTGAGAGCACTTTACTGAAAGTTCTGTTGTAAAGGAGCGCTTTACCATTTGGGAACTTTGGTTAACTATCAGTTCTACACGTGAACCAGTTCAGTGACCTTTGGCTGTACATTGCGAGCTTTTGGTCAATGTTTGATTGTATATTAGAAGCACTTTGAATAACCTTTGGTCAGACAATGAGAGAATTTCGGCTGACCAAGTAGTTGTACATTAAGAGCACTTTGGAAGGCACAGGCACATTGGGAGCAATTTGGACAACTTTACGTTATACATTGGGAGCACTTGGTGGAAGATCAAGTGCAGATTGAAAGCATTTGACAAGGTCTTTGATAAATTAAGTGCACTTATAATGAATGTCCATTTGTATGAGGGAAACACTATGTATTAGCCTTGGGAGTATATTAGAATCACTCTGATTGACCTTTGGTTGCTCCTTGGAAAACTTGTGTTGATCATGGTTTGGTCTATTGAACCCAGTTTACATGATATTCGTCTGTGCATCGTGAACCCCTTGGATCACCTTTCTGGGTACATTTGGAGCACTGTGGAAGGCCTCTGGTAAACTGGAGCACTTTGGATAATGTTTGGATATACAGCACTTTAGTTGATCATTGTGCTTTCTTTAAAAGCACATTGTATACCCTTCGGTTGGTCATTGTGATCACCTTGTTTGACGTTCGCTTGTGCACTGAGAGCACTTTGAAGGCCTTCAGTAAATTGGGATCACATTGTATAAACTTCAGCTGTACATTGGTGGCACTTTGTATAACCTTCAGCTGTACATTGGTGGCACTTTGTATAACCTTCAGCTGTACAATGGTGGCACTTTGTATAACCTTCAGCTGTACGATGGTGGCACTTTGTTTAACCTTCAGCTGTACATTGGTGGCACTTTGTATAACCTTCAGCTGTATATTGGTGGCACTTTGTATAACCTTCAGCTGTACAATGGTGGCGCTTTGTTTAACCTTCAGCTTTACATTGGTGGCACTTTGTATAACCTTCAGCTGAACAATGGTGGGACTTTGTTTAACCTTCAGCTGTACATTGGTGGCACTTTGTATAACCTTCAGCTGTACAATGGTGGCACTTTGTATAACCTTCAGCTGTATATTGGTGGCACTTTATGTAACCTTCAGCTGTACAATGGTGGCGCTTTGTTTAACCTTCAGCTTTACATTGGTGGCACTTTGTATAACCTTCAGCTGTACAATGGCGGCACTTTGTTTAACCTTCAGCTGTAAATTGGTGGCACTTTGTATAACCTTCAGCTGTACAATGGCGGCACTTTGTATAACCTTCAGCTGTATATTGGTGGCACTTTGTATAACCTTCAGCTGTACAATGGTGGCACATTGTATAACATTCAGCAGTACATTGGTGGCACTTTGTATAACCTTCAGCTGTACAATGGTGGCGCTTTGTTTAACCTTCAGCTGTACAATGGTGGCGCTTTGTACAACCTTCAGTTGTACATTGGTGGCGCTTTGTATAACCTTCATCTGTACAATGGTGGCACTTTGTATAACATTCAGCTGTACATTGGTGGCGCTTTGTATAACATTCAGCTGTACATTGGTGGCGCTTTGTATAACCTTCAGCTGTACAATGGTGGCGCTTTGTATAACCTTCAGCTGTACATTGGTGGCGCTTTGTATAACCTTCAGCTGTACAATGGTGGCACTTTGCATAACCTTCAGCTGTACAATGGTGGCGCTTTGTATAACCTTCAGCTGTACATTGGTGGCGCTTTGTATAACCTTCAGCTGTACAATGGTGGCGCTTTGCATAACCTTCAGCTGTACAATGGTGGCGCTTTGTATAACCTTCAGCTGTACATTGGTGGCGCTTTGCATAACCTTCAGCTGTACATTGGTGGCACTTTGCATAACCTTCAGCTGTAAATTGGTGGTGCTTTGTATAACCTTCAGCTGTACAATGTTGGCCTTTTGTTTAACCTTCAGCTTACAATGGTGGCACTTTGTATAACCTTCAGCTTTACATTGGTGGCACTTTGTCTAACCTTCAGCTGTACATTGGTGGCACTTTGTATAACCTTCAGCTGTACATTGGTGGCACTTTGTATAACCTTCAGCTGTACAATGGTGGCGCTTTGTTTAACCTTCAGCTGTACAATGGTGGCGCTTTGTTTAACCATCAGCTGTACAATGGTGGCACTTTGCATAACCTTCAGCTGTACAATGGTGGCACTTTGCATAACCTTCAGCTGTACAATGGTGGCGCTTTGCATAACCTTCAGCTGTACAATGGTGGCGCTTTGTTTAACCTTCAGCTGTACAATGGTGGCGCTTTGCATAACCTTCAGCTGTACATTGGTGGCACTTTGCATAACCTTCAGCTGTACATTGGTGGCACTTTGACTGTCGGTTATATTTTGGAACCAGTTAAATTCTGCATGAGTTTTACGTTATGATCCTTTTATTTGGTTGTGCATTGAAAGCACTTTGGAAGGTCTTTGGTCATTTTGAGAGCACTTTGGACATATTGGAGGCACTTTCGATAATAACCTTTGATTGTTCATTAGTTCCCCTTTAGTTGACCTTTGGTTTCATATTGGGTACACTTTCCATACCTTTGGTTGTATTTTGGGAACCCTTTAGTTGACCTTCTTTTGTACATTGGGGGCACTTTGGTTAACCTTGGTTTATATTGGTGGCACTTTCCATAACCTTTGATTGTGCATTCCCCCTTACCCCCCCTTATTTGACCTTCGGTTGTATATTGGAGGCCCTTTGGAAAACCTTGGTTGCTCGTGGCACAATGCATATGGGGTATGCCTGTGTGCGAGAGGGCCTGGGGGTGTGGGCAGAGGCGTAGCCAGGATTGTCTAACAATTGGGGCCTGAAGCCAATGTAGCTGGGCTCACCGCAGTGACATTAGCATATGCAAATGCCCACACACAGCTGATCAGTGGGCATTTACAGATTTTGGGTGGGCCTGGCCCGCTCGGGTCCTACCATGTGTTCGCCTCTGGGTGCGGGCCAGATGGAAATATAGTTCCACTACTTTTTTGTGTACACTTCGACCTCTGTTGGTAGCCCACTTGAGCTTTTCTATAGAGAGCCAATGAAGCTCTTCTAGCCTGAATGGGCCTTCACCCACACTACAGAGACATAGAACGAGGGAGAGAGGGGAAGGCCTCTATGAGCTCATATTAATTTAGAAGGTGAAGACTATGTCCATTTAAAAAAAAGATGAATCGAGCACACGAGGAAACGGGCAAATAAATCATTCTTTTCTCCTTTTTGCACTCATAATATCATATTGATTGTCACAGCCTCCTGCGTGCTTATTTGTCTTTAGCCAGTATAACAACTCAGTGGGTTGTGCTCTTGCTACAGACGTTTGCCTGTAACGTATAGGTTTGATGATGACATCGTTGGGGGTGCCATGAATCAAATATAGCGGGGTACTTACCCATTTGGACGATACTAAAACCGATCCTACAGAAAATAAGTTGGTATTGGCGATTCACGCTCTGTCTCCTTAAAGTTAGATGTACAGTCTATTAGCACGAAATCAAATCAAATGTCATCAAATTGGTCCTCTATAAGTGGTTATTGGTGACATTGATTTGATTCCATACTAAAAGACTGTTTAAGGACCGCCAATGCCAACCTATTCTCTGTTTCATTTTTTCAAGGTGTTTTTAGGGGTGGACCTTGTGACACAGCTGCCACTGCCGGTCAGATCGCACTCTCAAGGGTACGAGCCCATGCACACTTTCAGTCTGCGAAACCCAATCCTAACTGATATGATAGGCTATTTATAACGCGCTTAATACCCAGAGGTTTCTAAGCGCAGATGGGGGGATCGAACCCGTGGTGCTCCATGTTGTCTTGCTTCCAAGGCGAGCACGTTGCCGCTGAGCTATCCTCCCACAGCACTGATACTAGTGTAGCTGTTTCTGTGCTGTGTCACCAGTGTTGCCGTGGACAGGCGTGCCGCCATGACACCACTTCTCCTCTCGCAGCGCCCCCTTGCTGGATGGTTTGAGGGGGAAACGGCGGGTGCTGTTTTGCTAATCAGGGAGAGGACGGGCCTTTCAAGTGCCCGCCATTTCCGTGCTGGCCACATGCCATCGCTTTGGAGATGGCGTGCCACTTTTTGCAGGAAGCCCCCACTCTAATGAGAGACAGGGTTTCAATAGAAGTGCAGGCTTTTTTGTTAACTCGAGTTCCCCTCCGGTTTCCTTCGGAGACGGTAGCCGGAAGTCTGCGCGAACCCACATTTCAAAAGATTCCGTTTCTGAAAAATAACAAAGCGCGCAATCACGTGTCGTTTCCGGTAAAAATGGTAAGGCTAAGCTTTGTGTTGTGGAACGTTGCATGCAAAGTCTGCATTTCAGCAGAAGAGCGAGCAGTTCTGTGGAACCTCTGGGTAAAGTCAGGTAGGAGGACACGAGCTCACAGACTCCCTCAGGCAGGAGGTCTGCAACCTGTGGCTCTCCAGATGCTTTGGACTACAACTCTCACCACCCCTCACCCTTGAGCATGCTGTCTGTGGCTGGTGGGATTTGTAGTTCAAACACCTTTTCCTTGGGGAAAAGTCCAAGTGGGGGTAGGCATGGGAGGAGGGGTGGCCTGACACAAGAAAGGGGTGTTGTACTTACCTCATCTTGACAGAGAAAACGCCTTGATGCTCAGAATCAGTATCTGGGGAACCTCTAGTAAAGTTACGTAGGAGGACACAAGCTCACAGATTCCCCGAGTCTGCCACTCCCTCGGGCAGGAAGTCTGAAACATGTGATACTCAGAATTAGTATTTGGGGAACCTGTGGGTAAAGTTAGGTAGGAGGACATGTGCTCACAGATTTCCTGAGTATGGGACTCCCTCGGGCAGGAAGTCTGAAACATGTGATACTCAGAATTCTCATGAAATCGCAGCAAGACTTTCTGTTGCAGACTTTTTTTGTTCAAGAAATGTGCCATTGTATAAGACAGATGTGAAACAATATACAGTTATGAGTTATCATATTTTCATGAGCCACTGTCTTGCCCTTACTATAAAGGTATACTTCGTGTATTATAACACAAAATGCACAACAACATAGTGCCACCTCAGCGTCCAACTTAGTAAGAATAATTGCCAAACTATTTCTTCTCCTCTTAGAAAAGTCCAACTATTCAATTTCTTCTTTGAAGGAGCTCTACCCCAACACGTTTCAGTCCCACCACATGGGACCTTCTTCAGGGGAAGCTATTGAATAGGGATGAGGAGTATGCTCGCCTTTCTACCTTCCATGCACCTTAACTACTTCCATCATATACTGTCTGAGTTCAGCTAGCCGTTGCTCCTGATCGGCCTATCACGCCAGTGGGAGTGATCAGGCACATCTCCTTCCTTTATTAATTAGTTTGGAGTCTTCTGTGAAAATAAGTGTCGCACAGCTGCACCCTTAAAATGTGCAAGTTCTCTTTAAGAATTGGGAGCGCCTCGACAAGATATGTGCACGTGACCAGAAGAGTGTGCTACATATATGCAGTGCTTGTACATACATCTGTATGCAAATAGCCCGTATCCAATGTCAGACCATCTAACAGGTCACCATCAGATGGGGTGGGGCAGGATCCCTAGCGGTGCTTTTCCTTGGGTTCTTATAGTGGTAAGCAGTATATGGGGCCTGAGGGTTTTAAGCACCAACCGCCTAAAAGAAAACATTTCCAGAGCGGGCTGTGTCCCAGCCGGTCAAGAACAGGCAACATCATTCGCATTAAAAACAAGCATTGGCAAAGCCAAACATTTTTGCACATTTAATAGGCATTTGACAGAAGCGACTTAATGGTACTACCAGGACCTATGACGGCAGCATGTGGAATTGGTGGGGCATATGACAGCAGTGCCAGGCAAATGCCTATCTGATACCTATGCACAAATCTAAACTGTTTTTCTTTGTCTATGTTTTTACCCGTACGCCAGTGCAAGGAATATATATAAATCAAGTGGCAAAAGGCAGACCTGATTAAGGCATTTTTATTACAGCAGTAGGGAATGTACAGATCCAGTTAAGCCATTACACCTCAGAAGACAGCATAGACATACCACTAACCGCCAACGTTTGATGTTGTGCTTGATAGAGCTAGCTGAAAGATATCCCGGGAGGATGTGTTTTGGGATGAGCAGGGCAGGCAGTGGGTGGGCAATGCTACTGGGGTTATCGCAGCCATGGTCAGTCAGTGGGTGGGTGACTCCTCACATGTCATCTCCCTCTTAGCGGTACCCGTTTAGGCTGATAGTTGGTGCTTCAGCACTGCCTAATAGCCAAAATGACAAGGCAGCGGTGAAAATAATGTTTATTTATTCCTGCTCGGCATTTCAGCAAATCAGTGAACGCCTCAGTTGGCCCTGGTGAGGGGGTGGGGGGGCTTCCACACAGACCCCTCTTGTTTTCCCAGAACTGTCCACATGCGTATAAAATGTCTTGCATCCTCTCTCAAAACACAGGCTCAGTACAAGGGAAACCATGTTCTTAAACTTGTAGCCACCAGCTAATTACCGCACTTTGCCAGATGTTTAGTTTTTTTGCGGGAGTGCAACATATGTTCACAGCATGTGCAATGCATGGTAATATGATGACTGTATCAAGCGATGCTCGGGAGCAGGGCTCACACATGTGGAACCCAGGGAAAGATTACCGACTTTTTCGGTTCAAACACGTCCAGTGTAAAATGCTCGCCCAGTCCCGGCATTAAGCCCACCATAACAGTGCATTATGGTGTAATCACGACTGCCTTTATAGAGGGGGATACAAGTGCAAACACTCTACAAGAACACAGCGTGATGTCAGCTAAATGCCAGAACCTGAAACATATCTAATCCCTGATCAGAAACGACTTGAAAGCTCTGATGACATCCTTCTTTCTGCATATATGTGCAACTATACAGCTCAGTCAGTCAGTGGGCATGTGCTTAGCATGTTGCCTTCAGACCATTAGCCTGCCTGGGACTAACAGGCCGCAGAGCTGGCATGAATGTGTAGGCTAGTGCAAAAAGGAAGACATTTTAATCTCTGTCCCTTGTCCTTCTCCTTTCTAATTTATTTATTTATTTATTTGTATATGGTTTAAAAAAAAAAACTTTACAAATTTTAACAACCAAGATTTACACACAAGATCACAAAAGGAAAAGAACAGAAATAATATCCTATAACAAACTAAACAAAATAACTAAGCAGGACCTTTACTGATTAAATGCCCAAACCTTTTATAAAGAAGGATTTCAAAGTACAAACAAACATGTGTAAAGCTAAACAGTTTCACATTCAAATCAGGACAAAGTTCATAAGACAATATCAATACATAAATCCAACTGAGAACACACAAACTGCACATGACAATGATTTCACTTTCGACAAAATTTCAAATTACATTATCTAAAACCTTTCTGATACATTAATATTTGACTGCTATTTCGTACTAATTGTATCATAACAGACAGGCTAAAATCCTCCATATACACAATTCATATATTTGAAATATCAACATTTTAAACAATTTATGCTAAAATACTCATGCTGAGCAAAGATTATAGCTTATTATAAAATATTTTCCATAACTCTTAGACATAACCAAGCAACCTGCTTCTATTACAAGTTACTTTAAAGACTGAGATTTAATGTCTCTTCAATGGAGTTACCCAAATATATACCCAGTTTATGATAAATCACATTCAGCTTTCAGGAATCTGAGTACTGCCAATTGTAGCGGAACTTGCTTGTCAAATAATATGCACTTCCAGACTTGGTCTAGATCCCACGTTGGATGCATCTGACACAAATCGAGAAAAATATCAAAGTCTCTTAGTTAATAAGGCCGGACACTCAAGCAACAAATGTCTCAACGTTTCTTTAGATGCATAATCATTACAATGTCTACATATTATTGAAGAGCTCACTGCTTTTGTTCTTACAGCAATTATTTCTCCGGTGAGCATGACATTGAGTCTAAACCTTAAAAAGCAATTTCTCCAACCTCGATTGGCAAAGAGGTACAGGTATGGTTCCATAGATCCCATATATTTGTAGTATGAAACCATATGAGCATATAGCCTGAATTGGGTTAATTTTTGAGTTGCCATTGCCCAATCGGAATTTTGCAGAAGCTGTTTTACTTTTTTTGGGTTTGCCATGAGTGTAATCAGAGATGCACCTACACGACCCAACAATGTGTGACATATTTCCATCAATTTTAATAGAAATACTGATTTCGGGTGGCCCTGCTTTAACTTTACTGACAAATCATTATACAGATTGTTTTCTGTTTGAACAATTAAATTCTGCAATAGTTGTAGACATTTCAACTCCACAATACTTATGAAGGATTGTAGTCCATATTCATATCGGATTGCTACTATAGGAACACACTTCGGTAAACAAGAGATGGATTTTCTAAGCAGGGTTGACTCTAACTTGCTGACTTCCAGTTTACCCGTAATGAAAGGAATTTCACTCCCATAAAGTATTTTCGTTATTGCTTTTAGTTTATAAAATCTCATAGCAGGGGAGTAAGAAAAGCCTCCAAATTTGTGGTCCACTACTCTCAACTGGGTAATACATACTTTGACTTTAGATAAATAGTGATTTCATATTTGACCGCTGTTAGCTTTTGCATTTACAAAGAAGACCAGATAAATCATTGAGTTTTTAATGGCTAATTTGGAACTATCCAAGTACCAACTTTTAGAGGCATCTTGGATTTATAATTTCTAATCCAGTTTTTATAAATCTGTTTCACCTGTTTAATTCCCTGTGTTCTCGAGGTAGCTGGAAGTTCGAGCAAGAGTATTTGTCTTACAGTGCGGCGTAATAGTGCGGCGTAATAGTGCAGCGTAATAGTGCGGCGTAATAAGATCTTACTCGCACGCACTAGGGAATCATACTTATGTATATGCTTGTGTGTCGCCAGAGTTATAGAATTTTTAACCGATTTTTCGATAATATTTTTGACATAAGGACCAAAATGGTCATGTGTAAATCTGATTTTTTTTCTTCAAAAGTAGTATTTTCATGATCCTTACAGAATAGGTCATTGCATGCGTTAACATTCCCCGGGTGCCAAATAATTCTATTATTCCCTGGGTTTACTGTCAGGTTGCTTGTCATCTGCTTATGAGAGATGCTTTTGCTCGGGATGTGCAAGTTCAATTCAAGCATCTTATGATCACTCATCAGTGTTGGACATAATCCAAAACTCTCTATCACGTTAAACAGATCAGCTGATACGTATATATAATCAATTGGAGAGGATTTTTCTCCTGATGTCCAAGTGATGTAAGGGACATCTGATCGTAGTAAATCATAAGTTGCTTTCAAACCCCATGTTTTAAATACCATTTACCAGCAAAAATGATCCTTTTTTCTATATGCCATGGCCCTATGCTTAGGTTCAGCTTTAGCACTGAAGTCGGCCCTTAGCAGAACTATCAAAAGATGATAATAATCCGTCCTTTGGTAACAGCATATTTGTATTCAAGTCCCCCATCACCAGAATTTGGAGCCCTGGGTATTTACAAAAACATTTCTCCATGATAACTTTAATTTTGATAGTTAGTTTGCATAGATTGGACCCTGGAGACCAGTATATATTCCATATTAGCATATAAGCTGGCTGTACTCTCCACTTTTATTAGAGCCCCCAATGCATATGGAGGAATTGAAAAAGTTTCCATCAGGGCCATGCCAATGGCGAGTGTAATTGCCAGGAGTAATCCTCCCTTCGGTCGGCCTGTCCTACCTTTGGAGGCTAGGAGGTGGTGACACTCAAAGCCATCTATCTGAGCATTGGTGGTCATCCACTTCTCTTGAATACCAATAATGCTCTTACTTCTTAAGAGCTGGTACAATTCAATAGATTAGAATAGATGGAAATTCCCTCTGGAATTCCATGACAATATTGGAAAGGCGTTGTCCTGAATTATATCTATTGTTTGAGATTTTGAAGCTGGAATATGGAGTCTCGAAGACTCAAGGCAAGCCATCTCCAGCTTGGGTCTTGTTCTTCGAGGTTCACTGAGTTTTATTTTTGTGTTATTGGCTGTCCCTCCATGGATCCTGATCTGACGGGTTCCTGTATATTCAAGCCCTCATTTATGGGGCCTCCCTCCCCGAAGAAATGTCGAATCCCCTCCTATTGAACTGATCAAGTTCCAATAGGATGTTTCTAAATACCGACTTCGAGTATAAGACTAGTCTTACATTATCCAGGCAGTGTGGATGGATAAAAGCTACCCTTTTGATGTCTGCCGTGGTCAGATTGGCTAATGCTGGAATATAATTCAAAAGTTGCAGAATTCTGTTGCGATTCATCGCGGGTTGTACGCCACAATCGAAGAGAGGATATAGTAATATACTTGGTAGCTCAAGAGAGCATGGTTTCCTCCATTGCACATGTTTGCGTTTCGTATCCATGTAGTATTTGGGGGAACGTTCCTCTGATTCTCCTTCCCAGGTTCCAACCACGGGAACTTGGGTGGTTCTAGGCACGGGCTTGGAACAGGAATTATTCTCCACAAAATTTGGATCTGGGCGCCGAGGATTCATGGGTCTAGATTCCCCTAAACATCTCTCGGCTTCCTGTTGCAGCAAATTAAAGGCAGAATTCTGTGCTCCAAAAGATGGGGGAGCTTCCCCTTCTTGTATAATTCTGCTCCTGATTGCCTCTTCCACCGCTGTACTGATCAGCAGCGCAATCTCATACTTGCTCAACATATTTGTGCCTAATGGGCCCAAGGTTGATTCCCTCGCGATAGCTGGGGCCTCTACAATATTATCTGTCTTAGTAGACAGGCCCTTTAACTGTGGGATTCAATTTAATTCTGCTGAAGGCAAGGAGGTATTATTCAGCTCGAATTCTTTTGCATCAGGATTCAACACAGGATGCTTATTTTTTAAATTTATATCCTACCTTATCTGGGGAAGCATGTTGCTACCAGACAATGGGATTTTTGTACAACAGGGAGCCTCCTGTAGTGCTGAATTGGCTGCAGAGTTACCAATTCTTAGCACGGGATGCTTATTTTTTGGATTTATATCCTTCCCCCTCTGGGGAAGCATGTTGTTGTCAGACAATGGGATTTTTATACGACCAGGATCCTCCTGTGGGGCTAAATTCTCTACAGAGTTAACAATTCCTCTAGATTTAGGGATTTCAGTGTCCGGCACAGTTCATCCACTGCTGCACTAATCAGATGCGCTATTTCTGATTTGGTCATAGGTATCCTTTCGGGAAGTTCAAGATCCGGGTTACTCACCATCCCATGAGCCTCTGAAATATTGCTTTTCTTTGGTGGGCATCCCTCTTTTTGTATTGCTGGATTCTGTCCACCTTGTACCAATATACCACCCTCTACCTGTGGCTCAGTTGTAGGATGGTTCTGAATTGTGGCCTCGGGCTTACGTAAATTCGATTTCAAAAAGAGGCCATAACTTTCTCTAAGTTCCATGGGTAATGCCTCCTTACCTTTTTCAAGCACTTTTAAAATTTTTTTTAGCAGTTTTGGTTTTGTTTGGTGATGACGTATGGGACATTTCATCAGAGAGGGAGTTAGATGGGTTAGAGTAGGCGCCACCCCCTTGTTTATTTATCACGTCTACTGATTCTATTATTTCTACATCAGAATCCATATTTTGTGTATTCTCTTCTCTGATGAAATTTCTCCAGGTATTTTTATATGTTTTATTTCTTCGGTTGAAGAAAGATGAGTTTCTGTTCCCTCTATTTTTCTTTTTTGGTTTTTGATTCTTTTTATTATTGGTATTTAGAACCTCATCCTTCTCCACGCGTAATTTATTCCTGGATAAATGCTCAGGGTTAGTTGATTTTTGTACAATGGGGATCTGAATTAGGTCCTCTCTTAAATCATCCCTTCTATCTGCTTCCTTATTTAGTGGCACTCCCAAAGCCACCAGCTATGTCACTAATTTCGTTGGCAGAAGCTCCAAGGTTTCCAGGCCAATTTTGGCTTGTGAAAGCTGTCTGCCCATCAAAATTCGTATTTCCATAAGTTCAGTCGAATGGGTTTTTAGTTCCTGCAGTATAGCACTGAGTAGCCCTCCCATTTCAGAGGGAGGGTCCTTCTGTGAGTCGAATATGGTCGAGGGATCTAACAGATGTACAGAAAGATCCCTCAGATCCCATTCTGCTGAAAAAAAGTCAGGGGGCGTATCTAGAAACGAGGTCTCTGGAATCAATACTGCCTCTCCTCTCGATGCAGTGCCTGTAAAACTGACCTCAGGCTCTTCATCCTGTTGGATCTGTACTCGTCCCCCAAACAATATCATGGATGATTGCGCAACTGCCTCTGACTCCAACAACAGTGAGTCGCTTGGTTCAGGAGGGGAAGGAGGGAGTGGCATATTCATAGCCATTCTTAGAGTATTTTTTACAGGGGTTAATATCAGGGAGGCCGACAATATATCGTCGTAGGGTCTTATCCCGTGAGCAGTGCTACTTCTGGTGGAGGGGCCCACAGCAGAGCCCCGAGCGTACACATATTCAATGCTGTTTCTCCGTCTTGACATTCCGATAATATGCTCCCCCAGATGGGCACAAATTACTAGTCACACTGATTCTCAGATCCTCAGAAGTCAGTATGCTTAAAAGGGCCCAGATTAGTGGTCCCTCAAATCACAGCGGCCCTTACACTTAGATTGAGAAATAAGACTCTCTAAGCCGGCTTTGGGTCAAATCCCTCAGGTGGATTCCCTAATCACTTCAGACGATATTATATTTCCTCAAATGTCAGAGTACCATCCAATATATATAATTATTACGTTTGTTTCTGTGGTTAGGGTCTTATGCATGTGTCTACCAAGATGGATACTAGAATCATTGTACTCCAATCCACCCCTAAAGAAATCTCTTCACCAGACTGTCCTTCCGCCTCACAGTCTTTTTCACCTGGCTGTCCAGCCGGCTCACAATCTTTTGCCCACACTGTCCCCCCACCCTTTAAACTTTGTGATGTTTATACCCTAGAAGAGCCTCCTTCTGCCAGCTTTCACAAAGAACCAACACCAGTACTTACTCCACACTCCAATAATATATGTTCACCCTCTTGATTCCAATAGAAGAAGAATATGCAATAAGCAGCTAGGATTAGCTGCTAACTGCACGCTGCAGCGAACAGCTAACAGCCAACAGTGTACTTTCATGTGCGTCCGTGTGAGCGCGCGGGTGTGCTGCACATGCTGTTTTTGAAATTGAGAGGGCGGGGTCAAAGGCGTGACGCTAACCCAATCAGTGAGGAGCTGTGATCAAGTGAGAGGGGAAGATTTTTAGGACATAGACTGAATAATAGGTGGGGCGCAAAGGTATGGCACAAAGGTATGGCACTAAGCATTACTAGTCCGATTAGAGGCGCTGCAGTCAGTTTCAATATTTACTTATGTCAGGCAACTTCCGTGTTGCCACGAAGGACGTCCGCTCTTCGCCGGTCCAACTGCAAAGCTGAAAGAGTCCTGGCAGGCAGAGAGTCCCACAGCCAACAGCGTACTTTCGTGTGCTTGCATGTCCGCACGCGGGTGCCCTGCACACGCTGTTTTTTGAAATTTCGGGGGCGGGGTCAAAGGCATGACGCTAACCCAATCAGTGAGGAGTTATGTCAGGCAACTTCCGTGTTGCCACGAAGGACGTCCGCTCTTCGCTGATCCAACTGCAAAGCTGAAAGATTCCTGGCAGGCAGAGAGTCCCACAGCCAACAGCGTACTTTTGTGCTCCTTTCTAATAACAAGAATACTTTCAGTTCTGATGTAGCTCTCCGTGCTGGATTCCTCCAGCTTCTAAGCTCTGTAATAACAAGTGTTATATTTGGAGGCAGTGGAATTTGAACTTGTGAAGTGCAGTATCACCTCATGCGGGACGCAAGTGAGTGCCTTTTGTGTGTTTCTGGGCTCAGCACCAGGCTACCCAAGTGGATCAGCGATGCGACCCCTGGAAAGTCACTCCAGCAATGGGTTGCATGTTCTTTGGCTGCCAAATCTGGGCTCACCGCCAGGCTATCCAAGTGGATCAGCCATGCGACCCCTGGAACATCGCTCCAGCAGTGGGTCGCATGTTCTTTGGCTGCCAAATCTGGGATCAGCGCCAGGCTACACAAGTGGATCAGCCATGCGACCCCGGGAAAGTCACTCCAGCAATGGGTCGCATGTTCTTTGGCTGCCAAATCTCAGCTTACCGACAGGCTATCCAAGTGGATCAGTCATGCGACCCCTGGAACATCGCTCCAGCAGTGGGTCGCATGTTCTTTCGCTGCCAAATCTGGGCTTACCGCCAGGCTACCCAAGTGGATCAGCAATGCGGCCCATGGAAAGTCACTCCAGCAATGGGTCACATGTTCTTTGGCTGCCAAATCTGGACTCACCGCCAGGCTACCCAAGTGGATCAGCGATGCGACCCCTGGAAATTCACTCTAGCAATGGGTTGCATGTTCTTTTGCTGCCAAATCTGGGCTCACCGCCAGGCTACCCAAGTGGATCAGTGATGCGACCCCAAGAAAGTCACTCCAGCAATGGGTGGCATGTTCTTTGGCTGCCAAATCTTGGCTCACCGCCAGGCTACCTAAGTGGATCAGCGATGCGGCCCCTGGAAAGTCACTTCAGCAATGGGTTGCATGTTCTTTAGCTGCCAGATCTGGGCTCAGCGCTAGGCTACCCAACTGGATCAGCAATGCTACCCCTGGAAAGTCACTCCAGCAATGGGTCACATGTTCTTTGGCTGCCAAATCTGGGCTCACCGCTAGGCTACCTAAGTGGATCAGCGATGCGGCCCCTGGAAAGTCACTCCAGCAATGGGTCACATGTTCTTTGGCTGCCAAATCTGGGCTCACCGCCAGGCTACCTAAGTGGATCAGTGATGCGACCCCAAGAAAGTCACTCCAGCAATGGGTCACATGTTCTTTGGCTGCCAAATCTGGGCTCACCGCCAGGCTACCTAAGTGGATCAGCGATGCGGCCCCTGGAAAGTCACTCCAGCAATGGGTCACATGTTCTTTGGCTGCCAAATCTGGGCTCACCGCTAGGCTACCTAAGTGGATCAGCGATGCGGCCCCTGGAAAGTCACTCCAGCAATGGGTCACATGTTCTTTGGCTGCCAAATCTGGGCTCACCACCAGGCTACCTAAGTGGATCAGTGATGCGACCCCAAGAAAGTCACTCCAGCAATGGGTCACATGTTCTTTAGCTGCCAGATCTGGGCTCAGCGCTAGGCTACCCAACTGGATCAGCAATGCGACCTTTGGAAAGTCGCTCCAGCAATGGGTCGTATGTTCTTTGGCTGCCAAGATTGGGGCCACCTAGAAGTGATTCTGTTAACTGTGCTCTACACAGAAAGCCTCCCACATACGGAGTTCAATAGACGTCTGTGTTTGCTCCATATAGAATAATATTAATAAAATACATGGTTTATTAGACTACAGTGTTTGCTCCATATAGAATAATATTATGAATACATGGTTTACTAGACTAGAGTGTTTGCTCCATATAGAATAATATTATGAATACATGGTTTACTAGACTGCAGTGTTTGCTCCATATAGAATAATATTATTAATACATGGTTTATTAGACTACAATGTTTGCTCCTTATAGAATTATATTATTAATACATGGTTTATTAGGCTAGAGTGTTTGCTCCATATAGAATAATATTATGAATACATGGGTTATTGGACTACAGTGTTTGCTCCATATAGAATAATATTATTAATATATGGTTTACTAGACTACAGTGTTTGCTCCATATAGAATTATATTATGAATACATGGGTTATTGGACTACAGTGTTTGCTCCATATAGAATAATATTATTAATATATGGTTTACTAGACTACAGTGTTTGCTCCATATAGAATAATATTATGAATATATGGCTTATTAGACTACAGTGTTTGCTGCATGTAGAATAATATTATTAATATATGGTTTATTAGGCTCGAGTGTATGCTCCATATGGAATAATATTATTAATACATGGTTTATTAAGCTAGAGTGTTTGCTCCATATAGACTAATATTATTAATACATGGTTTATTGGACTACAGTGTTTGCTCCATATAGAATAATATTATTAATGCATGGTTTATTGGACTGCAGTGTTTGCTCCATATAGAATAATATTATTAATACATGGTTTATTGGACTACAGTGTTTGCTCCATATAGAATAATATTATTAATACATGGTTTATTGGACTATAGTGTTTGCTCCATATAGAATACTATTATGAATATATGGCTTATTAGACTACAGTGTTTGCTGCATGTAGAATAATATTATTAATATATGGTTTATTAGGCTCGAGTGTATGCTCCATATGGAATAATATTATTAATACATGGTTTATTAGACTACAGTGTATGTGCCATATGGAATAATATTATTAATACATGGTTTATTGGACTAGAGTGTTTGCTCCACATAGAATACTATTATGAATACATGGTTTATTGGACTACAGTGTTTGCTCCATATAGAATAATATTATTAATACATGGTTTATTGGACTACAGTGTTTGCTCCATATAGACTAATATTATTAATACATGGTTTATTGCACTACAATGTTTGCTCCATATAAAATCATTATATTGATCATTTATTTATGTGAACCCCACCTTAGACTGCACCTTGCGCCATTGCTTGCGGGGCGTGGTTCCATCATTACAGAAAAGTGAAACTAAATTATTCACAACCATGTTTTGTGGGCAATGGGACTTGTCTGGGCCATGGGCCTCGACTGGCAAAGGGTCTGCGAGCTAGTATGTGAGTGGGACAATAAAGGGCACCCTGGTCTTGGGTACACGGCCGGCGTCTACACACTTCAACTCTTCAGATGTTTTTGGCTGCGACTCCCATTAGCCCTAAGATGGAGAGTCAAAGGTGAGGTATTATGGGAGTTGTAGTTCAAACTCTTTGGGGAGCTGCAGGTTGAAGACTTCTGGTATAGGGGATGTGTGACTACACCTGCCACACATCACTTGAGCCCCCCCTCCCCCCCCGCACTCCAACGTTTTCCTGTTGGGGTGCCACGGATAGCTCCCCTAGGGCTAACGGCAGCTAGCAGCTCAGCTATGACTGCCCCTTTGCCACTCCCCAGACAGGAGAGCATGAGTCACCTTAAGGTTTTTGATTTGATCACCCTCAGAAGGATGCAATGGTCTGCTGGCCCATCAAGGATGCAAACCTGTGGCCTGCCCCTTGCAGACAGGTCTCTGCAGCAGGTGCAGTGAACAACTGAGCTATCTTACACATGGTAAAGAAAGGTCCTACTGTATGTGTTTACCTACTTAAGGACAGGTGAAAAATAACAGGTGGCAAATGGAGAGGAAAGCAAAGTAAAATAAAAAACTAACGGATGCAAGGTGTTGCATTAATCATAACCACTATCATTGCTCTGAGCAGCCTTCCATGTCATCATTTTTTAACCCACCTGTATAGGTACAGAAAGGGCCAGCCACACACAGTCTTCTCTATGCCCTCTGTACGGTAACACAAGCAACCGCAACTATGTTTTGTATTGTGGGCCAGGCGTGCGGTACTGTAGGTGTTTGCCAACAGCAATGCCAGTGGTTATGATTCATGTACACCCTTACATTCTTTCCTATTTAGTGTTGGTGGTATAATTTCAAAACTCGTTTGACATCACCCCTTATCTTGTGTTACCTTTTTCTTCTGAATTGTGATCTTTTATGTTGTGTATGGAACTTGTTTTGTAGTCCAGATTTTATCCATGTTAATTATGTTAGAATAATACAGTCCTTCCATGACATGCCAAGCTGTTCACTCATAGGACACCAGACCCTTCCCGGACAGGGCTCCAGGCCCTTTCCTGATAGGTCACCAGACCCTTCCCTGATAGGGCACCAGACCCTTCCCTGATAGAGTACCAGACCCTTCCCTGAAAGCAGGTCAGACCCTTCCCTGATAGGGAACCAGACCCTTCTCTGACAGGGCACCAGACCCTTCCCTGATAGCAGGCCAGGCCCTTCCCTGATAGGGCACCAGACCCGTCTCTGACAGGGCACCAGACCCTTCTATGACAGGGTGCCAGGCCGTTCACTCATAGGACACCAAGCCCTTCCCTGATAGGGCACCAGACCCTTCCCTAATAGCAGGCTAGCCCCTTCCCTGATAGGGTACCAGATCTTTCCCTGATCGGGCACCAGACCCTTCACTGAGAGGGCGCCATCCCTTTCTTGAAAGGTGCCATACCTTCCCTTACAGGGCACCAGACCCTTCCATGACAGGGCGCCAGTCCGTTCACTCATAGGACACCAGACCATTCCCTGATTGGGTGCCAAGCCTTCCCTGATAGGGCACCAGACACTTCCCTGATAGGGCACCAGACACTTCCCTGATAGGTCACCAGACCCTTCCCTGATAGGGTGCCAGGCCCTTTCCTGATAGCCAGACCATTCCCTGATTGGGTGCCAAGCTTTCCCTGATAGGGCACCAGACCCTTCCCTAACGGGGCACCAGACCCTTCGCTGATAGGTCACCTGACCCTTTCCATATAAGGCACCAGACCCTTCCCTGACAGGGCACCAGACCCTTCCCTGACAGGGCACCAGACACTTCCCTGATAGGTCACCAGGCCCTTCTCTGATAGGGCACCAGACCATTCCCTGATTGGGTGCCAAGCCTTCCCTGATAGGGCACCAGACCCTTCCCTGATAGGACACCTGACCGTTTCCATATAAGGCACCAGACCCTTCCCTGACAGGGCACCAGACCCTTCCCTGATAGGTCACCTGACTCTTTCCATATAAGGCACCAGACCCTTCCCTGACAGGGCACCAGACCGATTCCCTGATAGGTCACCTGACCCTTTCCATATAAGGCACCAGACCCTTCCCTGACAGGGAGCCAGACCCTTCCCTGATAGGGTGCCAGATCTTTCCCTGATAGGGTGTGAAAACAAGGAAATAATATGAGGCAGGGTAACCAAAAAGGAAACACACCAAACACAGGTTACAAAGGAACATACAAAGCACTTTATTGTATACTGAATCCAGTTACAAAAGAACAGAACAAAATTCAGATAGCTATCGACCCTCAGTACAACACAGCGAACTCCGGCGTGGTTCGGTGTGCTCAGTGAGTGCAATTATTCATTGAAACAGTCAGGCTTTTATACATTTCTCCAGCCTGTTGTCCAGCCTTTCTTCAGGTTAACCATTCCATAAATAAGTTACTGCTCTAGGGTCCCTTGCCAGGTCAAATCTAGTTCATCTTAGGTTTATACATTAACAAGAAGAAATGGTAATAATATATGCTCTAGGCCTAACATTACAATGCGGGACTTAATTTATACAATATAGTTAAGCAGGTGTTCTCATTCAATTATAGATCAGTTTCGGTGATAAAGGTAATCCATTGCACACAGGTCAGCAGAAGGACAAGGTCTCAGCTCATGACCCTAACAAGTGGCCTGCAGGCAAGTTATACATTAGCTGTACAGAGGTCATGACAATAGAGTTCTGTTCTGAATAACATAGGCTACCATTTTAGCTCACATGGTGACTTTATAGAGCAAGAAAACCTAAAATGGCGGCTTGACCCAAAATGACAGTTTACATGGTTTCTAAGGTCAGGACCTTGCAATGCGAGTTTATTCACATGTAGTTTATAAGCAGCTTGTTAGCAGCTTGGCGTAGGCCAATATACATATATTCATAGCAATAGGAGGCACAATATAATTTCTAGTTTGACAAACCCTCCTTTTGGCCTATGCCAAGTGCTAAACTACTTCTGATCTCCCTGCAAATAACTCCATGTGTCATCGTCCATACACCCTGAATAGCTGTCAGAAATATCTATCGCCATTAGATCTTTTACTAAGATCTCTTTCAGTACATACTCCTTAGAGGTTTTATCCGGGGCATACACTTTATGTCCTATTGTAACTATCGCCTGAGCGCAACATCCCCCTAGCATTGAACATATATTTGGTAGACATTGGATACAACAACAAAGAAATAGCAGAATTCCCAAAATAATCAGCAAGACTGAAAGCACTTTCCAACCCCAAGACCGCAAGAAGTCCCAGAACCAAGCGCTAAGATCCCAATTTCCCTCGGGAAAATGCACTTCTGAACTAAGAATGTGCAGATTCTGTATTGCCTTAAAAATAGTTGGGGAGGAATCCGGTACGAAAACACAGCAAGCGGACCCCACTAGTTTACATACTCCACCACGTTCAGCCAGAATGACATCTAATGCCATCCGGTTCTGAAGCGCTACCAATCTGTTCGCTTTCTGCTCTAAAGTCATATTATATAGTATATCTGTGGTCCGGTTGATGGTTCTCTCCAGTACTCTCGCTAGTTTCCTGATATCCTCGGAATTCGCTATCTGCCCAAGAATGGAAGGAATGATTTTGCTACATCTCCTAAAACCTGTGCTGGAGTGTCGCCATTCTCGTCCCGCCGTGGACGAGCCTTTGAAACCTCTACAGTACTTGCTATAAACACCCCAGGTAACAGGATTCCTAGATAACAAGTTCCCTGCCAATCCCTGGGCAACCATGGAAATGCTACATTACCGCAAACAAAATAGATAGGTTCGCCTACATACAAAGGTCTGTCTTCCCCAGTCAAATTTGCAACATTGGCACAACCTTTAAAATCTCCCATTCCTCTGTATGCAGAAAGAAACTGAATCGGGGCTATGGGTAACAGTATAAGAAGGAGGCACGGCATCCTTATTGCCTATCGGAGCCATTTTAAAGGAAATCAAAGATTGGAAAGGACGAGACAGTCTATCAGAAGGCCTAATAGAAGCAATATTGAGCTTACTCCTATTTGCGAAAAGCGAGCATTCCAGGGGAGTCAGAACACGTTTCTCAAAACTATTCAAATTAGTGCCATCAAAGTTCCCCGAGATGCTAGCGTTCCATCGGCCAAAGAACAGTGCTCTAAGTGAAGCATAACAAGCAGTTGTCAAAGGTAAAGGGTGAATATACCAACCTAGCCCCTTATCCCCATGTTGCGGTAAATGCGAGCAGATCAAACAATTGGTTCTGTTAAAGATTGCATGGGTAGCATTCATAATTAGTAGTAGAGTGTTATTTTGATAATTCCGTCTGTGCAAAAGATCTCTAGGTGACAAGGTATGTAGTTGCACAGAAGGAGTGGGAACAACAGTTATATTTTCAACAGGTAGGAAATCATTCAAAGGGTACATTCTCTCCAAATACCAAAACCCACAACCAACAGTTACTAAAAGTCCCGTGATTATCACCAGTAGACAGCAAAACGTTTTCGGGGCCCCCCAACATATCTGCTCATTGTCTCTCCTAGTCACATTTTTGTCCAAAAGTTCAGTACGAACGGTAGCGGATGTGGACATTGTCGTCTTCAATCGAGAAACACCAATTGTTCGTTTGCTGGCGACTCCGGTCGCGCGTCTTCTTAATGTCTTTTCCCACAACCCTTAGCCAGCAGAACCCTTTATGCAATTGGGCCAAAAAAAGGCAAGCCCTCAAATTCTTTCAATTGAACAGCAATAGCCGTATTGCAAACCTATCTCCTTGGGCGGATATTATACTTCACAGTTTCCGGTGCAAAAGAATCAGCAGACAGGATGTCGTCACTTCCCACAGGAGGTGGCGAGTGAACGGAAGTTAGATCAGAAGATGGATGATCCACAAACGGAACGGCCTCCGATACTCTCTCTCCACCGTCTGCCGTTTCGGGTACGTAGGTTTCGATGTCGGAAAGGGGTTCTGAGTCTTCTGTATCGTATGGCACTGGGTGTGGGATCCGTTTGGTGTGGCTGCCGTGGATCCAGTGGCGACGTCATCCTACCCGCACCGCAGTCTCAGTGACCAGGAGCACCTGGTAGGGGCCCCTCCAACATGGTGCGAGGCAAGACGCTCTATCGAAGGATTTAATGAGGATCCAATCCCCTGGTCATAGACTTTGACCGGGGCCCTCGTACCTCACCGGCAATGCCTCTCGCACCTGGTGATAAATTGAAAACAGGTTTTTAGTCAATTGGTTACAATAGTCGGAGAGAAGTACATTTTTTACATGTCGCAATGCGCAGCTTTTAGGCAAACCCCAAATATTAGCAGGTCTCCCCATTACCACCTCAAAGGGAGAGAGCCCAGTCTTAGTTTGAGGGGTTGTCTGCATTGAAAGTAACACGATCGGTAAGGCGTCTCGCCATTTTAGTTTGGTGCCGGCACACGTTTTAGCGAGCTTGTTTTTTATGATACCATTATGTCTTTCCACTAATCCGGCGCTCTGAGCATGTCTGGCCGAATGGAATCGTCAATTTGCAATGCCGTACATATCTGTAGAATTACAGCAGCGATAAAATGCGGACCATTATCCGACCAGATAACTCTCGGCAAACCGAACCGTGGGAAGAATTCCTTTAACATGGTCTTTGCAGTGGTCATGGCTGTAGCGTCTTTAACAGGGAAAGCCTCGACCCACTTACTAAAGGCGCAAATGACCACAAGGACATATTTTAGATTGTTACATCGCTCCATTTCAATAAAGTGAAAGTGAATTACTTCAAACGGGACAGAAGGAGGCCGAAAGCTACCTCTTGGAGTTGCTGTCCCCTTTCCCACATTGTGTTGTAGGCAAATCATGCAATTTTGGACATAATGCTGGGCAATTTTTGAAATCTTATCATTTACCCAGACTTTCTCTAACATTCTCGTGATCTGCTGAGCGCACACATGTGTGGGACCGTGTGCCATGGTAACCATCATTACTATATAGGCATTAGGAAGCAACCATTTCCCTTCAACCATGTCCACCCAACACCCATCATCATCGAGTTTCCCCAAGCCCTCAGCCCACCTCTTGGATTCTTCTAATGTGGCATCGGCTTGGATATCCCGTACAGACCCAACACCCTCATCCATTGCATAGGCATCTACAGTCTCCCTTGAAACATACATCTCCGTGAAGAGATCAGAGGCAGTTTGTCTAGCTATTTGATCAGCGAAAGCATTCCCTTTCCCTACATCATCTATAATCTTGCGATGTGCTGCGCACTTAATGATTGCTAACTGACTAGGGAGCGCAAGCGCTGAAAGCAATTGTACTATCAGGGAGCCATGTTGGATCTTGGTGCCATGCAAAGTTAAAAACCCTCTCTCTGACCAAAGTCTCCCAAAGTTGTGAGCCACCCCAAAGGCATACTGGCTATCAGTATATATGTTTACTGTTAGCCCTTCGGAAAGCTCACAAGCTCGAGTCAATGCTATAATCTCTGTGGCCTGCGCAGAGTTATGCGTAATTCTCTTGGTCTCCACAACCGTACTTAATGTAGTGACTGCATAAGCAGCTGTGGATAAACCATCCAGTACTGTGAAGCAGGAGCCATCACAAAACAGCTGCCCTTGTGGGTTATCCAAAGGAGTGTCCCTCAAATCAACTCTGCCTTTTGTATCTTGTTCAGTAGTATACAGGCAGTCATGTGACTCTTCGTCACCGCAAACAGTATTTTGCGGGAAAGGTAGGAGTTCAGCCGGATTAAGAACGCAGCACCTCCTAATTTGAATGTGGGGAGCAAACAAGATTAATTCATATCTTGTCAGTCGTGCGGAAGTGAGGTGTTGCGTTTGGGTTTTGTTCAATAGAATATCTACAGAGTGAGGCACCATCAGGGTTAAATCATGGCCTAGGACCATTCCCTCACTCTGTTTTACAGACGCAGCAGCAGCAGCGACAGCGCGCAAACATCTTGGCAAAGCGCATGCAACAGGATCAAGGGCGGAAGAGTAGTAACCGCATGGCCTATTCTTCCCTCCATGTTCCTGCGTTAATACAGCCAAAGCACATCCATCACATTCATGCACAAACAACACAAAGGCCTTCTCATAGTTCGGTGTGCCCAAAACTGGCGCCGAACATAATGCAGTCTTGAGCAACTCGAATGAATGTTGATGCTCCGTATTCCATGGCAATGGCAAAGAAATACCCTTCTTCGTCAAGGCCAACATCGGTTTTATCACTAGTGAGAAGTTTGGGATCCATAACCTACAGTAAGAAGCCATACCTATCAAGGCTCTAACTTCCTTTTGTGTATTTGGGACAGACATGCCAGAGATGTGTTTTATTCTTTCAGGTGTCAATCTTCATCCCTCCTTTGACAGGAGATAGCCTTTTTAAGCGAAGCTTTGTGGCCATGCTTAGCTAGATGGATGAGCAACAACACAGTGCCCTCTTTACAAGAGCTCTCAGAGTCAGCGGCTAAAAGCAAATCATCAACATATTGAAGCAACGTACAAGTAGGGGGCAATCCAAGGGTATCAAGCTGCTCTTTCAAAGCCCTACTATAAATACTAGGACTCTCAGTATAACCTTGAGGTGCACGAGTAAATGTGAATGAGCGTCCTCCTAAGGTGAACGCGAACAAGTATCTACTATCCTCATGTATAGGAATACTGAAGAAAGCATTCTTTAGGTCCACAACACTGAAGTGAGTAACCGTAGCTGGAATCATGGTTAATATTGTCGTCACATCAGGCACAATTGGAAATTGCGGAGCGACGACTTTATTAATGGCACGTAAATCAATTATAAAACGAAATGGAATTGCATTATCACCTTTTTTGTACACGGGTAAAATCGGACTATTGCACAAACTTCCTGCAATCTCCTCAATCACCCCATGATGCACAAAATTGGAAACAATGCTCTTCAAAGCTCGCTCGCCTTCAACTGAGATCTTATACTGTGGAATACGGGGCAGCTTAATTCCATGTTTCAAAACTATTTTAACAGGCTCAATCTGCAAAACACCGACATCATTGTCATCAACTGCCCACAAACACTCTGGTACATTACTGAATTCTGGCGGCAAAGGTCTAGTCAAGAATTGTGAAACAGAACATTGCTGTGGTGAAATCGTCAAACGCACTCCATCAGAAGAACAATGAATTACCGCATTTAATTCCTTCAACAGATTCAACCCCAGCAAATTCTCTCCACAATTCGAAGTCAAGAGAAATGGACAGTGGTCCGTAAAGGGACCCAAAGAAATAGGTACCAGTGAAGAAACCGGACAAACAACTGGTGTGCCAGAAAACCCTACAGAAACATTGGTTTGCCCTGACAGTGGAATGTTTGGAACCCGAGAATGATCAATGGAGCACTTCTGTGCTCCAGTGTCTATCAAAAATTGATGTTTCCTATTTCCCACTACCATTTCAACGTAGGGACCTTTCTGATTAACGGGAATAGGTGTAGGTTCCAAACCCTGCTTCGGGCAATCCTAACGAAACAAAATATCATCAAAAGGAAGCTCTTCAGATAGATATGCAGCAGAAGGATGATCAAATATGTTTCTAGTATCCACACTCGAAGTCTGATTATCCTGTGAAAAAGGTTGTTGGGGATCCTGCGAAAACCGGCCTCTACCTGGGCCCCCTACACCCGGGCGACCTCTGGATCGTCTACCCATATTTCCAAATGTGTTATTCGACCTCTGTCGAAGGACGGGGCATTGTGCACGCCAATGACCCTCCTGGCGACAATAGGCACACTGGTTAATATTCACAGGACCCAAGGGCACATTCCCTTGTGGAACATACTGACCTCTAATCTGCGAACTACCCCCTCTGGGGCCTCTAACAATTTGCTGTAACAATACGTTAGTCTTCAAATCACCTTTTCTCTTCTCGACTCTATCTTTTTCATTATTGACACGGTTCTCGTAGTACTGAGCCATTTGCAGTACTTCTGATTGGGATTTCGCCTGCCAAGCGCTCTCAGAAGACATAATTTGTGACTGGATGTCAGGCAGCAATCCACGTACAAATGTGTCCACAAATAATCTTTTCCCAGACTCTGTGCCTAAGTCTTGTCCACTGAAATCCGAGAATACCTGTTCGAACCGATTAAAGAACTCGGTAGCACCCTCAGATTTTCCTTGGACACAGGCCATAAGCTTGTCCCAAATAATTCTCTTTTCGGGGATTATAGTGTTCAGTTTTGCAATGATTCTGTCAGGCAAAGTTAGTATCAACTGAGGTGGTCTCTCACCAGCTGGCCTTTCCCCATCAAGCCTAACTATGTTAGCCAATGTATCTCCCAACCCTGGTACATCGTCTATAGTTCTAACTTGTTTCCACAAATCTACAGGCAGGAGTACAGGGAATAGCAAATCAACGTCGCCTAGGGTAAACACTGAGGACTGCAAAACGGACTCTATCTCTTTATAGAACCCTGTCGGATTTTTCCTAATGTCAGGAATAGTTTGTCTAATAATATTCACTTCCTGTCGTGAAAACGGGAAGTGAACAAACTGCGATACATAATGTGCAGGAATGTCCACAGCAGGTGTACCTGCTGCAGCATTAGCAGGAATCTCAACCTTTGGGACAAATGTCGGTGAAACCTCTCTCATAGGCAAATGAGATGTAGGCAACTCCGAACGCTTACTAAGCAACAGAGCTAAGTCGAGCGCTAAAGCAGTTGAAGAAGTGTCAAGTGAAAAAACTCTCTTATAAATGCTCAATAACTCTGTGGGACAACTAACCTTTCTCTTTAAACATTCATCCTGCAGGTAGTCTACCATTACCTGTATCACTTTCCTCTGCATTTCTAGCGTATATTGACTGTATGTGTCATATACCTCAACTGGAGTTATCGATATGCCTGAAATCCATCTAATCGCATCTTTTGTACAAATTCGCGCCTCCTCAGATGTCGATTTACGACACGGAAGAAATCGTTTCTGTAAATACATACTTTCTTCTTCATCATCCTCATTCCGTAACCTTTCCAACTCCTTTCTATACTCAAATATCCTCTCAACATGCTCATGTACCTTCTCCACAGTGTCTCTTGAAAACGCTAAAGTATTCAGGTCCCACAACCCTTGTGGGAGGTCTGCATTATTTAATTTACCCCACATTACACATAAATGAATCCCTAAACCTTCAATGAAAACATTTTTCTCAGGAAAATTATCCATATTAGAAAGTGTGGCAAGAACATTAGCTCGATCATCTCTCTCCATACAATGATTAGCCCATGCAAACAAATCCTGTTTCTTTTCTGTAGGAACAGTATTACGAGTAACAATCCTCGACCCCGCACCCTGATCAACTACAAGCGGTACAGAACTACTTGGGAGTGAGGGTGCAGGCAAATTTAATGGAGGTACTATTACTGGTGCAATGGGAAGAGGCAGAGGAGCAGGTGGAGGAACAACAACCGGAGGAATAGGAACAACAGGTTGAGCAGGAAGAGCAGGAATAACAGCAGGAAGAGGTACAGCAGGAGGAAGAGGAACATACGGAGGTGGTGCAGAGGCACCAGGCCTTCGTTCATTTAACAATTTGTCGATAAACTCATCAGAAACATGAAGATCTTTAGAAGGATAGATTTTCTGAATACCGAGTGAGAAAGCCCTGCCCATATTCCTTACCGACTCAGACTGTTTGTCCTGATCATATAAAAACGCCTTTTCAGCATTTGTTTTATGACGGCGCACATGTTTTTCCCTACTTTTAAGCTGCTCCAACGCTTCTCTTTTCCAATTTTGCAAAACATCAAATGCTGCAGGTCTGGCCTTCTTTTTTAACAAGACTGACTCAAAATATTCAAAACGAGGGATCTCAAAACTACCATTGACTGGCCACTGAAGTTCGGAGGCATGTCTGGTTTGTCTGTGCCAAATTTTATTAAATACTACACTTCCAATGCCATGCTTACAGTACATAGTACATGCCGGTGACCCCTCCTGTGGTGCCGGATGGCTAAATTCCAAAGATTGTCTATCGCTGCGGAATAATGCCCTAAAGCAGCTAGACAATTTCCCAGGCATTTCTCAAATACTCAGTGTTACCTGGTCAATAAATGTGTCGGCAGATACAATGCGCCAAATTCAAATTGTCAGGGTTGAATTAAGAGTCGGGTAACGACTCACCTGATGTTAGGCGATCCTTAGCACATCAGGCCTCCCCACATCAGAACACTGCTCACCTTCCCCAAACACCTCCACCCCAGCTTCGAGGCTCAAGGGATTCGGTGAACCCACAGAACCGAAAACACCGTTCCTTCTTTGGTGTACGGGCTCGCTTACAACCTTTCCTGCATTGGCAACTGCCTTGGAGGATGTATCGCAGAAGGGACGGCGATACGTCATCACGTCGGTCACGTGATACAGTGTGGCGTTCCGCACGTGATCTTGGTAGACGTCACATGACCCAGGGACACACAGTATAAAGAACTGAGAGGCAGGACGATCATTGCTTCTCAGCTGGCTTCGGACCCTGTTTGGCGTTTATACTTGCTCCTTGCTACCTCGACCACGGAACTCTATCTTGGACTCTCTTGGACACCCCTTTGTACCTTTGCTCGGAACTGTTTACCTGTTGCCGGATTTTTGGACTGCATATCGACTTGTCTTTGGATCATCCCTGAATATCTTGCTGTACTTCTACGCCCAAGTCAAGCTCTATCTTACAGGTGGCCTACCTGTATCCACGCTTACCTGCGGTTCTACCACTCCAGGGACCGCTGCATCTTTTTGAGCCTCGAACCTCCCTACTAGGTTACCTGGGTCTCCCTTACACCAGATAGGTAAGACACTTTAGATTCTTTTGTTTACCTGCCTGTATTGTAATTGCCTGGTGCTTAACCTCATTCCTTCTTGACAGCAGCATCGGTGTTCCAGAGGCTCCGTGGATCTGGGAAGACATCTCTCACCTGTGGCCTCAAGGGTCGCACAGCGGGTTTCTATTTTGTTCCCCTGTGCGTCACTTGGGGACGGAGGTCTCATCGGTCTACACGACACTCAAGTCAGAACAGACTGAGAAGCCGTATAGTCGTGTTAGACGATGCAGGGATCCACGGACGAACCCATAACTGCTCTAGTTCAGGCAATTACAATATTAAGGGCAGATATGGCCGCCGCGAACACAGTGATCCATCAAAGGTTGGATACCATACAGAGCGTTCAGCATTCCCTTCCTGCAGACCCGGAGTTTGGAGATGGCAGCTCCTCCACTACACCCCCAGTCCCGGCTCCAATAATCCTCCCAACTCCTTCCCCCCTGGCTGCTCCTGAACGATACCAGGGTGATCCCAAGAAATTCAGAACCTTTGTTAACCAGTGCAAGTTACATTTTTTATGCAGGCCTTTGGCTTTTCCCACGTCCACTGCTAAGGCCGCCTTCGCCCTTTCCCATTTAGCTGGAACAGCTGCCACTTGGGCTAATCCCCTGTTAGAAAACAATAGCCCGGTTCTTTATGACTTTGATTTGTTGGTCCTAGAAATGTCCCGAGTATTCGATACTCGACACAAGGCACAGTCTAGGGATTTGGAGTTGTTGGAATTGACTCAGGGCAAAAGAACTCTGATAGATTACATCACCCGGTTCAATCAGCTAGTTGCGGAAACATCATGGCCAGAAAACAAGCGGGCGGTGGTCTTTTATAGGGGGTTGAGTAACACCATGAAAGACGCTTTAGCAGTGATCCCTTCTATGCCTACTCAGTATCAGGAATTGGTTGATCTCGTCCTGCAGGTAGATGCACGCCGATCGGAGCGTAGAGCTGAATTGGGGGCCTCCTCCTCTCCTACTCTTGTTAATACTCCCGCTTCCGGTACTGAAGAACCTATGCAAGTGGGAGGGGTACGCAGTCCTATTACAACATCTGAGAGGGAACGAAGAAGGGTAGATAATGCGTGCTTTTACTGTGGCACCACTGGACATTTCGTGAAAGAGTGTCCTCGACGTCCCAAGAAGAGTCAGGTTTTTCGGATGGCTCGACCTTAGAACCGGAGACCAGGTCGAGTGTCCCATCATCTTCTCCGGGAACCCCTCTTGCCTTTGCTCGTGTTCAACCCATCTCCGTAAAGGCTACTCTATGTCCCTCTACTGGCCTTCTACATGCAGTCAATATCATTATTGATTCCGGTGCCACTGGTAATTACATAGATATTGATTTGGCCCATTCCCTCAATCTACCCTTAGTGGTAAAAACACGACCGGAACATGTCCAAGCCGTAGACGGCTCCGCATTGGTTTCTGGTCCTGTTAGACACCAAACTGCACCCCTCTTGTTGAACATACAAGACATACACACAGAAACCTTGTGTTTTGATTTGATCACCGCACCTCAATTCGGTATCATACTAGGGATTCCCTGGTTACGTGAACATAATCCACTGATCAATTGGCAAGCAGGCACTGTACTCTTTGAGTCCGATATTTGTCAGAATTATTGTCTCCCGATCCCTCAAGCCCCTGACACACCCTCTCGGGTCTTGGGAGCCTTAGCACAACTCACACTGACAGTTGACGATCCAGAAGTCATACAGTCCCATACTGTTGGGGGGTTGGTGTCTGGGATTCCGCCAGAATATCGGGCTTTCGAATCAGTATTCGATCGTGGCTCGTCTGAGGTACTTCCTCCACATAGAACTTATGACTGCCCAATCTAATTGCTTCCTGATTCCGCTGTTCCTTCGGGCAGGATCTACTCTTTGTCTCCTTCGGAGGAACTGGTGTTAAAAGAATATGTACAGAACGCCCTGCGTTTAGGACACATCCGCCCCTCCACTTCACCAGCGGCAAGTCCTATCTTCTTTGTACCCAAGAAGGAGGGGGATTTACGTCCTTGTGTGGATTATCGGCGTCTTAACGCGATCACCAAGAAGGATAGATATCCCATCCCGTTAATCACTCCACTCTTAGATCATTTAACACATGCTTCCGTTTTTACCAAACTCGATCTACGCGGCGCATACAATTTGGTACGCGTTCGCGAGGGAGACGAGTGGAAAACCGCTTTCTGTACTCGTTACGGCTTGTACGAATATCTTGTCATGCCCTTTGGCCTATGTAACGCCCCGGCCACGTTCCAACGATTCATGAATGACATTTTCAGGGATATTCTGGATGTGTACATGGTTGTGTATTTGGACGACATCCTGATCTTCTCTCGTGATCTGGATGACCATGTAAAACACGTCCGAGAAGTATTAACCCGTTTAAGCAAACATTCCTTATTTGCCAAACCTGAGAAATGTCAGTTCCATAAGACCTCTGTTGAGTTTTTGGGTTTCCACATCACCCCTGGGGCGTTATCCATGAACGAGTCTAAGGTCAAAGCAGTCTTAGATTGGCCAGTACCTCAAACACTCAAGTCCTTGCAGGCCTTTTTAGGATTCGCCAACTTCTATAGGCGTTTCATTTCTTCCTTTTCCACGATTGTAGCCCCACTCACGGCCCTGACTAGTCCTCGGGTACCATATCAGTGGCAGAGAGAACAGCAGGAGGCTTTTGAGACTTTAAAAACCGCCTTTACTACCGCACCGGTACTCCAACATCCCAATCCGGATCTTCCGTTCATAGTCGAGGCAGATGCCTCTTCCTTTGCCCTCGGGGCGGTACTGTCACAAACATGTCCTAATACAGGCAAATTACATCCAGTGGCATACCACTCCCGTAAGTTTTCCAGTACTGAGTCTCATTATACCGTTACGGAAAAAGAACTCTTGGCTGTCATGGACGCTTTCCGTGTTTGGCGTCATCATCTTTTGGGGGCTAAATATCCTATCACAGTATACTCCGATCATCGGAATCTACAGGATTTGGCCTCTCTGAAATGCATTAATAGCAGACAGGTCCGATGGCATCTTTTCTTTTCCTCCTTTGACTTCCGTATTATGCACCGTCCTGGAACGGCACATGGGAAGGCGGACGCCTTGTCACGTTCCCCGGGGGGGGTCCAATTGCCTACATTCCCCGACACTGTTCTCGGAAAGACTCATGTGATTTGTCTCTGTACTCCCTCATTGTCACTGATAGACTCGGTTCGATCCTGGGCTAGCGATCATTCTGACCAGTTGCGAGAATGGGACCCAGTGTTCTCTGATGGATTACCGTTCGTACATGAACGCCTGTTCCTTCCCACACCTGACACACGTAATCTGGCCCTTGAGTGGTCTCATGACGCTCCCTTTAACGCTCACCCCGGACAAGAGCGCACTTTAGATCTTCTCAAGCGTTGGTGTTGGTGGCCTTCTATGAAGCGCGATGTAGAATGTTACGTTAGATCATGCGCAGTATGTGCTCAGGCTAAACATCAAAGGGGTCGACCAATTGGGTTGTTGCTTCCGCTTCCGGTACCTCCCAGGCCCTGGCATACGTTGACGATGGATTTCGTTACTGATCTCCCCAAGTCGAAGGGCTTCGACTCCATCTGGGTGGTGGTGGACACGTTCACTAAAATGGCCCGTTTTGTTCCCTGCAAAGGTATCCCTTCGGCTCCTGTATTAGCGGATTTGTTTTTTGAACATGTGTTCATGCTATTCGGCCTTCCTTCGGTCATTATATCTGATCGAGGGTCACAGTTCACCTCTCGGTTTTATAGATCCCTGACGAAGCTATTGGGCATTGATACCAGGTATTCTTCGGCCTACCATCCTGAGACCGATGGACAGACCGAAAGGACGAACCAATCTATGGAACAATACCTTCGTTGCCTTATGTTGCAACATCAGACCTCTTGGTTGGCCGCTTTGCGGCTTGCGGAGTTCGCACATAATAATGCGGCTCATTCAGCCACTGGTTATTCTCCCTTTTACGCCCTCTATGGCCAACATCCCAAGGTCTTGCCGGTCCCTGATGCTTCTGATTCTGCGAACCCTGCGGCCACGACATGTCTTAGGGATCTTTCTGCCTTACACGCTAGTACAGTGGTTCATCTCACTGAAGCAAAGGCTGCTATGAAGGCCCGTGTGGATGGCAAACGTCGGGCTGCTCCCCCTCTGGTGGTGGGTTCCAGGGTCTGGTTGTCTTCCCGTCATCTTCGCCTAGTGGGTTGCCGGAAATTGCTACCTCGCTTTGTCGGTCCCTATGTGATTTCGAAGGTTATTAATCCGGTGGCTTTCCGTCTAGTGCTTCCCAGCTCTTGGCGCATCCATCCTGTGTTTCATGTCTCCCTCCTCAAACCTTGTCCCGACTCTGTCCATCTTCGTACCCCTGTTGCGCCGGTATCCTTGTCCTCTCCTGATGTTTTCGAGGTGTCGGCCATTTTGGGCTCCAGGTGGTTTAGGGGAGGGATCCAGTACCTGGTAGATTGGAAGGGTTACGGCCCGGAGGAACGTTCATGGGTTTCCACCTCTGACCTGAACGCCCCTCGCTTGGTAGCCCGTTTCCATTTAGACCATCCATCCTGCCCACGGGGTCGTGGGCCGTTGGGGAGGGGCTATGTTAGGCGATCCTTAGCACATCAGGCCTCCCCACATCAGAACACTGCTCACCTTCCCCAAACACCTCCACCCCAGCTTCGAGGCTCAAGGGATTCGGTGAACCCACAGAACCGAAAACACCGTTCCTTCTTTGGTGTACGGGCTCGCTTACAACCTTTCCTGCATTGGCAACTGCCTTGGAGGATGTATCGCAGAAGGGACGGCGATACGTCATCACGTCGGTCACGTGATACAGTGTGGCGTTCCGCACGTGATCTTGGTAGACGTCACATGACCCAGGGACACACAGTATAAAGAACTGAGAGGCAGGACGATCATTGCTTCTCAGCTGGCTTCGGACCCTGTTTGGCGTTTATACTTGCTCCTTGCTACCTCGACCACGGAACTCTATCTTGGACTCTCTTGGACACCCCTTTGTACCTTTGCTCGGAACTGTTTACCTGTTGCCGGATTTTTGGACTGCATATCGACTTGTCTTTGGATCATCCCTGAATATCTTGCTGTACTTCTACGCCCAAGTCAAGCTCTATCTTACAGGTGGCCTACCTGTATCCACGCTTACCTGCGGTTCTACCACTCCAGGGACCGCTGCATCTTTTTGAGCCTCGAACCTCCCTACTAGGTTACCTGGGTCTCCCTTACACCAGATAGGTAAAACACTTTAGATTCTTTTGTTTACCTGCCTGTATTGTAATTGCCTGGTGCTTAACCTCATTCCTTCTTGACAGCAGCATCGGTGTTCCAGAGGCTCCGTGGATCTGGGAAGACATCTCTCACCTGTGGCCTCAAGGGTCGCACAGCGGGTTTCTATTTTGTTCCCCTGTGCGTCACTTGGGGACGGAGGTCTCATCGGTCTACACGACACTCAAGTCAGAACACCTGACCAAACCTAATGAGGACCGATCGGTTTACAAAGGACTTACCTAACGAATTTTACCTTGTGTATGGTGATTTTGGCAAATCTGCCCGCCTCAAAAAATTGACCCTCGTCAAGATGCCGTCTCAGACCACACGGCTATCGTCCAGGGAACGGATCGTGCAGTGCTGTTGAGGTGTCGCCTCTCGTTCAGTCGGGCCCGTTATGTCACACCGTCCGATCCCGGTCCGATAGCGTGCGTCAACCTTCAATAATCCGGCATCAATCTTGAGGGTCCCTATTCCGGGCGCCAACTGTGAAAACAAGGAAATAATATGAGGCAGGGTAACCAAAAAGGAAACACACCAAACACAGGTTACAAAGGAACATACAAAGCACTTTATTTTATACTGAATCCAGTTACAAAAGAAAAGAACAAAATTCAGATAGCTATCGACCCTCAGTACAACACAGCGAACTCCGGCGTGGTTCGGTGTGCTGAGTGAGTGCAAATATTCATTGAATCAGTCAGGCTTTTATACATTTCTCCAGCCTGTTGTCCAGCCTTTCTTCAGGTTAACCATTCCATAAATAAGTTACTGCTCTAGGGTCCCTTGCCAGGTCAAATCTAGTTCATCTTAGGTCTATACATTAACAAGAAGAAATGGTAATAATATATGCTCTAGGCCTAACATTACAATGCGGGACTTAATTTATACACTATAGTTAAGCAGGTGTTCTCATTCAATTATAGATCAGTTTCGGTGATACAGGTAATCCATTGCACACAGGTCAGCAGAAGGACAAGGTCTCAGCTCATGACCCTAACAAGTGGCCTGCAGGCAAGTTATACATTAGCTGTACAGAGGTCATGACAATCGAGTTCTGTTCTGAATAACATAGGCTACCATTTTAGCTCACATGGTGACTTTATAGAGCAAGAAAACCTAAAATGGCGGCTTGACCCAAAATGACAGTTTACATGGTTTCTATTGTCAGGACCTTGCAATGCGAGTTTATTCACATGTAGTTTATAAGCAGCTTGTAAGCAGCTTGGCGTAGGCCAATATACATATATTCATAGCAATAGGAGGCACGATATAATTTCTAGTTTGACAAGGGCACCAGACCCATACCTGACAGGGCACCAGACCCTTCCCTGACAGGGCACCAGACCCTTCCCTGATAGGTCACCAGACCTTTCCCTAATAGCAGGCCAGCCCCTTCCCTGATAGATCACCAGACCCTTTCCCTGATAAGGCACCAGGTACTTCCCGGACATGGAGCCGTGACTTCCCGGACAGGGTTCCATGCTTTCCTGGACAGAGCACCAAGCCCTTCACTCATAGGGCACCAGTCCCTTCCCTGATAGGGCAGATACACTTCCCTAATAGGGTGGAAGACCCTTCTCTGATAGGGCACCAGGCCCTTCCCTGATAGGCAGAGGCGTAGACAGGGTAGGGCCTGAGCGGGCAAGGCCCACCCAAAATCTGTAAATGCCCACTCAGCAGCGCTGTGTGGGCATTTGTAGATTTTAATGTCACTGCAGTGGGCCCAACTACATTTGCTTCAGGACCCACTTGATGGACAATCCTGCCTATACCTCTGCTGATAGTGCACGGTACCCTTTCCTTATAGGGCACGATACTCTGCACTGATAGGGTGTCAGACCCTTCCCTGATAGGACGCCATACCCTTCCCTGATAGGGCACAGAACCCTTCCCTGATAGGGCACGATACCCTGCACTGATAGGGTGTCAGACCTTTCCCTGATAGGACGCCATACACTTCCCTGATAGGGCACGGTACCCTTGCCTGATAGGGCACGATACCCTGCACTAATAGGGTATCAGACCTTTCCCTGATAGGACGCCATACCCTTCCCTGATAGAGCACGGTACCCTTCCCTGATAAGGCACGATACTCTACACTGATAGGGTGTCAGACCCTTCCCTGATAGGACGCCATACCCTTCCCTGATAGGGCACGGAACCCTTCCCTGATAGGGCACGATACCCTGCAATGATAGGGTGTCAGACCTTTCCCTGATAGGACGCCATACACTTCCCTGATAGGGCACGGTACCCTTCCCTGATAGGGCACGATACCCTGCACTAATAGGGTATCAGACCTTTCCCTGATAGGACGCCATACCCTTCCCTGATAGAGCACGGTACCCTTCCCTGATAAGGCACGATACTCTACACTGATAGGGTGTCAGACCCTTCCCTGATAGGACGCCATACCCTTCCCTGATAGGGCACGGAACCCTTCCCTGATAGGGCACGATACCCTGCACTGATAGGGTGTCAGACCTTTCCCTGATAGGACGCCATACACTTCCCTGATAGGGCACGGTACCCTTCCCTGATAGGGCACGATACCCTGCACTGATAGGGTGTCAGACCCTTCCCTGATAGGACACCATACCCTTCCCTGATAGGGCACGGTACCCTTCCCTGATAAGGCACGATACTCTACACTGATAGGGTGTCAGACATTTCCCTGATAGGACGCCATACCCTTCCCTGATAGGGCACGGAACCCTTCCCTGATAGGGCACGATACCCTGCACTGATATGGTGTCAGACCTTTCCCTGATAGGACGCCATACCCTTCCCTGATAGGGCACGGTACCCTTCCCTGATAGGGCACGATACCCTGCACTGATAGGGTGTCAGACCTTTCCCTGATAGGACGCCATACCCTTCCCTGATAGGGCACGGAACCCTTCCCTGATAGGGCACGATACCCTGCACTGATATGGTGTCAGACCTTTCCCTGATAGGACGCCATACCCTTCCCTGATAGGGCACGGTACCCTTCCCTGATAGGGCACGATACCCTGCACTGATAGGGCACAATACCCTGCACTGATAGGATGCCATACCCTTCTGTGATAGGACGCCATACCCTTCCCTAATAGGGCATGGTACCCTTCCCTGATAGGGCACAGTACCCTTCCCTGATACAGCACCAGGCCCTTCCCGGACAGGGAATCTCTTGGCAACCGGTCAAGGAAGGCTTCGCGCCCTGTCTGGGAAGGGACTGGTGCCCTTTCAGCCCTGGGTGCCATGCCTGTCCTGAAAGGGGACCAGGCCCTTCTCTGATAGGGCATGATACCCTTCCCTGACAGGGTGCTAGACACTTCGCAGACAGGGCTCTATGCCTGCCCTAATAGGGTACCAGGCCCTTCCTTCAGACACGCCAGGCCTCATAGGGCAAAAGACCCTTCCCAGACAGGGCAACGTGCCTTCCCTCATACGGCACCAGACCCTTCCCTGACAGGGCGCCGGCCCTTCCCTGATAGGGCACCAGACCCTTACCTGACACGGTGCCAGGCCCTTTCCTGATAAGTCACCAGACCCTTCCCTGATAGAGCAACAGACCCTTCCCGGACAGGGCACCGTGCCTTCCCTCATACGGCACCAGACCCTTCCCAGACAGGGCGCCGTGCCTTCCCTCATACGGCACCAGAACCTTCCCTGACAGGGCGCCGGCCCTTTCCTGATAGGGCACCAGACCCTTACCTGACACGGCGCCAGGCCCTTTCCTGATAGGTCACCAGACCCTTCCCTGATAGAGCAACAGACCCTTCCCAGACAGGGCACCGTGCCTTCCCTCATACGGCACCAGACCCTTCCCAGACAGGGCGCCGTGCCTTCCCTCATACGGCACCAGACCCTTCCCTGACAGGGTGCCATGCCATCCCTGACAGAGCACCATGCCTTCCCTGGCAGGGCGCCATGATTTCCCTCCCTGGCAGGGCGCCATGCCTTCCTTCCCTGACAGGGTGCCATGCTTTCCTTCCCTGACAGGGCGCCATACCTTCCCTGACAGGGCGCCATGCCGTCCCTGACAGGGCCCATGCCTTCGCTGGCAGGGCGCCATGCCTTCCCTGACAGGGCCCATGCCTTCCCTGGCAGGGCGCCATGCCTTCCCTGACAGAGACCATGCCTTCCCTGGCAGGGCACCATGGCTTCACTGACAGGGCCCATGCCTTCCCTGGCAGGGCACCATGACTCCCCTGACATGGCGCCATGCCTTGACTGAAAGGGCGCCATGCCTTCCTTCCCTGACAGGGCACAATGCCTTCCCTGTCAAGGAGCCATGCCGTCCCTGACAGGGCCCATGCCTTCCCTGGCAGGGCGTCCTGCCTTCCCTGGCAGGGCGCCATGCCTTCCCTGACAGGGCCCATGCCTTCCCTGTCAGGGCGCCATGCATTCCCTGTCAGGGCGCCATGCATTCCCTGTTAGGGCGCCATGCGGTCCCTGACAGGGCGCCATGCCTTCCTTCCCTGACAGGGTGCCATGCCTTCCCTGACAGGACCCATGCCTTCCCTGGCAGGGCGCCATGCCTTCCCTGACAGGGCACCATGCCTTCCCTGACAGGGCCCATGCCTTCCCTGGCAGGGCACCATGACTCCCCTGACATGGCGCCATTCCTTGACTGAAAGGGCGCCATGCCTTCCTTCCCTGACAGGGCGCCATGCCTTCCCTGGCAGGGCACCATGACTCCCCTGACATGGCGCCATGCCTTCCCTGACAGGTCGCCATGCCTTCCCTAGCAGGGCGCCATGCCTTCCCTGGCAGGGCCCCATGACTCCCCTGACATGGCGCCATGCCTTCCCTGACAGGTCGCCATGCCTTCCCTGCCAGGTCGCGAGCCCCATCCCTTCTGAAGAGATCCCTACACGTTCCCTGCTGTTTCCAGGTTACCATGCTTGCTCTCCAGAGGTAAGAGCGCTCCTCGAAGGCCAGGGCAAAGGGCCGAGAGCGCCTCGCCCCACGCCAGTGATGGGAGCACTGGGAGATGTTGACACGTGCGCACGCCACTGCAGGCCGCAGAGCAGCTCCCAGGAATCAAAGCGGCACTGAAGAGAAATGTTTGCTTTTGCAGCTCTTGGGTAATTCCAGTCGCGGTGGGTCCCCATGCCTGCTCGGGGCCCGTGCCAAAGACCACAGTGCTGTGTGTTTGCTCCTGCACAGGAGGAATGCTGGCGATGGCCCAGCGGCCCCCTCAAACACTCCAGAGATGTTGGGATGCCATGCCCGCGATGACCGGTGGTTGCATCGAGTGCTCCTTCAAGCCTGGCATGCCCTGTGTGTGCCAGACAACGTTCCACTCGTGCAGCCTTCACAGTGGCAACCCCACTCTCACTGGCGCCAGTTATACCCCATCGTTGGCGCACACCGGCACGACTACGCCAGCGATGCAGCGGACCGGCGGTTTTTCGAGAAGCCAGGCCCCTGCTTTCAGAGAGCTTGGCACCTGGTGTTGAAAAGCTGTGATGGCCACTGTCCACGTGCTCTGAGCTCTGGAACCCTTGGCTCTCTAAATGTATTGGACTACCTCTCCCATCAGGACATGCCAGCATAGTCAATGGCGGAGGATGCTGGGAGTCCTAGTCCGTAATATCTGGAGAACTGCAAGTTGCAGGCGCCGAGCCTTCACCAGGACAAGGCAAGAAGGCTGCCTTTCTCCTCGGTGCAATTTCTGGATAAAGCACTCCGGCAAGCTGAGCAAGTAATAACAAGCAGTACGAGCAAGTAATAACAATCCGGGCAAGTAATAACAAGCTAGGCAAGTAATAACAAGCTGGGCAAGTAATAACAAGCTGGGCAAGTAATAACAAGCAATCTTTGTAATGTAGGCCGTGCAGTGTGTTTGCCTTAGGCAGCTTGTCATTTCATATGTACTATTAATAATAATAATACTTTGGTGATTTATATGAAACGTAATGCAGGCAGCATTGGTCATGTTATTATTATCCACCAGTGGTACTCGATGTGCTGGTGTGTAATGCCGCAGCTGCGTGCGCTTCCTTGGGTAAGGACATGGCCGCTTCGGAAGGATTGCTGGCAAAGTCTTTGCTTCCCTCGCTGTCTAGTCTTTCTGGGTTCCTCATTGAGAGAATGTCTGCAGGGAGAATGCAGCCACACGCACATGCACACAGGCAGGCCCAGGCCCACAATAACGACCGGAGCCTCTGGTAGCTTAACCTTCCTTTATTCTCCTTCGCAGCGAACTGGACTGCTGCGCGGGAACCCTACTGCGCATGCGCGTGCCTCACGCATTCTAATTTGTCCATGTGCTTCATGTGACGGAGCTGTGTGCTTGCCAGGGCACGACACTCGCCAATAAGCAATATGTCGCTCTTTTGGGGTTCAGGTGAAGATGTGGTGGGTGCCTTAGGATTTGTTTGGCTTTGTTGACCGAGACAGCTCTGGGGAGACTGTGTGGTTCAATGCCCCGTCATGGAAGGGAAGAGTCATGATATGCAGTACCACATACACGCCCAACACAGGGAAGGACTGGGAACCTTTGGCCTTGGGGTGCAAGAGCAATTTTCTGGCCAAAGTCCACAATGCAGCAGCCCCACTGTCCAGTGGATATTATTGAAATTACTGTCCTTTTAGGCAACATATCTTTCAGCTATGGTGCAGTTTCTTATAGACCCGCACCCCATGGAACCTCCGCCACACACCAAACATAGTACAATTACTTGACCAGGATAATACAATTTGGTGAAATTGGAAGGCTGGGATTTGAGGCCAGGTTTCCTCATTCCCAATTTGCAATTTGACAGTAGGCTACATCTATCCACATCCATCCCACCCCATCTTTAGAGTTAGACCAATGCAAAGGGGGGGAAGCTGGAGAATTCATTGGTAGAGCCAAGTCGGGGAGTCTGGCTTCACTGTAAGAGCCAAACAGGAGCCGCCACATTAAAAAGACCCACACCTGGATTACTCCCTACACATAAACCATATCTGGCACTCTGCCGGCCTAGCCACCCCCCACACCTCCACAACCTAAAACCCACACTTGGTATCTTGCCTCCCTGCGAGTAGACATTATATACATGGTTAATATAGTAATCATTTAAGGAGTAACCCTATACATTATGAACCAATGTGGCTAGAACATTCCCTACAGATAGTTAAGGAAAATAAGGCACAGTAATCAAAAAAGTGATTTGCCAGGACCAGCTAATGTGTGAAGTAGGAAAGGGAGGGATTTGAGTGCTGGCGCCGGGTTCCACAGTTTCAAATTTAGGCAGAATGGGAGACTTCATCTGTTTTTTCATCTTCAATATTAAGTTCAGCAAAACACTTTCTCCAAAGTTTTTAAAGGGTTAATCTAATTATGTGTTTCAATATATCTGACACTCAATAAACCCACCTGACACAATATAAGGGGTGTCTTACTTGAAGCATCTACATATATAAATATAAAATGCAATGCAATTTATCAGTATTAGGTTGCCTTCTGCTGCCTAAATGGCAAAGTACACCTATGTGTGCTCTTCCACTTCAGCAAAAAACTTTCATTTTAACAAACAGAATGAGCATGGTTCTACGCGGACATCTTCACCTACGACTATTGCAAACATTCGAAATAAGTTCAAGTGACTTCTTTCCACCCCCACTTCTCTCCACACAGGGCACGGCAGTTCCAGTGTCAATGATCAATTAATTACCAGCTCAACGCTTCAGTATCTAAAGAGAGAAACGCTGTTGGACAAATGCCTCCTCACGAGCTAAAATTGAAAGTAGGTGCTGTAATCATGCTACGACGCAATCTTATGTCATCAGGAGGACTCTGCAATGGAACATGGTTGACAATTACATGTCTACAAAGACAGATCAAAGAGGCCCGTGTAATCGATGGATCTTAGATGCTGTTCTTATAGCTCTCATATCTTTCATTCCATCTGATACAAATATTACTTTCAAATTCAAAAGACGGGAGTTTCCTATACGTTTAGCCTTTTCAATAACCATTAATCAGTCACAGGGATGTATGCCCCCTTCCAGGAAGCAATCAGTGGTAATTCTGATATTTAATAAGGGGGACAGAATTGACCCTATTAATTACAGACTGATATTGACCTTTAAGATATGCTAGAACGGCATATGTTACGCCGGGAACAGCTAGTATGTCATAAAGCAAGTATGCATCACTTTGTTAGAATAAGAAAGTAGTCGAGCCAGTTCCACAAGGAGTAGCATTGGCTTGCAGGTCAGGCATAGATATGACAAACGGTCACTCAATCTGCTGAGCTACCTTTTTTGATTTATACCTGTTAAGATGGATTTCTGAACTCTGACCTGGTGGGCAGAGGTTCAGAAGGCCAGCCTAATTTCTTGGAACAGGGTAACCTTCTGGATGAGACAAACCGATCAAGGTAGCATTAGTGGTGGTCAAGACAAGGTCTAAGGAGGGGTGAGGGTGAATGAAAGACCTCAATGAGCACACAGAGCAAAGGAAACTACAAATCACTCCCAGTCAGGTGTATATATATTAAAAATACAAATACATGTATTCAAGGCCTTTGAAATCAAACCCAAAGCAAATATCAACAGTAATACTTCAACCAATGCAACACTACTATGAAACATATATACAGTTACCAAGTGGCATAAAGGAATAGTGCACAGAAGGGTTCCACAACCTATGGAGAGAGGGAGCAAACAATGCCATAGTCTTTAGGCAATTCTTCATCAATCAATCCCTAACTGCGAGGCAGTGCAGTCCCTACGAAGCGCAGAGCCTAACGCTCAAAAGTACTTTCGGATGCTGGTGCACGCGATGGTGCAGTAGAGTGAAAATGGGGTCTCTTGCAGGGGCTGTAGCGACTCAGGAAGGTGGGTGAGTCGATGAAGAATGAGTTCCCACTATTCAGGACGGTCTCCCCAAGAGGGCAGAACATGTTCCAGTAGTTAGGAATAGGACAGTAACACAGGCTACCTGTGGAAAGGTGAGTGGCCCTCAGGGGACACTCATGCGTAAAAATAGATGGATGAGCTAGTGTCCACCGGTAAGGGTTGCAAGGACTTACTGACCCCAGGCGCACTCCAGACCAAACTTCAGCAGTCGAGCCCACTTCGGTTGCAGGTTCAAATGCAGCAAATGTGCAGCTCTGTGGCTTTCAGCGGCTGAGTTACAGTGATGATTTCTCCACTCCAGATGAAGGGATCAGGCCAGTTTCACTGCAGCAGGATTCAGGGCACAGAGGGGCACAACAGCAAGGCACCTGAAATGTTTATCACCGCGCCTGGGCGACACAGTGAACTTGTGCACTCTGGTTCAGGCGTACTCTCCTAATTCCAGACTTAGTTCACCTAGGTGTACGAAACTCAGCAGAGAAGTGCCCTGTACACAGTGCTTACATTCTACCAAGTTTCAAGTGTCAACTCGAAACGGGCAGTGGTTTCAGAGCAAAGGTCTTGCGCAAGCTGGTCAGTCCACTGGTTGGCCCAGGAACACTTCCGAAGGGGCTTGCTTGCAGGTTAAGATGAAGGCGCCGTGAGTAGTTGTTCCCAGTATTCAAATGGGTCAAAGCGCCTTTGCAGACTTTCTAAATTCGATTAGATGCAGAGGGGTCCTGTGGGACGACAGCGGGCTCAGGGTGCCAAACCTCCCAGCGGGTCACCAGCGGTTTGTCGACTCTGCTTTTTAGTTTCAGGATGCTCCTCAAATAGTGGGAACTTTTTCTTCACTGCCTCACCCACCTTCCTGAGTCGCTACAGCCCCTACAAGAGACCCTGTTTTTCGCTCTAGTGCACGATTACCTATGTCTACACTGAGAGTACTTTTGAGCGCTAGGCTTCACTCTTCGGAGGTACTGGACTGCCTCCTAGGTAGGATTTGATAAGTGAAGGACTGCCTAAAGAATATTCGCACTGTTTGCCCCTTTACCTTACAGGTTGTGGACCCTTACTGTTTGCCATTCCTTTAAGCCATTGTAACTGTATATATGTTCTATGGTAGTTTTGTGTTGGTTTAGGATTTACTGCTGATGTTTGCTTTGTGTTTGATTTAAAAGGCCTTTAATAAATGTGTATGTATTTTTGATATTCACCTGACTGAGAGTAATTTGTAGTGTCCTTGCTTGCTCAAGGTGCTCAAGGTGGGCTTTCAATCACCCTCACCCCTCCTGAGACCTAGTCTTGACCCCCGCCAATGCTACCATGATTTGTCTGGCTTGTCCAGAATGTTACCCTGTTCCAAGAAACTAAGCTGACCTTCTGAACCTCTGCCCACCAGGTCAGAGTTTATTTTTTTAAATATGTCCTGAGGTATTCCAGAAATGCCACCCACTCTAGTGGTAAACTCTAAATAGGGGTGGAAATATCACTGACAGAGTTGGTAGCTTTTTCTTACAGTAATTCACAAAATAATCTCACCAACCTTTGCCATAGACCAAGTTCGATAGGCTACAGTGGTAGCCAACATTACCATCCGGAGTCACAGAATCTGTCATTTTAATACATACTTTGCCGCTGGGTGGTATGAAGATGCGCCTGTGTCCTGGATTCTTTCCCACTCACTGTCGAGGCCCACACGTAGAGGCCACTCCGGCACGCCTGCAACTGGTTCCCTCCATCTACAGAGAAGCCAGCAAGCCGTTCAACACTCGGTCATTTGAGCTTGGCTGAAAATTGAAGGATTGTGTCTTTGTTGATGTTTTCTATTTGTATTTTGCACCTCTGGCCCAGGGAACAACAGTCTAGCCAACCTGGGGATAATTGCCCCTTTGCCCCCCTTCCCAGTCCACCCCTGCCAACAGTGTATGGTGTGGTCTTACTTCTGAGTTCAGTTAGCTAGATCAGGGGGTTGAGTACTTATTGCTGAGATCCGTCCATGATCTGCAGGCGTCAGATTTAAACCGTGGCAAGGCGACTCAGCCTTTCATCCTTCCGAGGTTGTTATATCAGTACCAATTTAATTTGAGGAATAATAATTGCATATGAGCATTTTCTCTGTATAGAGCTTTGGCGAAGGCGCAATGTAATTCAGCGAAGCAAGAACAGAGCCCCAGATAGACATTCTCATGGTTGAGGTTCTGGTGCTAAGACGAGAATTAGCCTGAATGGGGTGACAGGGAATAGCAGTGGACTGAAGAGGGGTGTCCCCCAAGTGGGGGGTGGCTTGAGCCAAGCTGGCGATGCAGATCGTGCTGCTTGGTAATTTGTCGTAAGAGATGATTTGATTGCCATCCCTGACTTCGCCATCTGAAAAGAATTTGCCCTTATAGTTTAAATGCCCCTGGTTGCTATTATCTGCCCATATTATGAGGGTGTAGAAGTTGGCACATTTCGTTCTAACCCAACCCGGCTGCCTAAAGTGCAAAGGCCTAAGCCTGGCTTACTTCTGCCAGACTCTGGGCTACATTTCTTACGGCTCCATTCGCTTGCTTCTTCACGTATCATTAGTACCCGGCATGGGTGTGTCCACGGGATACACGTAACGGGATTGGCTCGTTTCCGAGCCATACCACGGTGTAATCCCGTGGACGCACCTGCGTTCCCAGTGGGGGGGCGTGGCAGCCTTAGCCAATGAAGAGGCTCGAAACGGGGCAATCCCAAGGCTGGAGGCTGCCTTTGTCCCCCGCCGGGGACTCGGGTACGTTTTTATTTTTCCTCTACCCCTCTCCCCTCCAAACTACCCTCTCCCCACCCTCCCAACCCCACTTACCTTCCTTTTCTTCTTTTCTCGGGAGCAAACGAGCTGGGAACACTTCTGTTCCAAGCACGTCAGCTCCCGATGGCCGCCATGGAAAGGGAAAAGGGACTAGGTTTTCCCTTTCCCGGCGGCCATTTTATTTGACTTTTTTTTTTCTGTTCCGAAACGTGGCAAACAGAAAAAAATGCTATTAGTACCCCGGTCTAATGAGCTGGGGTACTAATGGCTATATGCCCCTCGACAGCGGGCCAATACCGCCCACGGTAATGCCCCCGGGGCTTCGTTAAGGCATTAAATACGGCCCCGGGGCATTACCTGGGGTGGTATTGGACAACCGTCTCGTGGCTTATTGCCACATTAATGTATATATGTTTTGGGACTAGGCCAGGGGTCTTGGTCCTCTTTCCCGCTTCTCTTTCTGCATCATTTCCAGCCTCCTAACGTGCTGAGCTCTTAATGCTATTAGCTGCATGTCATTAAGGCTCTTTTACACCATTAATGTCCAGTTTTAGGCAATTTGTATGTTACAATTTGTATGCACACTTGACCACAACATGAAACTTTGCCCTCATATTATAATGTGCACATCTTCCACCAGCTCTCCTGATCCAAGCAGAAAAGTCTTCAAGTTGAGGTGGTTCAGTGACCCCTCAGATTAAACAGTGCCCATTTCCCAGGGCCGGCTATAGATGGGTCATGGCTATGGGAGCCAGTTCAACATGAGGGTTGTGGGGCGCCTTGCCTACAGCTGGGAGAGGCAGTCTGAGGTACTCATGGGGACGCTTAGAGTATAATGGAGACATAAAGGAATTCAGTGAGGTGGCTGATAGCTGCAGATTATCCTGGTGCTGAATAACTAAATGCACACTGAAAAGCTAGTTATCCCTTTTTGTCAGCAAGAGGCTAATGTAGCCTAAACAGGAATAAAAAGGTAACGGATTGATAAGAAGGTTGATAAATACTGCAAGGAGGGATGTAGCTGAAGGCCCGAGTGCACTGGCATTGAAAGGTAGCCTGTAACATGCACGCCGCAAAGGGCACATTTAATGTCCTGAATTAAAGACATATTTTGCTTTGTCATGAGACTGCCAACATGGGGGCAGATGCTTGGGGGATGCATAAGGCCCACTTCAACTGAAAAGGAGGAAGGGCCCCGACAGGGTCCTGACATGGCAACCTGGTACTGCCATGTGAACGGTTTCAGAAGATCCTTAGTATGGGCTCATGGAATGCATCCTGCCTCTACTCCACTGTGTTCCCCATATGACACAACACTTAGGACTCACTGAAGGCTCCCAAGAGGACTGGGACCTGCCCGGGTTACTTCATTCACTCTGTTGGGCTCAACTAAACGTATATAATTGACTTTTGCTGTTTTTTCGCTTTCCTGCAGATTTTTCCCATTGTAGCTTTTATACGACATAGCGCTGTGGGAGTCGTCTCTTAGTAACTAAGCCCTAGAATGTTGGCATCTGATGCCCACAGCATTGGCACCACATCAGTTCAGTGAGCCACACCTTGCAAATCAACTACTGTGCATGAGAAATGCTTCTGCAAAACTGCCGCAGGAGAGCGTGGCCCTGATTGGGAAACGTCATCGCCCTCTCAGGGCTCAAAGGGAGCAGCACTGGGAGCCCTGGCAGAGTCTGCAGTAGCTGGTGCTACTGGCTACATAAGCAGCTTTCACATCTCTTGCCCAGTTAATGCCCACTCCTGAATGTGCTGAAAGCACTTCCCAGAGCAGCCTTCCTATGGGGATCATGAACCTCTCCCAATAATGGTAGAAGCTGCAGAGCCCAGGCATGAATTTTGCAAAGAGTTGATACATCCTGAAGACGCTTTGGGTGATGCGAAACATGTGTCGACATGCATGATACTTACATGAGTCAACTATATGCAAATATGTAACTTCAGCCTCTGTAAATGATCTTTTTGGACACACTTTCTTCCTTCGAAGGCACAGGGTAATGTGCAAAAACACGCTGATCTCTGATTTTTCGCTTGCCGTTTTTTACAGAAGCGCGACAGCAGCATGCACTCCTGAGGATGTTTTATTGCTGCCCGGCTTTCATGAAGCCATTGCTTGTGCAGTGTGAAGCCACTGCACCACTATGTCTGACTGGGATAGCACACCTCCTGTGTGTCTCCGCTGTCACTATAGATGGGCAGATGGGAGTTTTCTTTCCATGTCAGTAGAAGAAGGTGACCATTGTAGTGTTTTCCTGTAGTGGTTTGCTCATCAGAGAGATTGAATTGCTCAGAACTAGGCATTGAGTTGCGTAGACTGCACAGGCCTTGGCAATCCTAGGATCTAATTCTGGAGGGTCCCAGTGATGCAACTTGGTTCCCAAATAGATTGGACTGCTTGAGCAGATCTCAAGCTCATCAAACAAACTATCACACTCCCTCTGAGTACACCTATCCGGTTTTACCAGTACTCTCAGTTGAATTACACCTCTGAAGTAATGTTCATCAAAGACCAAGTTTTGAAAACCCATGTGTTGGCACAATATGCAATATCCACTTAGACAAGCCTCGGTGCCGGTTGACCACTATATTGGTAGAGCGGGCAATATCATTACCCATTAGATGACATCACATGCCCAAGATCTGGCTTCCACCTTCAGAATCTTTGTCTGTTTCCCTCTCTTGTGAGCCTGGTGCCCGCAAGCTCTTTGATATCCCGTACACGCAGGAAAGCTATGATTTTGGCTCAGTTCAAATACTCGCTTCTCTCTCCTGATGGTCTCTGGATGCCTCTCTGCTTTATGCCCCCCCCACAGAGGATCCACTAGATTCTCTCATGAGGTACCCGGAGGATCTCCTTCCATCTGGAGCAAGCATCTCTTCGGAGAAGATCGGGATTATGTTGTCTCGAAAGTGGATGTTCTTCTGCCAACTAAACAGAATCACTCATTGGGTGCCAAGGATGGGCATCCGCTGCCCACTAATGTCCTGCCGTCTACGGTGTTGATGGGCACATTTAGCCCACGCCTCACCCTGAAAGCCGGTTTCATTGACGCGGTTCCACTCCTGCATCATTTCTAATCCTTCCGGGTCAGATTCATGGAGAACTCTTCTAAGTAATGGCCTAAATGAGTCTTCTGACTAAGATCCTGCAGCTAGACCGAGAATTCTGACTGATTTCCTGGGAGGTCTTGTCTCCTACTATCGGGGTTCAGCACCCAGATTGCAGTATTGCTGGACCCTGATCACTCTTCATAACTGCTGGCTGAGTGTCTCCACTGGAGGTCGCAGTCTTCACGACCTCCGATCCCACTCACCCACCTGGCCGTCGCCGCCATCCTGGAGGAGCCCAGAGAACAGATGTCTTCAGCTGCTGTTTAATTTGCACCAAAGGAACAGATTGAGTGAAGCATGTCCAGAATCTTCTCAGGTTGTACCAGAAGTGACCATTAGAACAATCAAGAAGGTGTAGAAATGATGGGGGCACGTAGGATGCCATCGGCAACATCCATCATTTGGAGGCCATTGTGGACGACAAGTTGATAGCCCTCGAGTTCAGAATGCGTCAGTCAGTTGCGCCCCGAGTCTGTATCACAGCCCTTCTAATGATGGAAGGTCGGTTCTGCCACCAGAGCAGTCATGTGACCCCAATTACAAAAATGGGAGCAATCGGTTTGTACTCCACAGTTGGCCATTTCCAGCTTCCAAGTTGCCATAGATATCGATACTGCAGATCATGGACATCCCACAGCAGAATGCATAGGGACATATAGCAGCACACTAAGGGCCTCATTACACGGTAGGCAGTAAGGGTTTACCGGTACCGGTAAGGGCACCGGTACCGGTAAACCCTTACCGCCTTACTACGAGGTCCCTTTGCGAGACCCGACCTTAACGGCTGGTTTTAGCAGTAGGGTAGGGTGCCGCAAAGGGACCTCAGTGCTAATTACGGTACCGCAATTTGCGGTACCGTAATTACCTCCTTCCCCATTCCCATTGAGCCCTATGGTTGCAAAAATGGGAATGGGGGAGTGCCTTGGTGAATGGGGAATTCCCGCCCCCGCTCACCTTGGAGTAGGGCGGTAATTCTGCCATCCACCAAGGCGGACACGGTAAAATACCGGCGGCAACCATGGCGCTAATAGCGCCATGGTTACCGCCTACCGTGTAATGAGGCCCTAAGTACCACAGTCCTATTTCTGCTTCATGTTTATGGGCAATCATTTAAATAGACACATAAGTGACTAAATTCAAGAAATTACCCATAGTAGAAAAATAGCACTATTATGTAAACCAATCCAGACATGTCAATCGCATGTAGTATACACAAAAAAGGCAAGTTAATTAAACATGCATGTGTTGAAAATAAATAGTATTTAGAGCAGATTTGTGAAACGTTTTATAAATACAAACCATGTCTCAGTAATACAGACACACATCAAAGTAAGCATCCAAAAAACAAATGGATTAAAAATGACAACATAGGTATAACATTCAAAAATTATCAAATTCGTAATATCAAATAATCTAAAAACAATATTTAACAACCAAAACAGAGTAATCATATAACAACATACACAAATTATCAAAATAAGTAGTCATCTGATGTAATCTAATAAAATCGATTCTAGTCAACAAGCGGGGAAGGGATAATAGAACAATAGCATTAAGAATGTAAAACAGCTGATACTAGTGTGATCACGTCTAGCCAAATAATGTGCCATTAAATCTTATTCGACCATTCTTGCCTGATTCAATCTTACTCAGTCAATTATGGCTGACATGTGTTCTAAAATGGGTAATTTCTTAAATGAAGTCTAGCATATCTTCCAGAATTATTGGCTACTAATCTCCAGCAGATCTAAAACTTCAGTTCTAAGTGGGCTCCCAGACACCCCACACAACAGAGGTGAAGTCAAGCCAAGATCTTTCTGCATTCATCTTTGAAGCCTCAACTTGCTGTGCATGGTGTCCCCACATCCTATGAGGATCCACAGCATCAAAACAACGTGGTGTCCCCACATCCTATGAGGATCCACAGTCCCCACATCCTATGAGGATCCACGGCATCAGGACGACGTGGTGTCCCCACATCCTATGAGCATCCACGGCATCAGGAAGACGTGGTGTCCCCACATCCTATGAGGATCCACAGTCCCCACATGCTATGAGGATCCACGGCATCAGGACGACGTGGTGTCCCCACATCCTATGAGCATCCACGGCATCAGGAAGACGTGGTCTGCCCACATCCTATGAGGATCCACAGCATCAGGACGACATGGTGTCCCCACATCCTATAAGGATCCACGGCGTCAGGAAAACATGGTGTACCCACATACTATGAGGATCCACGGCATCAGGACAATGTGGTGTCCCCACATCCTATGAGCATCCACGGCATCAGGATGATGTGGTGTCCCCACATCCTTTGAGGATCCACGGCATCAGGACGACGTGGTGTCCCCACATCCTTTGAGGATCCATGGCATCAGGAAGACGTGGTGTACCCACATCCTATGAGGATCCACAGCATCAGGACAACGTGGTGTCCCCACATCCTATAAGGATCCACGGCATCAGGAAAACATGGTGTACCCACATCCTATGAGGATCCACGGCATCAGGAAAACATGGTGTACCCACATCCTATGAGGATCCACGGCATCAGGACAACGTGGTGTCCCCACATCCTATGAGCATCCACGGCATCAGGACGATGTGGTGTCCCCACATCCTTTGAGGATCCACGGCATCAGGAGGACATGGTGTACCCACATCCTATGAGGATCCACGGCATCAGGACAACGTGGCGTCCCCACATCCTATGAGCATCCACGGCATCAGGATGATGTGGTGTCCCCACATCCTTTGAGGATCCACGGCATCAGGACGACGTGGTGTCCCCACATCCTATGAGGATCCACGGCATCAGGAAGACGTGGTGTCCCCACATCCCATGAGGATCCATGACATCAGGACGGCGTGGTGTCCCCCCATCCTATGAGGATCCACGGCATCAGGAAGACATGGTGTCCCCACATCCTATGAGGATCCACAGCATAAGGACGACGTGGTGTGCCCACATCCTATGAGGATCCACGGCATCAGGAAGACGTGGTGTGCCCACATCCTATGAGGGTCCACGGCATCAGGACGACGTGGTGTCCCCACATCCTATGAGGATCCACAGTCCCAACCTCCCCACGACGTGGTGTCCCTCATCATGTGATGATCCACAGCTTCAGGAAGAGGATTCATGGCATCAGGACGATGCGGTGTCCCCACATCCTACGAGGATCCACGGCATCAGGAAGACGATGGGGGACTTCGTGAGCGACTGCTGCACCCTAGACCCACTCTCAGGACTTGCAGGGGCTGCACTCCCGGCTTTTCATTGCGTTGGAGGTGGGTGCCGTTTCTGGACCTCTCAAGGCCCTCATGTGCATTTGAGGTGTTTCTTGGCTCTCCCATTGGTGCAGCATCCAAGCGTCTCCCTACATTGCAGAGGTGGTGCCCAACCCGGCAAGGCAATGGCAGAATTTAAATAGTTTGTTGTTTTGTTTCTTTTTTTTTAACATCTCTATTTATACTTTTTACAATTTATCATGCAGATCAAACCAAACATAGTATGTAAGGTACAGCTTGGCACTGGAAAAAAAGAGAACCAACAAACAATGCTATATTATCCCAGCATTCCAGATAATAATACTCCTACGTAATGCAAGTCATATCTAAACAGAACATCCCTGAACATAAAATAAATCAAACACAGAAAACATCAGGGAAAAAAGCACACCACACATACATGCGACTTACGCTGCTAGAAATGCATGTGATGCGATACCTGGGGATTTGTCTATCTGAGGGTAGACGCGGGCATTGCATTCCACCTCCCCCTGGCAGGGTCTCCCTGGCAGGCCATAGCACACGGAAGCCGGGCATAAGAGGACTGTTGGCCCACATCCTGGAAAACGTGCTACTCTTACGCATTGCCGCTGGGCTCAGATGTGGGCAACCAGTCCCACCTTTCCCTGTAAATTCTGTGGCCTGGGCCTACATCATTGGACAGCTTCTAGCTTAGCTCTGGCAGGTGTTAGATGGCGTCTGGACAAACTGAACAATCTCTTTTACGTACATTCTGGATCCTGACTAGTTGGACTTATTGCTTTTTGTGTGTTGGCATTGTGGGCGCTCGTAAGCCCTCGGGTCATGGTAGCACGTTATAAATACTAAACATAAACAGGGCTATAGGGTTCCTATGTCCATTTCTGATATGTGCATATTACGTCCCGCTGAAGTTGGAGTATTTTTCGATTTTGAGTCGTCAAATTAGGCACATCTGACCTTCCAAATCGGCGACAGTTGAGCGCGGCAATTTTGTCAAGAGTTCATTTTCCTGCCCCCTCCTTCCCATCTCAGCCATTTGTAATAACTCCATGGCTCAGATATTTGGTCCTCAAATTGGGGCTTACTAAGGTTTACTCTTTGTATAACGGCGAGGAGCTATGTTCGAATGGGCGGGAAAACGTTTCTTCATCCCAACAGTGGCGGTCGTGAAAGGCGCCCTTCTCCGCAGGACACTCGGACACTGTGCGAGAGGCTGTGACTGGTACAGAAACCGACCACTGAGTGATTTCTGGGAGGTGCCACATACACTCCTTGAGTCGAAGCCGGGAGGGACTTGGTTCCGGGTGAGTATGGAAACGTTGGGCGCCATTCAGCGTTTGGTGGAACGGTACAAAAGTGGGAGTAGCGGAGTTACCATAACCTTCCCAGAAATACCAACTGTGCACAGACTTTATGAAACTCTGAACTTACACCTGTTTTTGTGTGGTGGAAATGTCCTCCATGTAAGACCATTAATGCATGCGGTCCCTACTAGAGGCGGGGCAGCCAGAGCCGGCTCGAACGCCTTGTGAATGAAGAGCCCGACTAGAGCCGAGCCCAGCTTCCCCGCGTACCAAGGAAATCTCAGTGAAACTGCCCCACTGTGGCAGTAAAAACAGCTGCATGACACCATCTACTTGCGCAGACTACTGTGTTTATCTCTTTATTCCCAGGCATTGCAGGTCGGTGCAATACTAAATAAAGATGGATTGGTAGCTTGTGTGGTCTGAAACCTGAAAAACTGCAAAGTGTGCATCCAGAAATCCTGGCATACACTTGACCAATCTGTGGAATGCTGGTCAAATCCCTCTACATACTTCCTTTGACTGTCACACTTGAGATGACAGACATGTGATTATGTGAAATGCGCACTCCACAAAAAGCTGCACTTATGTATAGTATATCCAACTATAGTGTTTGCTCTTAAAATAATACAAATATTGATCATGTCTGTTCACTCCACATGCTGGAGTATCTCCTGACTTGCTCACTCCACATGCTGGAGTATCTCCTGACTTGCTCACTCCACATGCTGGAATATCTCCTGACTTGCTCACTCCACATGCGTGAGTATCTCCTGGCTTGCTCACTCCACATGCTGGAATATCTCCTGACTTGCTCACTCCACATGCTGCAGTATCTCCTGACTTGCTCACTCCACATGCTGGAGTATCTCCTGACTTGCTCACTCCACATGCTCGAATATCTCCTGACTTGCTCACTCCACATGCTGCAGTATCTCCTGACTTGCTCACTCCACATGCGGGAGTATCTCCTGACTTGCTCACTCCACATGCTGGAGTATCTCCTGACTTGCTCACTCCACATGCTGGAATATCTCCTGACTTACTCACTCCACATGCAGGAGTTTCGCGTGACTTGTTCACTCCACATGCGGGAGTATCGCCTGACTTGCTCACTCCACATGCTGGAGTATCTCCTGACTTGCTCACTCCACATGCTGGAGTATCTCCTGACTTGCTCACTCCACATGCTGGAATATCTCCTGACTTGCTCACTCCACATGCTGCAGTATCTCCTGACTTGCTCACTCCACATGCGTGAGTATCTCCTGACTTGCTCACTCCACATGCTGCACTATCTCCTGACTTGCTCACTCCACATGCTGCAGTATCTCCTGACTTGCTCACTCCACATGCTGGAGTATCTCCTGACTTGCTTACTCCACATGCTGGAGTATCTCCTGACTTGCTCACTTCACATGCTGGAGTATCTCCTGACTTGCTCACTCCACATGCTGGAGTATCTTCTGACTTGCTCACTCCACATGCTGGAGTATCTCCCAACTTGCTCACTCCACATGCTGGATTATCTCCTGACTTGCTCACTCCACATGCTGCAGTATTTCCTGATTTGCTCACTCCACATGCTGGAGTATCTACTGACTTGCTCACTCCACATGCGGGAGTATCTCCTGACTTGCTCACTCCACATGCTGGAATATCTCCTGACTTGCTGACTCCACATGCAGGAGTATCGCCTGACTTGCTCACTCCACATGCGGGAGTATCGCCTAACTTGCTCACTCCACATGCTGGAGTATCTCCTGACTTGCTCACTCCACATGCTGGAGTATCTCCTGACTTGCTCACTCCACATGCTGGAATATCTCCTGACTTGCTCACTCCACATGCTGCAGTATCTCCTGACTTGCTCACTCCACATGCTGGAGTATCTTCTGTCTTGCTCATGCCACATGCTGGAGTATCTCCTGACTTGCTCCCTCCACATGCTGGAGTATCTCCTGACTTTCTCACTCCACATGCTGCAGTATCTCCTGACTTGCTCACTCCACATGCTGTACTATCTCCTGAGTTGCTCACTCCACATGCAGGAGTATCTCCTGACTTGCTCACTCCACATGCTGGAGTATCTTCTGACTTGCTCACTCCACATGCTGGAGGATCTCCTAACTTGCTCACTCCACATGCTGGATTATCTCCTGACTTGCTCACTCCACAAGCTGGAGTATCTCCTGACTTGCTCACTCCACATGCTGGAGTATCTCCTGACTTGCTCACTCCACATGCTGCAGTATCTCCTGACTTGCTCACTCCACATGCTGGAGTATCTCCTGACTTGCTCACTCTACATGCTGGAGTATCTCCTGACTTGCTCACTCCACATGCTGGAGTATCTCCGAACTTGCTCACTCCACATGCTGCAGTATCTCCTGACTTGCTCACTCCACATGCTGGAGTATCTCCTGACTTGCTCACTCCACATGCTGCAGTATCCCCTGACTTACTCACTCCAAATGCTGCAGTATCTCCTGACTTGCTCACTCCACATGCTGGAGTATCTCCTGACTTGCTCACGCCACATGCTGCAGTATCTCCTGACTTGCTCACTCCACATGCTGCAGTATCTCCTGACTTGCTCCCTCCACATGCTGCAGTATCTCCTGACTTGCTCACTCCACATGCTGTACTATCTCCTGAGTTGCTCACTCCACATGCAGGAGTATCTCCTGACTTGCTCACTCCACATGCTGCAGTATCTCCTGACTTGCTCACTCCACATGCTGGAGTATCTCCTGACTTGCTCACTCCACATGCTGGAGTATCTCCTGACTTGCTCACTCCACATGCTGGAATATCTCCTGACTTGCTCACTCCACATGCTGCAGTATCTCCTGACTTGCTCACTCCACATGCTGGAGTATCTTCTGACTTGCTCATGCCACATGCTGGAGTATCTCCTGACTTGGTCCCTCCACGTGCTGGAGTATCTCCTGACTTTCTCACTCCCCATGCTGCAGTATCTCCTGACTTGCTCACTCCACATGCTGTACTATCTCCTGAGTTGCTCACTCCACATGCAGGAGTATCTCCTGACTTGCTCACTCCACATGCTGGAGTATCTTCTGACTTGCTCACTCCACATGCTGGAGTATCTCCTGACTTGCTCACTCCACATGCTGGAGTATCTCCTAACTTGCTCACTCCACATGCTGGAGTATCTCCTGACTTGCTCACTCCACATGCTGGAGTATCTCCTGACTTGCTCACTCCACATGCTGCAGTATCTCCTGACTTGCTCACTCCACATGCTGGAGTATCTCCTGACTTGCTCACTCCACATGCTGCAGTATCTCCTGACTTGCTCACTCGACATGCTGGAGTATCTCCTGACTTGCTCACTCCACATGCTGGAATATCTCCTGACTTGCTCACTCTACATGCTGCAGTATCTCCTGACTTGCTCACTTCACATGCTGGAGTATCTTCTGACTTGATCACTCCACATGCTGGAGTATCTCCTGACTTGCTCACTCCACATGCAGGAATATCTGCTGACTTGCTCACTCCACATGCTGGAGTATCTCTTTACTTGCTCACTCCACATGCTGGAGTATCTCCTCACTTGCTCACTCCACATGCTGGAGTATCTCCAGACTTGCTCACTGCAAATGCGGAAGTATCTCCTGACTTGCTCACTCCACATGCTGCAGTATCTCCTGACTTGCTCACTCCACATGCTGGAGTATCTCCTGACTTGCTCACTCCACATGCTGGAGTATCTCCTGACTTGCTCACTCCACATGCTGGAATATCTCCTGACCTGCTCACTCCACATGCGTGAGTATCTCCTGGCTTGCTCACTCCACATGCTGGAATATCTCCTGACTTGCTCACTCCACATGCTGCAGTATCTCCTGACTTGCTCACTCCACATGCTGGAGTATCTCCTGACTTGCTCACTCCACATGCTGGAATATCTCCTGACTTGCTCACTCCACATGCTGCAGTATCTCCTGACTTGCTCACTCCACATGCGGGAGTATCTCCTGACTTGCTCACTCCACATGCTGGAGTATCTCCTGACCTGCTCACTCCACATGCTGGAATATCTCCTGACTTGCTCACTCCACATGCAGGAGTTTTGCCTGACTTGTTCACTCCACATGCGGGAGTATCGCCTGACTTGCTCACTCCACATGCTGGAGTATCTCCTGACTTGCTCACTCCACATGCTGGAGTATCTCCTGACTTGCTCACTCCACATGCTGGAATATCTCCTGACTTGCTCACTCCACATGCTGCAGTATCTCCTGACTTGCTCACTCCACATGCGTGAGTATCTCCTGACTTGCTCACTCCACATGCTGCAGTATCTCCTGACTTGCTCACTCCACATGCTGCAGTATCTCCTGACTTGCTCACTCCACATGCTTGAGTATCTCCTGACTTGCTTACTCCACATGCTGGAGTATCTCCTGACTTGCTCACTTCACATGCTGGAGTATCTCCTGACTTGCTCACTCCACATGCTGGAGTATCTTCTGACTTGCTCACTCCACATGCTGGAGTATCTCCTAACTGGCTCACTCCACATGCTGGATTATCTCCTGACTTGCTCACTCCACATGCTGCAGTATTTCCTGATTTGCTCACTCCACATGCTGGAGTATCTACTGACTTGCTCACTCCACATGCGGGAGTATCTCCTGACTTGCTCACTCCACATGCTGGAATATCTCCTGACTTGCTCACTCCACATGCAGGAGTATCGCCTGACTTGCTCACTCCACATGCGGGAGTATCGCCTAACTTGCTCACTCCACATGCTGGAGTATCTCCTGACTTGCTCACTCCACATGCTGGAGTATCTCCTGACTTGCTCACTCCACATGCTGGAATATCTCCTTACTTGCTCACTCCACATGCTGCAGTATCTCCTGACTTGCTCACTCCACATGCGTGAGTATCTCCTGACTTGCTCACTCCACATGCTGCAGTATCTCCTGACTTGCTCACTCCACATGCTGCAGTATCTCCTGACTTGCTCACTCCACATGCTGGAGTGTCTCCTGACTTGCTTACTCCACATGCTGGAGTATCTCCTGACTTGCTCACTTCACATGCAGGAGTATCTCCTGACTTGCTCACTCCACATGCTGGAGTATCTTCTGACTTGCTCACTCCACATGCTGGAGTATCTCCTAACTTGCTTACTCCACATGCTGGAATATCTCCTGACTTGCTCACTCTACATGCTGCAGTATCTCCTGACTTGCTCACTTCACATGCTGGAGTATCTTCTGACTTGATCACTCCACATGCTGGAGTATCTCCTGACTTGCTCACTCCACATGCAGGAATATCTGCTGACTTGCTCACTCCACATGCTGGAGTATCTCTTTACTTGCTCACTCCACATGCTGGAGTATCTCCTCACTTGCTCACTCCACATGCTGGAGTATCTCCAGACTTGCTCACTGCAAATGCGGAAGTATCTCCTGACTTGCTCACTCCACATGCTGCAGTATCTCCTGACTTGCTCACTCCACATGCTGGAGTATCTCCTGACTTGCTCACTCCACATGCTGGAGTATCTCCTGACTTGCTCACTCCACATGCTGGAATATCTCCTGACCTGCTCACTCCACATGCGTGAGTATCTCCTGGCTTGCTCACTCCACATGCTGGAATATCTCCTGACTTGCTCACTCCACATGCTGCAGTATCTCCTGACTTGCTCACTCCACATGCTGGAGTATCTCCTGACTTGCTCACTCCACATGCTGGAATATCTCCTGACTTGCTCACTCCACATGCTGCAGTATCTCCTGACTTGCTCACTCCACATGCGGGAGTATCTCCTGACTTGCTCACTCCACATGCTGGAGTATCTCCTGACCTGCTCACTCCACATGCTGGAATATCTCCTGACTTGCTCACTCCACATGCAGGAGTTTTGCCTGACTTGTTCACTCCACATGCGGGAGTATCGCCTGACTTGCTCACTCCACATGCTGGAGTATCTCCTGACTTGCTCACTCCACATGCTGGAGTATCTCCTGACTTGCTCACTCCACATGCTGGAATATCTCCTGACTTGCTCACTCCACATGCTGCAGTATCTCCTGACTTGCTCACTCCACATGCGTGAGTATCTCCTGACTTGCTCACTCCACATGCTGCAGTATCTCCTGACTTGCTCACTCCACATGCTGCAGTATCTCCTGACTTGCTCACTCCACATGCTTGAGTATCTCCTGACTTGCTTACTCCACATGCTGGAGTATCTCCTGACTTGCTCACTTCACATGCTGGAGTATCTCCTGACTTGCTCACTCCACATGCTGGAGTATCTTCTGACTTGCTCACTCCACATGCTGGAGTATCTCCTAACTTGCTCACTCCACATGCTGGATTATCTCCTGACTTGCTCACTCCACATGCTGCAGTATTTCCTGATTTGCTCACTCCACATGCTGGAGTATCTACTGACTTGCTCACTCCACATGCGGGAGTATCTCCTGACTTGCTCACTCCACATGCTGGAATATCTCCTGACTTGCTCACTCCACATGCAGGAGTATCGCCTGACTTGCTCACTCCACATGCGGGAGTATCGCCTAACTTGCTCACTCCACATGCTGGAGTATCTCCTGACTTGCTCACTCCACATGCTGGAGTATCTCCTGACTTGCTCACTCCACATGCTGGAATATCTCCTTACTTGCTCACTCCACATGCTGCAGTATCTCCTGACTTGCTCACTCCACATGCGTGAGTATCTCCTGACTTGCTCACTCCACATGCTGCAGTATCTCCTGACTTGCTCACTCCACATGCTGCAGTATCTCCTGACTTGCTCACTCCACATGCTGGAGTGTCTCCTGACTTGCTTACTCCACATGCTGGAGTATCTCCTGACTTGCTCACTTCACATGCAGGAGTATCTCCTGACTTGCTCACTCCACATGCTGGAGTATCTTCTGACTTGCTCACTCCACATGCTGGAGTATCTCCTAACTTGCTTACTCCACATGCTGGATTATCTCCTGACTTGCTCACTCCACAAGCTGCAGTATTTCCTGATTTGCTCACTCCACATGCTGGAGTATCTACTGACTTGCTCACGCCACATGCGGGAGTATCTCCTGACTTACTCACTCCACATGCTGCAGTATCTCCTGACTTGCTCACTCTACATGCTGGAGTATCTCCTGACTTGCTCACGCCACATGCTGGAGTATCTCCGAACTTGCTCACTCCACATGCTGCAGTATCTCCTGACTTGCTCACTCCACATGCTGGAGTATCTCCTGACTTGCTCACTCCACATGCTGCAGTATCTCCTGACTTGCTCACTCCACATGCTGCAGTATCTCCTGACTTGCTCACTCCACATGCTGGAGTATCTCCTGACTTGCTCACTCCACATGCTGCAGTATCTCCTGACTTGCTCACTCCACATGCGGGAGTATCTCCTGACTTGCTCACTCCACATGCTGCAGTATCTCCTGATTTGCTCACTCCACATGCTGGACTATCTCCTGACTTGCTCACTCCACATGCTGTACTGTCTCCTGACTTGCTCACTCCACATGCTGCAGTATCTCCTGACTTGCTCACTCCACATGCTGGAGTATCTCCTGACTTGCTCACTCCACATGCTGGAGTATCTCCTGACTTGCTCACTCCACATGCTGGAATATCTCCTGACTTGCTCACTCCACATGCTGCAGTATCTCCTGACTTGCTCACTCCACATGCTGGAGTATCTTCTGACTTGCTCATGCCACATGCTGGAGTATCTCCTGACTTGCTCCCTCCACATGCTGGAGTATCTCCTGACTTTCTCACTCCACATGCTGCAGTATCTCCTGACTTGCTCACTCCACATGCTGTACTATCTCCTGAGTTGCTCACTCCACATGCAGGAGTATCTCCTGACTTGCTCACTCCACATGCTGGAGTATCTTCTGACTTGCTCACTCCACATGCTGGAGTATCTCCTGACTTGCTCACTCCACATGCTGGAGTATCTCCTAACTTGCTCACTCCACATGCTGGAGTATCTCCTGACTTGCTCACTCCACATGCTGGAGTATCTCCTGACTTGCTCACTCCACATGCTGGAGTATCTCCTGACTTGCTCACTCCACATGCTGCAGTATCTCCTGACTTGCTCACTCCACATGCTGGAGTATCTCCTGACTTGCTCACTCCACATGCTGCAGTATCTCCTGACTTGCTCACTCGACATGCTGGAGTATCTCCTGACTTGCTCACTCCACATGCTGGAATATCTCCTGACTTGCTCACTCCACATGCTGCAGTATCTCCTGACTTGCTCACTTCACATGCTGGAGTATCTTCTGACTTGCTCACTCCACATGCTGGAGTATCTCCTGACTTGCTCACTCCACATGCGGGAATATCTGCTGACTTGCTCACTCCACATGCTGGAGTATCTCTTTACTTGCTCACTCCACATGCTGGAGTATCTCCTGACTTGCTCACTCCACATGCTGGAGTATCTCCAGACTTACTCACTCCAAATGCGGGAGTATCTCCTGACTTGCTCACTCCACATGCTGCAGTATCTCCTGACTTGCTCACTCCACATGCTGGAGTATCTCCTGACTTGCTCACTCCACATGCTGCATTATCTCCTGACCTGCTCACTCGACATGCTGGAGTATTTCCTGACTTGCTCATGCCACATGCTGGAGTATCTCCTGACTTGCTCACTCGACATGCTGGAGTATCTCCTGACTTGCTCACGCCACATGCTGGAGTACCTCCTGACTTGCTCACTCCACATGCTGGAGTATCTCCTGACTTGCTCACTCCACATGCTGTACTATCTCCTGAGTTGCTCACTCCACATGCCGGAGTATCTCCTGACTTGCTCATGCCACATGCAGGAGTATCTCCTGACTTGCTCACTCGACATGCTGGAGTATCTCCTGACTTGCTCACGCCACATGCTGGAGTATCTCCTGACTTGCTCACTCCACATGCTGGAGTATCTCCTGACTTGCTTATTGCTCTGTCCCCGGTAATCAGCATTTCTCATTTCAACGTTGTGGTGGGCAAGAGGGTTTGCTTCGGGCATTTTTCTTTATTGTGCCTATCAGCACCATTTCTTTTACTTTCCCTGAGCTATAGTGGCCATGAGTCCCCCCATATCTACCAGTTATCCGACAGTGGGAGATCACACTGCTCAAGAGCAAGAGGGGGAGGTGCTTCCTAGACATAATACTTTCCACCGTGCACAAAGCCATTTTGTTTTTTTCCTCCCTCCATTCTGGACATGTGGGGGCTGCCTGTAGCTAAATAACTCATTTTTATTGTAAAACTCTTGACAGTTCCTGGCTATAGGTTTACTGTTATGTGGACAGGGAGGTGGGACATCAGGTGTAGGTTTCCTGTTATGAGGACAGGGAGGCAGGGCATCAGGTATGGGTTTGTGTTGTGGGGGCAGGGAGGCAGGAGTTCAGGTATGGGTTTGTGTTGTAAGAGGCAGTGAGGCGAAACATCAGGTATGGGTTTGTGTTGTGGGGTGCAGGGAGGAGGATGTCAGGTATTGGGTTTTTGTTGTAGGGGCTGAGAAGGCAGAATGACAGGGATGGGTTTTTGTTGTAGGGGTTGAGAAGGCAGGACATCAGGTATGGGTTTGTGTTGTGGGGGGCAGGGAGGCAGGAGATCAGGTATGGGTTTGTGTTGTGGGGGGCAGGGAGGCAGGACATCAGGTATGGGTTTCCTGTTATTGGGACATCAGGTATAGGTTTCCTGTTATGGGGACAGGGAGGAAGGAGATCAGGTATGGGTTTGTGTTGAGGGGTGAGGGAGGAGGATATCAGGTATTGGGTTTTTGTTGTAGGGGCTGAGAAGGCATAATTACAGGGATGGGTTTTTGTTGTAGGGGCTGAGAAGGCAGAATGACTGGGATGGGTCTTGTGTTTAAGGCTGGGCAGGCAGATGGAGAGGGATGGGTCTTGTGTTTAAAGGTGGGCAGGCAGAATGACAGGGATGGGTCTTGTGTTTAAGGCTGGGCAGGCAGATGGAGAGGGATGGGTCTTGTGTTTAAAGGTGGGCAGGCAGAATGGCAGGGATGGGTCTTGTGTTTAAGGGTGGGCAGGCAGAATGACAGGGATGGGTCTTGTGTTTAAGGCTGGGCAGGCAGAATGACAGGGATGGGTCTTGTGTTTAAGGCTGGGCAGGCAGAATGACAGGGATGTGTCTTGTGTTTAAGGCTGGGCAGGCAGAATGACAGGGATGGGTCTTGTGTTTAAGGCTGGGCAGGCAGAATGACAGGGATGGGTCTTGTGTTTAAGGGTGGGCAGGCAGAATGACAGGGATGGGTCTTGAGTTTAAGGCCGGGCAGGCAGATGGAGAGGGAAGGGTCTTGTGTTTAAGGGTGGGCAGGCAGACTGACAGGGATGGGTCTTGTGTTTAAGGGTGGGCAGGCAGATGGAGAGGTATGCATCCTTCACTGTCCCTTATTTGGCTCTTAGAGCCAAGGCAGGCCCCATTGTTGGCTCTGACCTGACCATATCCATCGATTCTTTGGCTGTGCCACTTCTAGTAAATTTCACATGCGGTCATTATTGATCCCCATTGAGTCCTGGTGGCCTTAATATGGGGAATACGCATGTGGTAAGAGTCATCTAGGCTGGTGGAATTTCCAAAGGAAATGCTGCAAAGTTCTGAGTGCAGACCCTAATGTGCATACATTGTTTGGATGGAAATTGTGCCTATCTATAAGGTATCTTATCAGCCAAGGGCAGTGCAGTGCATGAAAGACTGATGTCACGCCTTCCATCCCCCGGATGGGGGCATCTCTGAGTGCAACTAGAAAGTGCAGGCATTCACTCAGTTCAAGGAACACACTCTGTCCTATTCTTCTGACAACACGTTGTTCTCTACATACCTTGACCTCTAGCAGGAGGACATCTTCCTGGCTTTTGACTTCTAGCTGGTGGACATCTTCCTGGCTCTTGATTTCTAGCTGCAGGACATCTTCCTGGCTCTTGACTTCTAGCTGCAGGACATCCTCCTGGCTCTTGACATTTTCCTGGCTCTTGATTTCTAGCTGCAGAACATCCTCCTGGCTCTTGACTTTTCTGTTCTTGCTGCAGGACATCCTCCTGGCTCTTGACTTCTAGCTGCAGGACATCTTCCTGGCTTTTGATTTCTAGCTGCAGGACATCCTCCTGGCTCTTGACTTCTAACTGCAGGACATCCTCCTGCTCTTGACTTCTAGCTGTAGGACATCTTCCTGGCTCTTGATTTCTAGCTGCAGGACATCTTCCTGGCTCTTGATTTCTAGCTGCAGGACATCCTCCTGGCTCTTGACTTCTAGCTGCTGGACATGTTCCTGGCTCTTGACTTCTAGCTGCAGGACATCCTCCTGGCTCTTGACTCCTAGCTGCAGGACATCTTCCTGGCTCTTAATTTCTATCTGCAGGACATCCTCCTGGCTCTTGACTTCTAGCTGCAGGACATGTTCCTGGCTCTTGACTTCTAGCTGCTTGACATCCTCCATGCTCTTAACTTCTAGCTACAGGACATCCTCCTGGCTCTTTACTTCTAGCTGCAGGACATCTTCCTGGCTCTTGATTTCTAGCTGAAGGACATCCTCCTGGCTCTTGACTTCTAGCTTCAGGACATCCTCCTGGCTCTTGACTTCTAGCTGCAGGACATCTTCCTGGGTCGTGACTTTTCTCTTCTTGCTGCAGGACATCCTCCTGGCTCTTGACTTTTCCCTTCTTGCTGCAGGACATCCTCCTGGCTCTTGACTTTTCTCTTCTTGCTGCAGGACATCCTCCTGGCTTTTGATTTCTAGCTGCAGGACATCCTCCTGGCTCTTGACTTCTAGCTGCTTGACATCTCAGGTTTGTACATACTCTTTATTTATTTATTATTCGTAAGGCGCTTATACATCAAGTAAATTGTGTTTGAAAGCCTTCATAGGGCAACTTGGAGGGAACATGGGAATGAAAACAAATAAAAACCAAATATAGCAATGAAAGATAGAGGCAGACCTAATAGGCCTTGTGGGTATTCAGAACATGCAAGTGCAGAGAGAGAGAGAGCACAGATGAGGGAGTGGGGGATATGTGCTAAGTGTATCATGAGGGAAGAGTTGGTGATTGAGCTGCTGTAAGTGCCTAGGTAGAGTTGTCATCCGCCAATAAGTGCAGGCCTGTGGTGACATAGGCCAGTGGCTGTCAAGGCAAAGTGCTGGGAGGGGTGGATGCCAGGACCTGGGAGGACACATAAGAGCTGTGGTCATCCATATCAGAAACTGTGGGATTTAGCAGAGGAGGAAGGAAGGGAAGGCAGAGGTGAGAAGGAAAGTCTTGAGGAGCTTCTAGAATCTGAGGAGATCCGGCTCAAGATGAAGAGGAAGGGGGAGGCTGTTCCATAGGAGGGAGTCTGCTGAGGAGAGAGATCGCCCACCAGCTCGCTGTTTAGTGAAGTGCTTGGCACACAGAGAGTTGGTGCCGGAGGAGCATAAAGATCTGGAGGGAGAGTATTTAGTGAGAGCCAGTTGTAGATAGCATGGCCCCTGGACCCAGACATCCTTATGGATGATGCAGAGAGATTTGAATTTGATCCTTGCAGCAACTGGGAGCCAGGGGAGAGATTTCCCATGGCACCTTCGAGTACAGTGTCATGGGAACAAGACAGGCTTCACACACGGGTCACCATGCTTTGCACACTAGAGGTGGCTGCACGTGCCGGTTATCTTGATGCTGGCATTGGCCATGTCCGTAGGCACTGCCAGGTCGGTTCCACAAACAGGACAGTAACAATAACATGTAGTCAGCATTCCATAAGCAATTCCTGTACAGACACACCGTTCCTCCAGCGCTCCCCTAGATGGCTCCCCAGGGTGTGAGCTCCAAATTAAGGCTGCCTGCCATAGGCACACCGCTGGGATGTCGGGCTGCACAAAAATGGCAGGCCTTGGGTGGGTGGCTGAAATATCAAGCCTAAAGCCAAGGCCCACAACGAATTATGACCTAGCAGTGAGTTAGAAAATGGGGTTCAGGGGGAGAGTTAACCATCAGAGGAGTAGTTCTTTTGGAGTGCTAGATTTCAATGTTTCACAGGTTGCACATAGGGTCCGAAAGGCGTACCGCTGCATCGGGATCAAGTGTAGGGCCTGGAGGGCATCTACCATGTGGTACTGTTTTGTTTAGGGCTAGCATGAATCTTGAATGCCCCACAGGTTTGCAATTTCTTTCGTGGGGGCGTCTCGGTACTCCGTCATGTGGTTGTGCTGTTCAGTGTGCAGATATGATGTTCCTTATGTAAAGTTTTAGGTGACACTTTTTGCTCAGTCCCTTGATTTGGGTAGTGAAGGACAGATGAGGTGGAGAATAGATCTGGGTCTGTGGCTCAGTGGACTAATGCATCCACTACAGGGACCTGTGTTTGACCTCATGGGCACAGGTTCGATTCTCGGAAGGTCCTCACCACCCTTCATCCTTCTGAGGTCGATAAAATGAGTACCATTGAGTTGGGTAACAATAAACGTCTGTTATCTGTCAATAGCGCCAAGATACCCCTCTGGGAGTGAACATACCCTCTACAAATGCACCTGTTATGTTTGTTGAATATAATGTATAAATGTTTGTTGGTGGGGGAGCCAAGAACAGTGGAGAGATAGTAGATGCAGTGGGGGGTAAGAGGGGTCTAAAAAGCATCACTTCTGTTTTGCAGAGGCCTGCTGGTTGACATCCTTCATTGAATGAGTTTAAGGCATGTGGCATGTCGTGCAACTTATGGTCATTGTTGTTCAGTAATAGAAACAACGAGATGGTTGCCTCTGTGCCACCCTTTCCAGTGTAGGAAAAGCAGGCCTAACCGTGTAAGTGCAAAGAATGCCTGCTTTCGTCCTGAATTCCCATAAAGAATCATTGTAGGCTCCGCCCACTCCCGCAGTTAGGTGTGCGCTGGCGGGGGTTGATCGGGTGTATTGGGTGCTACCTCTGCCGAGTGTAATGAGAGAGTCTTGGGAACATGAGAGGTGGGCATTTTCAATGGCCAATGAAAAGGCTCTGTACTAGGCAACCATGAAGAGCATGATGGGAAAATGCAGAATTTGTTAGGTTTTGAATCTGCAGAGACTCTGGAAAGAACCATCATTGTCTTAACGCTCAGGGTGAATGTTTCCTATAAAGGGTGTGGACCCGCATGGTGATCCCCGCCAGCAATGAGCCATGGTCCTGCCAATTAGCGGGTGCTTGGAGAGGGCCAGGAGGCAGGTGACTGCTCAGAGACTGGGATGTGGTACTTTTGGAGGCTGGCCTCCGAAATATCGATTGAGGGTAGAGGAGTGAGGAGGCGAGTGCGCTTTGTAATGAAAGTAATGGGAACCTTACTAGCCCTGATTGAGAGACCCTCAGATGCACACGTGATGGTGACTTAGAAAATAGCTATATGTCTGTTGCTGCTTTTAGACCCAGTCTGCTGGTGTAACAGTGCTCCCTCGGCCCACGGCTGGAAGGAGCTATCCACGGTGGTCTGAAATCTGCGGCTCTCTGTATCTTCTAAACTGACTTCCATGATACACCACAATTGCCTACTTGAACTAGGGCTGATGTGAGTTGTAGTGCAAAACATCTGGAGAGCCAAAGGGTAGAGACTCCTAGATACTAACACTGCGGTGATGCATGGGTGGTGTCTGGCCTTCGTGAGGCATTAGGGGATTTAGTGGCCGAGGATTGTCATGAGGGTACAGAGCTCAATGTGCCTTTTAGTTTTGGCTGTTCGGTGGTGCTTATAAGCAGAATCTATTACCTTGCAGTACAACTAGGATGGAGATGGGATGCGAGGAGGGACACACAGCTCATGGCTGTTGGCTGGTTATTTAACCACCTATCTACTGCCCATGGCCATGCCAAGCCCTATGACCATTGCCACCCGTCCTTGCCCCTCTCTTCCCCAAACAGTGTCTCATGAGAACTCTTGGAGCTAGCTCTTAGCAAGTGGTAACCTCAGAATCTGTTCTGTGAAGGGCTTGCCAGTGTTATTTCTAAGCTGTTTACTGGGAGTTCATGACTTAATTGTAGCCATAATCGCCCGACTGGTGTCCCTTCAGCCACTTTATTAATAATCAAGAGATGTGTCCTTACATCTGAAGCCCTGTCAGAAATAGGCACCGAGAAAGCCGACCGTGTTGGCTTGTTTGTAGGTATTAGGCTTTTGCCACACTGTTATGACATGGCCAGGGACTCACGCCGTGTTACCGCTATTCTCGTCCTATAGATAGGTTGTACCATTATGGCCATTCCTGGCAAATGCCTACCTCATGACTACACAAAAGCCAAAGCTATTGGCTTAGGCATTTGTGAGACACCTGGGGGTATTATCCCAAGTAGATCCCGGGAATCCCTTATTCAGCTGGCCAGGGAAGAACTGCCCTCTCAGATGCCAACCCTAGGAGTAGACGAGCAAGGGAAGGTCTCCTCGGTAGGAGAACCCAGGGGTATGCTCAGGGGAATGCCCCAGGGGAGACGCAGTATTATATTGAGGAAGAAGGTGAGGAGGACGAAGTCACTGTAGCTTTTGTCATCTGTTTCAGTTCTACCCCCATTCCTCCCAATAAATCTACCTTATCCAAAGCCAACAAACCCTCCACCTATGGTAAGCCCTTTAGGAACCCAAACCCAAGTGTCATGGGAACCTACATCTCCCAGGATCCCTCTTTGTGTGTTACATACATGGATACACCCAGTCATTCTTTCCCTCACCCTCGGGTTATTATTTTACAAACTCCAAATCAGAAGTGACAAAACACCACTGTTCCAGTAATTCCTCCTACTGAAGTCACAAATCCTGCAACGTTCACTTTTCTGAGTCAACAAACCACCCCTTCCTTATAACACCTTTTCACAATCCTACCACGTAGGATACTTAAAAACTCTATCCCCCCTTTTCCTCCACAAACACTTTTGCACACGACAAAAGACGACAAACCCCAAAGCTGTTTACCTGACATGTCCCAACATAAGGGTCAGGCAAAGTCAGGCAATGCACCAGAATCACAAAAACCTGATAGCCCTTTCCCTTCCCCACAGACATAAAAGGTGGAGCACAAGAGCAGAATATGAGCAGGCAGACCGCACGATGACAGAGCCAAGTCAGGGAGAGACGCCTGCTACTGTAGTACCGTCCTTGACTCCAGAGACAAGAAAAGCCAAACGGTTCATCACAGCCAGTGAGTCGAGGAGAGAGTCAACAAGAAACAAAACTGTCTTGAACAAAAGTAGTAAACGGCTAATTGAGGAAAATACACAAAGAACTGTTGATACGAGGGGAGAAAACCAGTGACAGAGGGGCTTGGATCCACATTGGTGCTCACTCGAGAAGCTCTGGGTGAATACCCTATTGTTGAAACTACCATTACCAGAAGGCCTTAGGAAAGGTGCAAGAAAGGAGTCAAAGTCGTCATCTGGGGGTCTAGCAAAATGCTCCATACAGTCGAAGGTCTTTGCATGGCAGATAAATGGAAAGCTAAGGGAAGTGAATCCTGCTCTCTGTAATTGGAAAAAGTTGGCAAGAGTGAACCTGATGGAGGGATGCTGATGGAAAGGGGCAGTGAACAGTGTGTCGATAAACGTTAACCCGACAGAGGTATGTCCACAGTGAACTGTTTAAAACAACATTGGGCCTCATTACAACCCCGGCGCTGTGAAAGGCTGCAGCACCGTTAACCCCTTAGAGCCTAATTACGAGGTCCCTTTGTGGCTCCCGACCTTAACGGCTGGTCTGGACCATCCGTTAAAGTAGGGTCCTGCAAAGGGACTTTGAAGGTAATTACGGTACAGCAATTTGCTGTACCGTAATTACCGCCTTCCCCATTCCCATTGAGCCCTATGAGGCAAAAATGGGAATGGGGAGGGCCAATGGTGCATGGGGAATTACCGCCCCATCAACCTTGGAATGGGGTGGTATTCCCCATTGCACCATAGCGGACTCGTTACAATACCGACAGCAACCATGGTGCTAATAGCGCCATTGGTTACCGCCAGTGTTGTAATGAGGGCCATTAAGATTTGTGAATGCCATAAGGGAAATTGAATTTGAAGAAAGCCGTAGTCAACCTGACGAGGGAGGTTAACAATTGAGAAGGTCTGAACCCAGAAGAGGGGGAACAAGGGGTGAAAAGGCATCACCCAACGTGCATATGGAAAGGAACATTTGTTTATTATTTTGAGACACATGAGGTCCTCAGAGGCAAGAGTCTTTTTGTAGAAAAGAGACTTAACCCACCGAAAGTCCTGATAGCTGAAAAGCAGAAGTGTGGTCTCGTGCTGGGGAAGCTCGAGCCTGTGATGTGCTCAGGAGACCGGCCTTGTCCCGTGCTCATAATGTAGGGAAGGGAAATCCCCTGGTTAGGACATCCTGACTTATCATTTGTGAACACTTCTTTCTTTTTTGTGAACATTATCCCACACTCTTTTGTATTTAGTTGTTAGGATTGACAGTCGTTTTTTCTTAGTAGAGGCCCTTTTCATTTTGACAAGACGTCACTAGGACTGTCTTATTATTGTTTGATGGTCAAAGCTTGCTCCCATCTTAGATTTAGTGTTAGATAAGGAATTTTTCCAACCTACTTATACAGTTTAATAAACACCCTTGAACTGTGATCACTTGTGTCTGTCTTCACTGTTGCCACCATGAGTTCTTACACATTGCTTATTTGCTGTAGCATTGGCGACATCCAGACCCGGTTCTCTGCTAGTGTTTCCTTATAATAAGTGATAGGCCCTTCCCAAGTGTCCCAGGCCTCGGTTGTTTCCAATGTTTGGTGATGATAGAATATAGCCCTGTTCTTGTGGTTCTATGTGAAACTGTTACCAGGAAAATGTAATCGGATGAAATTGGAGCCAGCAAAAAGTCATTTAAAAAAATGTAGTCATTCATTACAATCAATGCAAAGTGTGAAAATGATACCAGTAAGAAGGTCAGAAAAAAAGCTATTTTTAAATAAACAGAAGTACAAGGCTGCTACGTAACAATGACCCAAACCTTTAATACAACCTCCATAATCACCCTATCTCCATTCCTAAACCTTCCGCTAACTAATTGCTAGCCTGAACTCTTACAGAACGCTCACCCTTCAGCGCGCTAAAGTGTTTCATTTGCATTTACTCAATACAAATCAATGGAAAATGAACAGTGAACGCAACTCCAACCCCATCACCAGCTCTCCACAGAGCACATAGCCCTGGCCCGAATGCAAACCCTTGCTCTAATCCTAAACTTAGCCGTACCCTGACTGCAACTCTAACACTGACCCTAATGCTTGCGTTGCTATAACCACTAGGTTTAGGCTGACCCCCCTCCTACGTCAACATCACCAGCCCCTCCCAGCTTGCCAATCTCTTTCTATATCCCTCACCCAAGCCCTTACTCTATTAGCCCTGGCCTTACCGTAACCCCTACCGTAACACTTACCCTGACATTTAATCTACCCTAGCGATTCACCACCCCCCAGCATCACCAACCCTGCAGTTAGCTCCCTGGCCCTAACCAAAATCTTTACTCTAGCCCGAACCCTATCCTTGCTGTAAACCAGGCCAGCCCGCCAAACCCTCCTTAGCCCTTGCGATTACTCTAGCAGCACTACATTTTTGGCTACTTTTCAGAAGCACATTGTTTTTACTACATTTTGTTTGGCAACGTTTTCACTGCAGAGTTATTTTCACTGCGACTTTTTTAGTGAGTACATTTTTGCTGCCCACATTTTCGCTGGGTCCCGTTCTTGTTTCATGCAGGGGAGTGCCTCCAGTTGCAGTGCTGTTTGCACATCCCTTCCGTGTAAAACACAACTCCTCTTTCCACCTTCCGGAACGCTCTGAATTGCGTCATCTAACACTCAGATTCAGGGAAACCTAAGCACTGGGGGAGCTTTCTGCCAACCCAGTGGTTAGATACTTTCCCAGCCTCTGCGTGGACTATTAGTACTATTTAGTAACTTGTAAAATAAAATGGAAACACCAAAATAAATAAGGTAAAACTGGAAAATAATAAATGGCACAGCTCTGCCAGTGCACCTCACCCATTATTTACAAGTACCTCTATTTCAGTACTCGGGCGGCCTCACACAGCTCTGCCAGTGCACCTCAGTCCTGCTCTACAGGATCAACTGCTTATGGCTGGGCTGAATGCATTCCCAGCTCAGCCAGAGCCCCTCAGCCCTGCTCTAAATATCAACTACTTATGTCAGAGCTAAATACATTCCCAGCTCAGCCAGTGCCCCTCAGTCCTGCTCTAAATATCAACTACTTATGTCAGAGCTCAACCCATTCCCAGCTCAGCCAGTGCCCCTCAGCCCTGCTCTAAAGATCAACTACTTATATCAGGGCTGAATCCATTCCCAGCTCAGCCAGAGCCCCTCAGCCCTGCTCTAAATATCAACTACTTATGTCAGAGCTAAATACATTCCCAGCTCAGCCAGTGCCCCTCAGTCCTGCTCTAAATATCAACTACTTATGTCAGAGCTCAACCCATTCCCAGCTCAACCAGTGCCCCTCAGCCCTGCTCTAAAGATCAACTGCTTATATCAGGGCTGAATCCATTCCCAGCTCAGCCAGTGCCCCTCAGCCCTGCTCTAAAGATCAACTGCTTACATCTAGGCTGAATCCTTTCCCTGCTTAGCCAGTGCCCCCCAGCCCTGCTCTAAAGATCAGCTACTTATGTCAGAGCTGAATCCATTCCCAGCTCAGCCAGTGCCCCTCAGCCCTGCTCTAAAGATCAACTGCTTACATCTAGGCTGAATCCTTTCCCTGCTTAGCCAGTGCCCCCCAGCCCTGCTCTAAAGATCAGCTACTTATGTCAGAGCTGAATACATTCCCAGCTCAGCCAGTGCCCCTCAGCCCTGCTCTACAGGATCAACTGCTTATGTCAGAGCTGAATCAATTCCCAGCTCAGCCAGATCCCCTCAGCCCTGCTCTAAAGATCAACTGCTTATGTCAGAGCTGAATCCATTCCCAGCTCTGCCATTGCACTAGTGCCTCTCACCCATCATTTACAAATGCCTCTATTTCAGTACTTGGGCGGCCTCACACAGTTCTCCCAGTGCACCTCACCTATCCTTTACAAGAGACTCTATTTCAGTACTCGTGTGACCTCACACAGCTCTGCCGGTGCACCTCACTCTTCATTTACAAGAGCCTCTATTTCAGTACTCGGGTGGCCTCACAGAGCTCTCCCAGTGCACCTCACCCATCCTTTACAAGAGCCTCCATTTCAGTACTCGTGTGGCCTCACACAGCTCTGCCGGTGCACCTTACTCTTCATTTACAAGAGCCTCTATTTCAGTACTCGGGCAGCCTCACACAGCTGTGCCAGTGCACCTCACTCTTCATCTACAAGAGCCTCTATTTCAGTACTCAGGTGGCCTCACAGAGCTCTGCCAGTGCATCTCACCCATCATTTACAAGAGCCTCTATTTCAGTACTCGGGCGGCCTCACACACCTCTGCCGGTGCGCCTCACCCATCATTTACCAGTGCCTCTATTTCAGTACTCGGGCAGCCTCACACAGCTCTGCCGGTGCACCTCACCCATCATTTACAAGTGCCTCTATTTCAGTACCTGGGCGGCCTCACACACCTCTGCCGGTGCACCACACCCATCATTTACAAGAGCCTCTATTTCAGTACTCGGGCGGCCTCACACAGCTCTGCCGGTGCACCTCACCCATCATTTACAAGTGCCTCTATTTCAGTACTCGGGCAGCCTCACACAGCTCTGCCGGAGCACCTCACCCATCATTTACAAGTGCCTCTATTTCAGTACCTGGGCGGCCTCACACACCTCTTCCGGTGCACCTCACCCATCATTTACAAGTGCCTCTATTTCAGTACCTGGGCGGCCTCACACAGCTCTGCCGGTACACCTCACCCATCATTTACAAGAGCCTCTATTTCAGTACTCGGGCAGCCTCACACAGCTCTGCCGGTGCACCTCACCCATCATTTACAAGTGCCTCTATTTCAGTACCTGGGCGGCCTCACACACCTCTTCCGGTGCACCTCACCCATCATTTACAAGAGCCTCTATTTCAGTACTCGGGCGGCCTCACACAGCTCTGCCGGTGCACCTCACCCATCATTTACAAGAGCCTCTATTTCAGTACTCGGGCGGCCTCACACAGCTCTGCCGGTACACCTCACCCATCATTTACAAGAGCCTCTATTTCAGTACTCGGGCGGCCTCACACAGCTCTGCCGGTGCACCTCACCCATCATTTACAAGAGCCTCTATTTCAGTACTCGGGCGGCCTCACACAGCTCTGCCGGTACACCTCACCCATCATTTACAAGAGCCTCTATTTCAGTACTCGGGCAGCCTCACACAGCTCTGCCGGTGCACCTCACCCATCATTTACAAGAGCCTCTATTTCAGTACTCGGGCAGCCTCACACAGCTCTGCCGGTGCACCTCACCCATCATTTACAAGAGCCTCTATTTCAGTACTCGGGCAGCCTCACACAGCTCTGCCGGTGCACCTCACCCATCATTTACAAGAGCCTCTATTTCAGTACTCGGGCAGCCTCACACAGCTCTGCCGGTGCACCTCACCCATCATTTACAAGTGTCTCTATTTCAGTACTCGGGCGGCCTCACACAGCTCTGCCGGTGCACCTCACCCATCATTTACAAGTGTCGCTATTTCAGTACTCGGGCGGCCTCACACAGCACTGCCGGTGCACCTCACCCATCATTTACAAGTGCCTCTATTTCAGTACTCGGGCGGCCCCACTCACCTCTCCCAGTGCACCTCACCCATCATTTACAAGTGTCTCTATTTCAGTACTCGGGCGGCCCCACTCACCTCTCCCAGTGCACCTCACCCATCATTTACAAGTGTCTCTATTTCAGTACTCGGGCGGCCTCACACACCTCTCCCGGTGCACCTCACCCATCATTTACAAGAGCCTCTATTTTAGTACTCGGGCAGCCTCACACAGCTCTGCCGGTGCACCTCACCCATCATTTACAAGTGTCTCTATTTCAGTACTCGGGCAGCCTCACACAGCTCTGCCGGTCCACCTCACCCATCATTTACAAGTGTCGCTATTTCAGTACTCGGGTGGCCTCTCACAGCTCTGCCGGTGCACCTCACCCATCATTTACAAGAGCCTCTATTTCAGTACTCGGGCAGCCTCACACAGCTCTGCCGGTGCACCTCACCCATCATTTACAAGTGCCTCTATTTCAGTACACAGGTCGTCCCTCGTCACTCTTCCGGTGCATCTCAGCCATTCATTCTTAGCGCAAGAATGAATGCAAAGGTTTGTTATTTTACCCTGAGTTGGGGGCCTAGAGTGGATCATTTTTAATGTCATGTTATAGTAAGGTAGACTTCTATGTGGTGGTCGTACGCCCCTCACCATGTCCTGGTATGGGCACATGGTGACCCCGCCAGGGTATGTCCAGACCACAGTCTGTTGGTAGTGAGGAATGGGTGAGAGGGAGAGAAGGACTAGAAGCAAGGATAGAGTAAATTAGTGGAGACGGGTTAGTTCTATGACGACAAGCAGTTTAATGGGTGCAGTTGTAGGGTAATGTGTGTGGTGGTATTGGTGTGTTTCTTTAGCAACTACATGGAATCTGTAGCTTGTAGCAAGATGAAGCTTTTGTTCGAGCAGCAATAACTAGGCCGGGAGCTGTCTGGTCCTAGAATTAAGTATTGTGCGGTTGCATGATGGACGTGAGGTGTGCGCAAGCTGGCTCTCACACCGTGGAGGTTTCTTGATCTATAATTTATATGAAACTACTCATGGAGGTATGGGCGGAGACTCAGTATTTAATGCAAAGCCTGCCCGTAGCTGGCATCCTGAAAAGTGTAGCCACACTACACGGTAGTCCTGCTTGTGTGTGAATGTGTGCGGGGGGCCAGTGAGCTGAGCTTTGTGGACACATGGGCGTGGCTCTGGTGGTGTAAATCTCTGATTTTTTGTTTTTATAATGTAGGCAGGTCTGGAACAGGGTGAAGAGCTGGAAATGGAGTAAACATGAAATTAGCATCCTTTCTCCTCGGCTCTAAAAGCGTTATGAAAGACTTACATTCAACCATACCAATGAAGACAATGTAATATAATCATTAACTGGGAGTATATCATCGATAATCAACTCGGCAGACAAGCTTTAATATAAGCCATTATTTTATAGAAATTAGAATAAGGATCTAATATGACAATTGTCATTTGAATTGAGGAGCTTTGACCAGTGTTTTATGCCAAATGTCCGCCTTGAGAAAGACTGAGAAGGTCGAAACACGTGTCGGATAGTGTTAGGAATACATAAATCATGTTTGTTTAATACAGAAATCATGTTTATTTAGGATATCATCTGATATGGCTAGGATTAGCCATACAGAAATCATGTTTGTTTAATACAGAAATCATGTTTATTTAGGATATCATCTGATATGACTAGGATTAGCCATACAAAAATCATGTTTATTTAGGATATCACCTGATATGGCTAGGGTTGGGCATACAGAAATCATGTTTGTTTAGGATATCATCTGATATGGCTAGGATTAGCCATACAGAAATCATGTTTGTTTAGGATATCACCTGATATGGCTAGGGTTGGGCATACAGAAATCATGTTTATTTAGGATATCACCTGATATGGCTAGGATTAGCCATGCAGAAATCATGTTTATTTAGGATATCATCTGATATGGCTAGGATTAGGCATACAGAAATCATGTTTGTTTAATACAGAAATCATGTTTATTTAGGATATCATCTGATATGGCTAGGATTAGCCATACAGAAATCATGTTTGTTTAGGATATCATCTGATATGGCTAGGATTAGCCATACAGAAATCATGTTTGTTTAGGATATCACCTGATATGGCTAGGGTTGGGCATACAGAAATCATGTTTGTTTAGGATATCATCTGATATTGCTAGTATTAGCCATACAGAAATCATGTTTGCTTAGGATATCATCTGATATGGCTAGGGTTGGGCATACAGAAATCACGTTTATTTAGGATATCACCTGATATGGCTAGGATTAGCCATGCAGAAATCATGTTTATTTAGGATATCACCTGATATGGCTAGGGTTGGGCATACAGAAATCATGTTTATTTAGGATATCTTCTGATATGGCTAGGATTAGGCATACAGAAATCATGTTTGTTTAGGATATCATCCGATATGGCTAGGGTTGGGCATACAGAAATCATGTTTGTTTAGGATATCACCTGATATGGCTAGGGTTGGGCATACAGAAATCATGTTTGTTTAATACAGAAATCATGTTTATTTAGGATATCATCTGATATGGCTAGGGTTGGGCATACAGAAATCATGTTTAGTTAGGATATCATCTGAAATGGCTAGGATTAGGCATACATAAATCATGTTTGTTTAGGATATCATCTGATATGGCTAGGGTTGGGCATACAGAAATCATGTTTATTTAGGATATCATCTGATATGGCTAGGGTTGGGCATACAGAAATCATGTTTATTTAGGATATCATCTGATATGGCTAGGGTTGGGCATACAGAAATCATGTTTATTTAGGATATCATCTGATATGGCTAGGGTTGGGCATACAGAAATCATGTTTATTTAGGATATCATCTGATATGGCTAGGGTTGGGCATACATAAATCATGTTTATTTAGGATATCATCTGATATGGCTAGGGTTGGGCATACAGAAATCATGTTTGTTTAGAATATCATCTGGTATGGCTAGGGTTGGGCATACAGAAATCATGTTTGTTTAGGATATCATCTGATATGGCAGGATTAGCCATACAGAAATCATGTTTATTTAGGATATCATCTGATATGGCTAGGGTTGGGCATACAGAAATCATGTTTGTTTAGAATATCACCTGATTTGACTAGGGTTTGGCATACAGAAATCATGTTTAGTTAGGATATCATCTGATATGGCTAGGATTAGCCATACAGAAATCATGTTTGTTTAATACAGAAATCATGTTTATTTAGGATATCATCTGATATGGCTAGGATTAGCCATACAGAAGTCATGTTTGTTTAATACAGAAATCATGTTTATTTAGGATATCATCTGATATGGCTAGGAAATCATGGGCATACAGAAATCATGTTTGTTTAGGATATCATCTGATATGGCTAGGGTTGGGCATACAGAAATCATGTTTGTTTAATACAGAAATCATGTTCGTTTAGGATATCATCTGATATGGCTAGGATTAGGCATACAGAAATCATGTTTATTTAGGATATCATCTGATATGGCTAGTGTTGGGCATACAGAAATCATGTTTATTTAGGAATCATCTGATATGGCTAGTGTTGGGCATACAGAAATCATGTTTATTTAGGATATCATCTGATATGGCTAGTGTTGGGCATACAGAAATCATGTTTGTTTAATACAGAAATCATGTTTGTTTATGATATCATCTGATATGGCTAGGATTAGGCATACAGAAATCATGTATGTTTAATACAGAAATCATGTTTATTTAGGATATCATCTTATATGGCTAGGATTAGGCATACAGACATCATTTATATTTAGGATATCATCTGATATGGCTAGTGTTGGGCATACAGAAATCATGTTTATTTAGGATATCATCTGATATGGCTAGAGTTGGGCATACAGAAATCATGTTTATTTAGGATATCATCTGATATGGCTAGGATTAGGCATACAGAAATCATGTTTGTTTAATACAGAAATCATGTTCTTTTAGGATATCATCTGAAATGGCTAGGATTAGGCATACAGAAATCATGTTTAGTTAGGATATCATCTGATATGGCTAGGGTTGGGCATACAGAAATCATGTTTGTTTAATACAGAAATCATGTTTATTTAGGATATCATCTGATATGGCTAGGATTAGCCATACAGAAATCATGTTTATTTAGGATACCACCTGATATGGCTAGGGTTGGGCATACATAAATCATGTTTGTTTAGGATATCATCTGATATGGCTAGGATTAGCCATACAGAAATCATGTTTGTTTAGGATATCATCTGATATGGCTAGGATTAGCCATGCAAAAATCATGTTTATTTAGAATATCACCTGATATGGCTAGGGTTGGGCATACAGAAATAATGTTTGTTTAGGATATCATCTGATATGGCTAGGGTTGGGCATACAGAAATCATGTTTGTTTAGGATATCACCTGATATGGCTAGGGTTGGGCATACAGAAATCATGTTTGTTTAATACAGAAATCATGTTTGTTTAGGATATCATCTGATATGGCTAGGGTTGGGCATACAGAAATCATGTTTAGTTAGGATATCTTCTGAAATGGCTAGGATTAGGCATACAGAAATCATGTTTGTTTAGGATATCATCTGATATGGCTAGGGTTGGGCATACAGAAATCATGTTTGTTTAGGATATCATCTGATATGGCTAGGGTTGGGCATACAGAAATCATGTTTGTTTAGGATATCATCTGATATGGCTAGTGTTGGGCATAAAGAAATCATGTTTATTTAGGATATCATCTGATATGGCTAGGGTTGGACATAGAGAAATCATGTTTATTTAGGATATCATCTGATATGGCTAGGGTTGGGCATACATAAATCATGTTTATTTAGGATATCATCTGATATGGCTAGGGTTGGGCATACAGAAATCATGTTTGTTTAGAATATCATATGATATGGCTAGGGTTGGGCATACAGAAATCATGTTTGTTTAGGATATCATCTGATATGGCTAGGATTAGCCATACAGAAATCATGTTTATTTAGGATATCATCTGATATAGCTAGGATTGGCCATACAGAAATCATGTTTATTTAGGATATCATCTGATATGGCTAGGGTTGGGCATACAGAAATCATGTTTATTTAGGATATCATCTGATATGGCTAGGGTTGGGCATACAGAAATCATGTTTATTTAGGATATCATCTGATATGGCTAGGGTTGGGCATACAGAAATCATGTTTATTTAGGATATCATCTGATATGGCTAGGGTTGGGCATACAGAAATCATGTTTATTTAGGAATCATCTGATATGTCTAGGGTTGGGCATACATAAATCATGTTTATTTAGGATATCATCTGATATGGCTAGGGTTGGGCATACAGAAATCATGTTTGTTTAGAATATCACCTGATATGGCTAGGGTTGGGCATACAGAAATCATGTTTGTTTAATACAGAAATCATGTTTGTTTAGGATATCATCTGATACGGCTAGGATTAGGCATACAGAAATCATGTTTATTTAGGATATCATGTGATATGGCTAGTGTTGGGCATAAAGAAATCATGTTTATTTAGGATATCATCTGATATGGCTAGTGTTGGGCATACAGAAATCATGTTTATTTAGGATATCATCTGATATGGCTAGTGTTGGGCATACAGAAATCATGTTTGTTTAATACAGAAATCATGTTTGTTTAGGATATCATCTGATATGGCTAGGATTAGGCATACAGAAATCATGTTTGTTTAATACAGAACTCATTTTTATTTAGGATATCATCTGATATGGCTAGTGTTGGGCATACAGAAATCATGTTTATTTAGGATATCATCTGATATGGCTAGGATTAGGCATACAGAAATCATGTTTATTTAGGATATCATCTGATATGGCTAGTGTTGGGCATACAGAAATAATGTTTATTTAGGAAATCATCTGATATGGCTAGGATTAGGCATACAGAAATCATGTTTGTTTAATACAGAAATCATGTTTATTTAGGATATCATCTGATATGGCTAGTGTTGGGCATACAGAAATCATGTTTATTTAGGATATCATCTGATATGGCTAGGATTAGGCATACAGAAATCATGTTTATTTAGGATATCATCTGATATGGCTAGTGTTGGGCATACAGAAATCATGTTTATTTAGGATATCATCTGATATGGCTAGGATTAGGCATACAGAAATCATGTTTGTTTAATACAGAAATCATGTTTGTTTAGGATATCATCTGCTATGGCTAGGATTAGGCATACAGAAATCATGTTTGTTTAATACAGAAATCATGTTTATTTAGGATATCATCTGATATGGCTAGTGTTGGGCATACAGAAATCATGTTTATTTAGGATATCATCTGATATGGCTAGGATTAGGCATACAGAAATCATGTTTATTTAGGATATCATCTGATATGGCTAGTGTTGGGCATACAGAAATAATGTTTATTTAGGAAATCATCTGATATGGCTAGGATTAGGCATACAGAAATCATGTTTGTTTAATACAGAAATCATGTTTATTTAGGATATCATCTGATATGGCTAGTGTTGGGCATACAGAAATCATGTTTATTTAGGATATCATCTGATATGGCTACGATTAGGCATACAGAAATCATGTTTATTTAGGATATCATCTGATATGGCTAGTGTTGGGCATACAGAAATCATGTTTATTTAGAATATCATCTGATATGGCTAGGATTAGGCATACAGAAATCATGTTTGTTTAATACAGAAATCATGTTTATTTAGGATATCATCTGATATGGCTAGTGTTGGGCATACAGAAATCATGTTTATTTAGGATATCATCTGATATGGCTAGGATTAGGCATACATAAATCATGTTTGTTTAATACAGAAATCATGTTTTTTTAGGATATCATCTGATAAGGCTGAGATTAGGCATACAGAAATCATGTTTATTTAGGATATCATCTGATATCGCTAGGGTTGGGCATACAGAAATCATGTTTAGTTAGGATATCATCTGAAATGGCTAGGATTAGGCATACAGAAATCATGTTTATTTAGGATATCATCTGATATGGCTAGGGTTGGGCATACAGAGATCATGTTTATTTAGGATACCATCTGATATGGCTAGGGTTGGGCATACAGAAATCATGTTTATGTAGGATATCATCTGATATGGCTAGGGTTGGGCATACAGAAATCATGTTTGTTTAGGATATCATCTGATATGGCTATGATTAGTCATACAGTAATCATGTTTATTTAGGATATCATCTGATATGGCTAGGGTTGGGCATACAGAAATCATGTTTATTTAGGATATCATCTGATATGACTAGGGTTGGGCATACAGAAATCATGTTTATTTAGGATATCATCTGATATAGCTAGGATTAGCCATACAGAAATCATGTTTATTTAGGATATCATCTGATATGGCTAGGGTTGGGCATACAGAAATCATGTTTATTTAGGATATCATCTGATATGGCTAGGGTTGGGCATACAGAAATCATGTTTATTTAGGATATCATCTGATATGGCTAGGGTTGGGCATACAGAAATCATTTTTATTTAGGAATCATCTGATATGTCTAGGGTTGGGCATACATAAATCATGATTATTTAGGATATCAACTGATATGGCTAGGGTTGGGCATACAGAAATCATGTTTGTTTAGAATATCACGTGATATGGCTAGGGTTGGGCATACAGAAATCATGTTTAGTTAGGATATCATCTGATATGGCTAGGATTAGCCACACAGAAATCATGTTTGTTTAATACAGAAATCATGTTTATTTAGGATATCATCTGATATGGCTAGGATTAGGCATACAGAAATCATGTTTGTTTAATACAGAAATCATGTTTGTTTAGGATATCATCTGATATGGCTAGGATTAGGCATACAGAAATCATGTTTATTTAGGATATCATGTGATATGGCTAGTGTTGGGCATAAAGAAATCATGTTTATTTAGGATATCATCTGATATGGCTAGTGTTGGGCATACAGAAATCATGTTTATTTAGGATATCATCTGATATGGCTAGTGTTGGGCATACAGAAATCATGTTTGTTTAATACAGAAATCATGTTTGTTTAGGATATCATCTGATATGGCTAGGATTAGGCATACAGAAATCATGTTTGTTTAATACAGAAATCATGTTTATTTAGGATATCATCTGATATGGCTAGTGTTGGGCATACATAAATCATGTTTATTTAGGATATCATCTGATATGGCTAGGATTAGGCATACAGAAATCATGTTTATTTAGGATATCATCTGATATGGCTAGTGTTGGGCATACAGAAATAATGTTTATTTAGGAAATCATCTGATATGGCTAGGATTAGGCATACAGAAATCATGTTTGTTTAATACAGAAATCATGTTTATTTAGGATATCATCTGATATGGCTAGTGTTGGGCATACAGAAATCATGTTTATTTAGGATATCATCTAATATGGCTAGGATTAGGCATACAGAAATCATGTTTATTTAGGATATCATCTGATATGGCTAGTGTTGGGCATACAGAAATCATGTTTATTTAGAATATCATCTGATATGGCTAGGATTAGGCATACAGAAATCATGTTTGTTTAATACAGAAATCATGTTTATTTAGGATATCATCTGATATGGCTAGTGTTGGGCATACAGAAATCATGTTTATTCAGGATATCATCTGATATGGCTAGGATTAGGCATACAGAAATCATGTTTGTTTAATACAGAAATCATGTTTGTTTAGGATATCATCTGCTATGGCTAGGATTAGGCATACAGAAATCATGTTTGTTTAATACAGAAATCATGTTTATTTAGGATATCATCTGATATGGCTAGTGTTGGGCATACAGAAATCATGTTTATTTAGGATATCATCTGATATGGCTAGGATTAGGCATACAGAAATCATGTTTATTTAGGATATCATCTGATATGGCTAGTGTTGGGCATACAGAAATAATGTTTATTTAGGAAATCATCTGATATGGCTAGGATTAGGCATACAGAAATCATGTTTGTTTAATACAGAAATCATGTTTATTTAGGATATCATCTGATATGGCTAGTGTTGGGCATACAGAAATCATGTTTATTTGGGATATCATCTGATATGGCTAGGATTAGGCATACAGAAATCATGTTTATTTAGGATATCATCTGATATGGCTAGTGTTGGGCATACAGAAATCATGTTTATTTAGAATATCATCTGATATGGCTAGGATTAGGCATACAGAAATCATGTTTGTTTAATACAGAAATCATGTTTATTTAGGATATCATCTGATATGGCTAGTGTTGGGCATACAGAAATCATGTTTATTTAGGATATCATCTGATATGGCTAGGATTAGGCATACATAAATCATGTTTGTTTAATACAGAAATCATGTTTTTTTAGGATATCATCTGATAAGGCTAAGATTAGGCATACAGAAATCATGTTTATTTAGGATATCATCTGATATGGCTAGGGTTGGGCATACAGAAATCATGTTTAATTAGGATATCATCTGAAATGGCTAGGATTAGGCATACAGAAATCATGTTTATTTAGGATATCATCTGATATGGCTAGGGTTGGGCATACAGAAATCATGTTTATTTAGGATACCATCTGATATGGCTAGGGTTGGGCATACAGAAATCATGTTTATGTAGGATATCATCTGATATGGCTAGGGTTGGGCATACAGAAATCATGTTTGTTTAGGATATCATCTGATATGGCTATGATTAGTCATACAGTAATCATGTTTATTTAGGATATCATCTGATATGGCTAGGGTTGGGCATACAGAAATCATGTTTATTTAGGATATCATCTGATATGACTAGGGTTGGTCATACAGAAATCATGTTTATTTAGGATATCATCTGATATAGCTAGGATTAGCCATACAGAAATCATGTTTATTTAGGATATCATCTGATATGGCTAGGGTTGGGCATACAGAAATCATGTTTATTTAGGATATCATCTGATATGGCTAGGGTTGGGCATACAGAAATCATGTTTATTTAGGATATCATCTGATATGGCTAGGGTTGGGCATACAGAAATCATTTTTATTTAGGAATCATCTGATATGTCTAGGGTTGGGCATACATAAATCATGATTATTTAGGATATCATCTGATATGGCTAGGGTTGGGCATACAGAAATCATGTTTGTTTAGAATATCACGTGATATGGCTAGGGTTGGGCATACAGAAATCATGTTTAGTTAGGATATCATCTGATATGGCTAGGATTAGCCATACAGAAATCATGTTTGTTTAATACAGAAATCATGTTTATTTAGGATATCATCTGATATGGCTAGGATTAGCCATACAGAAATCATGTTTGTTTAATACAGAAATCATGTTTATTTAGGATATCATCTGATATGGCTAGGAAACCATGGGCATACAGAAATCATGTTTGTTTAGGATATCATCTGATATGGCTAGGGTTGGGCATACAGAAATCATGTTTGTTTAATACAGAAATCATGTTTGTTTAGGATATCATCTGATATGGCTAGGATTAGGCATACAGAAATCATGTTTATTTAGGATATCATCTGATATGGCTAGTGTTGGGCATAAAGAAATCATGTTTATTTAGGATATCATCTGATATGGCTAGTGTTGGGCATACAGAAATCATGTTTAGTTAGGATATCATCTGATATGGCTAGGATTAGGCATACAGAATTCATGTTTGTTTAATACAGAAATCATGTTTATTTAGGATTTCATCTGATATGGCTAGGATTAGGCATACAGAAATCATGTTTGTTTAATACAGAAATCATGTTTATTTAGGATATCATCTGATATAGCTAGTGTTGGGCATACAGAAATCATGTTTATTTAGGATATCATCTGATATGGCTAGGATTAGGCATACAGAAATCATGTTTATTTAGGATATCATCTGATATGGCTAGTGTTGGGTATACAGAAATAATGTTTATTTAGGAAATCATCTGATATGGCTAGGATTAGGCAGACAGAAATCATGTTTGTTTAATACAGAAATCATGTTTATTTAGGATATCATCTGATATGGCTAGTGTTGGGCATACAGAAATCATGTTTATTTAGGATATCATCTGATATGGCTAGGATTAGGCATACAGAAATCATGTTTATTTAGGATATCATCTGATATGGCTAGTGTTGGGCATACAGAAATCATGTTTATTTAGAATATCATCTGATATGGCTAGGATTAGGCATACAGAAATCATGTTTGTTTAATACAGAAATCATGTTTATTTAGGATATCATCTGATATGGCTAGTGTTGGGCATACAGAAATCATGTTTATTTAGGATATCATCTGATATGGCTAGGATTAGGCATACAGAAATCATGTTTTTTTAATACAGAAATCATGTTTTTTAGGATATCATCTGATATGGCTAAGATTAGGCATACAGAAATCATGTTTATTTAGGATATCATCTGATATGGCTTGGGTTGGGCATACAGAAATCATGTTTAGTTAGGATATCATCTGAAATGGCTAGGATTAGGCATACAGAAATCATGTTTATTTAGGATATCATCTGATATGGCTAGGGTTGGGCATACAGAGATCATGTTTATTTAGGATATCATCTGATATGGCTAGGGTTGGGCATACAGAAATCATGTTTTTTTAGGATATCATCTGATATGGCTAGGGTTGGGCATACAGAAATCATGTTTGTTTAGGATATCATCTGATATGGCTATGATTAGTCATACAGAAATCATTTTTATTTAGGATATCATCTGATATGGCTAGTGTTGGGCATACATAAATCGTGTTTATTTAGGATATCATCTGATATGGCTAGGATTAGGCATACAGAAATCATGTTTGTTTAATACAGAAATCATGTTTGTTTAAGATATCATCTGATATGGCTAGGATTAGGCATACAGAAATCATGTTTATTTAGGATATCATCTGATATGGCTAGTGTTGGGCATACAGAAATCATGTTTAGTTAGGATATCATCTGATATGGCTAGGATTAGGCATACAGAAATCATGTTTGTTTAAAACAGAAATCATGTTTATTTAGGATATCATCTGATATGGCTAGGATTAGGCATACAGAAATCATGTTTGTTTAATACAGAAATCATGTTTTTTTAGGATATCATCTGATAAGGCTGAGATTAGGCATACAGAAATCATGTTTATTTAGGATATCATCTGATATCGCTAGGGTTGGGCATACAGAAATCATGTTTAGTTAGGATATCATCTGAAATGGCTAGGATTAGGCATACAGAAATCATGTTTATTTAGGATATCATCTGATATGGCTAGGGTTGGGCATACAGAGATCATGTTTATTTAGGATACCATCTGATATGGCTAGGGTTGGGCATACAGAAATCATGTTTATGTAGGATATCATCTGATATGGCTAGGGTTGGGCATACAGAAATCATGTTTGTTTAGGATATCATCTGATATGGCTATGATTAGTCATACAGTAATCATGTTTATTTAGGATATCATCTGATATGGCTAGGGTTGGGCATACAGAAATCATGTTTATTTAGGATATCATCTGATATGACTAGGGTTGGGCATACAGAAATCATGTTTATTTAGGATATCATCTGATATGGCTAGGGTTGGGCATACAGAAATCATGTTTATTTAGGATATCATCTGATATGGCTAGGGTTGGGCATACAGAAATCATTTTTATTTAGGAATCATCTGATATGTCTAGGGTTGGGCATACATAAATCATGATTATTTAGGATATCAACTGATATGGCTAGGGTTGGGCATACAGAAATCATGTTTGTTTAGAATATCACGTGATATGGCTAGGGTTGGGCATACAGAAATCATGTTTATTTAGGATATCATCTGATATGGCTACGATTAGGCATACAGAAATCATGTTTATTTAGGATATCATCTGATATGGCTAGTGTTGGGCATACAGAAATCATGTTTATTTAGAATATCATCTGATATGGCTAGGATTAGGCATACAGAAATCATGTTTGTTTAATACAGAAATCATGTTTATTTAGGATATCATCTGATATGGCTAGTGTTGGGCATACAGAAATCATGTTTATTTAGGATATCATCTGATATGGCTAGGATTAGGCATACATAAATCATGTTTGTTTAATACAGAAATCATGTTTTTTTAGGATATCATCTGATAAGGCTGAGATTAGGCATACAGAAATCATGTTTATTTAGGATATCATCTGATATCGCTAGGGTTGGGCATACAGAAATCATGTTTAGTTAGGATATCATCTGAAATGGCTAGGATTAGGCATACAGAAATCATGTTTATTTAGGATATCATCTGATATGGCTAGGGTTGGGCATACAGAGATCATGTTTATTTAGGATACCATCTGATATGGCTAGGGTTGGGCATACATAAATCATGTTTATGTAGGATATCATCTGATATGGCTAGGGTTGGGCATACAGAAATCATGTTTGTTTAGGATATCATCTGATATGGCTATGATTAGTCATACAGTAATCATGTTTATTTAGGATATCATCTGATATGGCTAGGGTTGGGCATACAGAAATCATGTTTATTTAGGATATCATCTGATATGACTAGGGTTGGGCATACAGAAATCATGTTTATTTAGGATATCATCTGATATGGCTAGTGTTGGGCATACAGAAATAATGTTTATTTAGGAAATCATCTGATATGGCTAGGATTAGGCATACAGAAATCATGTTTGTTTAATACAGAAATCATGTTTATTTAGGATATCATCTGATATGGCTAGTGTTGGGCATACAGAAATCATGTTTATTTGGGATATCATCTGATATGGCTAGGATTAGGCATACAGAAATCATGTTTATTTAGGATATCATCTGATATGGCTAGTGTTGGGCATACAGAAATCATGTTTATTTAGAATATCATCTGATATGGCTAGGATTAGGCATACAGAAATCATGTTTGTTTAATACAGAAATCATGTTTATTTAGGATATCATCTGATATGGCTAGTGTTGGGCATACAGAAATCATGTTTATTTAGGATATCATCTGATATGGCTAGGATTAGGCATACATAAATCATGTTTGTTTAATACAGAAATCATGTTTTTTTAGGATATCATCTGATAAGGCTAAGATTAGGCATACAGAAATCATGTTTATTTAGGATATCATCTGATATGGCTAGGGTTGGGCATACAGAAATCATGTTTAATTAGGATATCATCTGAAATGGCTAGGATTAGGCATACAGAAATCATGTTTATTTAGGATATCATCTGATATGGCTAGGGTTGGGCATACAGAAATCATGTTTATTTAGGATACCATCTGATATGGCTAGGGTTGGGCATACAGAAATCATGTTTATGTAGGATATCATCTGATATGGCTAGGGTTGGGCATACAGAAATCATGTTTGTTTAGGATATCATCTGATATGGCTATGATTAGTCATACAGTAATCATGTTTATTTAGGATATCATCTGATATGGCTAGGGTTGGGCATACAGAAATCATGTTTATTTAGGATATCATCTGATATGACTAGGGTTGGTCATACAGAAATCATGTTTATTTAGGATATCATCTGATATAGCTAGGATTAGCCATACAGAAATCATGTTTATTTAGGATATCATCTGATATGGCTAGGGTTTGGCATACAGAAATCATGTTTATTTAGGATATCATCTGATATGGCTAGGGTTGGGCATACAGAAATCATGTTTATTTAGGATATCATCTGATATGGCTAGGGTTGGGCATACAGAAATCATTTTTATTTAGGAATCATCTGATATGTCTAGGGTTGGGCATACATAAATCATGATTATTTAGGATATCATCTGATATGGCTAGGGTTGGGCATACAGAAATCATGTTTGTTTAGAATATCACGTGATATGGCTAGGGTTGGGCATACAGAAATCATGTTTAGTTAGGATATCATCTGATATGGCTAGGATTAGCCATACAGAAATCATGTTTGTTTAATACAGAAATCATGTTTATTTAGGATATCATCTGATATGGCTAGGATTAGGCATACAGAATTCATGTTTGTTTAATACAGAAATCATGTTTATTTAGGATTTCATCTGATATGGCTAGGATTAGGCATACAGAAATCATGTTTGTTTAATACAGAAATCATGTTTATTTAGGATATCATCTGATATAGCTAGTGTTGGGCATACAGAAATCATGTTTATTTAGGATATCATCTGATATGGCTAGGATTAGGCATACAGAAATCATGTTTATTTAGGATATCATCTGATATGGCTAGTGTTGGGTATACAGAAATAATGTTTATTTAGGAAATCATCTGATATGGCTAGGATTAGGCAGACAGAAATCATGTTTGTTTAATACAGAAATCATGTTTATTTAGGATATCATCTGATATGGCTAGTGTTGGGCATACAGAAATCATGTTTATTTAGGATATCATCTGATATGGCTAGGATTAGGCATACAGAAATCATGTTTATTTAGGATATCATCTGATATGGCTAGTGTTGGGCATACAGAAATCATGTTTATTTAGAATATCATCTGATATGGCTAGGATTAGGCATACAGAAATCATGTTTGTTTAATACAGAAATCATGTTTATTTAGGATATCATCTGATATGGCTAGTGTTGGGCATACAGAAATCATGTTTATTTAGGATATCATCTGATATGGCTAGGATTAGGCATACAGAAATCATGTTTTTTTAATACAGAAATCATGTTTTTTAGGATATCATCTGATATGGCTAAGATTAGGCATACAGAAATCATGTTTATTTAGGATATCATCTGATATGGCTTGGGTTGGGCATACAGAAATCATGTTTAGTTAGGATATCATCTGAAATGGCTAGGATTAGGCATACAGAAATCATGTTTATTTAGGATATCATCTGATATGGCTAGGGTTGGGCATACAGAGATCATGTTTATTTAGGATATCATCTGATATGGCTAGGGTTGGGCATACAGAAATCATGTTTTTTTAGGATATCATCTGATATGGCTAGGGTTGGGCATACAGAAATCATGTTTGTTTAGGATATCATCTGATATGGCTATGATTAGTCATACAGAAATCATTTTTATTTAGGATATCATCTGATATGGCTAGTGTTGGGCATACATAAATCGTGTTTATTTAGGATATCATCTGATATGGCTAGGATTAGGCATACAGAAATCATGTTTGTTTAATACAGAAATCATGTTTGTTTAAGATATCATCTGATATGGCTAGGATTAGGCATACAGAAATCATGTTTATTTAGGATATCATCTGATATGGCTAGTGTTGGGCATACAGAAATCATGTTTAGTTAGGATATCATCTGATATGGCTAGGATTAGGCATACAGAAATCATGTTTGTTTAAAACAGAAATCATGTTTATTTAGGATATCATCTGATATGGCTAGGATTAGGCATACAGAAATCATGTTTGTTTAATACAGAAATCATGTTTTTTTAGGATATCATCTGATAAGGCTGAGATTAGGCATACAGAAATCATGTTTATTTAGGATATCATCTGATATCGCTAGGGTTGGGCATACAGAAATCATGTTTAGTTAGGATATCATCTGAAATGGCTAGGATTAGGCATACAGAAATCATGTTTATTTAGGATATCATCTGATATGGCTAGGGTTGGGCATACAGAGATCATGTTTATTTAGGATACCATCTGATATGGCTAGGGTTGGGCATACAGAAATCATGTTTATGTAGGATATCATCTGATATGGCTAGGGTTGGGCATACAGAAATCATGTTTGTTTAGGATATCATCTGATATGGCTATGATTAGTCATACAGTAATCATGTTTATTTAGGATATCATCTGATATGGCTAGGGTTGGGCATACAGAAATCATGTTTATTTAGGATATCATCTGATATGACTAGGGTTGGGCATACAGAAATCATGTTTATTTAGGATATCATCTGATATGGCTAGGGTTGGGCATACAGAAATCATGTTTATTTAGGATATCATCTGATATGGCTAGGGTTGGGCATACAGAAATCATTTTTATTTAGGAATCATCTGATATGTCTAGGGTTGGGCATACATAAATCATGATTATTTAGGATATCAACTGATATGGCTAGGGTTGGGCATACAGAAATCATGTTTGTTTAGAATATCACGTGATATGGCTAGGGTTGGGCATACAGAAATCATGTTTAGTTAGGATATCATCTGATATGGCTAGGATTAGCCACACAGAAATCATGTTTGTTTAATACAGAAATCATGTTTATTTAGGATATCATCTGATATGGCTAGGATTAGGCATACAGAAATCATGTTTGTTTAATACAGAAATCATGTTTGTTTAGGATATCATCTGATATGGCTAGGATTAGGCATACAGAAATCATGTTTATTTAGGATATCATGTGATATGGCTAGTGTTGGGCATAAAGAAATCATGTTTATTTAGGATATCATCTGATATGGCTAGTGTTGGGCATACAGAAATCATGTTTATTTAGGATATCATCTGATATGGCTAGTGTTGGGCATACAGAAATCATGTTTGTTTAATACAGAAATCATGTTTGTTTAGGATATCATCTGATATGGCTAGGATTAGGCATACAGAAATCATGTTTGTTTAATACAGAAATCATGTTTATTTAGGATATCATCTGATATGGCTAGTGTTGGGCATACATAAATCATGTTTATTTAGGATATCATCTGATATGGCTAGGATTAGGCATACAGAAATCATGTTTATTTAGGATATCATCTGATATGGCTAGTGTTGGGCATACAGAAATAATGTTTATTTAGGAATCATATGATATGGCTAGGATTAGGCATACAGAAATCATGTTTGTTTAATACAGAAATCATGTTTATTTAGGATATCATCTGATATGGCTAGTGTTGGGCATACAGAAATCATGTTTATTTAGGATATCATCTAATATGGCTAGGATTAGGCATACAGAAATCATGTTTATTTAGGATATCATCTGATATGGCTAGTGTTGGGTATACAGAAATCATGTTTATTTAGAATATCATCTGATATGGCTAGGATTAGGCATACAGAAATCATGTTTGTTTAATACAGAAATCATGTTTATTTAGGATATCATCTGATATGGCTAGTGTTGGGCATACAGAAATCATGTTTATTCAGGATATCATCTGATATGGCTAGGATTAGGCATACAGAAATCATGTTTGTTTAATACAGAAATCATGTTTGTTTAGGATATCATCTGCTATGGCTAGGATTAGGCATACAGAAATCATGTTTGTTTAATACAGAAATCATGTTTATTTAGGATATCATCTGATATGGCTAGTGTTGGGCATACAGAAATCCTGTTTATTTAGGATATCATCTGATATGGCTAGGATTAGGCATACAGAAATCATGTTTATTTAGGATATCATCTGATATGGCTAGTGTTGGGCATACAGAAATAATGTTTATTTAGGAAATCATCTGATATGGCTAGGATTAGGCATGCAGAAATCATGTTTGTTTAATACAGAAATCATGTTTATTTAGGATATCATCTGATATGGCTAGTGTTGGGCATACAGAAATCATGTTTATTTGGGATATCATCTGATATGGCTAGGATTAGGCATACAGAAATCATGTTTATTTAGGATATCATCTGATATGGCTAGTGTTGGGCATACAGAAATCATGTTTATTTAGAATATCATCTGATATGGCTAGGATTAGGCATACAGAAATCATGTTTGTTTAATACAGAAATCATGTTTATTTAGGATATCATCTGATATGGCTAGTGTTGGGCATACAGAAATCATGTTTATTTAGGATATCATCTGATATGGCTAGGATTAGGCATACATAAATCATGTTTGTTTAATACAGAAATCATGTTTATTTAGGATATCATCTGATAAGGCTAAGATTAGGCATACAGAAATCATGTTTATTTAGGATATCATCTGATATGGCTAGGGTTGGGCATACAGAAATCATGTTTAATTAGGATATCATCTGAAATGGCTAGGATTAGGCATACAGAAATCATGTTTATTTAGGATATCATCTGATATGGCTAGGGTTGGGCATACAGAAATCATGTTTATTTAGGATACCATCTGATATGGCTAGGGTTGGGCATACAGAAATCATGTTTATGTAGGATATCATCTGATATGGCTAGGGTTGGGCATACAGAAATCATGTTTGTTTAGGATATCATCTGATATGGCTATGATTAGTCATACAGTAATCATGTTTATTTAGGATATCATCTGATATGGCTAGGGTTGGGCATACAGAAATCATGTTTATTTAGGATATCATCTGATATGACTAGGGTTGGTCATACAGAAATCATGTTTATTTAGGATATCATCTGATATAGCTAGGATTAGCCATACAGAAATCATGTTTATTTAGGATATCATCTGATATGGCTAGGGTTGGGCATACAGAAATCATGTTTATTTAGGATATCATCTGATATGGCTAGGGTTGGGCATACAGAAATCATGTTTATTTAGGATATCATCTGATATGGCTAGGGTTGGGCATACAGAAATCATTTTTATTTAGGAATCAACTTATATGTCTAGGGTTGGGCATACATAAATCATGATTATTTAGGATATCATCTGATATGGCTAGGGTTGGGCATACAGAAATCATGTTTGTTTAGAATATCACGTGATATGGCTAGGGTTGGGCATACAGAAATCATGTTTAGTTAGGATATCATCTGATATGGCTAGGATTAGCCATACAGAAATCATGTTTGTTTAATACAGAAATCATGTTTATTTAGGATATCATCTGATATGGCTAGGATTAGCCATACAGAAATCATGTTTGTTTAATACAGAAATCATGTTTATTTAGGATATCATCTGATATGGCTAGGAAACCATGGGCATACAGAAATCATGTTTGTTTAGGATATCATCTGATATGGCTAGGGTTGGGCATACAGAAATCATGTTTGTTTAATACAGAAATCATGTTTGTTTAGGATATCATCTGATATGGCTAGGATTAGGCATACAGAAATCATGTTTATTTAGGATATCATCTGATATGGCTAGTGTTGGGCATAAAGAAATCATGTTTATTTAGGATATCATCTGATATGGCTAGTGTTGGGCATACAGAAATCATGTTTAGTTAGGATATCATCTGATATGGCTAGGATTAGGCATACAGAATTCATGTTTGTTTAATACAGAAATCATGTTTATTTAGGATTTCATCTGATATGGCTAGGATTAGGCATACAGAAATCATGTTTGTTTAATACAGAAATCATGTTTATTTAGGATATCATCTGATATAGCTAGTGTTGGGCATACAGAAATCATGTTTATTTAGGATATCATCTGATATGGCTAGGATTAGGCATACAGAAATCATGTTTATTTAGGATATCATCTGATATGGCTAGTGTTGGGTATACAGAAATAATGTTTATTTAGGAAATCATCTGATATGGCTAGGATTAGGCAGACAGAAATCATGTTTGTTTAATACAGAAATCATGTTTATTTAGGATATCATCTGATATGGCTAGTGTTGGGCATACAGAAATCATGTTTATTTAGGATATCATCTGATATGGCTAGGATTAGGCATACAGAAATCATGTTTATTTAGGATATCATCTGATATGGCTAGTGTTGGGCATACAGAAATCATGTTTATTTAGAATATCATCTGATATGGCTAGGATTAGGCATACAGAAATCATGTTTGTTTAATACAGAAATCATGTTTATTTAGGATATCATCTGATATGGCTAGTGTTGGGCATACAGAAATCATGTTTATTTAGGATATCATCTGATATGGCTAGGATTAGGCATACAGAAATCATGTTTTTTTAATACAGAAATCATGTTTTTTAGGATATCATCTGATATGGCTAAGATTAGGCATACAGAAATCATGTTTATTTAGGATATCATCTGATATGGCTTGGGTTGGGCATACAGAAATCATGTTTAGTTAGGATATCATCTGAAATGGCTAGGATTAGGCATACAGAAATCATGTTTATTTAGAATATCATCTGATATGGCTAGGGTTGGGCATACAGAGATCATGTTTATTTAGGATATCATCTGATATGGCTAGGGTTGGGCATACAGAAATCATGTTTTTTTAGGATATCATCTGATATGGCTAGGGTTGGGCATACAGAAATCATGTTTGTTTAGGATATCATCTGATATGGCTATGATTAGTCATACAGAAATCATTTTTATTTAGGATATCATCTGATATGGCTAGTGTTGGGCATACATAAATCATGTTTATTTAGGATATCATCTGATATGGCTAGGATTAGGCATACAGAAATCATGTTTGTTTAATACAGAAATCATGTTTGTTTAAGATATCATCTGATATGGCTAGGATTAGGCATACAGAAATCATGTTTATTTAGGATATCATCTGATATGGCTAGTGTTGGGCATACAGAAATCATGTTTAGTTAGGATATCATCTGATATGGCTAGGATTAGGCATACAGAAATCATGTTTGTTTAAAACAGAAATCATGTTTATTTAGGATATCATCTGATATGGCTAGGATTAGGCATACAGAAATCATGTTTGTTTAATACAGAAATCATGTTTGTTTAGGATATCATCTGATATGGCTAGGATTAGGCATACCGAAATCATGTTTATTTAGGATATCATCTGATATGGCAATGATTAGGCATACAGAAATCATGTTTGTTTAATACAGAAATCATGTTTGTTTAGGATATCATCTGATACGACTAGGTTTGGGCATACAAAAATCATGTTTATTTAGGATATCATCTGATATGGCTAGTGTTGGGCATACATAAATCATGTTTATTTAGGATATCATCTGATATGGCTAGGATTAGGCATACAGAAATCATGTTTATTTAGGATATCATCTGATATGGCTAGGATTAGCCATACAGAAATCATGTTTATTTAGGATATCATCTGATATGGCTAGGATTAGGCATACCGAAATCATGTTTATTTAGGATGTCATCTGATATGGCTAGGATTAGCCATACAGAAATCATGTTTGTTTAATATAGAAATCATGTTTGTTTAGGATATCATCTGATATGGCTAGGATTAGGCATACAGAAATCATGTTTATTTAGGATATCATCTGATATGGCTAGGATTAGGCATACAGAAATCATGTTTATTTAGGATATCATCTGATATGGCTAGGATTAGCCATACAGAAATCCTGTTTGTTTAATACAGAAATCATGTTTGTTTAGGATATCATCTGATATGGCTAGGATTAGGCATACAAAAATCATGTTTATTTAGGATATCATCTGATATGGATAGGATTAGGCATACAGAAATTATGTTTGTTTAATACAGAAATCATGTTTGTTTAGGATATCATCTGATATGGCTAGTGTTGGGCATACAGAAATCATGTTTATTTAGGATATCATCTGATATGGCTAGGATTAGGCATACAGAAATCATGTTTGTTTAATACAGAAATCATGTTTGTTTAGGATATCATCTGATATGGCTATGATTAGTCATACAGTAATCATGTTTATTTAGGATATCATCTGATATGGCTAGGGTTGGGCATACAGAAATCATATTTATTTAGGATATCATCTGATATGACTAGGGTTGGGCATACAGAAATCATGTTTATTTAAGATATCATCTAATATAGCTAGGATTAGCCATACAGAAATCATGTTTATTTAGGATATCATCTGATATGGCTAGGGTTGGGCATACAGAAATCATGTTTATTTAGGATATCATCTGATATGGCTAGGGTTGGGCATACAGAAATCATGTTTATTTAGGATATCATCTGATATGGCTAGGGTTGGGCATACAGAAATCATTTTTATTTAGGAATCATCTGATATGTCTAGGGTTGGGCATACATAAATCATGATTATTTAGGATATCAACTGATATGGCTAGGGTTGGGCATACAGAAATCATGTTTGTTTAGAATATCACGTGATATGGCTAGGGTTGGGCATACAGAAATCATGTTTAGTTAGGATATCATCTGATATGGCTAGGATTAGCCATACAGAAATCATGTTTGTTTAATACAGAAATCATGTTTATTTAGGATATCATCTGATATGGCTAGGATTAGGCATACAGAAATCATGTTTGTTTAATACAGAAATCATGTTTGTTTAGGATATCATCTGATATGGCTGGGATTAGGCATACAGAAATCATGTTTATTTAGGATATCATGTGATATGGCTAGTGTTGGGCATAAAGAAATCATGTTTATTTAGGATATCATCTGATATGGCTAGTGTTGGGCATACAGAAATCATGTTTATTTAGGATATCATCTGATATGGCTAGTGTTGGGCATACAGAAATCATGTTTGTTTAATACAGAAATCATGTTTGTTTAGGATATCATCTGATATGGCTAGGATTAGGCATACAGAAATCATGTTTGTTTAATACAGAAATCATGTTTATTTAGGATATCATCTGATATGGCTAGTGTTGGGCATACATAAATCATGTTTATTTAGGATATCATCTGATATGGCTAGGATTAGGCATACAGAAATCATGTTTATTTAGGATATCATCTGATATGGCTAGTGTTGGGCCCACTTCATTTCCTTACCAAGAAGGAAGGTGAGTGGAGCAGCAGCGCGCAATCCCATTTTGGAAAGAAAACACTGTAAAAGTGTTAGATTCCCCGTGTGCCTCTCGTGGCCCAGCCACCATTTCCTGGTCTCTCCCCTTCCTCCCGCCTCCCATCCCGCCCACTGGCAAGTGATTGGCTGCACAGCCAGCAGCTCCTGGGCCTAGCGTTTCGAGCGCTGCAGCCCACTTCATTTCCTTACCAAGAAGGAAGGTGAGTGGAGCAGCAGCGCGCAATCCCATTTTGGAAAGAAAACACTGTAAAAGTGTTAGATTCCCCGTGTGCCTCTCGTGGCCCAGCCACCATTTCCTGGTCTCTCCCCTTCCTCCCGCCTCCCATCCCGCCCACTGGCAAGTGATTGGCTGCACAGCCAGCAGCTCCTGGGCCTAGCGTTTCGAGCGCTGCAGCCCACTTCATTTCCTTACCAAGAAGGAAGGTGAGTGGAGCAGCAGCGCGCAATCCCATTTTGGAAAGAAAACACTGTAAAAGTGTTAGATTCCCCGTGTGCCTCTCGTGGCCCAGCCACCATTTCCTGGTCTCTCCCCTTCCTCCCGCCTCCCATCCCGCTTCCTGCACCCATTTCCCATCCTAGGAGCAAGTGAGTCAATCCCCACTTCCCCTCCTCTAAAACCTCTTCCTGATCCCATCCCTCCCGCCCACCCCCCCTCTGATAGGCCCCTCGACCTTTATCACTGGTCCTCCCAGGGCAGCCCTCTGCCCGGCAGCCCCCAGCGGCTAAGGGCCCCAAGGCCAAGGGCGGCTCCAACAGAGGCGGCTCCAAGATGTGTCTGCAGGTGTCCGCAGGGGAAGCCAATGAAGCCAGCAACTAACAGACACCACCAAAAACCGTGAGTGTGGTGTGGGTGGGGAGTAGAGCAATCACTCCACTCCTGAAAGCCCATGCCACTCTATCTTACATCCAAATAACATAGACTGCCATAATGTTTGCATGTCCACTCTTAGATGGAATTGTGAAAGATAGCATGTCCACTCTTAGATGGAATTGTGAAAGATAGCATGTCCACTCTTAGATGGAATTGTGAATATTAGCATGCCCACACTTGGTTAGAACTGTGAAAGTTAGCATGTCCACTCTTAGATGGAATTGTGAAAGTTAGCATGTCCACTCTTAGATGGAATTGTGAATATTAGCATGCACACTCTTAGATGGAATTGTGAATATTATCATGCCCACTCTTAGATGGAATTGTGAATATTATCATGCCCACTCTTAGATGGAATTGTGAAAGATAGCATGTCCACTCTTAGATGGAATTGTGAATATTAGCATGCCCACACTTGGTTAGAACTGTGGAAGTTAGCATGTCCACTCTTAGATGGAATTGTGAAAGTTAGCATGTCCACTCTTAGATGGAATTGTGAATATTAGCATGCCCACACTTGGTTAGAACTGTGAAAGTTAGCATGTCCACTCTTAGATGGAATTGTGAAAGATAGCATGTCCACTCTTAGATGGAATTGTGAAAGATAGCATGTCCACTCTTAGATGGAATTGTGAAAGTTAGCATGTCCACTCTTAGATGGAATTGTGAAAGTTAGCATGTCCACTCTTAGATGGAATTGTGAAAGATAGCATGTCCACTCTTAGATGGAATTGTGAAAGATAGCATGTCCACTCTTAGATGGAATTGTGAATATTATCATGCCCACTCTTAGATGGAATTGTGAAAGATAGCATGTCCACTCTTAGATGGAATTGTGAATATTAGCATGCCCACACTTGGTTAGAACTGTGGAAGTTAGCATGTCCACTCTTAGATGGAATTGTGAAAGTTAGCATGCCCACTCTTAGATGGAATTGTGAAAGATAGCATGTCCACTCTTAGATGGAATTGTGAAAGTTAGCATGTCCACTCTTAGATGGAATTGTGAAAGATAGCATGTCCACTCTTAGATGGAATTGTGAATATTATCATGCCCACTCTTAGATGGAATTGTGAAAGATAGCATGTCCACTCTTGGATGGAATTGTGAATATTAGCATGTCCACTCTTAGATGGAATTGTGAATATTATCATGCCCACACTTAGTTAAAACTTTGAAAGATAGCATGTCCACTCTTAGATGGAATTGTGAATATTCGCATGCCCACACTTGGTTAGAACTGTGAAAGTTAGCATGTCCACTCTTAGATGGAATTGTAAAAGATAGCATGTCCACTCTTAGATGGAATGGTGAATATTATCATGCCCACACTTAGTTAAAACTTTGAAAGTTAGCATGTCCACTCTTAGATGGAATTGTGAAAGTTAGCATGTCCACTCTTAGATTGAACTGTGAATATTCGCATGCCCACACTTAGATAGAACTGTCAATAGTAAATTTAGAAGTATACCCAATTGCCTCTCTGTGAAAAGGGAATTAGAAGTGTACCCAACAGCCTCTCTGTGAAAGTTGAATTTAGAATTGCATTTAGAAGTTGCATTTAGAAGTGTGCCCAATAGCCTCCATGTAGAAAGTTGCATTTAGAAGTACATTTAGAAAGTTGCATTGAAAGTGCATTTAGAAGCAGCATTTAGAGGTGTACCCAACAGCCTCTCTGTGAAAAGTTGAATATAGAAGTGTACCCACTCTGTGATAAGTTGAATATAGAATTGCATTTAAAAGTGTGCCCAATAGCCTGTCTGTGGAAAGTTTAATTTAGAAGTACATTTAGAAAGTTGAATTTAGATGTGTGTCCAATAGCCTCTCTGTGATTCTAGAAATGTGCCCAACAACCCGCTGAATTTAGAAGTGTGCCCTGTAGCCTCTCTGTGAATTAAGAAGTACGCCCAAGAGCCTCCCGTGGAAAGTTGAATATAGAAGTGTACCCCATGTAACCCATCATATCTCACCAACACGCTTACTCTCTCCTTACACCATCACTCAAATAGAACACAGAGATACTATGACACCATTCGGTATAACTGTTCTCATATCAACATTTGCCGCTCACCCCACATCACTCTAAGTAATCACTGCTGGTTACGCACCCCCCAGCGAGGCGTTCTCCTCAGGCCTAACGCAGCCACATCCAATCTGGATAAATCCTGCCAGAACGAACACATACCCCTGACCTCTCAACCACCACACCTACCGCTAGAAAGCAGCTATTACACCGATACTGCACGAGCTGTACACATACCTGGTGCTCACACGCACCTTTTTGACTCTCTCTACTCTCTCTACTGATTTGAACTGCGGTTCCCAAGGGCGTTCAACCTACCAGCGCCTTCAGACCATACCAATGATATATAAGGCGCTATATAAGTGCAAAATAACATAACATAACATAACATACAGAAATAATGTTTATTTAGGAAATCATCTGATATGGCTAGGATTAGGCATACAGAAATCATGTTTGTTTATTACAGAAATCATGTTTATTTAGGATATCATCTGATATGGCTAGTGTTGGGCATACAGAAATCATGTTTATTTAGGATATCATCTGATATGGCTAGGATTAGGCATACAGAAATCATGTTTATTTAGGATATCATCTGATATGGCTAGTGTTGGGCATACAGAAATCATGTTTATTTAGAATATCATCTGATATGGCTAGGATTAGGCATACAGAAATCATGTTTGTTTAATACAGAAATCATGTTTATTTAGGATATCATCTGATATGGCTAGTGTTGGGCATACAGAAATCATGTTTATTCAGGATATCATCTGATATGGCTAGGATTAGGCATACAGAAATCATGTTTGTTTAATACAGAAATCATGTTTGTTTAGGATATCATCTGCTATGGCTAGGATTAGGCATACAGAAATCATGTTTGTTTAATACAGAAATCATGTTTATTTAGGATATCATCTGATATGGCTAGTGTTGGGCATACAGAAATCATGTTTATTTAGGATATCATCTGATATGGCTAGGATTAGGCATACAGAAATCATGTTTATTTAGGATATCATCTGATATGGCTAGTGTTGGGCATACAGAAATAATGTTTATTTAGGAAATCATCTGATATGGCTAGGATTAGGCATACAGAAATCATGTTTGTTTAATACAGAAATCATGTTTATTTAGGATATCATCTGATATGGCTAGTGTTGGGCATACAGAAATCATGTTTATTTGGGATATCATCTGATATGGCTAGGATTAGGCATACAGAAATCATGTTTATTTAGGATATCATCTGATATGGCTAGTGTTGGGCATACAGAAATCATGTTTATTTAGAATATCATCTGATATGGCTAGGATTAGGCATACAGAAATCATGTTTGTTTAATACAGAAATCATGTTTATTTAGGATATCATCTGATATGGCTAGTGTTGGGCATACAGAAATCATGTTTATTTAGGATATCATCTGATATGGCTAGGATTAGGCATACATAAATCATGTTTGTTTAATACAGAAATCATGTTTTTTTAGGATATCATCTGATAAGGCTAAGATTAGGCATACAGAAATCATGTTTATTTAGGATATCATCTGATATGGCTAGGGTTGGGCATACAGAAATCATGTTTAATTAGGATATCATCTGAAATGGCTAGGATTAGGCATACAGAAATCATGTTTATTTAGGATATCATCTGCTATGGCTAGGGTTGGGCATACAGAAATCATGTTTATTTAGGATACCATCTGATATGGCTAGGGTTGGGCATACAGAAATCATGTTTATGTAGGATATCATCTGATATGTCTAGGGTTGGGCATACAGAAATCATGTTTGTTTAGGATATCATCTGATATGGCTATGATTAGTCATACAGTAATCATGTTTATTTAGGATATCATCTGATATGGCTAGGGTTGGGCATACAGAAATCATGTTTATTTAGGATATCATCTGATATGACTAGGGTTGGTCATACAGAAATCATGTTTATTTAGGATATCATCTGATATAGCTAGGATTAGCCATACAGAAATCATGTTTATTTAGGATATCATCTGATATGGCTAGGGTTGGGCATACAGAAATCATGTTTATTTAGGATATCATCTGATATGGCTAGGGTTGGGCATACAGAAATCATGTTTATTTAGGATATCATCTGATATGGCTAGGGTTGGGCATACAGAAATCATTTTTATTTAGGAATCATCTGATATGTCTAGGGTTGGGCATACATAAATCATGATTATTTAGGATATCATCTGATATGGCTAGGGTTGGGCATACAGAAATCATGTTTGTTTAGAATATCACGTGATATGGCTAGGGTTGGGCATACAGAAATCATGTTTAGTTAGGATATCATCTGATATGGCTAGGATTAGCCATACAGAAATCATGTTTGTTTAATACAGAAATCATGTTTATTTAGGATATCATCTGATATGGCTAGGATTAGCCATACAGAAATCATGTTTGTTTAATACAGAAATCATGTTTATTTAGGATATCATCTGATATGGCTAGGAAACCATGGGCATACAGAAATCATGTTTGTTTAGGATATCATCTGATATGGCTAGGGTTGGGCATACAGAAATCATGTTTGTTTAATACAGAAATCATGTTTGTTTAGGATATCATCTGATATGGCTAGGATTAGGCATACAGAAATCATGTTTATTTAGGATATCATCTGATATGGCTAGTGTTGGGCATAAAGAAATCATGTTTATTTAGGATATCATCTGATATGGCTAGTGTTGGGCATACAGAAATCATGTTTAGTTAGGATATCATCTGATATGGCTAGGATTAGGCATACAGAATTCATGTTTGTTTAATACAGAAATCATGTTTATTTAGGATTTCATCTGATATGGCTAGGATTAGGCATACAGAAATCATGTTTGTTTAATACAGAAATCATGTTTATTTAGGATATCATCTGATATAGCTAGTGTTGGGCATACAGAAATCATGTTTATTTAGGATATCATCTGATATGGCTAGGATTAGGCATACAGAAATCATGTTTATTTAGGATATCATCTGATATGGCTAGTGTTGGGTATACAGAAATAATGTTTATTTAGGAAATCATCTGATATGGCTAGGATTAGGCAGACAGAAATCATGTTTGTTTAATACAGAAATCATGTTTATTTAGGATATCATCTGATATGGCTAGTGTTGGGCATACAGAAATCATGTTTATTTAGGATATCATCTGATATGGCTAGGATTAGGCATACAGAAATCATGTTTATTTAGGATATCATCTGATATGGCTAGTGTTGGGCATACAGAAATCATGTTTATTTAGAATATAATCTGATATGGCTAGGATTAGGCATACAGAAATCATGTTTGTTTAATACAGAAATCATGTTTATTTAGGATATCATCTGATATGGCTAGTGTTGGGCATACAGAAATCATGTTTATTTAGGATATCATCTGATATGGCTAGGATTAGGCATACAGAAATCATGTTTTTTTAATACAGAAATCATGTTTTTTAGGATATCATCTGATATGGCTAAGATTAGGCATACAGAAATCATGTTTATTTAGGATATCATCTGATATGGCTTGGGTTGGGCATACAGAAATCATGTTTAGTTAGGATATCATCTGAAATGGCTAGGATTAGGCATACAGAAATCATGTTTATTTAGGATATCATCTGATATGGCTAGGGTTGGGCATACAGAGATCATGTTTATTTAGGATATCATCTGATATGGCTAGGGTTGGGCATACAGAAATCATGTTTTTTTAGGATATCATCTGATATGGCTAGGGTTGGGCATACAGAAATCATGTTTGTTTAGGATATCATCTGATATGGCTATGATTAGTCATACAGAAATCATTTTTATTTAGGATATCATCTGATATGGCTAGTGTTGGGCATACATAAATCATGTTTATTTAGGATATCATCTGATATGGCTAGGATTAGGCATACAGAAATCATGTTTGTTTAATACAGAAATCATGTTTGTTTAAGATATCATCTGATATGGCTAGGATTAGGCATACAGAAATCATGTTTATTTAGGATATCATCTGATATGGCTAGTGTTGGGCATACAGAAATCATGTTTAGTTAGGATATCATCTGATATGGCCAGGATTATGCATACAGAAATCATGTTTGTTTAAAACAGAAATCATGTTTATTTAGGATATCATCTGATATGGCTAGGATTAGGCATACAGAAATCATGTTTGTTTAATACAGAAATCATGTTTGTTTAGGATATCATCTGATATGGCTAGGATTAGGCATACCAAAATCATGTTTATTTAGGATATCATCTGATATGGCAATGATTAGGCATACAGAAATCATGTTTGTTTAATACAGAAATCATGTTTGTTTAGGATATCATCTGATACGACTAGGTTTGGGCATACAAAAATCATGTTTATTTAGGATATCATCTGATATGGCTAGTGTTGGGCATACATAAATCATGTTTATTTAGGATATCATCTGATATGGCTAGGATTAGGCATACAGAAATCCTGTTTATTTAGGATATCATCTGATATGGCTAGGATTAGCCATACAGAAATCATGTTTATTTAGGATATCATCTGATATGGCTAGGATTAGGCATACCGAAATCATGTTTATTTAGGATGTCATCTGATATGGCTAGGATTAGCCATACAGAAATCATGTTTGTTTAATATAGAAATCATGTTTGTTTAGGATATCATCTGATATGGCTAGGATTAGGCATACAGAAATCATGTTTATTTAGGATATCATCTGATATGGCTAGGATTAGGCATACAGAAATCATGTTTATTTAGGATATCATCTGATATGGCTAGGATTAGCCATACAGAAATCCCGTTTGTTTAATACAGAAATCATGTTTGTTTAGGATATCATCTGATATGGCTAGGATTAGGCATACAAAAATCATGTTTATTTAGGATATCATCTGATATGGATAGGATTAGGCATACAGAAATTATGTTTGTTTAATACAGAAATCATGTTTGTTTAGGATATCATCTGATATGGCTAGTGTTGGGCATACAGAAATCATGTTTATTTAGGATATCATCTGATATGGCTAGGATTAGGCATACAGAAATCATGTTTGTTTAATACAGAAATCATGTTTGTTTAGGATATCATCTGATATGGCTAGTGTTGGGCATACAGAAATCATGTTTATTTAGGATATCATCTGATATGGCTAGGATTAGGCATACAGAAATCATGTTTGTTTAATACAGAAATCATGTTTGTTTAGGATATCATCTGATATGGCTAGGATTAGGCATACAGAAATCATGTTTATTTAGGATATCATCTGATATGGCTAGGATTAGGCATACAGAAATCATGTTTGTTTAATACAGAAATCATGTTTGTTTAGGATATCATCTGATATGGCTAGGATTAGGCATACAGAAATCATGTTTGTTTAGGATATCATCTGAAATGGCTAGGATTAGGCATACAGAAATCATGTTTGTTTAGGCAATCATCTGATATGGCTAGGGTTGGGCATACAGAAATCATGTTTATTTAGGATATCATCTGATATGGCTAGGGTTGGGCATACATAAATCATGTTTATTTAGGATATCATCTGATATGGCTAGGGTTGGGCATACAGAAATCATGTTTATTTAGGATATCATATGATATGGCTAGGATTAGGCATACAGAAATCATGTTTGTTTAATACAGAAATCATGTTTGTTTAGGCTATCATCTGATATGGCTAGGGTTGGGCATACAGAAATCATGTTTATTTAGGATATCATCTGAAATGGCTAGGATTAGGCATACAGAAATCATGTTTGTTTAGGATATCATCTGATATGGCTAGGGTTGGGCATACAGAAATCGTGTTTATTTAGGATATCATCTGATATGGCTAGGGTTTGGCATACAGAAATCATGTTTGTTTAGAATATCATCTGATATGGCTAGGGTTGGGCATACAGAAATCATGTTTGTTTAGGATATCATCTGATATGCTTGTGTGTGTAAATATTATGTAATTAAGTTCTCTATCAACTAATCAATTGGGTAAGTGCAATCATTATGGTTGACCAATGGGTACATTGTATATTGATATGATATGATAGGTTATTTATAACACGCTTAATACCCAGAGGTTTCTAAGCGCGGCCCCGGGGATCGAACCTACATTCTAGTATCATAATATTGCCAAATGAAGGAGAGGCGATTTATTTTAATGCCTTTGATCATCTTCGGTGCCGCGCCCTTACTTGTTTCATTATAATGATTATTACGGTCAAGAGACCCGAGCTGATATCTCAGGGGCAATGCGTTTGTATTCGAAGCAAGACAACGTTCCGCGCTAAGATGTGAATTAATTATTGTAAAATCAGATAGCACAGCCGAATGAATGTTGCCTCTAGTTTACATCATCTCTCCTCTTTTTACTCCAGCTCTGCCAGTTTTAGGCTGCCTACTGACAGATATCACTCGCATAAACACTGATTCTCAACAATGCAGCCCATCATTCTGACCCAACCCTTTAGGTTCATATTGTTTACTGAGACATGGTTCATTGCCAGCTCTGTCACACCTTTTGGCACTCTTCTCCCTGAGGTCTACAGGAGACTCTCCAAGCCCAGGAGGTGGAGTTTCCCTTATCTTCCCTGAAAGAGTCCCTGCTACTATCATTGCCATTCAATCTTTCCCTTCCTTTGAATGCCTAGTCTGTAGGCTGGGTGTCTCCCTTCCCCCCAACACTCTCATTTCTATTTATTTAATGTATTTAATTTTTGTAAAATGCCACCTCACCCATAGCCTCAGGGCTCTACAATGTCACAAACAATTCCACATAAAACATAAAACACAGGCAATGACAAAATAGACCACATACATGTTAGGCATAATACTGTGCAGTGCCTTTAGGGAGCACTACAGAAGATTCAGACTACAGGTATGAGCAATAAATCCCCTTTGGTATCAGTCTGTACCACAAAGATTTAGTTGGTAGCTGGCTAAGCAGTCAGACTTTTCTCAAGAGGGCGATGAGCAGTATTCAGGGTTTACACATTAGGACAACAGTACTATGGAACAAGGAAACACTGACCAAAGCTTGGTATCAACAATAATATATATTTATTTTACACACTCTTAAGTTTTCACACAAATCACTATCTTTAAAGTAAGTTAAAACAGTCTGGAAAAGTACACAACTCCCTATTTAAATTGTAGACAGGTTTGAGCAAGAGTGAACAATGAGCAAAACAGCACAGTGAAAACCAAGCAGAAATGGCACTCTATTTCTTCAGAGGGAGGGAAAGAACAAGTTTTTCAGGGTTAGACTCCTAAACACACCAGCAATACTTCCCAATTGGATTGTGGACAAGTTAAGCAAGGCAGTACTTTAGCATCAGCAATACTTTGGTGAAAACTGAGCAAAATGGCACTTCAGCAATACATATAGGGGAAAGAAAGGTGGTTATAAGAGTTTCAGGTGCACCAACACATTTCCTAATGAGAAACAATCTAGAGAAGGCGGTTGTTACAGATTTAGCCAACGTCAATAGGCCTGTGCCAGAGTCAGTGGCACAAGGCAAAGTGTCTAGGTGCAAAATGTTCAAGTAGCTGCAGTCAAGTCTTTGTTAAACGTTGGAAAATACGGTTGCAGGATTCAGAAAGATAATGTTAGACGAAAAGGCGGCCAGCCCAGAAGGTAAGTAAAGGATTTAAAACACCTTTAGCACTACTCAACGAAATGGGAGGCCTGGCGGAACAATGTACCTTAAATAGTGGAAGAGGCTCCTGCGGTGGCGGTAGTTCCTGGCAGTTACTGCAGTTCGGGAGAACCAGCAGAGGAAGAGAGGCTCTCGTCGTGGAGGAAGGTTCGAGTTACTGCACTGCCCAGGGATGGAACCAGCCGCGGTGCTGCCAAAACGGAATAAAAGGTACACTCCTTTAAATCGCGGTCGTGGTGGACGGGTGCCTGGCTATCTGGTCTCCTAGTGCTTGGCACTGGTGATTCGACCAAGGCAGGTCCTGGAAGGGGATTGGTAAACTGGTTGGCCACACCAGCTCAAGGGAAGAAGACTCTTGCAGGTGAAGATCTTCTCGAGTCGTTGGAGAAAGGTGGTGAGGATCAGCAGCAGGGCTTCACCGGTGGTTCAGTCGTTGCAGATGTCTTTGGCTTCCCTCCTCTTCGGCTTCTTAGTTCCAGTGGCGACCTCTTGTCCTTCAGTCGTCAGGACCCTGCTTTTATACAGAAAGACCCCCATTCATACAGCCTAGCTGTCACTCACACAGTAGGGTGGCTATCCTGGCGGGATAACCCCCCGACCTATCAGGGCAGAGTGCAACTTGGGTTGCCTAGGTAACCCTGTCCAGGGTGCCTATTCCCCCTCCCACACATCCTGTCTACCCCAGACTCAGTGGCACCGAAAGGAGGGCTTCTGTGCAGAAGCCTGCCAGAAGGACGAACAAAGGATCCTCGACCTGGGTTAGGATTTCAGAGAAAGACACGAGAAAGAAATATTATTAAAGTTCTGGCAATGAAAACCTACCGGAGTACAGTTAATATTAAAATAAACCGGTGGTATGTTAGAGGCTGTCAGTAAAAGTGGTAGCCTCGAACAATGGGACAATCCCATAGGGAAATATTCACGGTCAAATATTTACGGTAGTAACCCCTGCCACCAGCCAGAAACTTTGGAGAGAGGGACTGTACGGTAACCCCTCGAAAATGACCACCAGGGAAAAACTATTAACCCTTCCCAGTACTTCCATAGTAAGATGGGTTGTACTCGTTCTGTTCATAACTATTGACTAGTAAAGTCAATTGGAACTTTACATGCCCTGGGAGACAGTAGTCAGTCCCAGGGTATGGAGTCTATGTTTGGGGGTCGCTACGACACCCCTGTGTCACTGCACGGAGGGTGCTGTGTAACACACAAGTATAAAGATGATAACTATGAGGGTGAGAAAAACCTCATAGACCATAAGCACAAAAATAGGCTGAAACATACATCAAAATACAGCTCAGAGTGGGAAAAAAAGAGTCTGAGTAAAAAACAAACCCCTGAAATCCAGAAAAGCGGCCGGGGGACTCTAAAGGTAAGGGAAATTAGCCTTAGAAGAGAATTCTCCCTAACAATACAAAAATAATCAAGTCAATTACAATTCTTAAGTTAGTGTTAAATGACGGTTTTCCAAGCTTATTGCAACAACTCAAGAAGGATGGAGATTTCTGCAGCCACAGACAATGACGATGCAATCTGAGCCATTCATCAATGACCATTCCTTGATTTGGATTCTCTGCAAAAGTCAGTGGTTCTAATACAACTCTCTTCAACTTCCGATCGTAACCAGGCCATAACGTTATTCTGCAAGGCTTCTCTTGGGTCGGGTTTTTCTGTTTATTAACATCCACGATGACCATATTTCAATATTTCATATTTCTGCGATCAGACCCTTTAAAAATGGATCTGTGATCTCTGGCATTGAGGACTTTCTGATACGTAGGTTCTCTACTCTGTGGGGGGCAAGATGTTGTGTTCATGGGCTTCTTAGGTTCTGAGGGTTTTGAACAGTTTACAGACGTCTTACACATTGGGATAGGCCGGGGAACCATCCATCATAGCTATGCAAAGGACTGAGCCCTGCAATGCTTTGTTCATAGGGATTGAATTGATAGCATGCTTCAAGTCAGTTTGGCTACTTGCCTCTGCCTTATTGGCGACTATCTGTGTTATACAGTTATCTGCTTGACACTCTCTGAAAGTTCATAACATTCTCACATTTAACCAGGTCGCAGATAATTCTCTCCTTAACCATCTGACAGCTATTATTGGGGTTCATTCCCTTTACACCCAAGTTAGGTTTGGAGTAATAGCATCATCCATACTTTTGGAAGGGGAGTGCATTGCATCATACATTGCAGAAGTTAGACGGTCAGTTATCTTTGGTTGAAGTTCCAAGATACTCTCTTTAAGCTGACTTGAATGGTTCCCATATCAGTCAGACAGTCTTTTTTCACAACGTGACTAATGGTCAATGAATCTGATAGTTGAGGGCATGTCAATCAATAATTCCCTTTTCTCATATTGTAAACGCTGTCTTCTATGGGTGCTTCTAGCCAGGATCTCCATCACGTGGCGATCACCCGGCATTAGAAGGACGGCCGGCTTATCCCGTAGGGGCTGAAATGGAGAGCCCACTACAGCGCTAACATGTTTAGGAGTCTCAATGGCGCCGGAATGGATGGCTTTATCAGGGGTAAAGCAGACGTCTACTGGTCTCTGTGTAAATGTATGCATTCCTGCTCTAGTGACCGACATTTTGGTGAAAAAGAATATATGTAATGACTTGAACAGGGATCACCAAGGCCCCCGTTCCAACACACCAGGGAAAAGAGTTAGGTAGGTGAGAGTGATACAAGTACAGATTGGCCAAGATAGACCGACTTCAGTTGTGGCTAAAACTCAATCACAAGCCATTGCCATGTGCCACCGATGCACGGACTGCAGCAAATCACCACCTCAACAGGCAATGTGCGCACTTCACACTACCCTGTTCTGGTCTGTATCTTTTTCCCCACTCTGTGAAGCGCCAGCAGTCAGGACTCACCAAGATTACTGCTGAGACGGCCTCTCAGCTCTATCACCGGCATCCACCCAGGACTGAGATCAGCAAAACCCTTAGCAGCCGCCGCCAGTTGCCGCTCCCGGTCTGGGCTTCACCAAAGACTTCTCTAGTGCGCCAGGGCTCTTGGAGCTCCGGGAGCAGTTACAGTCGCGGGTTGCTTCAGGCTGTTAGAGGAAGGGTCCTAGCGCTGTCAAACTGCACCACCTAGCGTTCGCTTCCGATGGCAGAAATGGTTGTCAGGCCAAATGGACCTACCTCCCTCTTCCTCTCTGAATAGGAGACTTTAACATTCGTCTAGACTCTCTGGATTCAGCCTCTGTACCTTTCCACAACCTCTGTGTCTTTTTTCCTCACTATTCTTCCCTCCAGCCCGACCCACTCTGCTGGTCCCACCTTGGATGCGCTCATCTCTTCTGACATCCCTTTCTCTGTCCCATTAACAGACTCTCTCTCTTGGTTTGACCACTCTCTCCTCTCCTCCCATCTGGTGCTCCCGGGCCCCACGGCAATGCCTCTGCCCACACTGCCAGTGTCCTTCTCTGTCATTCGACTGATTAAGCGTGTGTCAGTCGCTGCATTTGCTGTCAACTTTATTCCTTCTTCCTCCCCCTGCTCCTGACTCTCATACCAACTGAGCAATTGCTAACCTCCATCTCTCCATCTCCAACACTCTGGACATCCTTGGCCCTGTCATGAGGATCTGCATGAAGCCTGCATCCAAGTGCAATTCCTGGTATGACTCTGACTTGGCCGCGTTGAATCACAAGTGCAGAGTTGCTGAGCGAAAGTGGCAGGCCTCAAGCACATCCTATGACTGAGTGTCATGCACCTGCTCCAAAGACAATATCGACTCTCCATCTGCTCTAAGAAGAGAGATCATGTCCAAGTGCACATCTCAGGGTCCACAAATAATACAGCTGAACTTTTCAAAATCTGAAAGGAACTTTCCAATCCTACTGAAGTCTGCCCTTCTCCTCTTCTCTCCCAGGCCCTCTGCACTGCACTAGCCTCCCATTTCTCTAACATAACTCAGGACATCCTGTCCTCACTCTCCTCTACTTCCCCCGTCCCCTCCTCCCCACTGTCTCCCTTGGCCCCAGTGCAGCCGACCTTAATCTCCTCCTTCTCTCGCATTGCACTGGATGAGGTCTCTGGAGTAGTCTGCTCTATGAAAGTCTCCTTGAAGCAGGTGCCAACCTGCTCTTTCAAAACTATCAAGGACAACATATCCTCTCTTGCCCGTGCCTTGGTTGACTTCTGTAACCACTCCTTTGCCACTGGCTCTTTCCCATCACCCCTTAAGCACTCCCTTGTGCTCCCTCTCCTAAATAATCTGGCTAGTGAACCTTCCTGCCTGGCTAACTGTCGCCCTATCTCCATCACCCCTTAACTGGATGAACTGGACAAACTCCTGGAGAAGTTGGTCTTCCCTCAACTGACCAATCACACTGAATCTGCTGGCTGTCTCCACGACCATCAGTCTGGCTTCAAAGCATCCAGAGGCATGGAAACTGCTCTCCTGAACACCCGTGAAAACCTGCTCCCAAATCTTGATTCCAATGCCACCTCCATTCTGATCCTTCTAGATCTTTCCTCTGCCTTTGACACGATCACTCATGAGATCCTCATAAATCATATCCATGTTACCCTAGGAATCAGTAAGCGGGCAATGACCATCCCAACATCAACTGGGCCCATTCCTCTCCACCACTTCACTCCCTACCTGCGGTATCCCTCAGGGCTCTGTCCTATTTTTAATATCTACCTTACACATCTGGCCCATTTGATCTCTACCTTATCTCCTCACTTCCAGTGCTGTGCTGACGACACACAGCTCTCCTTTAAGCTTACCTCCTCTACCTCCTCTACCTCCTCTACCTCCTCTAACTCCTCTTCTTCCTCTCTTATACCCGACTGACTGACTGCTATTCAGGCATGGTGTTCTGCTAATGATCTCTGCCTTAATGCAAGTAAGACATAGATCCTTCTCATTGAGACGCCTGCTCCCTGTTTTCCTCCCACTCTCTGGCCGCCCTCCCTGGACCCTCTTGTGAGGCAAACAACCTTGCAGTCATTTTTGACTCCTCTCTCTCCTTCTCCTCTCCCATCACAGACTTTACCAAGATGTCCCAGAAGCCTTTGTGGGATATGCAGGGCCCATGGCCCCTACCTAGAGACAGTGACAAACATGCCCCCCCAGAACAACAGCCGGCAAGGGGGAGGACAAGATAATACAAAGCTATAACTCCAATCCCAGTGCTTCTTTGTCCCCCCATTCCCCTAGTTTAGGTCATAAGAAGTACTATGAAGACCAGTACTCGCATGTCAGGGTGTGTGGGGTAGGGAGTAATCTGACACAACGATAATCACCTGTATTACATAGGAACAGGGCCAGAGTATTCCGCTCTCTCTCTTGCCAATCGCCTTATAATAATGTAATCGGGAGACAGAAAACCCCATCTTGTCTTGTATCCCCCTCCCCATTTCCAACAAGTGCTGGGACGAGGAAGAGGCGATCGGGAGCAATGAGGATTACCCATAGCACTAACATAGGGATACACAAAGATGCCTACCATGTAACACCAGTAGCCTGTCCCACTGATAGGGTCAGGCATAGTTAGGCAATCAACCCAAACCATTTACACCTGACTCCATGTGACAATGACTTCAGGTATGAAAGGTGTGATTCTGCCAGGAAGTACGAGCAAGCTGGGATTGCTAGTTGCAACGTGAAGTCAGCAACACGAGAATCCTGGGAGGAATGGAGGAGAACGGGATGCCGAGACGCTGAGACGCAGGCCCGGTGTACCAGAGGGGCTGCAGCGAGGCGAAGGAGCCGGGTCTCTGTGAAGGCGGAGGAACGCGAGGTGCTGCTCATTGACCTTGTCCAGACCAGTGCTTGTTTCCCTAGGACATGTGTCGGTGACAGGGGTGCCTGAGGGGCAAGAGGTAGGACCCTGACCTTACACCCCATATCCGGGGAGCTGCTTGTCAATGGAGAGGAACCCGGGCACGTGTGAATGGCTGGAGCGGGAGCAGCGGCTTGAAAGCCAAAAGTAAAGTGGTGAGTGGAAAGCATGGAAAAGGCAGAGTGTGCAAGGGGAACGAAGCGAAAGACAGTAAAGTTGGGGTGCAAGCAACCCAACACAGGAAAAGGGGGTGCAGGTGACCCACAGATTGAGAAAGTGAATTACAGAGTGAGAGAATGTAACGAAACCAGTGCGAGTGACCGAAAACAGGAAAAGGGGGTACAAAAGACCCACTGGCTGAACAGGGAATGTGCAAGGGGCACAAGGCAAAATAGGAAAGGTGCAAGGGTGCATGACCAAAGAACAGAATGGGCCAGGGGCATGATAAAGTCAAGAAGATTGTGCAAAGAAGAGAAAAGGGTGCAGGTGTGCACCATTGAAAGAAAGAAGGTGAAAGAAAAACTAAGCCTGAGTGGAAAGAAGCACAAGAGGGAAAGGTGCCCAAAAGGAAGAAACAGAGTACAAGGAGAGAGGTCAGGAGTCAGAGTGGTCATGCAGGGGAGGAGCCAAAGCACAATGGAAATAACTGTGTTAAAACGGTGCATCTGGACAAGGTGACCTTTTGTATGAAGAAGAAGGGGTCTGGGCTTGGGGAAGGGAACCTTGAGAGGCCCGGAAAAGACATTGTTAAGTTTAAAGGAGAAGGGTTCTAGGTTTGGGGAAGGGAAAACTGAGAGGCCTGCAAAAGATATTAAGTTTGAAGAAGAGGGGCCTAAGCGTGGGGAAGGGAACCCTGAGGGGCCTAACAGGAACTGTGTGCTTTTTTGTTTGGAACTGGATGGATCAAAGCTTGGGGAAGCGAACCCCCGAGAAACCCAGAGCCCTATGTGGAAGGTTCCAACAACTATAGCTATTGGTAAGACTCCCTGAAAGCAGCTGTGATTTACATTTTCTCTTTAACCACCATTTACCTTTAAGAATGTCTCTGAACACATTCTGTCTAAGAGTGAGAGCAAGCATAGGTTTAGGCGCAGACAGACTTTGGTTTTGGACTTACGAACATCGACGGCCCTTAGAAGCATCAGTTGAGGGAACCACCCTTAAGTGTTAGTGCCGAACAAAGCTTATAAATAAAGGTTTTCAAACTGTTACCTTTGAGTCTGTGTCTCACTTGATAACATGCCCGTCTCACAGCTGCAAGACTTATCCTTGGCCTCAAGCCCAGGGACCACATCTCTCCAGCCCTTAAATCTCTCCACTGGCTCCCGATAGAGGCAAGGATCAAGATGAAAACCCTCTGCATCATCCACGAGGCTGTCTGGGGCTTGGGACCTCGCTACATACAACTTTCCTACACAAAATAACTCCCAGCTAAAGTGCTCCTGCCCTCTGCTCCAACTCTGTGCAGGTCAGACGTTTTGGCAGGAGCCTCCCTCTGGAATGGCCTTCCTGCCCCTCTCAGACTTGAGCCGGGCCGCCTTAAATTCTGGAAACTTCTCATTAGTTTCCCTTTCTCCTCCTCCTTCCATCGCCCCCTGCCTTGCTAATGTCCCCCCTGCTGTTGTGACTGGCGCCTGGCCCCTTATGTGCCTTACAGGGGCCCGGCCCTTCTCATCCGGTCTATCTTAGTTCCCTGTATCAGGCACTTGTCCTCGGCATCCTCCCTTACTAGCCTGGTATTGGTACACCTTTTCCTCACACTTGACCGCTACCCTTTGCACTCGCCCCTTGGCTCCACACAGCACTTGATCAGACCTTGGGCCTCATCCTCCATGCACTTCTCCCCTTGACCCCCTTCCTTCATTTAGGGACGATCAGGTTACGGGTTCAGCTGCTATGGGTACAAATATGCACAGGGCATGGATAGTATAATAGGAATCCCCCTGTGGAGGCCGACTTTTATCTTTCATGTAAACACCTAGTAATACTCCTGACCTACCCTTAGATGGTGCTATTTGCATAGCATGTGATTCTAAACAGGTACAAGAACCAGCAAGACTTGTAAGGTGTAAGCAATGTTTGACTTACAATCAAAGGAGCAATGACTCATTAGCCGAATTAGCTAAAGGTAATACCATTGTATTAAAACAGATTTAAAGTGCACACTATATAAAGGTCCTATGTAGTACTATCTTTCATCTGATAACACGTTTGGCTATGTTTCCGTGTTTGACCTGTTCGTGGAACCCTCAGTATTTTTATTTTCAATTTTAAAAATGTTTATTCAATATTCACAGCAATAGAGAGAATTTTCAATTATTAAAAGAAACGTAAAATAATATGAACCTTTAAGTTTTCTGAGGTATTGCAAGGGGCTAGTCTGAAGCGGGGCTGACTTAAAATTCAGCCGAATGGTTGACCTGTTTTTTCATGGCAATTCCCAAACTTCCAATCCAACTTCAAACTGCCTCACAGTCAAGGCTAGGGTGTAGTGTTCCACCCAGTGGAGTGAGTAGGCACTGCATTCAGGGGCTAGGGTGTATTACACAATGCTGCATCACTTGAAGCTCCATCTAGTGGAGTGAGTAGGCACTGCATTCAGGGGCTACGGTGTATTACACAATGCTGCACCACTTGCAGCTCCACCCAGTGGAGTGAGAAGGCACTGCATTCAGGTGCTAGGGTGCATTACACAATGCTGCACCACTTGCAGCTCCACCCAGAGGAGTGAGTAGGCACTGCATTCAGGGGCTAGGGTGTATTACACAATGCTGCACTACTTGCAGCTCCATCTAGTGGAGTCAGTAGGCACTGCATTCAGGGGCTAGGGTGTATTACACAATGCTGCACCACTTGCAGCTCCATCTAGTGGAGTGAGTAGGCACTGCATTCAGGGGCTAGGCTGTATTACACAATGCTGCACCACTTGCAGCTCCATCTAGTGGAGTGAGTATGCACTGCATTCAAGGGCTAGGGTGTATTACACAATGCTGCACCACTTGCAGCTCCATCTAGTGGAGTGAGTATGCACTGCATTCATGGGCTAGGGTGTATTACACAATGCTGCACCACTTGCAGCTCCATCTAGTGGAGTGAGTAGGCACTGTATTGTGTATTACACAATGCTGCACCACTTGCAGCTCCACCCAGTGGAGTGAGTAGGCACTGCATTCAGGGGCTAGGGTTATTACGCAATGCTGCACCACTTGCAGCTCCACCCAGAGGAGCGAGTGTGCACCGCATTCAGGGGCTAGGGTGTATTACGCAATGCTGCACCACTTGCAGCTTCACCCAGAGGAGCGAGTGTGCACCGCATTCAGGGGCTAGGGTGTATTACGCAATGCTGCACCACTTGCAGCTCCACCCAGTGGAGCGAGTAGGCACCGCATTCAGGGGCTAGGGTGCATTACGCAATGCTGCACCACTTGCAGCTCCACCCAGTGGAGCGAGTATGCACCGCATTCAGGGGCTAGGGTGCATTACGCAATGCTGCATCACTTGCAGCTCCACCCAGAGGAGTGAGTAGGCACTGCATTCAGGGGCTAGGATGTATTACGCAATGCTGCACCACTTGCAGCTCCACCCAGAGGAGTGAGTAGGCACTGCATTCAGGGGCTAGGCTGCATTACACAATGCTGCACCACTTGCAGCTCCATCTAGTGGAGTGAATAGGCACTGCATTCAGGGGCTAGGGTGTATTACACAATGCTGCACCACTTGCAGCTCCACCCAGTGGAGTGACTAGGCACTGCATTCAGGGGCTAGGGTGCATTACACAATGCTGCACCACTTGCAGCTCCATCTAGTGGAGTAAGTAGTGCACCACTTGCAGCTCCATCTAGTGGAGTGAGTAGGCACTGCATTCGGGGGCTAGGAGTGAGTAGGCACTGCATTCTGGGGCTAGGGTGCATTACATAATGCTGCACCACTTGCAGCTCCACCCAGTGGAGTGAGTAGGCACTGCATTTAGGGGCTAGGGTGCATTACGCAATGCTGCACCACTTTCAGCTCCACCCAGTGGAGTGAGTAGGCACTGCATTCAGGGGCTAGGGTGTATTACGCAATGCTGCACCACTTGCAGCTCCACCCAGTGGAGTGAGTAGGCACTGCATTCAGGGGTTAGGGTGTATTACGCAATGCTGTGCCACTTGCAGCTCCACCCAGTGGAGTAAGTAGGCACTGCATTCAGGGGCTAGGGTGCATACACAATGCTGCACCACTTGCAGCTCCACCCAGTGGAGTGAGTAGGCACTGCATTCAAGGGCTAGGGTGTATTACGCAATGCCACACCACTTGCAGCTCCACCCAGAGGAGTGAGTAGGCACTGCATTCAGGGGCTAGGGTGCATTACGCAATGCTGCACCACTTGCAGCTCCATCTAGTTGACTGAGTAGGCACTGCATTCAGGGGCTAGGGTGTATTACGCAATGCTGCACCACTTGCAGCTCCATCTAGTGGACTGAGTAGGCGCTGCATTCAGGGGCTAGGGTGCATTACACAATGCTGCACCACTTGCAGCTCCACCCAGTGGAGTGAGTAGGCACTGCCTTCAGGGGCTAGGGTGCATTACACAATGCTGCACCACTTGCAGCTCCATCTAGTGGAGTGAGTAGGCACTGCATTCAGGGGCTAGGAGTGAGTAGGCACTGCATTCTGGGGCTAGGGTGCATTACACAATGCTGCACCACTTGCAGCTACACCCAGAGGAGTGAGTAGGCACTGCATTCAGGGGCTAGGGAGCATTACCCAATGCTGCCCCACTTGCAGCTCCATCTAGTGGAGTGAGTAGGCACTGCATTCAGGGGCTAGGGTGTATTACGCAATGCTGCACCACTTGCAGCTCCACCCAGTGGAGTGAGTAGGCACTGCAATCAGGGGCTAGGGTGCATTACACAATGCTGCACCACTTGCAGCTCCACCCAGTGGAGTGAGTAGGCACTGCATTCAGGGGCTAGGGTGCATTACACAATGCTGCACCACTTGCAGCTCCACCCAGTGGAGTGAGTAGGCACTGCATTCAGGGGCTAGGCTGCATTACACAATGCTGCACCACTTGCAGCTCCATCCAGTGGAGTGAGTAGGCACTGCATTCAGGGGCTAGGGTGTATTACACAATGCTGCACCACTTGCAGCTCCACCCAGTGGAGTGAGTAGGCACTGCATTCAGGGGCTAGGGTGCATTAGACAATGCTGCACCACTTGCAGCTCCTCTCAGTGGAGTGAGTAGGCACTGCATTCAGGGGCTAGGATGCATTACACAATGCTGCACCACTTGCAGCTCCACCCAGTGGAGTGAGTAGGCACTGCATTCAGGGGTTAGGGTGCATTACACAATGCTGCACCACGTGCAGCTCCACCCAGTGGAGTGAGTAGGCACTGCATTCAGGGGCTAGGGTGCATACACAATGCTGCACCACTTGCAGCTCCACCCAGTGGAGTGAGTAGGCACTGCATTCAGGGGTTAGGGTGTATTACGCAATGCTGCACCATTTGCGGCTCCACCCAGTGGAGTGAGTAGGCACTGCATTCAGGGGCTAGGGTGCATTACGCAATGCTGCACCACTTGCGGCTCCATCCAGTGGAGTGAGTAGGCACTGCATTCAGAGGCTAGGGTTCATTACACAATGCTGCACCACTTGCGGCTCCACCCAGTGGAGTGAGTAGGCACTGCATTCAGGGGCTAGGGTGCATTACACAATGCTGCACCACTTGCGGTTCCACCCAGTGGAGTGAGTAGGCACTGCATTTAGGGGCTAGGGTGCATTACACAATGCTGCACCACTTGCGGGTCCACCCAGTGGAGTGAATAGGCACTGCATTCAGAGGCTAGGGTGCATTACACAATGCTGCACCACTTGCGGGTCCACCCAGTGGAGTGAGCAGGCACTGCATTCAGGGGCTAGGGTGCATTACGCAATGCTGCACCACTTGCGGGTCCACCCAGTGGAGTGAGTAGGCACTGCATTCAGGGGCTAGGGTGCATTACGCAATGCTGCACCACTTGCGGGTCCACCCAGTGGAGTGAGTAGGCACTGCATTCAGGGGCTAGGGTGCATTACGCAGTGCTGCACCACTTGCGGGTCCACCCAGTGGAGTGAGTAGGCACTGCATTCAGGGGCTAGGGTGTATTACGCAATGCTGCACCACTTGCAGCTCCACCCAGTGGACTGAGTAGGCACTGCATTCAGGGGCTAGGCTGCGTAATGCTGCACCACTTGCAGCTCCATATCGTGGACTGAGTAGACAATACATTCAGGGGCTGGGGTGTATTACGCAATGCTGCACCACGGTGGAGTGAGTAGGCACTGCATTCAGGGGCTAGGGTGCATTACACAATGCTGCACCACTTGCAGCTCCACCCAGTGGAGTGAGTAGGCACTGCATTCAGGGGCTAGGGTGCATTACACAATGCTGCACCACTTGCAGCTCCACCCAATGGAGTGAGTAGGCACTGCATTCAGGGGCTAGGGTGTATTACACAATGCCGCACCACTTGCAGCTCCATCTAGTGGACTAAGTAGGCACTGCATTCAGGGGCTAGGCTGCATTACGCAATGCTGCACCACTTGCAGCTCCACCCAGTGGAGTGAGTAGGCACTGCATTCAGGGGCTAGGCTGCATTATGCAATGCTGCACCACTTGCAGCTCCATCTAGTGGAGTGAGTAAGCACTGCATTCAGGGGTTAGGTTGCATTACACAATGCTGCACCACTTGCAGCTCCACCCAGAGGAGCGAGTGTGCACCACATTCAGGAGCTAGGGAGCATTACGAATTGCTCCACCACTTGCAGCTCCACCCAGTTGAGAGAGTAAGCACTGCATTCAGGGGCTAGGGTGCATTACACAATGCTGCACCACTTGCGGCTCCACCCAGTGGAGTGAGTAAGCACTGCATTCAGGGGCGAGGGTGCATTACGCAATACTGCTCCACTTGCGGCTCCACCCAGTGGAGTGAGTAGGCACTGCATTCAGGGGCTAGGGTGCATTACACAATGCTGCACCACTTGCGGCTCCACCCAGTGGAGTGAGTAGGCACTACATTCAGGGGCTAGGGTGTATTACACAATGCTGCACCACTTGCGGCTCCACCCAGTGGAGTGAGTAGGCACTGCATTCAGGGGCTAGGGTGTATTACACAATGCTGCACCACTTGCGGCTCCACCCAGTGGAGTGAGTAGGCACTGCATTCAGGGGCTAGGGTGCATTACACAATGCTGCACCACTTGCGGCTCCACCCATTGGAGTGAGTAGGCACTGCATTCAGGGGCTAGGGTGCATTACACAATGCTGCACCACTTGCAGCTCTACCCAGAGGAGCGAGTGTGCACCACATTCAGGGGCTAGGGTGTATTATACAATGCTGCACCACTTAGAGCTCCATCTAGTGGAGTGAGTAGGCACTGCATTCAAGGGCTAGGGTGCATTACACAATGCTGCACCACTTGCGGCTCCACCCAGTGGAGTGAGTAGGCACTGCATTCAGGGTCTAGGGTGTATTACACAATGCTGCCCCACTTGTGGGTCCACCCAGTGGAGTGAGTAGGCACTGCATTCAGGGGCTAAGGTGTATTACACAATGCTGCACCACTTGCAGCTCCACCCAGTGGAGTGAGTAGGCACTGCATTCAGGGGTTAGGGTGTATTACGCAATGCTGCACCATTTGCGGCTCCACCCAGTGGAGTGAGTAGGCACTGCATTCAGGGGCTAGGGTGCATTACGCAATGCTGCACCACTTGCGGCTCCATCCAGTGGAGTGAGTAGGCACTGCATTCAGAGGCTAGGGTTCATTACACAATGCTGCACCACTTGCGGCTCCACCCAGTGGAGTGAGTAGGCACTGCATTCAGGGGCTAGGGTGCATTACACAATGCTGCACCACTTGCGGTTCCACCCAGTGGAGTGAGTAGGCACTGCATTTAGGGGCTAGGGTGCATTACACAATGCTGCACCACTTGCGGGTCCACCCAGTGGAGTGAATAGGCACTGCATTCAGAGGCTAGGGTGCATTACACAATGCTGCACCACTTGCGGGTCCACCCAGTGGAGTGAGTAGGCACTGCATTCAGGGGCTAGGGTGCATTACGCAATGCTGCACCACTTGCGGGTCCACCCAGTGGAGTGAGTAGGCACTGCATTCAGGGGCTAGGGTGCATTACGCAATGCTGCACCACTTGCGGGTCCACCCAGTGGAGTGAGTAGGCACTGCATTCAGGGGCTAGGGTGCATTACACAGTGCTGCACCACTTGCGGGTCCACCCAGTGGAGTGAGTAGGCACTGCATTCAGGGGCTAGGGTGTATTACGCAATGCTGCACCACTTGCAGCTCCACCCAGTGGACTGAGTAGGCACTGCATTCAGGGGCTAGGCTGCGTAATGCTGCAGCACTTGCAGCTCCATATCGTGGACTGAGTAGACAATACATTCAGGGGCTGGTGTGTATTACGCAATGCTGCACCACGGTGGAGTGAGTAGGCACTGCATTCAGGGGCTAGGGTGCATTACACAATGCTGCACCACTTGCAGCTCCACCCAGTGGAGTGAGTAGGCACTGCATTCAGGGGCTAGGGTGCATTACACAATGCTGCACCACTTGCAGCTCCACCCAATGGAGTGAGTAGGCACTGCATTCAGGGGCTAGGGTGTATTACACAATGCCGCACCACTTGCAGCTCCATCTAGTGGACTAAGTAGGCACTGCATTCAGGGGCTAGGCTGCATTACGCAATGCTGCACCACTTGCAGCTCCACCCAGTGGAGTGAGTAGGCACTGCATTCAGGGGCTAGGCTGCATTATGCAATGCTGCACCACTTGCAGCTCCATCTAGTGGAGTGAGTAAGCACTGCATTCAGGGGTTAGGTTGCATTACACAATGCTGCACCACTTGCAGCTCCACCCAGAGGAGCGAGTGTGCACCACATTCAGGAGCTAGGGAGCATTACGAATTGCTCCACCACTTGCAGCTCCACCCAGTTGAGAGAGTAAGCACTGCATTCAGGGGCTAGGGTGCATTACACAATGCTGCACCACTTGCGGCTCCACCCAGTGGAGTGAGTAAGCACTGCATTCAGGGGCGAGGGTGCATTACGCAATACTGCTCCACTTGCGGCTCCACCCAGTGGAGTGAGTAGGCACTGCATTCAGGGGCTAGGGTGCATTACACAATGCTGCACCACTTGCGGCTCCACCCAGTGGAGTGAGTAGGCACTACATTCAGGGGCTAGGGTGTATTACACAATGCTGCACCACTTGCGGCTCCACCCAGTGGAGTGAGTAGGCACTGCATTCAGGGGCTAGGGTGTATTACACAATGCTGCACCACTTGCGGCTCCACCCAGTGGAGTGAGTAGGCACTGCATTCAGGGGCTAGGGTGCATTACACAATGCTGCACCACTTGCGGCTCCACCCATTGGAGTGAGTAGGCACTGCATTCAGGGGCTAGGGTGCATTACACAATGCTGCACCACTTGCAGCTCTACCCAGAGGAGCGAGTGTGCACCACATTCAGGGGCTAGGGTGTATTATACAATGCTGCACCACTTAGAGCTCCATCTAGTGGAGTGAGTAGGCACTGCATTCAAGGGCTAGGGTGCATTACACAATGCTGCACCACTTGCGGCTCCACCCAGTGGAGTGAGTAGGCACTGCATTCAGGGTCTAGGGTGTATTACACAATGCTGCCCCACTTGTGGGTCCACCCAGTGGAGTGAGTAGGCACTGCATTCAGGGGCTAAGGTGTATTACACAATGCTGCACCACTTGCAGCTCAATCTAGTGGACTGAGTAGGCACTGCATTCAGGGGTTAGGGTGCATTACACAATGCTGCACCACTTTCAGCTCCATCTAGTGGAGTGAGTAAGCACTGCATTCAGGGGCTAGGGTGCATTACACAATGCTGCACCACTTGCAGCTCCACCCAGTGGAGTGAGTAGGCACTGCATTCAGGGGCTAGGGTGCATTACACAATGCTGCACCACTTGCGGTTCCACCCAGTGGAGTGAGTAGGCACTGCATTTAGGGGCTAGGGTGCATTACACAATGCTGCACCACTTGCGGGTCCACCCAGTGGAGTGAATAGGCACTGCATTCAGAGGCTAGGGTGCATTACACAATGCTGCACCACTTGCGGGTCCACCCAGTGGAGTGAGTAGGCACTGCATTCAGGGGCTAGGGTGCATTACGCAATGCTGCACCACTTGCGGGTCCACCCAGTGGAGTGAGTAGGCACTGCATTCAGGGGCTAGGGTGCATTACGCAATGCTGCACCACTTGCGGGTCCACCCAGTGGAGTGAGTAGGCACTGCATTCAGGGGCTAGGGTGCATTACGCAGTGCTGCACCACTTGCGGGTCCACCCAGTGGAGTGAGTAGGCACTGCATTCAGGGGCTAGGGTGTATTACGCAATGCTGCACCACTTGCAGCTCCACCCAGTGGACTGAGTAGGCACTGCATTCAGGGGCTAGGCTGCGTAATGCTGCACCACTTGCAGCTCCATATCGTGGACTGAGTAGACAATACATTCAGGGGCTGGGGTGTATTACGCAATGCTGCACCACGGTGGAGTGAGTAGGCACTGCATTCAGGGGCTAGGGTGCATTACACAATGCTGCACCACTTGCAGCTCCACCCAGTGGAGTGAGTAGGCACTGCATTCAGGGGCTAGGGTGCATTACACAATGCTGCACCACTTGCAGCTCCACCCAATGGAGTGAGTAGGCACTGCATTCAGGGGCTAGGGTGTATTACACAATGCCGCACCACTTGCAGCTCCATCTAGTGGACTAAGTAGGCACTGCATTCAGGGGCTAGGCTGCATTACGCAATGCTGCACCACTTGCAGCTCCACCCAGTGGAGTGAGTAGGCACTGCATTCAGGGGCTAGGCTGCATTATGCAATGCTGCACCACTTGCAGCTCCATCTAGTGGAGTGAGTAAGCACTGCATTCAGGGGTTAGGTTGCATTACACAATGCTGCACCACTTGCAGCTCCACCCAGAGGAGCGAGTGTGCACCACATTCAGGAGCTAGGGAGCATTACGAATTGCTCCATCACTTGCAGCTCCACCCAGTTGAGAGAGTAAGCACTGCATTCAGGGGCTAGGGTGCATTACACAATGCTGCACCACTTGCGGCTCCACCCAGTGGAGTGAGTAAGCACTGCATTCAGGGGCGAGGGTGCATTACGCAATACTGCTCCACTTGCGGCTCCACCCAGTGGAGTGAGTAGGCACTGCATTCAGGGGCTAGGGTGCATTACACAATGCTGCACCACTTGCGGCTCCACCCAGTGGAGTGAGTAGGCACTACATTCAGGGGCTAGGGTGTATTACACAATGCTGCACCACTTGCGGCTCCACCCAGTGGAGTGAGTAGGCACTGCATTCAGGGGCTAGGGTGTATTACACAATGCTGCACCACTTGCGGCTCCACCCAGTGGAGTGAGTAGGCACTGCATTCAGGGGCTAGGGTGCATTACACAATGCTGCACCACTTGCGGCTCCACCCATTGGAGTGAGTAGGCACTGCATTCAGGGGCTAGGGTGCATTACACAATGCTGCACCACTTGCAGCTCTACCCAGAGGAGCGAGTGTGCACCACATTCAGGGGCTAGGGTGTATTATACAATGCTGCACCACTTAGAGCTCCATCTAGTGGAGTGAGTAGGCACTGCATTCAAGGGCTAGGGTGCATTACACAATGCTGCACCACTTGCGGCTCCACCCAGTGGAGTGAGTAGGCACTGCATTCAGGGTCTAGGGTGTATTACACAATGCTGCCCCACTTGTGGGTCCACCCAGTGGAGTGAGTAGGCACTGCATTCAGGGGCTAAGGTGTATTACACAATGCTGCACCACTTGCAGCTCAATCTAGTGGACTGAGTAGGCACTGCATTCAGGGGTTAGGGTGCATTACACAATGCTGCACCACTTTCAGCTCCATCTAGTGGAGTGAGTAAGCACTGCATTCAGGGGCTAGGGTGCATTACACAATGCTGCACCACTTGCAGCTCCACCCAGTGGAGTGAGTAGGCACTGCATTCAGGGGCTAGGGTGTATTACACAATGCTGCACCACTTGCAGCTCCACTCAGTGGAGCGAGTGTGCACCTCATACAGGTGCTATGGTGCATAAACAATGCTGCACCACTTGCAGCTCCACCCAGTGGAGTGAGTAGGCACTGCATTCAGGGGCTGGGGTGTATTACGCAATGCTGCACCACTTGCAGCTCCACCCAGTGGAGTGAGTAGGCACTGCATTCAGGGGCTAGGGTTTTACACAATGCTGCCCCACTTGTGGGTCCACCCAGTGGAGTGAGTAGGCACTGCATTCAGGGGCTAAGGTGTATTACACAATGCTGCACCACTTGCAGCTCAATCTAGTGGACTGAGTAGGCACTGCATTCAGGGGTTAGGGTGCATTACACAATGCTGCACCACTTTCAGCTCCATCTAGTGGAGTGAGTAAGCACTGCATTCAGGGGCTAGGGTGCATTACACAATGCTGCACCACTTGCAGCTCCACCCAGTGGAGTGAGTAGGCACTGCATTCAGGGGCTAGGGTGTATTACACAATGCTGCACCACTTGCAGCTCCACCCAGTGGAGCGAGTGTGCACCTCATACAGGTGCTATGGTGCACCACTTGCAGCTCCACCCAGTGGAGTGAGTAGGCACTGCATTCAGGGGCTCGGGTGTATTACGCAATGCTGCACCACTTGCAGCTCCACCCAGTGGAGTGAGTAGGCACTGCATTCAGGGGCTAGGGTGCATTACACAATGCTGCACCACTTGCAGCTCCACCCAGTGGAGTGAGTAGGTACTGCATTCAGGGGCTAGGGTTTATTACACAATGCTGCACCACTTTCAGATCCATCTAGTTGAGTGAGTAGGCACTGCATTCAGGGGCTAGGCTGCATTACACAATGCTGCACCACTTGCAGCTCCACCCAGTGGAGTGAGTAGGCACTGCATTCAGGGGCTAGGGTGCATTACGCAATGCTGCACCACTTGCAGCTCCACCAAGTGGAGTGAGTAGGCACTGCATTCAGGGGCTAGGGTGCATTACACAATGCTGCACCACTTGCAGCTCCACCCAGTGGAGTGAGTAGGCACTGCATTCAGGGGCTAGGCTGCATTACACAATGCTGCACCACTTGCAGCTCAAACCAGTGGAGTGAGTAGGCACTGCATTCAGGGGCTAGGGTTTATTACACAATGCTGCACCATTTTCAGCTCCATCTAGTGGAGTGAGTAGGCACTGCATTCAGGGGCTAGGCTGCATTACACAATGCTGGACCACTTGCAGCTCACACCAGTGGAGTGAGTAGGCACTGCATTCAGGGGCTAGGGTTTATTACACAATGCTGCACCACTTTCAGCTCCATCTAGTGGAGGGAGTAGGCACTGCATTCAGGGGCTAGGCTGCATTACACAATGCTGCACCACTTGCAGCTCAAACCAGTGGACCGAATGAATAGAATCCACACTCAAGGTTCTGGGTGCTCAGTAACAGGCTGTGCCCATGCAGCTACACTCTACTTAGTCCCAGTAAGAGCAGCTCCAACATAGTGTACACCTTCATTCCGCACTACAACCCTAAAGCCCCCCTAGTGCACAGGCAAGCCTTCCCAGGTGATTCTTCACCCTTCTGCTTTGGGGGTTCAGAGGTCAGTGGTTTTGAGATAGATGTGTAGGGGCCAGGGTCTCACTTCTAAGTCTTGCTAAACGCCAACTTCCCTACTTCTTAGAAGGAAATAGGGGTGTTCTGAAGTTAAACCTGTAACTATCCCAACATTATTGCTAAGCTCCCAGTTGTGACCAGCTGCTTGAGTAGCTCTCATACCAGCATTTAGCATGTGGGAAGCACTGCACAGCTTCGTTGGACAAGAAAGGTGAGGTTTGGGATAGTGAAGGAGTAGGCCTAGCATTGATTTGTTAAACTGGGGTTCTGGTTGCATAGTAAGCAACATACCTCCTAGCCTCAGGGTTTACAACCTTTGACTCTCCTGATGTGCTTGACTACATATCCCATCATTCTTCACCCGTATAGCCAATAGTGCGTGATCATGCAAATCACAGTCAAAAACATCTGGGGAGCCACAGGTGCACTATTCCAGGGCCCTGCAACCGTTGGCTCTCGAAACATTGTGGACTACAGCTCCCATGACGGCTCACCATTGACTATGCTGGTTATGGGTAATGGGGGTTGTAGTCCAAAGCATCTGGAAAGCAAAAGGATGAGGATTTCTGACCGTCCATAGGAAGCTTCCAATATAGGAGCCTATACAGGATGCTCCCTGTGTCCTGGATTTCTCATAGTACTGCGCTTGCCGCCTCCGGGGCCCCGGGGTGTCTAATGGACTCTTAAACTCATGAGCACCCTCATTCATGATGCTTCCATTATCTTTCTCTCTTCTGCAGCTGGGGGCCTGGAGGAGCTGGTGGCGAAGTTTGCGGACAGCAGCCTCCTCTATGCGCTGTGCCAAGTGAAGGACCCCAACACGGGACAGCCGCGTATCATCCTTATTAACTGGGTGAGTTGATTTGATTTATTTATTTATTTATATATTGTTTGTTTGTTTTTGTTTCAAAGAGCCCACAGGCCAGGGAGGGAAGGAGGGAACGCATTAAAGAATACAGTATAATATTTAAGCGCAGAGGGGGGAAAGGGAGGGCTACGAACCTGCTATGCCTTGTGATTAATTCAGAACGTGCAGTTTTGGGGTTTTGGTTAGCCTCAACGGATTACCAATCAGACTTGATCGACTTGCCTTGGCCAGTACATGGGACTTTATGCCAACCTGCCATTGGTGTGCCCTCGAAGCACTGTAAGATTGCCCGTAGGTGCATATGTAGTGTTGAAGCAATCCATGGTGTGGGTCTGTGGGATGAACGGTGTGCGGTGGGCACATGACCCCTGCAGCCGATGTCAGCTGACCACACCATGTGCTCCGACATGTCAGGAGGGTAGAGATGCAGCTACAGGAAGAGCTGGATGACAGTGTTTCATGTGTGGGGTGATTGCCAGTGCTAGGCCCTGGCACTTATTTCTGAGCCTCTGCACTTATCACTGATTCCAGCGTGATTATATTGTGGAGTTTTGGCAGCTGCGTGGGTGACTCATTCTTATTCATGAGCCCGATGCCCCAGGCTGGCAGGGCGACTATCCATGTTCAGGAATAACAATGAGTTGGACGGTGACAATGCTGGGCACTGATCCTGGCCATGCGTGCACACTGCGCCACTCAGCCCACATGACACTGCTGCAAATGCTGTACTGTAAGAACCAGCGGGGTGGCTTGGCATCCCCAGGACTGTCGGCTGCCCCGCCACAGGGCAAAGTCAGGGAAAAGGCCCCAATGTCCACGAGGGGTTCCTGTCATGAGTGACCACCTATATAAGACACCCTTGCTGCAGTGTTTGACGGGCACGTTCATCAGTTAAGTAAGGGTGTTGCCAGCCTGTGCCCATCAATTGACCGCAGGAGGAAAGGATGCCTGCTCTTCTTTCTGTGGCCAGATGTTTAACCGGTTCCTCTTGCCACCGATGGGACCAGAGCAACATATTAAGGATGATGTGTTTTAAAGAAACACTTACTTCATTTCCAGACAAAACTAAGACATTATGCCGACTGATATCTGTAAATCGCAGAGGGGGTTCCGTCCCCTTCCCTGAACTGGTGGGAGCATGAGGGCGCGGAGGTGCCCACCCTGATGTGTATCAGACGTGCTTCCACAGTCCTGACCTTGGGCCGCTTTGCAATATTGCTGAAATATAAACCGACTGCTGGCCACTAAGTTCCTTTCAAGTATCATTGTGTTCCTACCCTCATTATGGGGTGGCTGTTTCGTCTGCCTAATACCCCAGATTATGGGTTTTCACCGGTACCGAAGGCCTGACACAAGTTGAACATAAAACGCGTCTGATAGAAACACAGATCAAGGCAGTGAGGGGTGGGTGGCATTCAGACCACCCGGCCTACAAAGTGGAGACTGACCCATCCCTGATGCCTGTGCTGCGCCTGCCTCAAAGCGCTGTGTACCATGTATCAAGGAATGTAGCTTACATAGGCCGTCCCTCATCCACCGCTGCCTAACATAGTCTGGCCAGAATAACAGGAATGTCTGAGGGGCGCTAGCACACGCGTGAGGGGTGCTAGCACACGCGTGAGGGGTGCTAGCACACGCGTGAGGGGTGCTAGCACACGCGTGACGGTTGTTAGCACACGCGTGAGGAGAGATAGCACACTCGTGAGGGTTGCTAGCACACGCGTGAGGGGTGCTAGCACACACGTGAGGGTTGCTAGCACATGCGTGAGGATTGCTAGCACATGCGTGAGGGGTGCTAGCACACGCGTGAGGGTTGTTAGCACACGCGTGAGGGGTGCTATCACATGCGTGAGTGTTGCTAGCACACGCGTGAGGATTGCTAGCACATGCGTGAGGGGTGCTAGCACATGCGTGACGGTTGTTAGCACACGCGTGAGGAGAGATAGCACACTCGTGAGGGTTGCTAGCACACGCGTGAGGGGTGCTAGCACACACGTGAGGGTTGCTAGCACATGCGTGAGGATTGCTAGCACATGCGTGAGGGGTGCTAGCACACGCGTGAGGGTTGTTAGCACACGCGTGAGGGGTGCTATCACATGCGTGAGGGTTGCTAGCACACGTGTGAGGGGTGCTAGCACACGCGTGAGGGATGCTAGCACACGAGTGAGGGTTGTTAGCACACGCGTGAGGAGAGATAGCACACGCGTGAGGGGTGCTAGCACACGCGTGAGGGTTGTTAGCACACGCGTGAGGGGTGCTATCACATGCGTGAGGGTTGCTAGCACACGTGTGAGGGGTGCTAGCACACGCGTGAGGAGAGATAGCACACGCGTGAGGGTTGCTAGCACACGCGTGAGGGGTGCTAGCACACACGTGAGGGTTGCTAGCACATGCGTGAGGATTGCTAGCACATGCGTGAGGAGAGATAGCACACGCGTGAGGGGTGCTAGCACACACGTGAGGGTTGCTAGCACATGCGTGAGGATTGCTAGCACATGCGTGAGGGGTGGTAGCACACGCGTGAGGGTTGTTAGCACACGCGTGAGGAGAGATAGCACACGTGTGAGGGTTGCTAGCACACGCGTGAGGGGTGCTAGCACATGCGTGAGGATTGCTAGCACATGCGTGAGGAGAGATAGCACACGCGTGAGGGGTGCTAGCACACACGTGAGGGTTGCTAGCACATGCGTGAGGATTGCTAGCACATGCGTGAGGGGTGGTAGCACACGCGTGAGGGTTGCTAGCACACGCGTGAGGGGTGCTAGCACATGCGTGAGGATTGCTAGCACATGCGTGAGGAGAGATAGCACACGCGTGAGGGGTGCTAGCACACACGTGAGGGTTGCTAGCACATGCGTGAGGATTGCTAGCACACGCGTGACGGTTGCTAGCACACGCGTGAGGATTGCTAGCACACGCGTGAGGGGTGCTAGCACACGCGTGAGGATTGCTAGCACACGCGTGAGGATTGCTAGCACATGCGTGAGGGGTGCTAGCACACGCCTGGCGGTTGTTAGCACTCGCGTGAGGAGAGATAGCACACGCGTGAGGGGTGCTAGCACACGCGTGAGGGGTGCTAACACACACGTGAGGGTTGCTAGCACATGTGTGAGGATTGCTAGCACATGCGTGAGGGGTGCTAGCACATGCGTGAGGAGAGATAGCACACGCGTGAGGGTTGCTAGCACACGCGTGAGGGGTGCTAGCACACGCGTGAGGGGTGTTAACACACACGTGAGGGTTGCTAGCACATGTGTGAGGATTGCTAGCACATGCGTGAGGGGTGCTAGCACACGCGTGAGGGTTGTTACCACACGCGTGAGGGGTGCTATCACATGCGTGAGGGTTGTTACCACACGCGTGAGGGGTGCTATCACATGCGTGAGGGTTGCTAGCACACGAGTGAGGGTTGTTAGCACACGCGTGAGGAGAGATAGCACACGCGTGAGGGGTGCTAGCACACGTGTGAGGGGTGCTAGCACACGTGTGAGGGTTCTTAGTGCACAACTGGCCCCCATTGGTCAATTAAGGACATCAAGCGGTTCCGGCTGTTCTAAAATGAAAGGCGCAGGTATGAGCTGCTTCGTAACAGTTAAAGGTGGCGGGATTTTGAAAACCGCCAATTTTTTTTACTGAACACCTTAGTTAAACTGCCACATATGGGACAAAGAGATCCAGGGTCACCTGGGGTGAGAGATACAGGGGGCATCCCAAACTCCCACATTCTTACTCCCTTGATTCACAGAAGCATCCTGTCTGAGCCTTCTGTGTGTTTGCCTTCATGAGAGAGCAGGGGTAGGAACTGCTGGAGGTAGACACATTCCCATACCTCAAGCAGGCGTTGCATGGCATGGTTTAATTCTTAAATAAACAAGCTTTTGGCCACGTTAGGCATTGTATCTTTGCAAGAACCCTGCTTAATGATTTGACAGAAGTGGGGCGATAGTGAGAACACGCCCCGTATAACCAAACTGGTTTCCGGAAAGGCTCCAACACCCTACTTCATCTGGTGACTTTGGTATCGCTGATAGAACACTCTTGACTCAGGGTCAATGACCAGTCTACGCTGCGTTTATAGACTTTAGTGCGGCATTCGATACTGTGGTAAGAGAATGACTGTGGCATAAATGACCGCGTGGAACATTCCCAGCGGTCTTCAGTCCATGATCATTTAACTGCTCCCAAATACTAGGGTGCGAGGAAGGATGGGCAGTTCTGGAACGGTTACCAATTGGATTCCCACCGGGAAAGGAGTCCAGCAGCGAGGCGCACTTGCTCCCAATTTATTTACTATGCACCTGGCTGGCCTTCAAGATCGTTTAGGTCTTCCCAATATGGACCCCAATAAATTCAGGGATCTGTACTGCTTAGCTCAGCTAGGCAGACGATCTGTTGCGATTAGATGACACCCCGAAGGGCTTACAGGGAAACTCAATGTGTTTGGTGAAGACTCCAGATGAAAGGGCATCCAAATCAATGTAAACTCATGGTATTTAAACCTGCAGGTATAAAATGCAAGGGACTTAAAATGAAACCATGGTTGAGCAAGTTAGGGCGTTTAGATATTAAGGGGTAACTGTCGATGATCAGATGAAATGACAGTAGTGAACTATCTGTTAATTAAATTGAATGCAGGGGACAGATTGGAGATAGAAGGGCCAGAAGAGGGGTTTCACATAACAACAGATAATGTCGTTTCCGCCTTGACTTTGCTACGGAATCCACAAAGCGCCTTCCAGTTGAATGCGCGCGTGTAGAGCAGCTGCGACATCGCTGATTGGTGCAGTATAAAAGCGGGGCTGCTATTTTGAGTTTGATAGATTTGTGGGAATTGTTTTTGGGAGGTAATGATAGTCATTTCATGTACTACTTTGTGAAGTTTTGTGATGTTATCGTAGGGATTTGAAGAGGGTGTGTATTTTGGTACTAGTGGATGTTGTTTGCTTGATATGTAGTCCATCTTGTATGTATTGTTTTGTATGTTTGGATCTTGTGTACACATTCTTTGTGAGGCTATATGTATATATTAATCACAAATAAATAAAAAAAGGAACGAGCAGGAGACAATCTTAGCCAACAGGGTCTTAGGCCACACGTAATATCCACAGTGGCTCCACCTTACGTAAAAAGAAGCGAACCGGCACTGATTTAACAAGCATATGCCGCTGTATTTGGGCGACAGCCTCAAAGATTGAGGGCCATTTTACAAACACGGATTGTTTTCACCAGACTGTTTTTCTCTCCAGTGAAAAGCACCAAGAATGATACTGGGGCATCTGCTTACTGCTGGCGGTAGATTCCCTAGGCCGGGCTTTTGGTAGGCACGGCTCGTGTCTGACTTGGACCAGACCGGAGTAGGGTGCACCCCAAAATTACTGCAGAGCTCTAGGCCAGGATCCAGAGCCGCTGGTTAAAAAGAATAACCCTCTATCATGCTTCTGCCAAAACGCTGCAAAATACCAGTTGCAACAGCTGCGAAACAGTTCCAGAGCTTTTGAAACTTGCTACTCTTGTCTGTCAGTAACAAGGAGATGTGGCGCGTCTTTTCTCGCCGCAACACTTTTAATGCTTCCCCTGAAAGACCCGAGCAATAAATACATGCATTCTCTGGATCATTCCCTTTTGCTTTTATTTTTTACATTTCATTTCTTTTACCTACATGTGTTTATTTTGTTGGTTTCGTATTTATTATTTGCTTTTCTTGTAGTTCAATGAGTCCCTACTGCTTTGTCATAAGTGGCCCTGTTGCAACCGTTCTTATATTATGAGTATCAAGAATGAGTAATCATTGAACTCTAAAAACAAATGTCATTACATGAATCCTTTATCCCAACCGCTTCCAGTGTCCTGGAGCAAGTATATGCTATGCATAATGCTATGCATAATGCAGCATGGCGCGCCGGTGCCGTGCCCCCCCCCCCCCACTCCCGAGCAGGGTTACTGGGGGCTGCATCAGGACGGCGAGGTGCAAGGCCTGGGATCCACACGGGGTGCTGCAGAAGGGACTGGAGGGTCACGAATAAGCTCGAGCGCTGTCACGTGAAGCGTCAGTCAATGACTTTCCATTAGTGAGTGGCAGTGGCGCGGCGCCGTGATTTACTGGAGCCGCGCCCACGTCACTCACTAATGGAAAGTCACAGACTGACACTTTACATTGCACTCTCATGTAAAGTGCGCCGCCAGCTCACGCAAAGTAAAGTGCCATGACCACGCTTTGCATTGTGTGAGCGGGGGGAGCCCCTGTGGGAGCGCACCATTTGATCACCCCTTGAGCGCGCTCGCCTCCCATCCCGGAATCGGGGTCACTGAGCACCCAGCTCTCCCGGGTGCCTTGCCGCGTGCATGCAGCTCCAATTTTAAGGGCCATATTTTGGCCTGTGTGGCATCGGGTGATGCTTTTTGAAGTTCAAAGGTCAGTTAACAAATGGCTTTTGGGAATTTTTGAAAGCTGGATTCCCCTTGTCAAGGACTTTAGCATGATTGAGTGTGTGGGGGGTGTGGGGCAATTAAATCTCTGATTCAGATTAAAACCGTGTGATTGTTAGCCGAGTCTCGGGAGGATAGCTCAGGGGCAACGTGCTCGCCTTGAAAGCAAGACGACAGAGCAGCACAGGTTGGATTCCTGTCCGCACTTAGAAACCTCTGGGTATTAAGTGTGACGTGGTCACATAAGCGCGACCTACCCCGAGCTCACCAGAGTGCGCCAGAAACCCGAACGAGCAAGACCGGTGTCCTGCGTATTCTTTTAAGGTACGAGAGGCCGAGGCCTGCTAGCGGGGGTCCCGGGGGCATGATAGCCAGCATTACACTGGCGACGGGGCTACGGGGTAGGGAGTGCATATTCCGACACCAGAATCTTCATCACTGTTCCGACGCCTACCAGGAGCGCTGCCGGCGCAGGAACGTTCTCTCTGCCATGTTATGCTACTGATGAAAGTTTAAAAAAATCAGTGTTCATCTTTGAGAATTTATGTTGAAGACAGCGTCTCAAAATACTCAAATCCTGTATTATCTCTTTCATTGATGCTTTGGATTGGACTACGCTCTCCCTCCGCTTCTCTAGATAAACCTTCACTGTGGTCTTCTCTGCAGAAGACTACTCCTCCTTGCAAACCTGAAACACGGCCCCCAGCACAGGACTGGAAGCGTCTGCTGTGCTCAGAGCGGGGCCTTCACGTGTGGTCTAGAATCGAATGAACACAGTAGAAAGACCTCATGCATCTGCACGCAGCACCCTAAGCCATGGCTGGTAAATGCACCGGGTGCAGGCACGGCTTAGTGAGACTCCTGTGAGACAGCTGTGTCATGCTGGCTGGACGCAGGCCCTTTATGAAAGAGACACGCTGAGTTGGGGGACAGTCATTTAGGGAAGTGCGAGTTGGGAGACCGCGTGAAGCGGAAGTTCCCAGAGAAACGCAATGCCTTGAGTCTCCACCGGAGATGACAGTTGTGAGTCACCCCGATGAAATCACATCCTGAGATGCACGAATCTATTCCCGTCAAAAAACCGACTATTTAGAGAAGTGTGGGTTCTCTTCTCTGCTACGTGTGGCTGCTCAGGGGGGCTTAACCTTGTAATGCCTTGAGATGCTGCGCCCCAGTTCTAGAAGCGCGTGACTAAACATAGGTTGACCAGATTTAAAAAGTAAAAAAACCAGGACAGGGCAACTAACATAAAAGTAGGACCAACTCTTGAAAGTGGCTGTCAAGTCAGTACACTTCAGTAGAGATTGGGGGAGAAGGGGGTTTAAGTGTTACTGTTCAAATAAACACGTCTTATAATTAATTTATCACAAATTAACACTATCTTAAGTTGTAAAATGCAGCCTTTCTTCAGTGCAAGATTGTGCGTTCCTGTCTGCCAGCTATAAAGACTGACTACCAAAAACCGGGACCACTGCAGTTTCCAGTGGGAACATAATCTTGAGAAAGGGGGACGGAGCACCAAATACTGGGACAGTCCCAGCAAAACCGGGACGTCTGGTCACCCTACTAAAGGTGATGGCACATAAGCGCCATGGAGCTTGGGGATGTAGACCCCCCAACAGACCTATGGGATATTAGGTGTCACTTGCGACACATATAACCCACAAAATATTGCATTAGGGTACAGCTAGGGAGAAATGGCATATGAGGAGGGACACAGAGGTGTTGTTCAGTTATGTGCCCACCCATTGCCTGCCCATGGCCATGCTAATCCCTGTGGACGTTCCAATCCATTCCTGCCTGTGCCCACCCAAAACACCTCCTCATGGGACTCAATGTGCTTGCTTTAATCAAGCCTTACCTTCAAACTTTGCACTCGTGTACCTGCCAGTGTTTGTTCAAAGCAGTCTTCTGTGATTTAATGACTTCATTGCAGGTGTAAAGCCCCTACTGGTGTAATACAACTGTGTTACCAGGTCTGCCTTCAGCCACTCAATTTATAAGCACTCTGCACGTCCTTCACAGAAGTCCTGTTAAACATAAGCATTGCCAAAGCCACTGAAGTCATCTTTAAAACAAGCATTTGTAAAGGCAACATTTTTGGCTTCTGCATAAGTTTTCAACTTTTGCCAGGCACTGCTATTACATGCCCAGGTACATGCCCCATTTTTGCACCTGCTACCAACAATGGGGAGTAACACTACAGCTGTGCCTTTCACACTAGCCCAAACTGTTGGCATTGCCAATGCTTGTTTTGTGAAGCATTCACAAGCTTTAAGAGGCCTGATAATTAATAACAGAGATTTAGAACTCATATCGGCCCAATTCAGTTTTTTACATGGAGCTTTGCTTCGCCTGCACAGCTGCAAGACAGGTTCCTATAAACCATCGGGACCACATTGACTTCGCCGGATCTGCAGCATGAAAATGTGGAGAAAAAGTCCCCATGTTTTTCACCGCCTTCACCCAGCGGGTCAGCGTCGGAGCGATCCCTCAACTTCGTTGCCACTGTTGCATGTCGCCGGAATACTCATCCGGCCTTTGTGAGGCCCCCCAGCCACAGAGTACACTGCACACAATGGTTGCTGTCCGGGCTACGCGGTCGCACTGCTGCGGCCATGGCAACGCCCCGTTTATTACGAACACACGTGGCAGAGTTGCGTTACTCCGCCGCGTGTGTGCCTTTAAAGGGGCAGGCACCACAGGCCGGGCATATACATTGAGTAGTAACATGGGCAAGCCCCTGTGTACAACCTATGCCACAGGCATGACGTGAACACGTTGGAGTAGAGCAATGGCAGCCGTAATGGGCAGGCCAGAATTTTACTGGAGCTGAAGCTAAAGACGCCCAGCCTGAAAGTGATGGAGAGGGCTCTGGCTCAGCTTTGTTTTCTCTGTGAGTGACGCTATGAACATCGTGTCTGTCCCCGAGACCCTGAGAATGTACCAACAACCCAGAGAGTGGTCTGGAGTCCCTGAACTGCAGCAAGGTGCCCTGCATAGGAATATGTTATTAAGGTCGTTGAAGTGCACAATGGGGGCCATTACGAGTTTGGCGGTAGCCTGGAGTCATGAATTTTCCGTTGCTCGGTAATGGGCAATTATCGGGGCATTACAGCCCCAGCGGACCCGGTGATTGCCCATTGCCGGGCGCTGGAACAAATTACTCCCCATTCCCATTGAATCGCATTGGACTCAATGGGAATGGGGAGGACGGTAGCACTGGTACCTTTCAGAATGGTGCCGGTGCTACCGTCAAGGTCTGCAGGCGGGTGCTGTTCTGCACACCATGCCCGACACCTGCCCGCAGAACTCGTAGTTTGCCAGTCCACAAACAACGCTACCGGCAAGCTTACCAGTACCGCTGTTTCCGGACCAGACAGCTTGTAATGAGACCCAATGTCCACTCACAGAGTCAGGCTGTGGCGGCAGGGGCGGGGGTTCAGATGAGAATGTTATTGCCCGTTAAGCAAAAGGGGAAATTAAACATTTTGTGAATAATTAGCCCCAGAACGCGGAGTAGATGGGACCACCTTTGGAACACCCATCAAGCCTGTTGCTAGCTCCCTTCCAGTTTCATTTAGGGCAGGGGTCTGCAGACTGTGGCTCATCGGAAGGTTTGGACTGCAACTCCCATCAGACCTAGCTAACAGGGTGATCGGTGAGGGAGCAAGGGAGTTGTAGTCCGTATGTTTGGACAGCTGGAGGTTGTGTACCCCAAGCTACGGTGCGAGATGAAACAAGACACGCCTCTTTTTGCTTCTTTTTATCCAATAGGATGAGGGGTCTGCTCTGGCCCCTATGGCACATGAGTGTCATTAATAGAAGGAAGCAAACGAAAGAACAAAAACACAGCCTTACATCTCGCACATCCACCCCATGGAAGAGCATGAGTGAACAGTTGAATGCATGAATTTGCCCATTCATGCTGGACACTCACGCAGATGGGGTTGTGCAGAGGGGCAGCGCTGCCAACATGGCAGGAACAGAGGCCAGAGGGTGCCTGGGATAAAAGAGGCTATTTTAGGAGGCCAGAGGCAGGCGGCCCACACACAGACTCAGGCACCATACTCCCAGCTGCCTCTTGTAGGACGACAAAACATTGAGAGATTTTGGGCCTGGTTTACAAAGCGTTTTTCAATGGGATAGCGCCATTGTGAAACACGTATGTAAATCAGGCCCTTTGTCTCAAAGACACAAGAGAGGCTGCCCTGCCTTTATCCTGGACCACATGTCCATATACACACCTGCGTATTCCCAAGGTGTCACCTGATGTGTACCCCTCCCGCACCAACCCCCTCTCCCCCTCTCGTGTCTTTTCCAGTATTACCCAAATCGTTCGAAAAATGTGTGAACGCATGGTAGATTTGCCTGAATTCAAAATTTGGGTCTGAAAATATTGATCATGAAGCGGGGGTCGCGGTCATGTTTGGTATCTTTGGCCTCAGGGGTCGCGGGGGTGTCCCCTGTACCTCATGTTTGGTATCTTTGGCCTCAGGGGTCGCGGGGGTGTCCCCCGTACCTCATGTTTGGTATCTTTGGCCTCAGGGGTTGCAGAGGTGTCCCCCGTACCTCATGTTTGGTATCTTTGACCTCAGGGGTCGCGGTGGTGTCCCCCGTACCTCATGTTTGATATCTTTGGCCTCAGGGTCGCGGAGGTGTCCCCCGTACCTCATGTTTGGTATCTTTGGGCTCAGGGGTCGCGGGGGTGTCCCCCGTACCTCATGTTTGGCTTCTTTGGCCTCAGGGGTCGCGGGGGTGTCCCCCGTACCTCATGTTTGGTATCTTTGGCCTCAGGGGTCGCAGAGTTGTCCCCCGTACCTCATGTTTGGTATCTTTGGCCTCAGGGGTCGCGGAGGAGTCCCGCATACCTCATGTTTGGTATCTTTGGCCTCAGGGGTTGCAGAGGTGTCCCCCGTACCTCATGTTTGGTATCTTTGGCCTCAGGGGTCGCGGGGGTGTCCCCCGTACCTCATGTTTGGTATCTTTGGCCTCAGGGGTCGCAGAGTTGTCCCCCGTACCTCATGTTTGGTATCTTTGGCCTCAGGGGTCGCGGAGGAGTCCCGCATACCTCATGTTTGGTATCTTTGGCCTCAGGGGTTGCAGAGGTGTCCCCCGTACCTCATGTTTGGTATCTTTGGCCTCAGGGGTTGCAGAGGTGTCCCCCGTACCTCATGTTTGGTATATTTGGCCTCATGGGTCGCGGGGGTGTCCCCCGTACCTCATGTTTGGTATCTTTGGCCTCAGGGGTCGCAGAGTTGTCCCCCGTACCTCGTGTTTGGTATCTTTGGCCTCAGGGGTCGCGGAGGAGTCCCGCATACCTCATGTTTGGTATCTTTGGCCTCAGGGGTTGCAGAGGTGTCCCCCGTACCTCATGTTTGGTATATTTGGCCTCAGGGGTCGCGGGGGTGTCCCCCGTACCTCATTTCTGGTATCTTTGGCCTCAGGGGTCGCGGAGGAGTTCCCAATACCTCATGTTTGGTATCTTTGGCCTCAGGGGTTGCAGAGGTGTCCCCCGTACCTCATGTTTGGTATCTTTGGCCTCAGGGGTCATGGGGGTGTCCCCCGTACCTCATGTTTGGTATCTTTGTCCTCAGGGGTCGCAGAGGTGTCCCGGTACCTCATGTTTGGTATCTTTGGCCTCAGAGGTTGCAGAGGTGCCCCCCGTACCTCATGTTTGGTATTTTTGGACTCAGGGGTCGCGGGGGTGTCCCCCGTACCTCATTTTTGGTATCTTTGGCCTCAGGGGTCGCGGGGATGTCCCCCGTACCTCATGTTTGGTATCTTTGTCCTCAGGGGTCGCAGAGGTGTCCCGGTACCTCATGTTTGGTATCTTTGGCCTCAGAGGTTGCAGAGGTGTCCCCCGTACCTCATGTTTGGAATCTTTGGCCTCAGGGGTCGCGGGGGTGTCCCCCGTACCTCATGTTTGGTATCTTTGGCCTCAGGGGTCGCGGGGATGTCCCCCGTACCTCATGTTTGGTATCTTTGGCCTCAGGGGTTGCAGGGGTGTCCCCGCATCCTTAACTTTAGAAGCGTGGGACAAAAATTGCTTGGGCCCCCGTTTTTAGTGAAAGGTCAAAACGGGGGCCCAAGCAGTTACACTGCGGCCACACCGCCCACGAACAAAACGTTCGCGGGCAGACAACCCATATCCTCTTCTCCATGTACTTCAGAGACTATGATCTGATTTCACGGGGACCGGGGCACCAAACCATCCATTTATGACAAGTCTCTGCTGGGCCTCATTACGAGTTTAACGATATTCTGGCAGAAGATCTGCCCAAGTACAACCAGTAATGCCACTTGGTCCCGTGGATTTACTGCAGGATTACGAGTGGCAGTAGGGTGGGGTAAATCCTCATTCTTGGAATTCATTGGACTCCTTGGGGATTATCGGCAGAGTTTCTGCTGGTGGTCATTTTGTTGCAGTAATTCCTCTGGTTTTTGGTGGTAGGGAGGAAGTAGTACCTACATCTCTACTGCCAGGCATCACCCAGAAGCAGGGGCTAACACCACCTCCTGGGTGGTGGCAAGCATCACCCAGAAGCAGGGGCTGAAACCAGCTCCTGGGTGCCAGGCATTACCCAGAAGCAGGGGCTAAAACCAGCTCCTGGGTGCCAGGCATCACCCAGAAGCAGGGGCTAAAACCAGCTCCTGGGTAGCAAGCATCACCCAGAAGCAGGGACTGAAACCAGCTCCTGGGTGCCAGGCATCACCCAGAAGCAGGGGCTAAAACCAGCTCCTGGGTGGCAAGCATCACCCAGTAGCAGGGGCTGAAACCAGCTCCCGGTTGCCAGGCATTGCCCAGTAGCAGGGGCTCAAACCAGCTCATGGGTGCCAGGCAGCACCCAGTAGCAGGGGCTAAAACCAGCTCCTGGGTGCCAGGCATCACCCAGAAGCAGGGGCTAAAACCAGCTCCTGGGTGCCAGGCATCACCCAGTAGTGGGGGCTAAAACCAGCTCCTGGGTGGCAAGCATCACCCAGTAGCAGGGGCTGAAACCAGCTCCCGGTTGCCAGGCATTGCCCAGTAGCAGGGGCTGAAACCAGCTCATGGGTGCCAGGCAGCACCCAGTAGCAGGGGTAAAACCAGCTCCTGGGTGCCAGGCATCACCCAGTAGCAGGGGCTGAAACCAGCTCCTGGGTGCCAGGCATCACCCAGTAGCAGGGGCTGAAACCAGCTCCTGGGTGCCAGGCATTACCCAGAAGCAGGGGCTAAAACCAGCTCCTGGGTGCCAGGCATCACCCAGAAGCAGGGGCTAAAACCAGCTCCTGGGTAGCAAGCATCACCCAGAAGCAGGGACTGAATCCAGCTCCTGGGTGCCAGGCATCACCCAGAAGCAGGGGCTAAAACCAGCTCCTGGGTTCCAGGCATCACCCAGAGGCAGGGGCTAAAACCAGCTCCTGGGTGGCAAGCATCACCCAGTAGCAGGGGCTGAAACCAGCTCCCGGTTGCCAGGCATTGCCCAGTAGCAGGGGCTGAAACCAGCTCATGGGTGCAAGGCAGCACCCAGTAGCAGGGGTAAAACCAGCTCCTGGGTGCCAGGCATCCCCCAAAAGCAGGGGCTAAAACCAGCTCCTGGGTGGCAGGCATCACCCAGCAGTGGGGGCTAAAACCAGCTCCTGGGTGCCAGGCATCACTCAGTTGCAGGGGCCAAAACCAGCTCCAGAGTGCCAGGTATCACCCTTTAGCAGGGCTAAAACCAGCTACTGGGTGCCATCCAGCACCCAGTAGCAAGGGCTAAAACCAGCTCATGGGTGCCAGGCATCACCCAGAAGCAGGGGCTAAAACCAGCACCTGGGTGCCAGGCATCACCCAGTAGCAGGGACTAAAACCATCTCCTGAGTGCCAGGCATCACCCAGTAGCAGGGACTAAAACCAGCTCCTGTGTGCCAGGCATCACCTAGTAGCAGGGGCTAAAACCAGCTCCTGGGTGCCAGTGATCACCCAGTAGCAGGGGCTGTAACCAGCTACTGGGTACCAGGCATCACTCAGTCACAGGGGCTAAAACCAGCTCCTGGGTGCCAGGCATCACTCAGTAGCAGGGGCTAAAACCAGCTCCTGGGTGCCAGTGATCACTCAGTAGCAAGGGCTGGAAACCAGGTCTTGGGTGCCAGGCATCACCCTGTCGCAGGGGATCTAACCAGCTCCTGGGTGCCAGAAATCACCCAGTAGTAGGGGCTAAAACCAGCTCATGGGTGCCAGGTATCAGCCAGTAGCAGGGGTAAAACCAGCTCCTGTGTAACAGGCATCACCGAGAGGCAGCGGCTAAAACCAGCTCCTAAGTGCCAGGCATCACCACGTAGCAGGGGCTAAAACCAGCTCCTGAGTGCCAGGCATCACCCAGTAGCAGGGGCTAAAACCAGCTCCTGGGTCCCAAGCATCACCCAGTAGCAGGGGCTAAAACCAGCTCCTGGGTGCCAGACAAAACCCAGTAGCAGGGGCTAAAACCAGCTCCTGAGTGTCAGGCATCACCCAGTAGCAGGGGCTAAAACCAGCTCCTGGGTGCCAGGCATCACCCAGTAGCAGGAGTAAAACCTGCTCCTGGGTGCCAAGCATCACCCAGTAGCAGGGGCTAAAACCAGCTCCTGGGTGCCAGGCATCACCCAGTAACAGGGGCTAAAACCTGCTCCTGGGTGCCAGGCATTACCCAGTAGCATGGGTTAAAACCAGCTCCTGTGTGCCAGGCATCACCCAGAAGCAGGGGTGAAACCAGATCCTGGGTGCCAGGCATCACCCAGAAGCAGGGGCTAACACCAGCTCCTGGGTGCCAGGCATCACCCAGTCGCAGAGGCTAAAACCAGCTCCTGGATGCCAGGCATCACCCAGAAGCAGGGGCTAAAACCTGCTCCTGGGTGCCAGGCATCACCCAGTATCAGGGGCTAAAACCAGCTCCTGGGTGCCATGCATCACCCAGAAGCAGGGGCTAAAACCAGCTCATGCGTGCCAGGCACCACCTAGTAGCAGATATAAAACCAGGTCCTGGGTGCCAGGCATCACCCACAAGCAGGGGCTAACACCAGCTCCTGGGTGCCAGGCATCACCAGGTCGCAGAGGCTAAAACCAGCTCCTGGATGCCAGGCATCACCCAGAAGCAGGGGCTAAAACCTGCTCCTGGGTGCCAGGCATCCCCAGTAGCAGGGGCTAAAACCAGCTCCTGGGTGCCAGGCATCACCCAGGAGCAAGGACTAAAACCAGCTCCTGGGTGCCAGGCATCGCCCAGTGGCAGGGACTAAAACCAGATCCTGGGTGTGAAGCATCGCCCAGTAGCAGCAGCTGAAACCAGCCCCTGTGTGCCAGACACCACCAGTAGCAGAGTCTAGAACCGGCTCCTGGGTGCCAGACATCACCCAGTAACAGGGGCTAAAACCTGCTCCTGGGTGCCAGGCATCACCCAGTAGCAGGGGTAAAACCAGGTCCTGGGTGCCAGGCATCACCCAGAAGCAGGGGCTAACGCCAGCTCCTGGGTGCCAGGCATCGCCCAGTAGCAGGGGCTAGACCCAGATCCTGGGTGCCAGGCATCACCCAGAAGCAGGGGCTAACACCAGCCCCTGGGTGCCAGGCATCACCCAGTAGCAGGGGCTAAAACCAGATCCTGGGTGTGAAGCATCGCCCAGTAGCAGCGGCTGAAACCAGCTCCTATGTGCCAGACACCACCAGTAGCAGAGTCTAGAACCAGCTCCTGGGTACCAGCCATCACCCAGTAGCAGGGGCTGTAACCAGCCACTGTGTGCCAGGCATCACCCAGTCGCAGGGGCTAAAACCAGCTCCCTGGTGCCAGGCATCACCCAGGGATCACCCAGTAGCTGGGGCTAGAACCAGTTCTTGGGTGCCAGGCATTACCCAGCAAGGGCTAAAACCAGCTCCTGGGTGCCAGGCATCGCCCAATCGCAGGGGCTGAAACCAGCTCCTGGGAGCCAGGCATCACCCAGTAGCAGGGGCTTAAACCAGCTGCTGGGTGCCAGGCAGCACCCAGTAGCACGAACTAAAACCAGCTCCTGAGTGCCAGCATCACCCAGTAGCAGAGGCTAACAGCAGCTCATGTGTGCCAGGCACCACCCAGTAGCAGGGGTAAAACCAGGTCCTGGATGCCAGGCATCACCCAGAAGCAGGGGCTAAAACCAGCTCCTGGGTGCCAGGCATCACCCAGTCGCAGAGGCTAAAACCAGCTCCTGGATGCCAGGCATCACCCAGAAGCAGGGGCTAAAAGCTGCTCCTGGGTGCTAGGCATTACCCAGTAGCAGGGGCTAAAACTAGCTCCTGTGTGCCAGGCATCTCCCAGTAGCAAGGACTAAAACCAGCTCCTGGGTGCCAGGCATCGCCCAGTAGCAGGGGCTAAAACCAGATCCTGGGTGTGAAGCATCGCCCAGTAGCAGCGGCTGAAACCAGCTCCTGTGTGCCAGACACCACCAGTAGCAGAGTCTAGAACCAGCTCCTGTGTGCCAGACATCACCCAGTAGCAGGGGGTAAAACCAGGTCCTGGGTGCCAGGCATCACCCAGAAGCAGGGGCTAACACCAGCTCCTGGGTGCCAGGCATCGCCCAGTAGCAGGGGCTAAAACCAGATCCTGGGAGCCATGCATCACCCAGTAGCAGGGGTAAAACCAGGTCCTGGGTGCCAGGCATCGCCCAGTAGCAGGGGCTAAAACCAGATCCTGGGTGTGAAGCCTCACCCAGTAGCAGCGGCTGAAACCAGCTCCTGTGTGCCAGACACCACCAGTAGCAAGGACTAAAACCAGCTCCTGGGTGCCAGGCATCGCCCAGTAGCAGGGGCTAAAACCAGATCCTGGGTGTGAAGCCTCACCCAGTAGCAGCGGCTGAAACCAGCTCCTGTGTGCCAGACACCACCAGTAGCAGAGTCCAGAACCAGCTCCTGGATGCCAGACATCACCCAGTAGCAGGGGCTAAAACCATCTCCTGAGTGCCAGGCATCACTCAGTAGCCAGGGCTAAAACCACCTCTTGGGTGCCAGCCATCACCCAGTAGCAGGGGCTGTAACCAGCCACTGTGTGCCAGGCATCACCCAGGCGCAGGGGCTAAAACCAGCTCCCGGGTGCCAGGCATCACCCAGGGATCACCCAGTAGCAGGGGCTAGAACCAGCTCCTGGATGCCAGGCATTACCTAGCAAGGGCTAAAACCAGCCCCTGGGCGCCAGGCATCGCCCAATCGCAGGGGCTGAACCAGCTCCTGGGTGCCAGGCATCACCCAGTAGCAGGGGCTTAAACCAGCTGCTCGGTGACAGGCATCACCCAGTAGCAGGAACTAAAACCAGCTCCTGAGTGCCAGGCATCACCCAGTAGCAGGGGCTAACACCAGCTGCTGGGTGCCAGGCATCACCCAGTAGGCAGGGGCTACAGCGGGAGAAGCAAATACCCAGCGCAAGGCACCATGAACTTCTACAGGAGGTGCACACTATAACTTTGTGTCCATTTGTTTAGATGTGCCTAATTCTTTTCTAGGGTTCAAGGGGGAGCTGACTGGCTCCCAGCTCCCCTCAATTTCACACCCTGGTAACGTGTGCAGCAGTGAGGAGCAAATGCAGCGCGTTCCTCAATGCAGAGGTGTGCTTTGACATGCTCACACACCAGACACCCCCCTCCCTAGTGTCCAGCGCATAGGCGCCTAGTACACAGGGGCACAAGGGCAGCTGCCCCCTTCTCCCTGAGGAACAGGGGTAAGAGTGACCTTTTACCCCTCTGGAGATGATGTAAGTACTTGCATGGGGGTCTTTACAGTGCGCGAGAGAAGACAGTCTTAGAAGTCAAGCAAGCTGTACCCCCTCACTGGGCATAACCCCCCCCCCTTCTGCTGTGCTGAGTGTTGGTGAAGTGTCAGCAGGCATCTTCAAAACTTGCAAAACTGGAGCCAGCTTGTGCCAGAGAGGTGTTCCAGGCTTTTGGGGGCACATAATGGCACCGACGTACAATGAATCGGGCGCAGTTCTCGCTCGCCACACGAGAGCCAGGCGTGAAATGGGGCAGGAGGCATGATGGGGTGGAAGGGGGAGAGAGCTTGGGAAACACCCAGGTGTAGGTGGGCCAGTCCTGGGAAGGGGGCCAAGGGCTAAATAAAAGGGATGGGAATGGGATGGGGGAGTAGCCCTCTCTGGTTGATCATCTGCGAGCATGTTGGACCCCCCCCCTCCCGCCCCCACTTCGGGCTCAGGAGCATTTGGGGGACGGTCTGCAATGACGTGCAATGTCTGATATGTTGTTTGACGGCCTGGTTCAGATTTATTTATTTATTTTATGTATAGGGCGCAGAGACAGTAGCCCGTGGGTCTGGGGGCGCCCCTAATTGCGTATCATTGGCACATTACGATGCACGTCAGCAGAGTTACCTGGGGTTCACAAAGTGCTGGAAGGGACCTAGGGGTGCACACTAGTCTGGGGGGGGAGGGTGACAGGTGCAATACGTCACCCTGGGGTACAAGGCCTTGGGGAGGCCTAGGGGGTAAGCGGGCAGGAGGGAGGTTTCGCTGTGGCAAGCAGGACATAGCAAGGGTTATCACTCGGGATGCTTGCCGTGGGGAGGGAGGGGGTTTGGCAACCAGAGTCACCTTCCCAAAGATGCAAGGATAAGCCAATGGGTGCCAGGCAGGGATATGCACTGGGGATGAGGCAGCGGGCATGATAGGAAGGCGGGTGCTACCTGGATGGCACAGAGCACCAATGGACGCCAGGCTCAGCATAGCTCCTGCGGGCGTGCCCGTCAATACGGATCACCTGTAACTTCACTCTCGCCAATGAAGCACCTGCGGTACTTGGTCATCCGCTAAACATCTGTGGCTGGCTGTGGGATGGATGTTTGGGGTGGTGCCAATGTAAAGGGCAAGGTGGACAGGGCGGGGGGTAATCGAAGGAGAGGGTGGGATATCTCCACTAAGCAGAATCATAGGAAGGTTGCTCAAGACATCTACACTCTGTAGGGCATGCAGCCTATTGAAGCCGAATCCTGGAATCCTGGACGCCGGGGGCAGCCACTGCCGGCGAGACAGAATTGTACGGTTAAGTGTGTGCTCTGTTCAGTGCTTTGGCGTAAAGCGCTATATAAGTCACAGTAAATACAAGTACAAATGTGCTGCTATCAGTGATGTCACGTGTGAGGTCACGAGCCGTGCATTGGCGGCAGGGTCCAGGTTGCCTATGTACCATAGCTGCTGAACTTTGGGACATGTTTTGACTTTTCGGCACAAACTTCACTTCAAATACAGTTTCTTTTCGGGGATTGCGGTGCCACACACTCACTGTGGCTTTTGTGCAAGGCCTGTCAACACACCGACACCCCATTAAAGTTATTTTCAGGGTATTTGTTAAAACACCCTCCCCCATCTTCAACAGACGCGGAGCGCAGCCTGCAGCAGCGGTGTGTTTATTTCCCGTGTTTCTGGAGATTTACCCAGCGCAGCAATGACATATGACATGCCTACATGCCTTTCTTTGTGGACTGTGTCTTGTGCCCAAATAAGTACACATTGGGCAAAGTCTGAGGTTGTGCACGGCGTCTATGATTTCAGCAGATGCAGCCAACATGGGTTGCTGCCAAACCCTGCGGCCCTCCTGTGTGTCCCACTCAGATACGGCAAACAGCCTGCAGCTGACTCCGTGTCATGATGCATGCATGCGTGCGACATACACAGTGCATGGCTCGCAGCTGTGCACCTTTCACACTGCTCACAAACTACCATGACCCACAGCTTTGTGCATGTGACGATGTTGTTAGGCCCAGCGGGGCCTCCGTAATAAAGATAGGCACACCGAGAGTAGGAGACATGTCTTGTTTTATCGAGATACAACTTCTAACTGCCCGCAGGCACTCCTCCCTCCCAACGTCACGCTTCACGTGGCCGGACCACGTGACTCGACCTGTGTCTCTTAAAGAGACAGCTCAGTGTAACATCACCCCCGGACAAATGTCCTTACAACAACAACATTAACATTCTTCAACTAGGCGCATCGGTTTCTTCACGACCAGATGGGGTCGACCGTTGGCGGCTTCTCCTGGATCATCTTCTCGCTCTTGCACTCTCCTCACTCCTGGGCGAGCCAAGAATCTCGGCGGTGACCACAGCGAGTCTCTCGGGTCCGTTGGTAATGGTTCCGGATCTGGGGGATCTCGCTCCTGCTGGCCCTGACCGGTGGTGAGTTTGAACTGTGAGCAGTTCCGAGTTATTTCCCGTTCTTCATTTTCAGCTGTTACCATGGTTCCTTTGGTGGCCGTCACGAGAAGCGGCTGTGGAGAGAACCTTGGGTCAGTCTTTCTGATCATCGTCTGTTGGACCAGTACTTCGTCTCCCACCTGGATCTCTTTCGGGCGAGCACCTCTTTTTTCATCTGTTCGGATGCGGGCCCGTTCCTTCCGTTCCGCGTCTCGCGTTAGAACTTCCGGATCTGCTTCCGGCTTGTTGTTGGGGTGTCTTATGATGCAAGTGCGAACTTGGTATTTTACCATCATCTCGGCCGGCGTCCTGTTTGTGGCCTCGTGCGGCGTGTTTCGATAGTCCCGAAGCATTCTGCACAGAGCCTGGTGAGGGTCAACATTTTCTAGTCTGGCTCTTTGTAGGGTCTTCTTGATCGATGACATGAATCTTTCGGCCATCCCGTTGGCTTGTGGCCACCTTGGTGTTATCTTCTGGTGTCTGAAGCCCAGATGCTTGGCGAAGGTTGCGAAGTCGTGACCACAGAACGGCGGGCCGTTATCCGACTTGATAACTTCTGGTATGCCCCACTCACTCACGACCTCGTCGAAGACAGCTGCTATGTGGGCGAAGGCTGTAGACGGTGACTTTTTCACAATTGGGAAGCGAGAGTGCTCGTCAATGAACAGTAGTAGGTATTCGCCAGACTCGAGGGGCCCATAAAAGTCTATTGCCACTCTTTCCCATGGGTGATCGGGGATCTGCAGTGACTGTAGTGGTGCGGGGGCTTCGGCCCTAGCTGTGCATTGACATGCCATGCAGTTTCGTACCCATCGATCTACTAGAGCGTCAAGAAATGGGAACCATACATGGCACCGAAGTTGCCGTTTGGTGTTGTCTGCCCCGCGATGGCCTTCATGGGCTGTCTTTATGATGTCCGATCGTAGGGCTGCTGGGATTATTATTCTGCACCCTCGAAGGAGTATGGACTTGTCCTTGACGGCTAGTTCGGTATGAACTTTTGCCAACCTTTCCAGTTCATCTCGATTCGCTTCCGGATGTTCTGTTAGAAGTTTCCTGTATGACTTCCATCTGTTGTGTTCTGTGAGTTTGATAGCCAATGCTATGGATGGGTCAGCAGCTGACGCCTCAGCGACTGTCTCGAGTGAAATTGCCGGGGGAAGTGCGTTTGTGGTGACATAGCTGATGTATTCTACATCTCCCTTTCGCTGTGTGGCTTTTCCTGTGGGGTGTCTCGACAAGTAGTCTGCTGGGTTGTGTTCCCCCCCCGGACGATGAATGATGTGATAGTCATATTCTTGCAGGCGGATACCCCACCGTTCAATACGTGGCGGCATCTTCGTTCGAGGGTTGCCGAACAGTGATAGGAGGGCTTGATGGTCCGTTATTAGAGTAAACTTTTTTCCTATGACAAAGTTGTGGAAATGTTCGCATGCCCAGACTGCTGCCAGGCTTTCCTTTTCTGCTTGCGAATATGCGGACTCAGGTTTCGAGAGGGCTCTGCTGGCGTAAGCCACCACATGTCTCGGGTGGGTGTCTGTACCGTTTGTTTGGGCGAGGATGGCACCCAGCCCAACTGGACTTGCATCGACCACGATTTCAGTGTGCCAGGTGGGGTCGAAGTAGGCAAGTTTCCTGGCTTCTGCTAGGTGTTGCTTGATGGAGTCGAACGCATCTTGGCAATCAGCCGTCCAGGCGAAGAGCATCTCTTTTTGAAGGAGTTTCCTGAGCGGTTCCGTGATTGTGGCATAATGGGGTATGTATCTCGCGCAATAACCTGCCATCCCCAGAAACGATCGCACATCCGCTATTTGCCTTGGTTCTTGTAGGCCGAAGATTGTCGCCACCTTGTCGGGATCCGGTGTCATTCCATCTGCGGAGAATATGTGGCCAAAGAACTTCAGCTTGGTCTTGCTGAATCGACATTTGTCGACGTTGAGTGTGAGTCCAGCGTCTTGAATGGCTTTGCAGGTGGCGCGGAGAGCTACATCGTGTTCCTCCTTTGACTTGCCAAATACTAGGATGTCGTCGCTGTAGTTAAGTGCTCCTCTGATTGGGCGAATGATTTGCCTGATGGTTTCGTGGAAAATCTCTGCGGCAGATGAAATGCCAAAGTTGAGGCGCTTGTACTGGAATAAACCGTCGTGTGTGGCGAATGTTGTTATGCCTCTGGATTCTGGATGAAGTACCAGTTGGTGGTAACCCTGGTTAAGGTCCAGTTTTGAGAAAAGGGTGGACTTGTTTATCTGGACGATCATGTCCTCGATTCGGGGGCCGGGGTGTCGCTCACGCTGGATTGCGGTGTTGGCGACGCGCATGTCGACGCAGAGTCTGAGCTGTCCCCCTTCTTTTGGCACTATGACTAGTGGGGAGACCCACGGGGTCGGGCCCACTGCTGGTTCAATAATGTCATTTTCTAGGAGCTGTTGGAGTTCAGCTGACACGGCGGCTTGGAGGTGGAACCCGACTCTCCTCGGGTGTTGGGGAACTGGGCGGACTGCGGGATCAATGTGCAGTTTAACTGAGGGTCCTTTCAATTTTCCTAGGCCCTTGCAGATGAGGGGGAATTCCTTCACGATGGCGTCTTTTGATATCACGTCCATCTCTCTGGTTTCCGCTTGAATATTTGACACGCTCTCTGTCGTTACTTGAGTTGGTTCTGATGAGTGGATCATGTCCCCATCTCGGACGTGTATGTCTATGAGTCCCAGGGAGGAGGCCGTCCTGTAGCTGAGGAGGCACCTTCCTTTAGTTGGGCTGCGAATTACGTGTATGCTTGTCATCGTGGCATGGTTGCCGTGAATGAGGTGGCGGGTGAAGAAGCCAATTGATTGTAGTGGAGTGTCGGCGCCCCATTGATATATCTTGGACTCAGATGGCACTAAGGTGGGTTTCTTGGGAATCTGGTGAAACTCCTTTTCTCCCATTATGTTGACCGTTGCTCCTGAGTCAACCAGGAAACAGAATTGGTGGCCTCCTATTTCCATTGGTATCTTGGGTGCCTCGCGTGCTTGTCCTTCGTCCATGATGAGGTTGACGTATTCATCTTGTCGATAGTGATCAAACTGATACTCTTCCTCTTCGGGGTGCTGTTGGTGTTGGTCCACCTCATAGTGAGATATGGGCGCTGGGGGCCCGTCGTATTCATCTCTAATGCGGGATATCTGTTCATACTGTCCGTCGCCTTGGGGTTCTTCCGAAGGGTAGACGTCTTCAACTACCCTGACATACCTTCTCGAGCTTTGTTGAAACGGGCGCGACGGATAGCCTTGGCTTTGTGGATTCCTGTAAGGTATTTTGAACTGTGGGGCGACCGGCGGTCTTTGGGTTGGGAACGGTTTGCCCTCTCTGCAGACTGATTGGAAGAGTCCCTCTCTCCCGCAGTTGCCGCATTTCTGGGACAATGCGGGGCATGTCCCTGCATGGGGATACGGCATTCCACAACGGTAACACTGGCGTTGCATTCTCGGAACAGTTGAGTAGGTGAGGTTGGGTCCTCTCTCTGTTGTCCTGGCATTATTGGCCTGCATGGCCGCGATCACCTCGTTGTTATCATGCTTGGAGGGGGCGGTGCCAGTTATTTGCGTCACTTGCTTTTCGACTCTCTCGAGGATCCTTGCCATGTGGCTGACTTCATCAATCGTGACGGGGGATTTTAAGAGTTGCTTCTTTAGCGTTTGAGATACGCACCCTTCAATCACTCGCAATCTAATTGCCTCATCTAGGGAGAATGCGTGGAACTGGCAGTTCGCACCTTTTATCCGTAGGCGGGTGATAAACTCGTCGACCGTTTCATCTGCCCTCTGTTTGCACTGATTGAAAATGTATCTTTCATAGTCCCTGTTGGGTTCAATCACCAGTCTTTTGTTCAGTGCTGCAATGAGGGCTGGGAAGTTTGCTTGCTCTGCCTGCGGGATGGTTTTCAGAAGTATTTTAATGTCATTCCCTGCGAGGTTCAGAAACATGCTGCGTAGTCTTGGGGATTTCTCTTCACCCGCGGCGTCAATGAAGGTGTTGAAATCTTCCAGCCACTCGACCCACCTTGGGCCTTTGTCCGCCTGTGGCATCATGGAGAAGGGGGGTGGCATGCGCCATGCTGTGGTTGCTGTGTTCCCCGCTGGGGCGGGGGGACCCGGGGCCTGCTGATCTTGGGGTGCGCTCATAGTAGCGGTGAGCGGTGCCGTTCACTTGTGTGTGTGTGTCCCTGAGGGGGACTGTTGCCCTGGTGGCAGGTGCTGAGGGCTAGCGGGCAGCGCAGGGTGACACCCACCTTTCACCGGGGTCCTGGCGGCGGTCTCCGGAGCCTGTATGGTTTGGCGGGCGGGTGGACGTACCCTCGACGTCGGTCTCTGGCTGTGGGGGCCGGGCCTGGGTTAGGCGTGCTGGTAGGTGCCTGGGCCTGGGCCTGCTGCTGGGTTGGTCCTGGGATCAGGTTTGACGCTGGAGCCCCCGTGGAGCTGGGCCTGGGGTCAGGCTTGTCTCTGTAGCGTGCGTGGAGAGTTCGTTTTAAAAGAATTTTTTTTTTTTTTTTTTTTTTTTTTTTTTTTTTGTGGACCGCACCCGCGCCCTTCCTGTGTGTCGTGGGCACCTCGGAGGGGTGGGTTGCTGGTGGGCCGGGACCGGCGTATCGTGGGATCCGGAGTGGAGGAGGAGGCGAGCGCTCGCAGGTTGAGCCTGTCGGCACCCGACGCGCACTGCGGAGCTCGGACGGCGCCGTGGGCGGCGAGGAGGAGGAGGAGGAGGAGGAGGCGGCCCTGGAAGACGCCTCGTCGCCAGTTGTTAGGCCCAGCGGGGCCTCCGTAATAAAGATAGGCACACCGAGAGTAGGAGACACGTCTTGTTTTATCGAGATACAACTTCTAACTGCCCGCAGGCACTCCTCCCTCCCAACGTCACGCTTCACGTGGCCGGACCACGTGACTCGACCTGTGTCTCTTAAAGAGACAGCTCAGTGTAACAGATGCCAACTTTAGAGATGCGTTTTATAGTGCCCATCTGTCATTGTTGCGGCTTCACAGCACTGTGTTCTTGCCCGCAGACCAGAGTCTGGTGCCTTGGTTGCTCATTGCTTCTGGGGTGGTGATTTGCAGAAATGAGACGTGCTCCAAAGTTGTGCTGCAGTCTTGCTGCTGTTACTAATGTACACACATATGACCTGCCCTACCGCCCCCATCCCACCAGCCAATCACTCCCCCATCCCACCAGCCAATCATTTGCTACCTGCTCCTTACATGTCCATCCTTCTCTAGGTGTCCTCAGCCAAGGGCATCGCCATGCTGTGCCTGAACAGGGCCAAGGACCGGAACCTCTGCTGTTCAGATAGTACAGAGTGTCTTCTCCAGTCACAGTCCCCTCACCCACTCATGAGGGCACAAGCGGTCCCCGCACCAACATGCCACACGTCCTATTAATGTCGCCCACCTCACTTGCAACTGCTGAGTGCTCATCAGTGCAGACTCAGTCGCAGAGGCGCAGCCAGGATGGTCTAACACGTGGGGCCTGACCGCAGGGACATTAACATCTGTAAATGCCCACGTATTTACAGATGTTGGGTGGGCCGTGCCCGCTCAGGCCTTACCCTGTCTACGCCTCTGCTCAGTCGTCTGCAACGGTGGTGACTTCCCAGACCGCATCACCACACAAAGTCAGTGCCATTATAATCATATGCAACCCCCCCCCCCCATGTCTTTGATGTCCTCAGGACATGCGGGTACAAAATCCCACACGTGGACCACACAGATAAGGTAGGGTGTGGCGTGGCGGTTACCCACCAATCAGGCGGGACCTGTGCCAGGCTCAGCCAAACAGCCATGCACGCCTTAGAGCTTCCCCCATGCCACCTTCCGTTCGCGTAAACAGCGCCACGCTCAATCTAACCTACCACCCTGCCTCACATTCCTCACCAGCATATCCAGCCTCTGCATCAATCACACACTCGACAAACATTGTCCCTTCATGACATCAATCTGCCAGGGACCCACGCCGCTAAAAGCACCGGGGTAGCGCCTCTCCACTTCATGGAAAACCTGGGCACACAACAAAACGTCCTGAGCCCGCACACACGTCGGAATGCACTCAATGCCTTTCCCTCAGCAGCCTCATTGATGGGATGTCTTATCCCTACCTCATTCTCCTTACACATGCCCTGCCATCCCAGCAAGAGGATTGGCATAGGCACTGTGCCTTTCAATTGCCCCTTTAAGGGCTTCTCCTTGGAAGTACTAGAAGACAAGCTGCCCTGACCACCCTCAAGGTACACACGCCTATAACCTGGGCATTCGTCCATTAGCTATGCCATTTTCATCCAACATTTCTCATCCTGTAAGCCCCTTTCCTTACCCTCCAGTAAGGTGCTGCATGAGACATTTCCTTTGGTTTGGCATAACAAGGCCGCAGATTTATTTTTACATATACATAACCACTGCAAACAGGTAATAAAATAGTTCCAAAAGTGTTCCAAAAGTGTGGCGACTGCTCCTCGTCCTGCTTCCCCCTTTACCTCCATGTCGATTGCAGGCACAACTCCCCCAAGGCCTTCGAGTCTGAGAACCGCCTGCCCCTGCAGGTCTTTGCGGACTGGGGGAGCGCCGTTTGTTGGGGGGAAGTTGAGCCCCATTGCTACCGCCAGACACCCCCGCCGTTTAGGCTCCCAGGAGGTGCTGTCTAGAATGGGCGAAGCCCCTTCCGGTTTAGCAATGGCTCATTCGGAGTCTTTGTCTTATCATAGGTTGCCACAACCCGCCACGCCAAAGGTGGGTTACCGCCCACCGTGGCTCCCCCCTTTCCTTGCTTATAACTCCAGAAATTTTGTGCAGAGATTCCAGAAAAACAAGTCTGCTATGCTGAAAGCCTCTCCCTCTGCAAAACTTAGCCATAGCCCAATTCAGTTTCATCCTTGACTTCTCCACGGCCGCCTGACTTTCAGCACCCCTCCATTCGTGCCTCGGGATGATTTCCGACCACACAATTTCAGTTTCTCCCATTACCACCGATAGCTCCTGTAAGGAAGACCTCAATTCCTTGCGCAAGATCCCCTTCACAGACCAGCCAAGCCATTGCCCCTGAGGTGCACCACCAACACCTCGGGGCCCCGATGTTCCCTCAGGAGTCTGTGCACGTGCCCCTGTAGCTGTGCTCATTTCATACCCGGCACTCCGTGCCACTGCACCCTGTATTCCCAGGGGGTCAACACCTGCTAGGCTGTCCAGCTTGCCCTGGCCCTTGACACAAAGGAATGGCCCACCACCCAGGTGGACCGTCGCCTTCCCTTCTTTGGTGCTATTTTTCTCTTCCAGGCCTGACATACCGCTTACAACAACCGGTCCTCCAGCCCCCAATCTGCTTGATTGCCTCTGCTCCAAGGCCCATCCCTGCCGCCAATGTGGCTGCCCCTATCCTGAAGGAATGCGTCCCATAAACTCCTTTCGAGAACCCTGCCTCCACCAGCGCCATGTCCAACACCTTTTTAAACTGAAACAGACTTAGCGCTGACCCCTCGTTATGTACTAGAGAAGGGGGCTCCTCCCCTGTGTCAATCTTCCAAACTCAAATACTTGCTTACGCATCCTACTGGACAAACCGTACTGTCCCGGGTACCCCCAAACACAATGCTTCAACCTTTCCCCCTCTGATCGGTCTTGGATCTCCTCAAAATTATGTATACCGCTCTCCTTGTACCCCCATATCACAGCTCCTAAGAAAACTTACACTTTTACCCTTCTTGTTGGCAGGCACCAGCTCGCTCACCCTTAAGGCCCCAAAAATGCCAGTGAGAAGGCTGCTGCGCACAATGCTATTTCATAATCATCCCTTCACACCACCAAACTCCTGATCAATTCGTGCCACTTCCCCACATCTATGGGCCGCCTCTCGTCGGGTTTAACTGTCGCCTGTTTGGCCCAGCCCCTCATTGCCATAACAATTTAATGGAACCTCACAAGGGGGGTTGTCCTGACTTAAACAGTCAGAGCTAATTGCAATTAGTTCGGATGCAAATAAATTTAGATGTGTATCTGTTCTCCTGTTATATCTATTATTTATACATATCCAGGGGAAAGATGAAAAAGCACCAAGGAGAAAAGATATATATACCACATAAACTTGGTTAATATGAAACTGGGAGTGTTTTTTATTTTACTCTCCTCAGTTAAATGTACACTTCTACATACATAGAAATTGCAATTTAATGTTCTTTGATGTGATCGGGCCTGCCCCCCAATTTATGGAAAAGCACCACTGCTGCTAGGTGGTAAGCCACCCAAGACCTGGACCTTCCTTGGTGCCAACACCATCCCGCAAAGGCCCGCACTGGCCTTTCCTTCTCACTCTCGGGCAAGATGTTGCTTTGAAAGGCCGTGAATTGCTCCATGCGCCCTCTATATCTCTGCATTGTGCCTAGTGCGAGTGCCGTGTCGCCCAGCGAGTTCAGATCTCCCCAACCAATACCCACCATTGTGTATGGAAGGTTGTCATCCTTGTGCTTGCCTCTGGATGATTTTCCCAAAACTTTCCCCACTGTAAACGAGAAAGAGAGAGTCAGCGGCCACATTCTGAACCCCGGGTATATGTCGTACCCTGACTTCTGCGTTCAGCTGCAGCAAGCACCTTGTGAGCTCTCTGAGTAGCCCCAACGCCCTGCCGTTCTTGTTGGCATCGCAAGCCCTGCCCTCATTTACCAGCAAACCCCGAGCCACTTGCACCATAACTTCAGGAAACCCCCTCCGCAAAACCTACGCGCACCCCTGTAACAGCTGAACACTACCGTGCCAATCAAATATCCAGCGTATAATCGTTCCTCAAGGGCACTGGCCCGCTGCCCAATTACTTCTCCGACCTTCGAAACCTTCCCTTTCGTATTCAAGATGCCCCTGTTGTGTGCGTGTCATCCCATACTGAATGCCTTGATTCACCCGCATCATCCTTCTCACCCCTGCTACGCAACCCAGCCGCATGCACCTACCACTATGGTTATCTCCACTTCCCAATCCCCGTGACGGCCAGTAATTCCACGTACAACCGGGAAAACGTACCATAACCCGTTCTCCGCGCCCTAGGTGCAGCTCTTTACTCAGGTACCCTGGCCATCTTAACACGGGGGGAGCCCTTCCATTCTATCCCTCTCGTTTCCAAACCACCCTGTAATAAACCTCCAGTGGTTGGGGCCGGGGGGCAATGACTAAAATTTGGTGGACGATATGCCAGCCCCGCTAACTGCTTGTCCCCTTCTGGCCTCCTTCGCTACCCATTCCTTTCCATGGCCTCTCGGTTGAATTTGCACGCCACTGTGTGCATTACTTACTGGTCCAGGGAGCCTTCCCCTGTGCCAATCCTGGGTGGCCCTATTTTCCAACCCATCTACTAGCTCTTTCCCCAATCACCAATAAGACGACCTGGAGTACAAAGACCCCCCGCAGCTTCCACTATGCCGTGAATGATTCCATCACTGTCCTAGTGTTTTGTGTAAATAGATCAGCACCCACACGCGCTGCATCAGGTGCCTATAGTCGAAAGGCCCCCAGCCCATTGTCCTAACCCTCGCATAATGCACATGCCGCAAACAATATACTGACGCAAAATGGAGAGCGGCCTTAGGCACGCGCGGCAGCGTGCAAGCAAGGTTACTTTTTCCCATATCGCCCCGCGTGTTTTTCAATTGAAAAAAGGGGGGGGGGCAGCTCAAGTCAAGCATATTGGGTGGGAAATACCATAGTGGGAATGGTGGAACCTATCATGGGACGGGCGCTGCAGACTAGAGAGCGGATGCTCCCGTGCTGCTCCCGCCTGCAGAAGACACGACGGTTGCCCGAAGCTGGGTCAGCCTGGCGCATTACATTTGGTCAATCACTTCAAAACTTGTCCCGTCATTGCAAAATCAATTATTTCCCTTTCGTACCAACTACTCAAATAATTCCCCGGGTGGAGTTTGACGGTACACGTGTTGTAAATTGTGCAATTTAAAGACTACTGCACAGTAAAACTGGTCCAAACTACTAGATGCACAGTGAAGTAACACCCCATAGGTGCTCAATTGCAGTGACCCATTCTTGACAGCCATAACCGTGCATGCAATGACCAGGTTTACCACTACTACTGCCGCCAGCGCGACCGCAATGGAAGCATACACGCCCGCCTTTAATGAACACCTTAGTATTTGTGTCTGACACATGATGTTATTTATAATGCGCTCAATACCCCGTGGTTTCTGAGCGCGGACCGAACTGGGGGTGCTTTGAATCATCATGCTTCTAAAGGAAGCACGTTATCCCTTGAGCTATCCTCCCCCTGTTCATAAAGTTTGAATGCAGTTTTAAAACCTGTGTCTGACAACTCTCGCAGTGCTAAGCTAACCGAGAACACCTGTCTGTTCGCATGCTGCGGACACCCCGCTCCCTACTGCAACATTCCCACCATGCGTGCCTGGTTGTGCATACGATCAGTACCCCAAGCCCGGCCAACAAGGTGCAATATGTAACACCGCAAGTTCTGTGCGAAATTGGACAACCTATTCCCCCAATTTTTCCTTAGTAAGAATGCTCCTACTCGCCTCCCCCACGGTTGCATTAATGCAGCTTCACATGAATGTGATTTCGGCATGAACTCCCAGCTGAAACCCCAACATGCTGCTTCAACCACGCGAAGGGAGATAACTATTCCTGGTACCAACAAAATAATGAGGACAGCCTGCTTATGTACTATGTGCCGGGGAAGAGCACGGCTACACACCGATGTGCCCTCGAAGCTAACTGGCAGCCAGTCTCCAATAGCTTTAAGGCTGCAGCCGCTCCTTTTAATCACGTTTTGCGTGCATACCCGATAATCTCGCCTCTTGTTAACCCTCATGCATAATAATTTTTGGCATTTATATAGCGCTACGAACCCTCAGGTATCTGAGCGCTGCTTATTATTACCCACAGTGCGTGGTGTTCATTTATCGACCTCGAAGGATAAAAGGCTGAGTTTGGCCCCGCCGGGATTCGAACCTGCGTTAGCAGGCTCTGCACGGATATCAAAGCGAGCGCTCTACTCGCTGTGCCACTTGACCGGCAGATACTAAATTGATAGTGCGCCCCATCTGCATTCGCTAACTCTTAACCGCAACGGTCACGTAATCCGACCGTGGTATTACTTTAACGTGGCTAACGCGCCAATCCCCTCGTCAGGCCACCGAGCCGAGGTATCGACCAAAAGAAGAAGTGCTGCAAGTAGCTTTGTGTCTGCCTGAATTCTTTGGGTCAGGCATTCGGACGGCCAAGGGTTTGGATGAGCCCGGCATCAGGAAACCGTATATTGGCAATAAAGGTTGTATCACTGCAAGTGCACACCCGACCGCTTCCACCATGCGCCCTCGGGGACCCGATGCGCAGCAATTACAGCCCATTACTGAAAGGCTTCACGCCGTGAGCGGCACGCCACCTGCTCCATCAGAGCCTAGCTCTTTCCAAACACCCCCTTGCCCACCTCATTAAACATTAAACTGGGCCAGCTATCATTTGCTCCCCGGCGCCCTTAATGAACCTCATTAAATCAGTTTGTCTCAATGGCCCCCTTCTTGCAGTAGCACTAGCTACACAGTGTTATATGCACCTACCACGCTCCGACGCACGCCTTCGTTCCCGTTCGTCCCTTACCCGACGCCGCCTTGCTGCTGCATGACATTCCGCCTTTGATGAAACAGTCATTCCAGCACTGGAACCCTCTTCTGCTGAAACCGGAACCCGAACTGCCTCACGAACCAGCAACACGACCACAACGAAATACTCCTTGCTGCTAGGTCTCCAGGCGAAGTTCCCGCAATGTCCCCACGGCCTCGAAGTCCACGGGAAACGAAGTCCTCTGCAAACGAAATCCTCCAATTTAGGCGGGCGCCCGGCTGCTGGAAAAGCTGGAAGTGATCCTGTGCCGGGCGCCAGCCATTTATATCCCCCAAGCCCCTCCTCCTTCTTTTGTTGCCCTTCGCGGGCTTTCCAGGGCTCTTGGCGCCCTTTTCTTTGTTTCCCTTGCCGCCCTCTCCCCAGCCCCTGTGAGGAGGGGGGGGGCGAGAGGGCGGAAGGAGAGAGGCCCCTGCCCCGGTTATCGGGGTGCCTCCTCCATTCACTGCGTTCCCCGTTCGTCACCTTCATGAACTCTCAACCAAACCAGAGGGGAACTGGTTGATTATCAAGCCTGCGTCAGGCTTAAACTCTACACCCCCTAGCACACAAAAGAACGAATGAGCAATAATCACACTATCCGGTCACTGGAAATGTGCTGACAAAAAACACAGTGGGGCGAAGTCGTTCTAACACTCAAGACCTCATGCGCTACACGCTGGTCTCGCACCGTCGAAGCCAACAGGGGTCAATCGCCATTCATGGCAGTCAAACGCTGCTTAACCCCTTAAGTGCAAGGACGAGTATGCTCATCCTTTTTGCATAGACTTGCATAATAGCCTGGCAGTCCCAGTAATTCTTGTGTGTCTACAAAAAATGTTGCGTTATTGCAAATGTTCATTAAGAGAATACAAAACATACAACAACAGAGAGATACTGCAAAATCTGCCCCCCTCCCCTGCTCTTGATAACAAATCACCTAACAAAAACCTGGACGCCTTGACTCTCCTCACCCCAAGTATTTTGTTGGCAACATTGTGTATCTTAAAAAAATGTATACAAAGATTATGTCCTCCATGCTGCCATCCTTAACGGATCAAGGGGTCTTCCACATTGCGATCAAGGGGGCCATCTCTGCTGCCATCATAGAGCAGATCAAGGAGGCCATCTCTGCTGCCATCATAGATCAGATCAAGGAGGCCATCTCTGCTGCCATCATAGAGCAGATCAAGGAGGCCATCTCTGCTGCCATCATAGAGCAGATCAAGGGGGCCATCTCTGCTGCCATCATAGAGCATATCAAGGGGGCCATCTCTGCTGCCATCATAGACCAGATCAAGGGGGCCATCTCTGCTGCATCATAGAGCAGATCAAGGGGGCCATCTCTGCTGCCATCATAGAGAAGATCAAGGGGGACCATCTCTGCTGCCATCATAGAGCAGATCAAGGGGCCATCTGTGCTGCCATCATAGAGCAGATCAAGGGGGCCATCTCTGCTGCCATCATAGAGCAGATCAAGTGGGCCATCTCTGTTACCATCATAGAGCAGATCCAGGGGCCATCTCTGCTGCCATCATAGAGCAGATCAAGGAGGCCATCTCTGTTGCCATCATAGAGCAGATCAAGGGGGCCATCTCTGCTACCATCATAGAGCAGATCTAGGAGGCCATCTCTGCTGCCATCATAGAGCAGATCAAGGGGGCCATCTCTGCTGCCATCATAGAGCAGTTCAAGGAGGCCATCTCTGCTGCCATCATAGAGCAGATCAAGGGGGCCATCTCTGCTGCCCTAATAGAGCAGATCAAGGGGGGCATCTCTGCTTCCGACATATAGCAGATCAAGGAGGCCATCTCTGCTGCCATCATAGAGCAGATCAAGGGGGCCATCTATGCTGCCTTCATAGAGCAGATCAAGGAGGCCATCTCTGCTGCCATCATAGAGCAGATCAAGGAGGCCATCTCTGCTGCCATCATAGAGAAGATCAAGGGGGGCCATCTCTGCTGCCATCATAGAGCAGATCAAGGAGGCCATCATAGAACAGATCAAGGGGGCCATCTCTGCTGCCATCATAGAGCAGATCAAGGGGGCCATCTCTGCTACCATCATAGAGCAGATCAAGAGGCCATCTCTGCTACCATCATAGAGCAGATCAAGGGGGCCATCTCTGCTGCCATCATAGAGCAGATCAATGGGGCCATCTCTGCTACCATCATAGAGCAGATCAAGGAGGCCATCTCTGCTACCATCATAGATCAGATCAAGGGGGCCATCTCTGCTGCCATCATAGAGCGGATCAAGGAGGCCATCTCTGCTACCATCATAGAGCAGATCAAGGAGGCCATCTCTGCTGCCATCATAGAGCAGATCAAGGAGGCATCTCTGCTGCCATCATAGAGCAGATCAAGGAGGCCATCTATGCTGCCATCATAGAGCAGATCAAGGGGGCCATCTCGGCTGCCATCATAGAGCAGATCAAGGGGGCCATCTCTGCTGCCATCATAGAGCAGATCAAGGGGGCCATCTCTGCTACCATCATAGAGCAGATAAAGGGGCCATCTCTGCTACCATCATAGAGCAGATCAAGGGGGCCATCTCTGCTGCCATCATAGAGCAGATCAATGGGGCCATCTCTGCTACCATCATAGAGCAGATCAAGGAGGCCATCTCTGCTACCATCATAGATCAGATCAAGGGGGCCATCTCTGCGGCCATCATAGAGCAGATCAAGGGGGCCATCTCTCCTGCCATCATAGAGCAGATCAAGGGGGCCATCTCTGCTGCCATCATAGAGCAGATCAAGGAGGCCATCTCTGCTGCCATCATAGAGCAGATCAGGGGGGCCATCTCTATTGCCATCATAGAGCAGATCAAGGGGGCCATCTCTGCTGCCATCATAGAGCAGATCAAGGGGGGCCATCTCTGCTACCATCATAGAGCAGATCAAGGAGGCCATCTCTGCTGCCATCATAGAGAAGATCAAGGGGGGCCATCTCTGCTGCCATCATAGAGCAGATCAAGGGGGGAATCTCTGCTGCCATCATAGAGCAGATCAAGGGGACCATCTCTGCTGCCATCTTAGAGCAGATCAAGGAGGCCATCTCTGCTGCCATCATAGAGCAGATCAAGGGGGCCATCTCTGCTGCCATCATAGAGCACATCAAGGAGCCCATCTCTGCTGCCATCATAGATCAGATCAAGGGGGCCATCACTGCTGCCATCATACAGCAGATCAAGGAGGCCATCTCTGCTGCCATCATAGAGAAGATCAAGGGGGGCCATCTCTGCTGCCATCATAGAGCAGATCAAGGGGGCATCTCTGCTGCCATCATAGAGCAGATCAAGGAGGCCATCTCTGCTGCCATCATAGAGCAGATCAAGGGGGCCATCTCTGCTGCCATCATAGAACACATCAAGGGGGCTATCTCTGCTGCCATCATAGAGCAGATCGAGGGGCCATCTGTGCTGCCATCATAGAGCAGATCAATGGGGCCATCTCTGCTGCCATCATAGAGCGGATCAAGGAGGCCATCTCTGCTACCATCATAGATCAGATCAAGGGGGGCATCTCTGCTGCCATCATAGAGCGGATCAAGGAGGCCATCTCTGCTACCATCATAGAGCAGATCAAGGAGGCCATCTCTGCTGCCATCATAGAGCAAATCAAGGGGCCATCTCTGCTGCCATCATAGAGCAGATCAAGGAGGACATCTCTGCTGCCATCATAGAGCAGATCAAGGAGGCCATCTCTGCTGCCATCATAGAGCAGATCAAGGGGGCCATCTCTGCTGCCATCATAGAGCAGATCAAGGAGGCCATCTCTGCTGCCATCATAGAGCAGATCAAGGGGCCATCTCTGCTGCCATCATAGAGCAGATCAAGGAGGACATCTCTGCTGCCATCATAGAGCAGATCAAGGAGGCCACAAGGAGGCCATCTCTGCTGCCATCATAGAGCAGATCAAGGAGGCCATCTCTGCTGCCATCATAGAGCAGATCTAGGAGGCCATCTCTGCTGCCATCATAGAGCAGATCAAGGGGGGCATCTCTGCTGCCATCATAGAGCAGATCAAGGGGACCATCTCTGCTACCATCATAGAGCAGATCAAGGAGGCCATCTCTGCTGCCATCCTAGAGCAGATCAAGGGGGCCATCTCTGCTGCCATCATAGAGCAGATCAAGGAGGCCATCTCTGCTGCCATCATAGATCAGATCAAGGGGGCCATCTCTGCTGCCGTCATAGAGCAGATCAAGGGGGCCATCTCTGCTGCCGTCATATAGCAGATCAAGGGGGGCATCTCTGCTGCCGTCCTAGAGCAGATCGAGGGGGGCCTCTCTGCGGCCATCATAGAGCAGATCAAGGGGGCCATCTCTGCTGCCGTCATATAGCAGATCAAGGGGGCCATCTCTCCTGCCATAATAGAGCAGATCAAGGGAGCCATCTCTGCTGCCATCATAGAGCAGATCAGGGGGGCCATCTCTGCTGCCATCATAGAGCAGATCAAGGGGGCCATCTCTGCTGCCATCATAGAGCAGATCAAGGGGGGCCATCTCTGCTACCATCATAGAGCAGATCAAGGGGCCATCTCTGCTGCCATCATAGAGCAGATCAAGGAGGCCATCACTGCTGCCATCATAGAGCAGATCAAGGAGGCCATCTCTGCTGCCATCATAGAGAAGATCAAGGGGGGCCATCTCTGCTGCCATCATAGAGCAGATCAAGGGGGCCATCTCTGATGTCATCATAGAGCAGATCAAGGGGGCCATCTCTGCTGCCGTCATATAGCAGATCAAGGGGGGCATCTCTGCTGCCGTCCTAGACCAGATCAAGGGGGGCCTCGCTCTCTGCTGCAATCATAGAGCAGATCAAGGGGGCCATCCCTGCTGCTGTCATATAGCAGATCAAGGGTGCCATCTCTGCTGCCATCATATAGCAGATCAAGGAGGCCATCTCTGCCGCCATCATAAAGCAGATCAAGGGGCCATCTCTGCTGCCATCATAGAGCAGACCAAGGGGGCCATCTCTGCTGCTGTCATATACCAGATCAAGGAGGCCATCTCTGCTGCCATCATATAACAGATCAAGGGGGCAGTCTCTGCTGCCATCATAGAGCAGATCAAGGGGCCATCTCTGCTGCCATCATAGAGCAGATCAAGGGGGCCATCTCTGCTGCTGTCATATAGCAGATCAAGGAGGCCATCTCTGCTGCCGTCATATAACAGATCAATGGGGCCATCTCTGCTGCCATCATAGAGCAGATCAAGGGGCCAGCTCTGCTGGCATCATACAGCTGATCAAGGGGGCCATCTCTGCTGCCATCATAGAGCAGATCAAGGAAGCCATCTCTGCTGCCATCATAGAGCAGATCTAGGAGGCCATCTCTGCTACCATCATAGAGCAGATCAAGGATCCCCCACCCGCCTGATATAGCAAATGCCTCACTCATGCAAAGCAGCACGGCAAGCACTCAAAAAAGAGGACTACTCTGCCCTATCCTCAAATAAACGCTCCTTGGACCCAGAAATTCTTGTGAACTAACAAGTGATCACTAGCCTCATAGTCATTGGACAACTCATTGGAACAGAAGTTGCCAACCAACTCTTTGATTTATTAACCAACAAGAGTACCAGTCGGGTTTAATTTTAAATTGTTGCACCGAAACAACCACCAGCCAGTGCAGATTTTCAGATCAGGGACACGGGCGGCTGATGTGTCCTGGTCCTCCTAGAATTCTAAGCTAACTTTCACACAGTCGACCATTTCATACTGGCTAGCCTACTAGCACACTACGACTAAACTGGCTAGCCTACTAGCACACTACGACTAAACTGGCTAGCCTACTAGCACACTACGACTAAACTGGCTAGCATACTAGCACACTGAGGCTAGACTGGCTAGCATACTAGCACACTACGACTAAACTGGCTAGCATACTAGCACACTGAGGCTAGACTGGCTAGCCTACTAGCACACTACGACTAAACTGGCTAGCATACTAGCACACTGAGGTTTGTGCTCTGAGACCCGCAACCGTCCTTAGAGTCGGTGTTTGCTCAGAAGCACTTTAAGGCACGATAGCGGCACCCGTGAGATGGATGGGGGTGAAGATTTATTACTTCAACACCAATCAATAAGGACAACTCAACAGTTTGGCAAAGGGAGTCCGTTTAATGACAAGTACAAAAACAGGGAGTTATGGATATCAGCAATGTTGCAATCTTCCTTCTTGCTTCAACTCCAACAAACTTCATAAAAATTATAGCATTTATACTGAAAATTCATCCTCATCGACATGTAACACTCAAAAGTTGCAATGCAATTCCATTGGTTAGGAAAAGGTAACTTTACTATAGGTGCTATATCTGTGTATGGTAACGGAGTGAGGGGAATGGGAAAACACTGTCAGGTGGGCATCTAAGCCCTTCCTTCAAAAATTACTACTGCAGACGTCACTAAAAGTACGACGTCCCATTGGTTCTACTAACTATAGGACCTGAGATTACTTGGTCCACTGTGATTGGGTTGGCACCAACCCCATGCATACTTTTTCAATTTGCTTCGCAGCACACAGAAACACAGAATGGTTGACCAGGTGCAGGGTACCCCTCAACTCACCCGTTCTTTCTTCAATCAATCATCACTTTAGTGGCTATGTGTCAATTATTTTGCTGTGGTTGGCCTCGAGACTGCATCTTCTGTCTAGGTATAGTCTCCTGGCTCACAGCCATGCGTAGGTGTGGGGGTCTTGCTTTGCTTGTTCGGCTGATCACATGATTCAGACACCGTGGATTTGTCTTTTCCTCAACAATTTGTCTATTTGATTTTATGTTCACCCAACACCTGCCTTCGCCTTCTTATCTTGCCCCTTCAAAGCAGTATATTCTGGTCCTTGCTTCAGTTGATTGTAGCTACTGCTCGTTCATTTCAATGGATACAACCTTGGTTCCTTAGGCACGAGTTGCCTCTGCTGAGTTTCGTTTCTGCTGCTCAGCTCCTGATTTCGTTGACTGTGAAACCTTCCTCAAATGGCCTTTTGTAATTTTGTTGATTCTGCTTTTTGTGCAAAGTGGAAGTATACTTCAGATAAAGTGCTTTATTTGAGGTAGATATGTATATGGCGCTTGCCGCACTATCCCTCTACAAAGCATAGCAAGCCGCACGATTCTCTTAGCTTTCTTGTGGTTCCAAGTTTATGTACACGTGTAAACTGGTCAAATATCCTTTCCATGCTTACATCTTAAGCTTCTTTCATTTGACATCGCCTTCACACTCTAAGTTCACAATATCCTTATTCATGGCGTTTCATCTCTTTATGTCATTCTCTGGTCATCATTTCTTCTATAGGTGAGTCAGTCTGGGTTCTCGTGATGTCACCATTCGTCATCCATTAGGACCTTTTTGGTTTCTTCAGGGACTGTATTTAGACGACCTTTGGTTTGTCTCATTTGTTGATATGGCTTTCTCAATGGGTACCTTACTGTTCATGTTTTCATTGGTACTAGTACTTCGATAGGCATCGTTCTTCTGATAGGTACTGGACAGACCCCCACTGCGGCTCTCTGCTGGTTTATTTGCTGATCATACATCACATATCTCGGTGTGAATGTTCCTGGTACTTCAAAATGGACGGTTGGAGTGCGGGCTGAATTTGGGACCTCCTCTACAGCCTAGACTGGCTAGCATACTAGCACACTGAAGCTAGACTGGCTAGCATACTAGCACACTGAAGCTAGACTAGCTAGCATACCAGCAGAATGAGGCTAGACTGGCTAGCCTACTAGGACACTGAGACTAGACTGAGGCTAGAATGGCTAGCCTTCTAGCACACTGAGACTAGACTGGCTAGCGTACTAGTACACTGAGGTTCGACTGGCTAGACTACTAGCTCTCTGATACTAGACTGGCTAGCACACTAGCACACTGAGGCTAGACTGGATAGCATACTAGCACACTGAGACTAGACTGAGGCTAGACTGGCTACCTTCCAGCACACTGAGACTAGACTGGCTAGCATACTAGCACACTGAAGCTAGACTAGCTAGCATACCAGCAGAATGAGGCTAGACTGGCTAGCCTACTAGGACACTGAGACTAGACTGAGGCTAGAATGGCTAGCCTTCTAGCACACTGAGACTAGACTGGCTAGCGTACTAGTACACTGAGGTTCGACTGGCTAGACTACTAGCTCACTGAGACTAGACTGACTAGCATACTATCCCACTGAGACTAGACTGGCTAGCATACTAGCACACTGAGGCTAGAATGGCTAGCATACTATCACACTGAGGCTAGACTGGCTAGCCTACTAGCACACTGAGACTAGGCTGAGGTGAGACTGGCTAGCCCTCTAGCACACTGAGACTAGACTGAGGCTAGACTGGCTAGCCTTCTAGCGCACTGAGTGGGTTATTGGGCATGGTTCCCTACTGGGTCATATATCCCCAAATGCAACAAGGGGTCCAGAGACCAACAGGGCTGAATACTCTTCCCAGTAGTGTTGAATCTACCTGTGGAGCCACTGGGTCACTCCTCATTGGCCCGGGCATCTCACTCCATCAATGCATGCACAAGATCCGAATGTACCTAAAAGTGAGTGGTACCCCAAAGTCTCACGCCTCAGGATTTGTCCTGGCTCGTCCAACCGTGAACGCCTACTTGAAGCGCCATCCAACAATGACCGGGGTCCACCCTACTGGGCCGCTCTTCTATGCAGGACACCACTCAAGGATGGATAAACCACATGCACCCTGACGGCGTCACACCTCGCCTGGGCCCGACTGCCAAGTCACTCGGTTCGCTATAAGGTGCACTTGCTACTTCAGAAAGCATATCAACAACAAAAGACCCAAACTGCCCGGAATGGCAAAGCCTCCCCCAGGAGAGAAAGCCCTTCCTTCCCGTCTCCGAGGGCTTCAGAACCGCAGCCCAGGCGCTGGTAATGTCCATGTCCGATTGGGACATGCTCTCCTCATCGGCGTTCCAAGCTTAGCACCTCCCACCACACGCGGCATGACTCATGGCGGGGGAAAGGAAGTTCAAGCACATTTCTGCCATGGCATGGGAGCTGGGCTTGCACCCAGTCCAGCAGTCCTGCAGACTGCCTACACTTCCCTACACTTCCCGTGAAGGAGTCTCTTCTCGCGGTCCAGTCTCTTCTGCCTGCGCTTCCCATGAAGGAGTCTCTTCTCGCGGCCCAGTCCTGCAGACTGCCTGCACTTCCCGTGAAGGAGTCTCTTCTCGCGGCCCATTCCCGCAGACTGCCTGTACTTCCCGTGAAGGAGTCTTCTCGCGGCCCATTCCCGCAGACTGCCTGCACTTCCCGTGAAGGAGTCTCTTCTCGTGGCCCATTCCCGCAGACTGCCTGCACTTCCCGTGAAGGAGTCTCTTCTCGCGGCCCAGTCCTGCAGACTGCCTGCACTTCCCGTGAAGGAGTCTCTTCTCACGGCCCAGTCCTGCAGACTGCCTGCACTTCCCGTGAAGGAGTCTACACTTCCCGTGAAGGAGTCTCTTCTCGCGGCCCAGTCCTGCAGACTGCCTGCACTTCCCGTGAAGGAGTCTACACTTCCCGTGAAGGAGTCTCTTCTCGCAGCCCAGTCCTGCAGACTGCCTGTACTTCCCGTGAAGGAGTCTCTTCTCGCGGCCCAGTCCCGCAGACTGCCTGCACTTCCCGTGAAGGAGTCTCTTCTCGCGGCCCAGTCCCGCAGACTGCCTGCACTTCCCGTGAAGGAGTCTCTTCTCGCGGCCCAGTCCCGCAGACTGCCTGCACTTCCCGTGAAGGAGTCTCTTCTCACGTGACGGAGTCTTCTCGCGGCCCATTCCCGCAGACTGCCTGCACTTCCCATGAAGGAGTCTCTTCTCGCAGCACAGTCCTGCAGACTGCCTGCACTTCCCTGAAGGAGTCTCTTCTCGCGGCCCAGTCCCGCAGACTGCCTGCACTTCCCTGAAGGAGTCTCTTCTTGCAGCCCAGTCCCACAGACTGCCTGCACTTCCCGTGAAGGAGTCTCTTCTCGCGGCCCAGTCCCGCAGACTGCCTGCACTTCCCGTGAAGGAGTCTCTTCTCGCGGCCCATTCCCGCAGACTGCCTGCACTTCCCGTGAAGGAGTCTCTTCTCGCGGCCCAGTCCTGCAGACTGCCTGCACTTCCCATGAAGGAGTCTCTTCTCGCGGCCCAGTCCTGCAGACTGCCTGCACTTCCCGTGAAGGAGTCTCTTCTCACGTGAAGGAGTCTCTTCTCGCGGCCCAGTCCTGCAGACTGCCTGCACTTCCCGTGAAGGAGTCTCTTCTCACGTGAAGGAGTCTTCTCGTGGCCCATTCCCGCAGACTGCCTGCACTTCCCGTGAAGGCGTCTCTTCTCGCGGCCCAGTCCTGCAGACTGCCTGCACTTCCCGTGAAGGAGTCTCTTCTCACGGCCCAGTCCTGCAGCCTGCACTTCCCGTGAAGGAGTCTCTTCTCACGTGAAGGAGTCTTCTCGCGGCCCATTCCTGCAGACTGCCTGCACTTCCCGTGAAGGAGTCTCTTCTCGCGGCCCAGTCCTGCAGACTGCCTGCACTTCCCGTGAAGGAGTCTCTTCTCACGTGAAGGAGTCTTCTCGCGGCCCATTCCCGCAGACTGCCTGCACTTCCCGTGAAGGAGTCTCTTCTCGCGGCCCAGTCCTGCAGACTGCCTGCACTTCCCGTGAAGGAGTCTCTTCTCGCGGCCCAGTCCCGCAGACTGCCTGCACTTCCTGTGAAGGAGTCTCCTCTCACGTGAAGGAGTCTTCTCGCGGCCCCTTTCCCGCAGACTGCCTGCACTTCCCGTGAAGGAGTCTCTTCTCGCGGCCCATTCCCGCAGACTGCCTGCACTTCCCGTGAAGGAGTCTCTTCTCGCAGCACAGTCCTGCAGACTGCCTGCACTTCCCTGAAGGAGTCTCTTCTCGCGGCACAGTCCTGCAGACTGCCTGCACTTCCCTGAAGGGAAGGGGTCTCTTCTCGCGGCCCATTCCCGCAGACTGCCTGCACTTCCCGTGAAGGAGTCTCTTCTCGCGGCCCAGTCCGGCAGACTGCCTGCACTTCCCGTGAAGGAGTCTCTTCTCGAGGCACACCTGCCTGCCGAGCTGCAAACCTCCGCAGCTGAGCCGGGCCACACTCTTACAGGGGCTGGGGGCATTATTAGGCTCGAGAATAAACTGGTGGGCAAAGAGAAAACAGGAGACGGGCCTTCTCTTGCTATGCCAATGCCTACTGAAACACCATGCCAGTGGCAACCCGACCCGTGCCAACGCTCTTGCGGTTCCTGAAGGAACCAGCAACCTTACATGCCCCCCCCCCCTTTGGCTCCTTGTGACCGCGCAACACATCCCAATTTCATATGTTATCTTCAAATAAAAGTGCATTGCTCTGTTCTCACCTAACTAGCTTTGAATTATATAAAACCCGAATGCACATACTCAGGTAGGCCGTGTGGTAGTTAGGTAGTGCATGGGCTGGCATGGTAGGCCTTGCAGTAGGTAGGTAGTGCATGGACTGGCATGGTATACTGTGCTGTAGGTAGGTAGTGCATGGGCTGGCGTGGTAGGCCGTGCGGTAGCTAGATAGTGCATGGGCTGGCATGGTAGACTGTGCAGTAGGTAGGTAGCGCAGGAGCTGGCGTGGAAGGCCGTGCGGTAGGTAGGTACTGCATGGGCTGGTGTGGTAGACTTGCAGTAGGTACGTAGTGCATGGGCCGGCGTGGTGGACTGTGCAGTAGGTAGGTAGTGCATGGGCTGGCGTGGTAGGCCGTGCGGTAGCTAGATAGTGCATGGGCTGGCATGGTAGACTGTGCAGTAGGTAGGTAGTGCATGGGCTGGCGTGGTAGGCCGTGCGGTAGCTAGATAGTGCATGGGCTGGCATGGTAGACTGTGCAGTAGGTAGGTAGCGCAGGAGCTGGCGTGGAAGGCCGTGCGGTAGGTAGGTACTGCATGGGCTGGTGTGGTAGACTTGCAGTAGGTACGTAGTGCATGGGCCGGCGTGGTGGACTGTGCAGTAGGTAGGTAGTGCATTTGCTGGCGAGGTAGACTGTTCAGTAGGTAGGTAGTGCATGGGCCGGCATGTTAGACTGTGCGGTAGGTAGGTAGTGCATGGGCCGACATGTTAGACTGTGCGGTAGGTAGGTAGTGCATGGGCTGGCATGGTAAACTGTGCAGTAGGTAGGTAGTGCATGGGCTGGTGTGGTAGGCCATGCAGTAGGTAGGTAGTGCATGGGCTGGTGTGGTAGACTGTGCAGTAGGTAGTCAGTGCATTGGCCGGTGTGGTAGGCCATGCGGTAGGTAGTGCATGGGCTGGCATGGTAGGCCGTGCGGTAGGTACGTGGTGCATGGGCTGGCGTGGTGGACTGTGCAGTAGGTAAGTAGTGCATGTGCTGGTGTGGTAGGTCGTGCAGTAGGTAGGTAGTGCATTTGCTGGTGTGGTAGACTGTGCAGTAGGTAGGTAATGCATGGGCAGGCGTGGTAGGCTGTGCAGTAGGTAGTGTATGGGCTGGTGTGGTAGGCCGTACAGTAGGTAGGTAGTGCATGGGCTGGTGTGGTAGGCCATGCAGTAGGTAGGTAGTGCATGGGCTGGCATGGTAGACTGTGCAGTAGGTAGGTAGTGCATGGGCTGGCGTGGTAGGCCATGCAGTAGGTAGGTAGTGCATGGGCTGGTGTGGTAGACTGTGCAGTAGGTAGGCAGTGCATTGGCCGGCTTGGTAGGCCGTGCGGTAGGTAGTGCATGGGCTGGCATGGTAGGCCGTGCGGTAGGTAGGTAGTGCATGGGCTGGTGTGATAGACTGTGCAGTAGGTAGGTATTGCATGGGCAGGCGTGGTAGGCTGTGCAGTAGGTAGTGTATGGGCTGGTGTGGTAGGCCGTACACTAGGTAGGTAGTGCATGGGCTGGTGTGGTAGGCCATGCAGTAGGTAGGTAGTGCATGGGCTGGCATGGTAGACTGTGCAGTAGGTACGTGGTGCATGGGCTGGCGTGGTGGACTGTGCAGTAGGTAAGTAGTGCATGTGCTGGTGTGGTAGGCCGTGCAGTAGGTAGGTAGTGCATTTGCTGGCGGGGTAGGCCATGCGGTAGGTAGGTAGTGTATGGGTTGGCATGGAAGACTGTGCAGTAGGTGGGTAGTGCATTTGCTGGTGAGGTAGACTGTGCAGTAGGTAGGTAGTGCATGGGCTGGGGTGGTAAACTGTGCAGTAGGTAGGTAGTGCATGGGCTGGCGTGGTAGGCCGTGCAGTAGGTAGGTAGTGCATGGACTAGCATGGTAGACTGTGCAGTAGGTACGTAGTGCATGGGCTAGCGTGGTGGACTGTGCAGTAGGTAAGTAGTGCATGGGCTGGCGTGGTAGGCCGTGCAGTAGGTAGGAAGTGCATTTGCTGGCATGGTAGGCCGTGCAGTAGGTAGGTAGTGTATGGGTTGGCATGGTAGACTGTGCAGTAGGTAGGTAGTGCATTTGCTGGCGTAGGAGACTGTGCAGTAGGTAGGTAGTGCATGGGCCGGCATGTTAGACTGTGCAGTAGGTAGGTAGTGCATGGGCTGGCGTGGTAAATTGTGCAGTAGGTAGGTAGTGCATGGGCTGGCATGGTAGACTGTGCAGTAGGTAGGTAGTGCATGGGCTGGCGTGGTAGGCCGTGAGGTAGGTAGTGCATTGGCTGGCGTGGTAGGCCGTGCGGTCGGTAGTGCATGGGCTGGCTAATACATGCCGACGAGCGCTGACCTCCCGGGATGCGTGCATTTATCAGACCAAGACCAATCCGGGCTCGCCCGGCCGCTAGGATTTAATCCACATTTGTTGGTTTTTTCTAATGTGAGTCCTGACTCGATGCAGTTACACCAAGGGCCCTGTTGGTTCCGCTCTTCAGGCATTACTGTTGTGGGCCCCTGAGCCCGTTTTCACGCCTGTATTTCTAACTTACCCACAGCCTACAAAATTGAGGGTTAAACTGTTGTGAGGTTCTTTCGCCCTGAGGAAGGCAACTTTCAACTATGTAAAGAAACTATGGCCAGACAGGCGGCATTTCAGCCGAAACGTTGTTGTGATGATGTCAACTTTGATTTTTCTTGAAATATTTTTTTGACACCTACACGTAGGCAGACCTGTCATTAGGAATATTGGAGTTAGAGTTTGAGTGGATACGGCTGTTCTGTGTAAGAGAAGGAGGAACTTTTTACCTTAAGAACCGTCCATATATCTTCTCTCCACCAGTACTCCATTCCTTCTTTATTTTTTCTTTGTGACTTTATAACAAAGAACAACCTATTTTAAAAAATATTTTTTTTGTTTATCAAAAAAAGAATAATTGATTGTTTTCTGTTCTTTAAACAAAATTGTGAATTACAACTGTGAGTGTTTTATCAATTTCTGTTATACTTCTCTGTTATTACAATTTTTATGCTCATTAGGATTTTCTTTGTCTAAATAATAAATATTTCAAATAACTTTCTAGAAATTTGCCCTTTTTGTTTTCAGAGAATTTCATAAAAATGCATGATACCAGAGTTTGGTACTTTTTTGAACAATTTAATCATGTTGATTTTGATACATAGCAGTAAGGGATCTACGGTGTTATTTTGGTCTTTTGTCCCCTCCTTTTCTGCTCCTGGGACAAATCCCCCCCTTCTTTCTTTGTTTGGGCTGGCGTGGTAGGCTGTGCGGTAGGTAGTGCATGGGCTGGCGTGGTAGGCCGTGCAGTAGGTAGGTAGTGCATTTGCTGGCGAGGTAGACTGTGCAGTAAGTAGGTAGTGTATGGGCTGGCGTTTTAGGCCGTATGGTAGGTAGGTAGTGTGTGGGCTGTCATGGTAGTCTGTGCAGTAGGTAGGTAGTGCATGGACTGGCGTGGTAGGCCGTGCAGTAGGTAGGTAGTGCATGGGCCGCATGTTAGACTGTGCAGTAGGTACGTAGTGTATGGGTTGGCATGGTAGACTGTGCAGTAGGTACGTAGTGCATGGGCTGGCGTGGTGGACTGTGCAGTAGGTAGGTAGTGCATTTGCTGGCATGGTAGGCCGTGCGGTAGGTAGGTAGTGTATGGGTTGGCATGGTAGACTGTGCAGTAGGTAGGTAGTGCATTTGCTGGCGTATTAGACTGTGCAGTAGGTAGGTAGTACATTTGCTGACGAGGTAGAATGTGCAGTAAGTAGGTAGTGTATGGGCCGGCATGTTAGACTGTGCAGTAGGTAGGTAGTGCATGGGCTGGCGTGGTAAACTGTGCAGTAGATAGGTAGTGCATGGGCCGGCGTTTTAGGCCGTATGGTAGGTAGTGTGTGGGCTGGCATGGTAGACTGTGCAGTAGGTAGGTAGTGCATGGACTGGCGTGGTAGGCCGTGCAGTAGGTAGGTAGTGCATGGGCCGGAATGTTAGACTGTGCAGTAGGTACGTAGTGTATGGGTTGGCATGGTAGACTGTGCAGTAGGTACGTAGTGCATGGGCTGGCGTGGTGGACTGTGCAGTAGGTAGGTAGTGCATTTGCTGGCGTGGTAGGCCGTGCGGTAGGTAGGTAGTGTATGGGTTGGCATGGTAGACTGTGCAGTAGGTAGGTAGTGCATGGGCTGGCGTGGTAGACTGTGCAGTAGGTAGGTATTGCATGGGCTGCGTGGTAGGCCATGCGGTAGGTAGGTAGTGCATGGGCTGGCGTGGTAGGCCGTGTGATAGGTAAGTAGTGCATGGGCTGGTGTGGTAGACTGTGCAGTAGGTAGTGCATGGGCTGGTGTGGTAGACTGTGCAGTAGGTGGGTAGTGCATGGGCTGGCATGGTAGACTGTGCAGTAGGTAGGTATTGCATGGGCTGGCGTGGTAGGCCATGCGGTAGGTAGGTAGTGCATGGGTTGGTGTGGTAGGCTGTGCGGTAGGTAGGTAGGTAGTGCATGGGCCAGTGTGGTAGACTGTGCAGTAGGTAGGTAGTGCATGGGCTGGCATGGTAGACTGTGCAGTAGGTAGGTAGTGCATTGGCCGGCGTGGTAGGCCGTGCGGTAGGTAGTGCATGGGCCGGCGTGGTAGGCCGTGCGGTAGGTAGGTAGTGCATGGGCGGTGTGGTAGACTGTGCAGTAGGTAGGTAGTGCATGGGCCGGCGTGGTAGGCCATGTGGTAGGTAGTGCATGGGTCGGCGTGGTAGGCCATGCAGTAGGTAGGTAGTGTATGGGCCGGCATGGTAGGCCGTGCGGTAGGTAGTGTATGGGCTGGTCTGGTAGGCCGTGCATTAGGTAGGTAGTGCATGGGCCGGTGTGGTAGGCCCTGCGGTAGGTAGGTAGTGTATGGGTCGGCGTGGTAGACTGTGCAGTAGGTAGGTAGTGCATTGGCCAGCGAGGTAGGCCGTGCAGTAGGTAGTGCATGGGCCGGCGTGGTAGGACATGCGGTAGGTAGTGCATGAGCTGACGTGGTAGACTGTGCAGTAGGTAGGTAGTGCATGGGCTGGCGTGGTAGACTGTGCAGTAGGTAGGTAGTGCATTGGCCGGCGTGGTAGGCCGTGCGGTAGGTAGAGCATCGGCCGGCGTGGTAGGCCGTGCGGTAGGTAGGTAGTGCATGGGCTGGTGTGGTAGACTGTGCAGTAGGTAGGTAGTGCATGGGCTGGCATGGTAGACTGTGCAGTAGGTAGGTAGTGCATTGGCCGGCGTGGTAGGCCGTGCGGTAGGTAGTGCATTGGCTGGCGTGGTAGGCCGTGCAGTAGGTAGTGCATGGGCTGGCGTGGTAGACTGTGCAGTAGGTAGGTAGTGCATCGGCTGGCATGGTAGACTGTGCAGTAGGTAGGTAGTGCATTGGCCGGCGTGGTAGGCCGTGCGGTAGGTAGTGCATTGGCTGGCGTGGTAGGCCGTGCAGTAGGTAGTGCATGGGCTGGCGTGGTAGACTGTGCAGTAGGTAGGTAGTGCATCGGCTGGCATGGTAGACTGTGCAGTAGGTAGGTAGTGCATGGGCTGGTGTGGTAGACTGTGCAGTAGGTAGGTAGAGCATGGGCCGGCGTGGTAGGCCGTGCGGTAGGTAGTGCATGGGCCGGCGTGGTGGGCCGTGCGCTAGGTAGGTAGTGCATGGGCCGGCATGGTGCAGGCTCTGGTTGGTGCTCCCTCGCGTCCTTCCATGCAGCCTTTCTGGTACGAGGCCACCTAGTGTGAATGAAGGTGCAATAGCTAGAACTACCTAGATTTTAGTCAAACCAAAATACTGTTTGTATGGTAGTAGTCATTAATATAGCGTCTTTTTCCATTTGTATGGCCTCAACGCGCTTTGTGGTGCAAACATTTTGACTTCACCAGGGTCACGAAAGTTTCCGGCACAACGGACGTGCCAAAAGACCATGTCATGTGTATCCAGGAAACCTGAGTTCCAGTCTCGGCTGCCTCTGCCTACTACATCTTGTGATCTTCTACAAATCATCTCTTCTCCCCGTGCCACAGTTTCAGTGATAGATGCAGCCTTGAGCGTCTCTAGATAAATATTTATAACAGTCCTCCCCATGTGTTGATCCTGTGAGAGGACAGGAGAAAAAGCTGAGCCGATCATTCCGGTGAAAGGCGGGCTGAGGGGGCGTCACGGCTATGTAATGGCAGGCCCCTAATTGTGGGACTGCTGCATTTCACGCATCATGACCGTCACGACCCCTGTTAAGTACAGGGCATTGACAGGGCCTTTCTGCAGCTGCGCTAGTTATCTAAGCAGCCCCCCCCCCACCTCCTCTCCAGACCCCCTGACTGCAGGCCGTGTGTATTCAGCGGTGCTGTGAGGGCCACAGTGCCGAGCCTGGGGTCCTGAGGAAAGCACATTCCGATTGCATGCTTGGCGGTAGTGGGAATACGTCCAGGATTTTAGAATACCACACGTTTTCTCACTCCCAAACTAAAAGTGCCAGTCCTGGAGCTCGCCATTGCTCACAGATTTTCTGTGGCATGCATTACTGCCGCACAAAAGAATGATAGCATGTGGTAATTACCGCATTCGGTAATTACCACATGCCTTATGCAGTAATTACGATCCATATGGACTGCAAAAGATGAAAAAACGGCATTAATTGCTTGAAATCTTCTGGATCCGTCAAATATCTTCTGCATATAAACATTTGGCAATATTTGCGGTAGAGTTACCGCCAAACACGGGATACGGTACGCTACACTGCACAAAGCTGGGCAACAGCGGTGCAAATGGCAACGTTGGCAATATTTACCAATACAGAAAGTGCTGCCACTTCGCCTGCTTATGGTTTTCATGACCGGTGCCAGGGATAATGGTCGCTGAGTTTGGCGGTTTTAGCATCCCTTATCCCTGGGGAGTCTGCGTGGGAAGCGCGAAGCAATAACCTGGGCATGTGTCCATATTTGTACCAACACACTTGCTCATTCCATTTGCCACTCTCCATACCCCACCCAACAAAGGTGCAGCATGCGACATGCTTTGTTGGCATAAAAATGCTGCAGGTTTATTTTCACAACATTCCAAACTCAAACTTTGTGAAAATTGTTCTGCTCCGTGTCCAAACCTTGCTTCCCCCTTTCTCAACCAAGTCCACCGTAGGCCAAAGCTGCCCCAACCATTCCTGTCTGAGCCCCGCCTGCCCTTGCAGGAGTTCCTGCTAGCCCACCTTGGCTCCCCCTTTCTTCTCTTATAACTCCAGCAGCTTGGTGCACAAATTCCAATCAGATCCATGCCTGCTGATGACAGATGCACTCCGTCCTTCACATAGTATTCCAGGGATTTCAAATTGATTAGACCGTGTCTGACCTGCGGGATACCACATAGCGATTGCCCCGTTCAATTTCCTCCTTGATTTCTCCACTGCGGAATGGCTTTCTGCACCCCTGCATTCCTGTCTCGGAATGATCTCGGACCAGATGATCTCTGTCTCGCTCAACTGCGAGGGCAGCTCCTGTAAAGTGAGCATCATCATTTCTCTCATAAAGGACCCCCTACCCAAGCTTGTCAGGTCATTGCCACCTAGATGGATAATCAAAACATGGAAACCGGCCCGCCTTCGGTGCACAGCGTTCTTCTGCTGTGCTGCAAAGCTCCTGAAGGGGAAAACCAGACGGCTTATAAGCCGCTTGGACCGCCCCTTTCCATTGTCCCCTTTCCCGGGCATTTTGGTCCCTTTTGCAGACTTCCTGGACACCTCCCCCTTACCCAGGGGGTAGGGAGGCGAGGTTGCTTCACCTGTTATTTGGGCGACTCCTCCATTTTTCTTTCATCGACACGTCCACAGTGTGTGGCAGCAAATAGTGGCAGTAAAAACTTTTATTAAGGACAATTACTTAAACGTGACAGTTTCAAGGCCCTACATGAAACTTAAAAATATAATGACTATAGCAACATCTCATTAGGTGGCGGGGGTTAGGGGGGGGTTAATGATAGAATCCCCATCATAAGGGAAAACCATATTTTTCACACAATGACTGCTGAATATTTCACACGCATATATTGCTTTAACCTAATTTTTTAAAGTACTAAAGAGGAAGTCTCCCACACTTCCTGTGATGTCATCAGAGGTCAAGGGTCGTGTGATGTCACTTCCGCTACCCCTGGCATTTTGGTGAAATGACGTCCCTGCCCCTCCCCCCGATGACAGCGCTGCACCCGAGACTATGGACTAGGGGCACAGAGTTCTCTTGAGCTTGTGTGATGCTGGACTCCATTAGAGAAGTGCTCTGTAAAATCCTACCTAGGGTTGTATGAATGATTGCTGCAGGCGAGGAATGCTGGTGTAGGTGGAATGTCCCTCATTAGGCATTCTAGTAGAGGCAGTTGGTGAGGCCTGGCATATGAGAGGGGCTGGTGGATGTTTCCTATGTATGAGCTTACTTCTCCTGAATATAAATACTTCGTCCCATGTACAAGTGACTGAAGTAAACTACGTACCAGTGGCACGTGTCCTGACTCATATGTTCAACAGACAGATCTATCACGCCCAGACCACTGACTTAGTCCACTTGTAAGCATAGCCCCCCCCCCCCACCACTCCCACATGAGGTGCTCCCATTGGCAATCACTCGGCCTGGTGCCATCCTGGAGTGTATTGGGAACAGCGATGCCAGCTCGCTCTGCCAAAGCATAGCCTGGAAGACGGTGTGCTTATATGGTATGAAAGGACCAACACGAGGGGTCCCCACAGCTCTCTTGGGGGCCACAAGAGAGGAACACCAGGGGATGCTTTCAGTCTTCTATAGTGTAACGGGCCGCTGCTGGGACTCAGGGGGTGAGGGGTGACAACAAGGAGAATTTCCCATCCAGATGGAGTAGCCACCCCCCCCCCCCTTAAATCCACCACCCTGTGTACCCCAACAGTCGGACTATCCCTTGGGTGAGCACTAGGAAGTTATAGAGCAGGGGGGTCTGCAATCTTTCGCTTCAGATGTTTTGGACTCCAGCTACCAACAGCCACAGCAAGCTAAGTCAATGGTGAAGGATCATGGGAGTCGTAGTCCGAAAGGTGCAGACATATGCGACCTCCCGTTGTGGACAGAAGTGTAACAGCGCCAACATCCTTTCTAAAAGGCCTTCTCCTGGACGGATGAAGCAATGCCTGCTGGGTGCATTTATTTCAGGGTTTTTTAAAGAGTGCAGCACGCGCCAGAATGCTTCATTCGGTTAGGACACAGGTGTCTAAGACATGTAATCATAATACATAAACACTGCACACAAGCCGCAAAGGTCCCACAGTGAGGCCTTCACCCCTTCACCCCTTTCCCAGATGACGAAGGATTTCCAGCAACGAGCAGCCAAAGGGATCCTGGCAGGGTGGGCGTGATGTAAGGGCAAGCTATGTGGTGCTAATAATGGTGGCCCCACTCAGGGAGAGGGGGGGCAGTTAGTGGCATAGAGGGAGAGGCAGGAGCAGGCTGTGGAGTAACTTTGCTGAAAATGTTGTGGGGGACATGGCATATGAAGAAAAGGTGCCCCAGCCAAATGAATGGGGACAAAATGGTGTGCCATGAAAGTTGGGGGGGCAAACAGCCCTGCCCCCCTAAAATTAGGCCCATGGGAGCAGGAAGCTAATGCTGATGAAGGCAGGTTCTCTGGGTTGCGGGAAAGTAAGGAGGTTGGCCGGGTGAGCCATGAGGGAGGCTTCAGTGTTGGGGGGACGATGGATGTGGTGTGAGTTGGAGAGTAGGAGTCTATGACCCATGGACTAGGCCTGGCGGGCCTCCCATAGGGTGCGGTGTAAGGCACGGAGCATTTTAGCAGTGAGGGTGTCATTGAGGTGAAACATAAGGAATAGGCGCTACGGTGGTGAGAGACTTCCTGAGGTGCACGGCGTTGGGACCCATCCTTGCTGAGGTCTAGCTGGAAGACTGTGGATAGGGGAGAAGCTTTAGGGTGCTCGAGTTGGGGTCTGTTTACGAGCTGGATAGTAAACCACCTCCCTGCTCCGCTTTCTCTGTGTGGTGGCAGCAGTTACTTGACGATCCACGTCTTGAGGGGCTTCCTGAAAGTCCAGGGGTGCTGTCCCAAAGGAAGGAGCTTGGGAAGGGAGTTCCAGAGTGTGATGGCCAGAAGCGAGAATGTGGAGCACTCCTGCCTTTTGCTGCTGAGCCTAGGAACTATCTAAAGAGTCGTCAATGCTATGCTGTGCTGGAACTTTCTGCTGACGGAGGTGACACTTTCCATGGTAGGGACAGTGGGTGATGTTGAGGGTTTTGAGGTGCGTTCTGTCTTGACCAGAAGCGTATACGAGAATGTGCAGTGCAAGGGTGTCTCCAAGCCTTTCATTCTCAGGAGTGGTCTGGCTGCTGAATTTTGGACTCTGAAGTTTTTCCATGACTGGTTCTGCCAGGATGAGATAGAGGCTGGTTGAGTAGACCAGTCGTGATGGAACTAATTAAATGCCGTGGCCATAGTCCTCTGGATGAAGAGATCAGACATGATGGGACATGGAGTAACTTCTGGCAATGACTCTCGCCGGCGGTTCAAGCGCGAGGCCGACGCCGGCCATTGTTCTTTACTGAGAATAATGGTACAGGGAAGGAGGGCCCAATCTTGACATGCTCAAATTTCCTGATCCTCGGGATAAAACAAAGAATGGAATTAACGCCAGGTGGAGGTAAGGAAGGTCTTCAGGAGAGCCAACCCCTGGCCCCAGCATAGAGCATTTCCTTCATTCAATTCAGAAGACGAGACTAGTTTGGGCGGCCCATTTGTAAGCACATCACCCAATTTACCTCAATCCAGAGAGCAAGATCCTCAACCCATCAAATGTTATGTTCTAGGCGAGGGGTGTGATACCGGTGGCTCTTTTGATGTTTTGGACTCCCATGACAACTCGCCATTGACTATCAGCGAGGTCCAATGGGAGGGCTACTCCGAATCATGTGGAGAGCCAAAGGTTGGCGCCTCTTGCCCTATCCTGTCTCTGAACTTCAGATCAATCATAAATGACTCTCAATGCTACACAAATTGTCAGGGCCAAACGTAACGAGCTGGATTCGACTTGGGCCAGGATATGATTTAACACATAACATTTACAAATATTCTTACTAGGTTTAAGGGTTGTCCAACGTCAGGCCTCGAGGGCCGGATCCTTGTTGGGTTTTCACAATACCCTTGATTAATATCCATGTGATACATTTGCATACAAAGATTCTAAATGCAGGCACATTTTTCCTCATGAGCATTAATGAGGGATATTCTGAAAACCCGTCAGGATCACGGCCCTCGAGGCCTGGAGTTGGACGACTGTTAATCAAGTCCTATAAAGATCCAGAAATGTGCAACACAGGCAGAAACTTGATGGACACGGAAATGTGATTGGCTGTCTCCATGACAACACAACACGTCGCCAGTGACCAATCATTCTAAAATGGCCACAGTTACTTTATTTAGCAAACGTCTCCCAGGAAACGCTGTTCGACGGTGAACTTGCTGGTCTCCCGTCTTCTGAGGCAGTGTCCTGCACCCAGCAACAGCGTTTCATGACAACGCGCAAATTTAGTTACACCAACCTGAAGTTTTGAATCTTTGGACGCAGCTGGGTTTCACCAGCGCGCACTAATAGCATGGACTAGCAACAGAGCAGAATCACCCTACGTCCATTTCCACTGAGGCAGCTGCAGAAGGTTCCGTATCCACCAAGTTTCTGGTGACCATCATCTCCTACAATCATTATAGGGGAACGGCCAACGGGTCCTCACCGTAGCAATGGCTTGCATATGAGACCCATGGGACACTCCCTTACACCACCAATTTGACCGTCCTGATGAAGGCCAACCACATGCAAGCTCAAATAAGCATCTTTACCCTTTTGGCCGAAACACAATAGTGTCGACGACTTCGTTCACCACTTCAGTGTCCACCATCAACACTGATACCTGTTCACTGTAACTTTTGTTTTAGTGTCTACATGTTATTTGTTCATTTAATTCTGTCAATATAAAAAAGGAAAAACATGTTATATGTTCACCAATATCCAGTAAAATTGATTGGACTGTAGCCACGTATTTTATGTACGAAACTGTAAAATAATATGTGTCTTTGGTGTTGTTCTGTATGAGAAACAAATGTATATTAAAAATTATGGGGTCAATAACTTTCCCTGACCTTTGGAAGATCTAGAGTTTTGTTTCATTGTGTAGGGATACAATAATGAAAAGTTCATGTGATCTTGCACCCTGATAATTGTGTAAGTTTAAAACTATATACCCACCTGGGTTTATCGGGGCTTAGCCAGGCACCCTTATTTTGACCCACATGTGTATTCCTGACAGCTGCTGGAACACAAAGTTATGCATGTCTTAGCTTAATAATATTTGAGTAATCTAGTCAGCGTTTTGGGATGGAAATGTGTAAATATGAGCCATGACTGAGTTTGAATGGTGGCTGCTAGAATCATACAATTATAAAGCCACAGCAATTTTGTATCAGACTAGTGCCCACTCTGTGAGAAGTCTCCAGCAAGGACAGGACTGTGTGTGTGGCTGGTTTGACAGTTACCACTTCAACCATGGCAAACAATGGCCAGGATGCTGCACACTTTGATTCTCCCACAGAAAGGGTAACATCTTCCACCAGGGCGCAGGAAAACTCCCCAGGAGTTCTCCAAGGAACTGGTGCCTCAAAGGCAGAATTTACATAATAAAGCCAGTCCTAGATGACGGTGCTGACCACTTGGGTTCCTTTGAAGTCAGCAAGCATGGGAGGAGGGCAGAGTTAGATTAGCCAAAAGGGATAGGTCTGCTGAGAGAAGGTTTCCACCATCTCGATTTCTGTTAGGGCTCTTTTCCTCTTCCTTTCCCCTATGTTTTCTGCAGGCAAGGCGTTCTGGTTGTAAAGTCATTAGACAATGGGCACTTGTTGCAAAAACAGGGATTCAACCCTTTTTGGACCAAACCCCTGTGACATTTTGCCTTCATAAGGAATGGGGCACCCCCTCATTGATAATGAGAAGTTATTTATATGGAGAATTCACCAAAGTGTCGTACATACGACATTTTACATACAAGGATAATCCAACCAAAGTTAGTACTCATTTATCAACTTCGGCTGAGGTGGCCTTGCTGGGATTCGCGCCTGTGACCTGCTGATCACACACAGATTTCAGCAGTGAGTACTACACCCAATGATCTATCTTATCGGCATTCTTTCATTCATCTTTGGACTTTCACAAGGACAAGAAGAATTCACTGGACCTCTGTGGGAAGTGCTGGCTACGTCAAAGTGGTGAAGGTAGAAGGTATCCAAGGTAGAGGATAACTCGTATTCAAGCTAGAGGATAACTCATGTCCAAGCTAGAGAATAACTCGTATCCAAGCTAGAGGATAACTTGTGTCCAAGCTAGAGGATAACTCATGTCCAAGCTAGAGGATAACTTGTATCCAAGCTAGAGGATAACTCATGTCCAAGCTAGAGGATAACTCATGTCCAAGCTAGAGGATAACTCATATCCAAGCTAGAGGATAACTCGTGTCCAAGCTAGAGGATAACTCATGTCCAAGCTAGAGGATAACTCATGTCCAAGCTAGAGGATAACTCATGTCCCAGCTAGAGGATAACTCGTGTCCAAGCTAGAGGATAACTTGTGTCCAAGCTAGAGGATAACTCGTATCTAAGCTAGAGGATAACTCGTGTCCAAGCTAGAGGATAACTCATGTCCAAGCTAGAGGATAACTTGTGTCCAAGCTAGAGATAACTCGTGTCCAAGCTAGAGGATAACTCACGTCCAAGCTAGAGGATAACTCGTGTGTCGTAACGAGCCCCAGGGAATAGTCCGGACGTAGACTGTTGTATGAAGGCCTCGCTCTGCGTGCTACTCTGGAACCAGGATCCTGGTCAGGGGAGGTGAAGGACCATCCGCCAAGCTCCCTGGAGTCAGAGTGCAACCAAAGCACTTACCTTGTGCCTGTAGGCACTAAATTGGGCTTCTTAACACCTCAGAAGTCGAGGAGCAGATCTGGGCTCCGATTCCCGCATTGAAGATCTCGTGAGCAACATCGACCTGGGCTTAGACTGAATGTCGCAAGCTTGTCAGGCCATGTGTCATTGCTGATTGGACCACAGCATGTGTTGGGCCTTGTCGACCAGCTCACAGAAATACTGCCTCAGGAAGCTTCTAGAAGCCTGGATCTACGCTGTTGCGCCCCCTAAAGACAAGAAAAGGTTCTCTGAATAGGCCACGTTCCCCGGGTTCATAGTGACTTGTAAGCCCTCATCTCTTCCTTCCTCTTGTAAAACAGACCCTTTAAATAGTGACCTTGCTGCCATTGCCTGCCCGGTCACCCGTGCTCGAGTGGCCAGGGTGCTCTTCTGCCCAGGTTCTGCTTTTCCAGTGCTCTCTCCACAGAGGTGGGTTTTGTTAGTGTTAGAAGTTGGGACATGGGCAGACTTGAAAGAACTGGCAGCCAGGGCTTCTCTGCCAATGCCCCCAGACTCTGCAAACTCCTCTATGGTAACACCCGATTTGCCCCACACTTCTACATCTCAGGAAGGAGCGCAAGACCCTCCTCTTCAAGGACTGTCTCCTTCCTAACTCGTAGGTCCCCACACCCTCCCCTCCTAACCTGAGACTGGATAAGCTGCGCCCCCCAGTTTTCTCCCCTGTTTGCTCCCCAGTCGCCTGTATCTCTGCTGTGTCCTTTCTTCTATGACTTGTAGAGTGCTCTCTTCGGTCCGACGCTAATTCTGGGCGCAGAAAATACCCAACTAATAATAAAATGCAAATGAGTTGTTTGCATTTTGTGATTGCTTAATTAAAGTAGGTCTATAGCTCCTCGATTGAAGATTCTTTTACTTTGGTGTCTTTGTGCTATTGCTGAGTCGGTCACCTCACACCTCTCCTCACGATGGCGGTATACCCGTCGTCGAGCGGTGCGCGTTTTACCGCGATGGTCGGGATCTCTGCTGGTTTCGTAGCAGCTTGGGGCTCAGCAGGCGACGTACCACTGCTTCCCGCTGTGCCTCTAAAATGTTAAGCGGTTGGCTTTGCCAATGCTTGTATGGATGGGAAGCAGATGCCTGTGTTCCGGTTCGTCGCTTGAGGTCACCACATTCCTCATGCAGGGTTCAGGAGACCCCACACCCAGGTGCACTGGACACGCCAGCACTCTCCCCTGGTGCTGCCTCTGCTGACCTTTATTGGGGTGTGGGGGGCGGCAGCATCCATCTTTTTTTTAAATGTTCTGAATGGACCCCACTGATTACATTGTTGTTTTAAAAAGCAAATGGTGCATGGGCTTTGCGCTTTAAAACATGCCTTTGTCCTCCCCTTTGACCTCTGACCCTTGGCCAGCACACAGCTCAGATGCTCAATTAGTTTGGCTTTGAATGCAGCTGACTAGGGAGGAAGGCTATCAGCCGGGCTTCCTGCTTCTGGTGCGTGTGTGTGTGATGCAGGGAGCGGTAATGGAGAGGGGCCCCTTTCACACTTTGTCCAGAGGGGGCGCTGCCAACTGCAGAGCATATTCCAGTATAATTGGACCGACGCCGTCACGTTTTGAGGTCAGACAATTGCCCACAAAACCACATGGAGTATGAGGTCAGTAAAATGGAGCAGAGGCTGTGCACTCAGGAACTCTTTGGATGCAGATTCTTAGGTTTAAAAGATGCGCACCTTTTATACTTTGCCAGCAGGCTTACAGGGAAGCCTGTTCTCTCGGGTTATTTTTCGGGTGTTCATGGGTAATGTTCCGAAAGACAAATGTATATTTGTCCTGTTCTCATTCTTCGATTGGGAAAGACACATCAAATGACATTTGTATGTTTCAATCAATCAAAATAAGCTTTATTTGAGCTTATCAGCCATGAGAGTAAGATACATCATCATACAACGGTGACTATAAAAACAGAAAGTAGCATGCTAACATAATAGGATGTACAAGTAAATATACAATTACCATTTCGTCCTAAACATAATTATTATAATTATAATTGTTCTTTTTTTTAATAAACAAGATTAAACGTCTTAATTCAAATGTTATGTAAACGTCATGTTCAAGAAAGATTTATACCCTCACATCCCTTATCATACCTTCTTCATATGTAGTGATCCTCTGTTTGTCAGTCACACAACATACACTGTCGCGTTCGTTGCTCCACCCGAGTTGTCCTCCTAATACACGGATCCAGGCCCTAGTAACATACATGTTCAACTATAGTCCGGCTGGGACTGGCCTACAGGGCAATAGGGCAATGCCGAACCAAGAACGCAAAATGCTAGTGTGAGGACTTTTTTTGGTCGTAGTAGTCCACTTTTTTGGCCAATGTGGCCCGTTTGATGAGTGACGTCACTCCGCGGCTAGTCGTGTTGACCATTGCAGCTGGATACATATTCTTTAAATTGCACAATTTGCATCACATTAAATCAAAAAACTCCCCTTTGGGCACTACTCAAACGGTCAGTCGCAAAAGTCGAGTGAATAGCCATTTGCAGCTGTTGGACACTTTTTCATTGGTGCCCGATGTTGCGTAGTACGCAACTGGTGTGAGCATGCGCGAGCCTCGTTCCGGCTCGCGCATGCGCTTGCGCAATAAAGGAGGTCCCGGTCGCCAGTTGCCGCTGGGACCCCGCATCAGCAACACGCATCCCGTGTCTCTCTGAGATTGCATGCGTCTGTGTATGCGTGTGGAGGGCTTGGGGGTCACACACGCCACCTTCAACACTGGCGACGAGGTACCGTGGCAAAGGGGGAACGCAACATTGCTCCGGCAGCTTTTGAAGTCGGAGAAAGTGTTTGTCTCCCCACGCGGTTACGGACCTATGCAGTTGCCCGGCGGGCATCTTTGGAGCGCGCAGATCACGGCGGTTGCGGCCCACACGGGTGCTCGTGCGACCTCAGAAATTAATTTTTGGTCACTCCATGGCCCTTTAAGGACAAAGAGCCGTGGTTATTGACTTTGGGAAGTCTAATGGCACACCGAGTGTGCTGAAGGTACCACCTACTGCAGCTCTAGCCACCCCCCCCATCATCATCCTGTGCCACCTGATTCTGGACATTTCTCCCATCCAAGAGAAGGTTAGTGGGAAACACTTCTGGGCTGACCCTGCTGTCACACCCTCACCCCAGTCACCACCATGGGTGAGGAAAATAGAGAGGATGGGGCCCCAACGCCAGTCCCACGCAGGCTGCATAGCACCTTGGCACCCATGCCTGAATTCGACACTTCAGACCCACCATCCAAACTAGGGCCGAAGTGGCTACTATGGGTGAAGAAACTGGAAATGTTTTTTAGGGCCTCAGGTGAGACTGATGATGATGCGAAGGTGGCCACGATGGTGTACTCAGCTGGCACATAGGTCCACAGAGTATTTGACTCGCTAAACCTTCAGGTGGTCACCTACAATGCTGTGAAACAGGTCCTTCATAACCACTTGCTCCCCATGGCGAATGGCGACTTCAACAGATTTGTGATGTGTGAGGAAAAGCAACAAGGGGAGGAGTCCTTGGACCAGTTCTGTGCAAGGCTGAGGCACCTCGCAAGCACCTGCAGGTGGGTGAATGAGGAGGAGATGGTGCGGAACCAGTTGATACAGGGGTGCAGCACTGGGAAATTGCAGAGGCAGGTGCTTAGGGAGCCAGGCCTGATGCTGGCGCAAATCCTGGACACTGGGTGAGCATATGAACTGGCAGAGTCTAGAGGCACTAAGATAGACGCGGCAATGCATCCAGGGAAGAGGGAGGACACCTTTGCCATCGGGCACTCTGCCCCAGGGAGGACGCACTGGGGTCCTAAAAGAGGAGACAGTCACTCAACGCCTGGAAACCTGCGGTCTTGTCCATACTGTGGGTACGACCTGCCACATGCTGGGGAGTGTCCTGCAAAGACGAGGGTCTGCGGAAGGTGTAGCACGACAGGACACTACGTGAGAGTGTGCAGGGCCACGACCCCAGTAGCTGCATCTAGGGGGACGGCAAGGTCAAGCGGGGGTAACCACAGACGTTTTAGGAGTGTGTCGACGATCGAGCAAGGTGAGCAGGATATGGACATTGCCGAGGAAGAGGAATATGAAGAGGAGGTCTTCTTCATCTCAAGCATTGCCACAGGAGCGAAGCAGAGCAGGCAACCGACATGCACAGTGAACATTGGCGATGTGCCCACTCCTGTCTTGATCGACACGGGAGCATCGGTCTGTGTCCTGGCAGCTGAACACTATGAGGCTCTCCCAGGTCCTCCCAATTTGGCAGAGTCCAAGGCTCGGAAATACTCCTTTGGGGGGGACACGCCCCTGCCAATTCAGGGAGTCTTCGTGGCCCCAGTGTCACACGGGCTAAACAAGATCAAGGCCAGGTTTTTTGTGACTCATGTAAACCCGCATTCCCTGCTGAGCTGCACTGCCTCCGAAGCCCTAGACATTGTACACTTCACCCTGGCGGTGTACCACACAGACATTGATCGCCTGCTGCATAGGTTTGAAAGCATCTTTCAGGGCATGGGCAAGTTGAAAGGTGACCCTATTAGGCTCCACATTGATGGGTCCGTGAGGCTGATGCCCTCAAGCACCAAAGAATTCCATTCCATCTGAAGGCGCAGGAGGAAACGGAACTCCAATCGTTCATTGACTTGGACATCATCGAGAGGGTGGAGGGCCCGACACCATGGGTCTCCTCCATAGTGTTGGAGCCCAAGCAAGCAGGGGCTGTCCGCATCTGTGTGGACATGAGACTGCCGAATGCCGCCATAAAGAGGGAACATCACCTCACGCCCATGCTGGATGATATAGTGGGTGAGCTGCAGGGAGCGAAAGTTTTTTCGAAGCTCAATCTAAGATCTGGGTATCACCAGCTGGAACTCCACCCGGAGTCACGTTACATAACTACATTCATGACCCACGAAGGACTATATCAGTTTAAAAGACTCAGCTTTGGTGTCTCGTCAGCGGTGGAAGTCTTCCAAAATGTCATCCGTGGAGCCTTGGCGGGACTAAAAGGTGTCATTAACATGTCAGATGACATTCTGGTCTTTGCCCAGTCAGAATCTGAACACCTGAAGAGGCTGGAACAAGCATTGGAAAGACTCAAGAGTCTAAGGCTGACAATACACGGAAAGAAATGTGAGTTCCTCACGGACTTAATAGAATTCTTCGGGTTTGTATTCCATTCAGGAGGCCTATCGCCCAACCCGGAGAAGTTGAGAAACATACGCGAAGGGCCCCCCGCCCCCAGAGTCACCGGCCGATATAAGAAGTTTTCTTGGCATGGTGAACTATTGCAGGCGGTTCATACGCGATTTGGCATCACTGTCAGAGCCCTTACGGGCACTGACGAGGAACGATGTTGCATGGGCATGGACATCCAAGGAACAAAGGGCATTCACCGCGATCAAGAATGCACTGTCGGGCCAAGAAACCATGGCATACTTTAGCCTGGACAGGGAGTCGGAGATAGTTGTGGATGCCAGCCTGGTCGGGCTGGGTGCAGTGCTAATGCAGGCAGACTCACATGGACTCATGCGCCGATAGCATATGCCAGCAGGGCGCTCACAGAAACCGAGAAAACGTACTTGCAGATTGAGTGGGAGGCACTGGCCATTCTGTGGGGCTGCAAGCACTTTAGGCTGTACATTCTAGGAAAGCCTGTTCTGGTAATCACCGATCACAAGCCACTCATTCCGATCATGGCGGGCGCCTCCACCAAGCCACCTCCACGCCTCGAACGGTGGATGCTGTCACTGATTGAGTAGGGTGTCAAATTGCAATATGCCCAGGAACCCACAACCCAGCAGACTACCTGTCCAGACATCCAGGGGCCGGGCGCCCCCCGAGACACAGCTGAGGTGGTGGAATTTATTGAGATGGTACACAATGTCGTGGAGGCGGCCCTGCCAGTGGCCCTGTCACACCAGGAAATTGCTGATGCTTCGAAAGAAGATGACATTTTTCTGGTTATCAAGGATGCAATGGACAGCGGGGAGTGGAGAGAAGTGCTCACCAACAATGCCAGACGGGAGGCCGGAGCTTAAAAGGACCTCCAAGCACTGTGGAAGGTGCGCAACGAGCTCTCGGTAACGGAGGACGGCCTTGTGTTACAAGGCCGTCAGATTGTCATCCCGCGAGCCCTGGTGACCAAGGTGCTACACCTGGCGCACAAGGGACATCAAGGAGCCGCCAAGACCAAGGCGGGTCTAAGACTGAAGGTTTGGTTCCCTGACCTGGAGCAAAGGGTGGATGAGTTTGTGCGCACATGCATCCCTTTCCAGGCGGCCAGTCCGGTGGAGAGAGGACCACCAATCAGAGCCATGGAGAGGAATGAGCAGCCGTGGGGCACTGTGCACACTGACTTTGTATCCATGGGTCGAGGCTTGTATTTCTGGTGGTTATGGACCAATGGTCACGGTACCCAGAGGTGAAGCTGGTAGAGTCTTTGGCCAGCGACCACACCATCTTGGCACTGGAGAAGATGTTTGCCACCCACAGGTTCCCCACAGAGCTATGCTCTGACAATTGCCCTCCGTTCCAGGGGCAGCAGTTCGCCAGGTACTTAGAGGAGGGGGCATCAAACACCAGAGGGTCACCCCGCTCTAGTCTGGCCTAGAGCAAACAGAGAGGCCGAGCAATTCATGCGAACGCTCAACAAGATCTTCAGAATCTCGTTGGATGGAGGAGGGGAGCTGCGTCATAACCTCTTTGAATTCCTTCGGGAGTATCGGACAACCCCCCCATCAGTCCACCGGGGTCACACCGGCCGAGGCCCTATTCAACCGCTGGCCCAGAGGACTGCTGCCTGAGGTAGAGGGGCGACGCCCAGGGGTGATCGAGAACAACCGTGTTCGCCTAGAGCGAAGGGTCAAGAACGAGCGGGAAAGTGTACGCCGAAACCTTCAGGAAAAGACTATTGAAGTAGGGGACACTGTACTGGTCCGAAACAGGCGTCCGGAAGGGAAGCTTTCCCTCCCGTATGAGGCCCAGCCACTAGGAGTGACCCATGTCAAGGGGTCCATGGCCATGATGGCCAACGAGAGGGGGACGATCATGAGAAATATATCCTACTTCAAGAGGATCGAGACCTGCCTGCCGGAAGCACCACCAAGGGCGCCACCAGAAGCGTCCGCCCCAGGACCCCGTCCAGTGGCACCGCCGGCAGACGAAGGTCCTCCAGAGGTCCCGGGGACACTGAGACCAGCTCGAGTGGAGGGCAGAAGGTACCTGAGCCGGGATGGGCACCAACGCCTCGTCGAGATTCCAAGACTTCATTATGGACCCTGTCTCTTAGGAGGTTGAGAACTGTTCCTGCGCACTCAGGTTCTGTTTTGTTATGGTTACTGTTTATACCTGTTCATTGTTTGGAAAAAAGGAGGGATGTTGCGTAGTACGCAACTGGTGTGAGCATGCACGAGCCTCGTTCTGGCTCACGCATGCGCTTGTTCAGTAAAGGAGGTCCCGGTCGCCAGTTGCCGCCGGGACCCCATACCAGCGACACGCGTCCCGTGTCTCTCTGAGATTGCATGCGTGTGTGTATGCGTGAGGGGGGTCTGAGGGTCACACGTGCCACCTCCAACACCCGAGACAATTTTATGTCTCAGTCCGACCCTGGCTTTAGTTGGCCCAGAGAAAGTAAACGTCGATTTGTTGGGGGCTATATACGGCTGACCTATTGTTGAGCGGTTCTTGGGGCTGCAAAATGTTGCATTACTCATTCTGACCTGAGGGGCATTGCTAAAATGACTTCCCATGGTCTGCTAAATGCCATTCCGGTTAACAATTAGTGGCCAAAGTGCATGAAAAGAAGTAGTGGAACTATGCTCCCTCCCCCGCACCCCACAAACTCCATGGCCACGCTCCCACCCACACGCAATCCAAACCCCGAAACAAACACACCTGCTGTTTAAGGGAACGTTCAGTGCAGTGCACTGATGTGCACGTTTCCACTGCTTCCTACAATTTTATTTGTAAATAAGACCATTCCGGAGCGGTTTCTTTTTAAAATAAAAGTAAACAAACTATAAAACGTAATTTAGAAAAGTAGAGGACCGCGCTGGCGAGCGCTCCCGCCCACTTCGTCCACTGGTTTCCTGTTGCCATTCTTTAGAGGAACTTGGCTCTTTGGTTTCAGACCTGTCTTAGAGGTTGGGCGACAGCAAGAGAGTCTCAGAACATTCCTGCTACCCACATATCTCAAATTCTGTTTTTTGTAAGCAGGGTTTAAGGTTTATTTGTCTTATATGAGCGTGGGCCTGGCAGATAAGGAAACGGTGTCATAGAGTCTCCTAACATTCAGTACAGAAGGGGCACATTCGCAAGCCTCCCTCCTTCCAAATACATGTACACATACATGCCAACCCACCCGGTTTAGGTGGGAGACCCCGGATTTTTAAATGAGAAAGATTGCTATTTTCACGTGCTCCCGCCTAAAATAATTCTAGCCTCTATGCATTACTAGGTGAAAATGAATTTCTCTCAATTGCTCAAAGAAATCTCCCTCCCAGGTGCTTCAGAATGTTGTCATGTAAGTATACATTTGGCTAAAGTTAGTATTCCTGCTCTTAGTTGGAAAAGAATGGTACATGTGAAGGAGACTTTCATTACATCCTGATATTTTTCCCATGCATTGTCGTCTTTTATATATAAACTAGTTGAACAGCCCGTGTCCACCGGCCAAAGTGTGTAGAGAAAAACATGTCCAGAGTGTTGGCATATTATGTGGTGTATTTTCTGTTATTCAAAATTGTCACAGTAAGACCACAATAAATCCTAAGGCAACAGCTCCCTCTAGCGGTGACAACAGGCAAAGCGGGCAGTCTCTACTGCGCATGACTGCATCGGGCAAACATACATCTGGCCTTTTATTATTTTTAGATATTCTGTCCACAGGCTGTTATTACGAAGTCAGTTCAACAACAGAGAAGGGTTCCATGCAGTCGCCTCCACTTTTAAGTTTCCTTTGAAGTTGCCTCAGTCGAGCTTGGTGTCGCCCACCGGTGAGCCATGGCAATCATTTCACAAAGTGTGTTTACGTGGTGAAACCAGAGAAGTGTCCTACTGTTCATTAGTCCTAACGCAGCTTCTCTACATTGGCCTAATGATGGTGCGGACCAAAGTCGTTGCCAATAGAAGAGTGTTCTAATCTTCTGGGTTTCAATTCCTTGCCAATTTAGTTCTTAGTGCAACATTGAGGTGGGTGTTGACTTTGGCAAACATCGGAATCTTTTTAGGAAGCCATTTTCTTAGACTGCGAGCCCTGGCCTCCCTACATGGTCCCAGATTTCTGCACCATATATGTCTTGCTTTGCTTTTATAAACCGTAAGTGTGGGTGCCACCGCCCTCTGTCCATACAGGTGTGAGAATCTGAAGGTGCTTCCGAATGGATATAGACTTTTCCCTGTGATTATCCCAGCTCTCATCTCTACTAAAGCGTGTGCCAAGACAATCGAACATAAATACTTCCTTGACCAAAACACCATTTATTACTAGATTAATGTTGCCTTTTGCATGTTTTCATATTTGTGGCATCTTTGATTCAGTATCTCGAGCCCTTTTATGTTCGCATGAATTTATACATTTCTCCATCAATTTCTTTTGACCACCTATGGCTTTAGACAACAACACTGCAACGTACGCAAAGAGTAGGATAGGGATGTTATCACTGCCTAATTCCGGGGTATCTGCTTGTATCTTAATTAGTTAATGGGGCTAGCACCCAGCTATGTCTAGCCCCTTTCTCAACATTAGACAAGCTGGTGTTGTCCCCTTTTGTGCCCCATTTTGCTGATGCAGTGTCGTTGTAACACAACCAGACCATCGCTTTGATGATCCGAATCAGGATTTTAGGTTGCAATCAGCACTGTTGCAGTTCACTCCTTGGAACTCAATCAAACAGGTCTACAAAACACATGCACAGATTTAGTTGTTTTAAAAAACATTTTTTGAAACAATAAAGATAACCTCGATCCTTGATCAACGGTACTTATCCCTTTTCGAAATCCAACCTGTAAAATGTGTTACCGTCCAGACAGGCCTTTAGGTTTCTCAATATGAACTTTCTGAATAATTTGCCACTGGATTCTAACAGTGAGATGGGCTGGTCAGTCTGTGATTTTCCCCTACCCCTTTTTTTGTACATTGGGATTAAAAAGGCACTTGTCCACCTCTTGGGTATTTGTTGGGAGATGCAAAACGCTTTGAAAGTGGTCATCAGATACAGGTGCCATAGCCCAAATCCACTATTAATGAAAGGAATTCATATCCCGTCTGGGCCTGGGGCTTTCTCGGATTTCTGTGGTTTAATTGCTGCCACAACTTCCTCCTGTGAGGATGCGTGGGTATCCTGGTGAATTCCTTCTCTAATTGCTGAAATCTCGATCTTTCCTCCCTATAATGCAACTCTCAAATCGAGTTTGATAGTTAGAAGAGCCAGGTTGTATGATTTTCCTGAAGACTTTGGAATCGCCATCATCAGCTGCGTTTGTGCCTCAGCCGTTAGCGCTCTATAATGATATGATATGGCATATGTATTTATCTATAAGAGAATACAGATCATTGAGAGTGTCTCCCAATGTCCATCTGAAAGTAACACATTATTCTGTGTAATAAGGGCCTTTATGAAATTAAGGATCTTAAGCCTAGCCTCTCTACATTCGCTGTCGTACCAGCCTTCCTTGTTCGGACACCTGGGCTCTTTGGACGACATTGTCTTTTAAAGAAGAGGCTGATAGCCTCCGTAAATAATTTATACAATTTACGGACGTTCGTCCAATTCCTGCTGGGCAAGTTTTGATAGGAGGTCACCATTAAGGGAGTTATTTCCTCACAGAGCTTCGGCCTGCTTTACGTTGTTGTGTGAACGTTCTGGCATTACACCGTCATTGATAGATACATTTCCCTGAGTAAGCCCTGAATCCAAAGTTAAGGATTATAAATCGCATTTTCCGGCCTCAGGATCACTTTGTAATCCATAGCTCCTCATTCCGGCCTGAGATTTAGCAGGATTTCATCAATAGATGAAGTTCTAACTCCTCGACCGAGCATACTTTAGGATATGTTCACTTCCTACTGAGTATACTAAAGAGCCCCCCACCCACTTTTATTTATGACATATGCCCTCCCTGTCTTAAACAAGTACTGGCAAAACAAGGACTGCCATTGCAGTGTCCCAGATACTCAGCCCTTCTTGAGTCTGCTAGGACATCTAGGATTACCTTGCCCGTACACTTTTGTTATCCAATAAATCCGCAACTGTTGGAATCGGAGTGGGATGAGATGTGATGAGGAATGCTCAGAATGTAGAGATTTGTTTTTTTTTTTTATGCACCCACTGTCCACCCCTGGCCACACGTGCTTAAGAATATTCTCTCCCAATTCTGACACCACCCTGCCCAACGTACCCACCCTAAGACCTGTTTCAGATAGCTCTATCACACATTAGCATCAAACTATAGGCTTTTATGGGGATATTGTTATTTCTGCATAGTCTTCTGAAAGGTAATAGCTTAATTGTAGTTCTAAATCAGCTCCCCGTGAAATATTTATTTGCACAAAATTTACAGCAGCACAACATTAAAGATAAAGTGCACCCAGGGTGGACCATTGTAGCAAAAACAGGAAACAATCCTTGGGCAACATTTGTAGAAACAAACAATTTATGGAAAATATTTGTGATGTATGAACATAATCATAGTCTTATTATTAAACAGCATAAATTAAAGAACAGAGCACAGACCATATATAAATAACCCCATGCAATCAATAGTAATCAGTCTATGTCTGCCACACTCATTCCATCAATCACTCTCAGCAGCTCTAAATGCACACCTCAAAACAACAGACTAACAATACTAATCCAGAAGCACAGTGATCAGTCCATGTCTGCAACACTCACTGCATCAATCACTCTCAGCATCTCTAAATGCACACCTCAAAACAACAGACTAACAATACTAATCCAGAAGCACAGTGATCAGTCCATGTCTGCAACACTCACTGCATCAATCACTCTCAGCATCTCTAAATGCACACCTCAAAACAACAGACTAACAATACTAATCCAGAAGCACAGTGACCAGTCCATGTCTGCAACACTCACTGCATCAATCACTCTCAGCATCTCTAAATGCACACCTCAAAACAACAGACTAACAATATGAATCCAGAAACACAGTGATCAGTCCATGTCAGCCACACTCATTCCATCAATCACTCTCAGCAGCTCTAAATGCACACCTCAAAACAACAGACTAACAATACTAATCCAGAAGCACAGTGATCAGTCCATGTCTGCAACACTCACTGCATCAATCACTCTCAGCATCTCTAAATGCACACCTCAAAACAACAGACTAACAATATGAATCCAGAAACACAGTGATCAGTCCATGTCAGCCACACTCATTCCATCAATCACTCTCAGCATCTCTAAATGCACACCTCAAAACAACAGACTAACAATACAGATCCAGAAACAAAGTGATCAATCTATGTCTGCCACACTCATTCCATCAATCACTCACAGCATCTCTAAATGCACACCTCAAAACAACAGACTAACAATACTAATCCAGAAACACAGTGATCAGTCCATGTCTGCCACACTCACTGCATCAATCACTCTCAGCATCTCTAAATGCACACCTCAAAACAACAGACTAACAATACTAATCAAGAAACACAGTGATCAGTCCATGTCTGCCACACGCATTCCATCAATCACTCTCATCATCTCTAAATTCACACCTCAAAACAACAGACTAACAATGCTAATCAAGAAACACAGTGATCAGTCCATGTCAGCCACACTCATTCCATCATTCATTCAGCATCTCTAAATGCACATCTCAAAACAACAGACTAACAATACTAATCCAGAAACACAGAGATCAGTCCAAGTCTGCCACACTCCCTGCATCAATCACTCTCAGCATCTCTAAATGCACACCTCAAAACAACAGACTAACAATGCTAATCCTGAAACACAGTGATCAGTCCATGTCAGCCACACTCATACCATCAATCACTCTCAGCATCTCTAAATACACACCTCAAAACAACAGACTAACAATATTAATCCAGAAACACAGTGATCAGACCATGTCTGCCACACTCACTGCATCAATCACTCTCAGCATCTCTAAATGCGCACCTCAAAACAAAAGACTAACAATACTAATCCAGATACACAGTGATCAGTCCATGTCAGCCACAATCATTCCATCAATCATTCAGCATCTCTAAATGCACACTTCAAAACAACAGACTAACAATACTAATCCAAAAACACAGTGATCAGTCTATGTCGGCCACATTCATTCCATCAATCACTCTCAGCATCTCTAAATGCACACCTCAAAACAACAAACTAACAATATGAATCCAGAAACACAGTGATCAGTCCATGTCAGCCACTCTCATTCCATCAATCACTCTCAGCATCTCTAAATGCACACCTCAAAACAGCAGACTAACAATACTAATCCAGAAACACAGTGATCAGTCCATGTCAGCCACACTCATTCCATCAATAATTCAGCATCTCTAAATGCACACCTCAAAACAGACTAACAATACGAATCCAGAAACATAGTGATCAGTCCATGTCAGCCACACTCACTCCATCAATCACCCTCAGCATCTCTAAAAGCACACCTCAAAACAACAGACTAACAATACTAATCCAGAAACACAGTGATCAGTCCATGTCTGACACACTCACTCCATAAATCACTCTCAGCATCTCTAAAGGCACACCTCAAAACAACAGACTAACAATACTAATCCAGAAACACAGTGATCAGCCCATGTCAGCCACACTCATTCCATCAATCACTCAGCATCTCTAAATGCACACCTCAAAACAACAGACTAACAATACTAATCCAGAAACACAAGTGATCAATCCATGTCAGCCACTCTCATTCCATCAATCACTCTCGGCATCTCTAAATGCACACCTCAAAACAACAGACTAACAATACGAATCCAGAAACACAGTGATCAGTCCATGTCAGCCACACTCACTCCATCAATCACTCTCAGCATCTCTAAAGGCACACCTCAAAACAACAGACTAACAATACAAATCCAGAAACATAGTGATCAGTCCATGTCAGCCACACTCACTCCATCAATCACCCTCAGCATCTCTAAAAGCACACCTCAAAACAACAGACTAACAATACTAATCCAGAAACACAGTGATCAGTCCATGTCTGACACACTCACTCCATAAATCACTCTCAGCATCTCTAAAGGCACACCTCAAAACAACAGACTAACAATACTAATCCAGAAACACAGTGATCAGCCCATGTCAGCCACACTCATTCCATCAATCACTCAGCATCTCTAAATGCACACCTCAAAACAACAGACTAACAATACTAATCCAGAAACACAAGTGATCAATCCATGTCAGCCACTCTCATTCCATCAATCACTCTCGGCATCTCTAAATGCACACCTCAAAACAACAGACTAACAATACGAATCCAGAAACACAGTGATCAGTCCATGTCAGCCACACTCACTCCATCAATCACTCTCAGCATCTCTAAAGGCACACCTCAAAACAACAGACTAACAATACTAATCCAGAAACACAGTGATCAGCCCATGTCAGCCACACTCATTCCATCAATCACTCAGCATCTCTAAATGCACACCTCAAAACAACAGACTAACAATACTAATCCAGAAACAAAGTGATCAGTCTATGCCTGCCACTCTCATTCCATCAATCACTCTCAGCATCTCTAAATGCACACCTCAAAACAACAGACTAACAATACTAATCCAGAAACACAGTGATCAGTCCATGTCAGCCACACTCACTCCATCAATCACTCTCAGCATCTCTAAAGGCACACCTCAAAACAACAGACTAACAATACTAATCCAGAAACACAGTGATCAGTCCATGTCTGACACACTCACTCCATAAATCACTCTCAGCATCTCTAAAGGCACACCTCAAAACAACAGACTAACAATACTAATCCAGAAACACAGTGATCAGCCCATGTCAGCCACACTCATTCCATCAATCGCTCAGCATCTCTAAATGCACACCGCAAAACAACAGACTAACAATACTAATCCAGAAACAGAGTGATCAGCCCATGTCTGCCACACTCACTGCATCAATCACTCTCAGAATCTCTAAATGCACACCTCAAAACAACAGACTAACAATACTAATCCAGAAACACAATGATCAATCTATGTCTGCCACACTCATTCCATCAATCACTCACAGCATCTCTAAATGCACACCTCAAAATAGACTAACAATACTAATCCAGAAACACAGTGATCAGTCCATGTCAGCCACACTCATTCCATCAATCACTCTCAGCATCTCTAAATGCACACCTCAAAAGAATAGACTAACAATACTAATCCAGAAACACAGTGATCAGTCCATGTCAGCCACACTCATTCCATCAATCACTCTCAGCATCTCTAAATGCACACCTCAAAAAAACAGACTAACAATACAGATCCAGAAACACAGTGATCAGTCCATGTCAGCCACACTCATCCCATCAATCACTCTCAGCATGCCTAAATGCACACCTCAAAACAACAGACTAACAATGCTAATCCTGAAACACAGTGATCAGTCCATGTCAGCCACACTCATACCATCAATCACTCTCAGCATCTCTAAATACACACCTCAAAACAACAGACTAACAATATTAATCCAGAAACACAGTGATCAGACCATGTCTGCCACACTCACTGCATCAATCACTCTCAGCATCTCTAAATGCACACCTCAAAACAAAAGACTAACAATACTAATCCAGATACACAGTGATCAGTCCATGTCAGCCACAATCATTCCATCAATCATTCAGCATCTCTAAATGCACACTTCAAAACAACAGACTAACAATACTAATCCAAAAACACAGTGATCAGTCTATGTCGGCCACATTCATTCCATCAATCACTCTCAGCATCTCTAAATGCACACCTCAAAACAACAAACTAACAATATGAATCCAGAAACACAGTGATCAGTCCATGTCAGCCACTCTCATTCCATCAATCACTCTCAGCATCTCTAAATGCACACCTCAAAACAGCAGACTAACAATACTAATCCAGAAACACAGTGATCAGTCCATGTCAGCCACACTCATTCCATCAATAATTCAGCATCTCTAAATGCACACCTCAAAACAACAGACTAACAATACGAATCCAGAAACATAGTGATCAGTCCATGTCAGCCACACTCACTCCATCAATCACCCTTAGCATCTCTAAAAGCACACCTCAAAACAACAGACTAACAATACTAATCCAGAAACACAGTGATCAGTCCATGTCTGACACACTCACTCCATAAATCACTCTCAGCATCTCTAAAGGCACACCTCAAAACAACAGACTAACAATACTAATCCAGAAACACAGTGATCAGCCCATGTCAGCCACACTCATTCCATCAATCACTCAGCATCTCTAAATGCACACCTCAAAACAACAGACTAACAATACTAATCCAGAAACACAAGTGATCAATCCATGTCAGCCACTCTCATTCCATCAATCACTCTCGGCATCTCTAAATGCACACCTCAAAACAACAGACTAACAATACGAATCCAGAAACACAGTGATCAGTCCATGTCAGCCACACTCACTCCATCAATCACTCTCAGCATCTCTAAAGGCACACCTCAAAACAACAGACTAACAATACTAATCCAGAAACACAGTGATCAGCCCATGTCAGCCACACTCATTCCATCAATCACTCAGCATCTCTAAATGCACACCTCAAAACAACAGACTAACAATACTAATCCAGAAACAAAGTGATCAGTCTATGCCTGCCACTCTCATTCCATCAATCACTCTCAGCATCTCTAAATGCACACCTCAAAACAACAGACTAACAATACTAATCCAGAAACACAGTGATCAGTCCATGTCAGCCACACTCACTCCATCAATCACTCTCAGCATCTCTAAAGGCACACCTCAACACAACAGACTAACAATACTAATCCAGAAACACAGTGATCAGTCCATGTCTGACACACTCACTCCATAAATCACTCTCAGCATCTCTAAAGGCACACCTCAAAACAACAGACTAACAATACTAATCCAGAAACACAGTGATCAGCCCATGTCAGCCACACTCATTCCATCAATCACTCAGCATCTCTAAATGCACACCGCAAAACAACAGACTAACAATACTAATCCAGAAACAGAGTGATCAGCCCATGTCTGCCACACTCACTGCATCAATCACTCTCAGCATCTCTAAATGCACACCTCAAAACAACAGACTAACAATACTAATCCAGAAACACAATGATCAATCTATGTCTGCCACACTAATTCCATCAATCACTCACAGCATCTCTAAATGCACACCTCAAAACAGATTTACAATACTAATCCAGAAACACAGTGATCAGTCCATGTCAGCCACACTCATTCCATCAATCACTCTCAGCATCTCTAAATGCACACCTCAAAAGAATAGACTAACAATACTAATCCAGAAACACAGTGATCAGTCCATGTCAGCCACACTCATTCCATCAATCACTCTCAGCATCTCTAAATGCACACCTCAAAACAACAGACTAACAATACAGATCCAGAAACACAGTGATCAGTCCATGTCAGCCACACTCATTCCATCAATCACTCTCAGCATGCCGAAATGCACACCTCAAAACAACAGACCAACAATATGGATCCAGAAACACAGTGATCAGTCCATGTCTTCCACACTCACTGCATAAATCACTCTCAGCATCTCTAAATGCACACCTCAAAACAACAGACTAACAATACTAATCCAGAAACACAGTGATTAGTCCATGTCAGCCACACTCATTCCATCAGTCACTCTCAGCATCTCTAAATGCACACCTGAAAACAACAGACCAACAATACGGATCCAGAAACACAGTGATCAGTCCATGTCAGCCACACTCACTCCATAAATCACTCTCAGCATCTCTAAATGCACACCTCAAAACAACAGACTAACAATACTAATCCAGAAACACAGTGATCAGTCCATGTCAGCCACACTCATTCCATCAATCACTCTCAGCATATCTAAATGCACCCCTCAAAACAACAGACTAACAATATGGATCCAGAAACACAGTGATCAGTCCATGTCTGCCACACTCACTCCATAAATCACTCTCGGCATCTCTAAATGCACACCTCAAAACAACAAACTAAAAATACTAATTCATAAACAAAGTGAATTGGGATAACACAGGATTTTTCTTCGGGTATATGTGGAGATGGCCATTTATTACCTCTCCATACAGCCATCTGCTATCCAGTGTTCCAGAATACAATGACCCGGTTTCAACGTGTGAAAAATGCAATGTCTTCATCAGGGCACCAACATGTGCCCAAACCAAAAAATGGATAATATTCAAATATATGCCCGTGTGTCTGCCCAGGTACATAGTGTACGAACAGCGTTATTTATTACAACGGTCCCAAAATGAATACGGTACTGGTCCATTCGCGTGGACCATAACATACCAGGAATTGAGATAGAACACTTCCAAAAACCTACTCAAAAGGAAAAGCAGTCCCCAAAAGTTGAAGCTTAAAAGATTTTTCTTGGTTTCAATGTGCACAAGAATGAATATCTAAGGGTGGATCATAATATATTTTAGAGCAAGAAGTTGGGAAGAGCAAAGCCGAGAGGATAGACAAGAGGGACGAGCGACTGAAAGAAGGGTAGAAGGACGAGCTCTGCGTGGGAGGTATGAAGAAAGCAGGTTGCGGAGATTACCAGGAACCTTCACCTGCACACTCGTGCACTAGTGAAAACAATGCAAAGGGAGTGAAATTCAATGCTAGCAGGGATTTAGAGCCAAGGCAATTGGACCAAGGTCCTGGGAAATCACTGAGACAAAACACAATCCTACCAGCACGTAGAGAGATAAGGCCTTAATTACACAGCCAACCGGTATCGGAACGCCAGGAGCGAATGGGGAAATAGCTCTACCTTTTTACATTTCTAATGCTAAAGAAATGCAGGTAATTCTGTTTCTGAAAGTGAGATCTGCTAGTAAGACCTTTCTTTAGAACTAGCAGAGGTTCAAAGAGCCACATGTGCATTCTTGAACACATCTGCTGGAGCCTGTATGCACCTCCAGTTCAAAACATTCTAGTAGTGTACCTCAGCACTTTGGTGATATTTTTAAATCCTAAATAAGAGCAATGTCTTGTTATGATCTGATAACTATTGAGAGTACACAATTGCATGGATTCGTTGGATGTCATATTATTGTCAGCTTGGTGGATAGTGACTCATTCATTGCAGGGCCTGATGAGTATCAAGCCACCTCGCCTGGGTGCGCCCACAACAACAGTGCTGGGTCCAGCCCAGGAAGCCTCTCTACATTCTCACAAAGGAGGGTCGATATCTTTCTGCATGGAACAGAAACCTTCCCCGGAAGGTACCCTGGGAACTGGTGCTTCAAAGACAGTTCTGACATGAAATCCAAGCCGCCGCGCACACCTCTAGACAGAGTGTTACCCCAAGTCTTTCCCCTCCCAAAGTTCTCGAATTATCCAGTGACAATCAGTTGACTTCCATCTAGAGCAATGGCGAGATTTGGAGAGATAGAAGTTATCTGCCTCACGCACAGGGCAACGAGAGGCAGGAGCCTGGTGGTCGAGGGACCACGCTCAACGCTCCGTTTGCAGGGTCTCTGTACGAGAGCCACGCCTGGTGATCGGTCCGTTTATAGTGAGCACCTTACGACGAGCCTCCACCAAAACATACAACACAGGGGCCTTCAGTTACAGATCCAGGACCAGATAGTCATTATAATGCACTGTGTATAGTTTGAGGTCTCTCTGGCGGAACTGACTCACTGTCCAATCACAAGGCACATAGTTGTTCTGGATCATCCCATCAGATGGCCTCATCGTCTGCTTTTTAGGGTATTCCTTAGAGTGTGGTCTAGGTTGTCTCTAGTTCTTGTCTTGTGTGTATCATTTCTCTGAAGGTACTCTTCTGCGTTATTACTTTCACGATTCATGAGCTATTTCTAGGAGAGAGGAATTCAGACCACACCATGACCCGCCTTAACATACGCTTACCACTCTTCCCCAAGCCTGGGTGCAGGCTGGTCCTTGACAGCCTCGCACCACACCTCGCCTCGCCGCCAAATCACTCCTGTTCACTATAAAAAGAACACTTTCATTCCAACACCACATCAACAAAAAGGCCCAAACTGCCTGGTACCAGCTAAGCGTCCTCTGGAAGGTCAAGCCATTCCGTCCCCGAGGACTTCAGAACCACAGTCCAAGACCTAAGAATCCCCCACATGGATCGGAGATGCGTCCTTTCCACAAGCATTCTGGGAACACCCCAAGCCTCATCTAGGACTGTCCGACAACGCAGGGCACGACTCATAACAAAAAATATGAAATTAGTCCTAATATCTCTCCTCCGAAGAAAGCTGCACTGCCTTCCCATCCAGGCCAGAATACCCTTTAAGACTGCCTGCATTACCTACACGGACAGCAAGGGCTGGGAGCACACCTGCCAACTTAGCAGAAACCCCCGTAGCTCAGGCGCTTCACACTCCTCCAGGCACTAGGCCATTGTTATGCTCGAGATGAAACTGACACGCAAGAAGTAAACAGGCAACAGGTCTCCTCTTGTCAAGCCCCTGCCTACTGGAACAACACTCCGATCCGAACAGCGCCATAGCTCCTGCCGTGCCGGTCGGAGCTCATGACCTTATATTGCCATCAATACCTAGATGCCACTGTGGTGCCTTCTGTTCCTGCACCTCATGCCACCCCCTTTCCGGAACATTCTGTGCCACACATTACCCAGCTCCTTAGCACATAAGTTACACTCAAAAACATGTATTGCGCTTGCTAGTTGTTGGGGGGAGGGGAGGAAATAGCTCAAGGGCAACTACGTTTGTCTTCGAAGCAAAACAACGCAGCAACACAAGTTCGAATCCCGGTTCTGTGTTATAGATTATTTGTAGTATTCATTTAACGAAATTACTGTGATAACATGACCTCAATATTGGTGTTATTTCTGCTCAATTTCAGATGAAAGAGCATTCTGAAACACATTTTTTAAATCAATTTTGTGAATGACGTGAAAGTCGACATTTTTCAATTGAAAAGTTTTTCATGTTTTACTTTAAATGTGACCTTTTTCTGGATATTATTTGGTGATATTTCCGTCGCTGCATGTGCCTGATTCCCATCTCTGCTTTTGTCGGGGTTCTTCCTGACAGCCTCAGGTCGACCCCCACAAGATCACCTTCCCCAAGGGCTAAGGGACTCTCTGGGAAGGGGGTCCCCACCCTGCCCTGGGCTAAGGACTAAGGGTCTCAGTGGGAAGGGGGTCCCCAGTCTGCCCATTGCCAGAGGAGAGACCAGGCAGCAGACTCCATCAGGAGCAGGCGATGGTCTGGAGTAACGCCAGACTCTGCCCCGTCCTTGGGCTCTGCCGTGAGCTGCCAGAGTCCAGCCCCGACTGGATCGGGTGATCATTAATGGGGGCTGTGCAATGGATCCGCCACGCGCGGCTGACCCCAGAACACAGCCAAGATCCTAAGACTCAGCGAAAGAAAAGGTGTGTGTTCCCTGCCCTGTGTCCCGGAGCAGCGCCAGAGTTTGCGGGGGCACAGGCCCCTGACCAGAGGCTGTTCTTGCCAGTCTAGGGGTGGGGAGGGGGGGCACCCAGGGCCAGATGGGGGGCATAGCAGAGTGCTTAGCTCATCTAATCACAGTTCACACCTTGCCAAGCCCAATCCCTTCTAGCAGAACCTTGGGGGTGTCTAGGGGAATGGTGCATGAATATACCATATATCACTCCGTGTGAAGAAACGCATCACTCAAGCCTACAAGAATGAGTGATGCAGCCAAAGAACACTGATAAACTCAGACCCTGGCACTGGAGGCAGATGTGTTCAGAGAACCACCCTCAGTCCAATAACTAACCCAAAACTCCCCTCTTCACTCAAAGTTTGGCTGACCAGCTCCCCTACATCTCTTGCATCCCCAGGCTACCAGTGGCATGGAGTGATCCACTGATGATCTGGTGGATCACCGCATGCATTCGATGGGACTGTGTGGCTACGGCTTCTATTGACCTTCTCCTAGGCTATGGCTTGACCATTCCTGAATCCTAACTCGGCTTGAACAAGCTATGGATCCAGGGTTCATGCATGGGCCTTTAACTGGCATGGGGCCCTCTGGGCCAACTACATGAAATGGCAAGAATGCTTGGAAGACTCACTCATGAACTTCGCTCCCACTTCGCCCGCACCCTACTCTCCTCAAAGCCATGTCCCTCGACTACTAGGGTGATCAGCCATGTATGCTCCGCTCTCTGTGCACAACCCTCTAGCAGTCATCTGATCTGCAATGCCGCCCGGCCTGTGCATGATTAGATGGCTGCACCCTGCAATGCTGCACGGCCTGTGCATGATTAGATGGCTGCAACCGGCAATGCAGCACGGTCTGCGCATGATTAGATGGCTGCACCCTGCAATGCCGCACGGCCTGCGCATGATTAGATGGCTGCACCCTGCAATGCTGCACGGCCTGTGCATGATTAGATGGCTGCAACCGGCAATGCAGCACGGTCTGCGCATGATTAGATGGCTGCACCCTGCAATGCCGCACGGCCTGCGCATGATTAGATGGCTGCACCCTGCAATGCCGCCCGGCCTGTGCATGATTAGATGGCTGCACCCTGCAATGCTGCACGGCCTGTGCATGATTAGATGGCTGCAACCGGCAATGCAGCACGGTCTGCGCATGATTAGATGGCTGCACCCTGCAATGCCGCACGGCCTCCGCATGATTAGACGGCTGCACCCTGCAATGCCGCTCAGCCTGCGCATGATTAGACAGCTGCACCCTGCAATGCCACACGGCCTGCGCATGATTAGATGGCTGCACCCTGCAATGCCGCCCGGCCTGTGCATGATTAGATGGCTGCACCCTGCAATGCCGCCCGGCCTGTGCATGATTAGATGGCTGCACCCTGCAATGCCGCACGGCCTGCGCATGATTAGATGGCTGCACCGTGCAATGCTGCATGGCCTGCGCATTATTAGATGGCTGCACCCTGCAAAGCCGCCCGGCCTGTGCATGATTAGATGGCTGCACCCTGCAATGCTGCACGGCCTGTGCATGATTAGATGGCTGCAACCGGCAATGCAGCACGGTCTGCGCATGATTAGATGGCTGCACCCTGCAATGCCGCACGGCCTGCGCTTGATTAGATGGCTGCACCCTGCAATGCCGCACGGCCTCCGCATGATTAGACGGCTGCACCCTGCAATGTCGCTCAGCCTGCGCATGATTAGACAGCTGCACCCTGCAATGCCACATGGCTTGTGCATGATTAGATGGTTGCACCCTGCAATGCTGCCCAGCCTGTGCATGATTAGATGGCTGCACCCTGCAATGCAGCACGGCCTGCGCATGATTAGATGGCTGCACCCTGCAATGCTGCACGGCTTGTGCATGATTAGATGGCTGCACCCTGCAATGCTGCCCAGCCTGTGCATGATTAGATGGCTGCACCCTGCAATGCAGCACGGCCTGCGCATGATTAGATGGCTGCACCCTGCAATGCTGCATGGCCTAAGCATGATTAGATGGCTGCACCCTGCAATGCTGCATGGCCTGCACAGGATTAGACAGCTGCACTGCCGCACGGCCTGCGCATGATTAGATGGCTGCACCCTGCAATGCGGCACGGCCTGCGCATGTTTAGACGGCTGCACCTTGCAATGCCGCACGGCCTGCACATGATTAGACGGCTGCACCCTGCAATGCCGCACAGCCTGCACATGATTAGACAGCTGCACTGCCGCAGGCCTGCGCATGATTAGATGGCTGCACCCTGCAATGCGGCACGGCCTGCGCATTATTAGATGGCTGCACCCTGCAATGCTGCACGGCCTGTGCATGATTAGATGGCTGGACCTGCAGTGCCGCTCGGCCTGTGCATGATTAGATGGCTGCACCCTGCAATGCCGCAGGGCCTGTGCATGATTAGATGGCTGCACCCTGCAATGCTGCATGGCCTGCGCATGATAAGATGGCTGCACCCTGCAATGCTACACGGCCTGTGCATGATTAGATGGCTGGACCTGCAGTGCCACACGGCCTGTGCATGATTAGATGGCTGCACCGTGCAATGCTGCATGGCCTGCGCATTATTAGATGGCTGCACCCTGCAAAGCCGCACGGCCTGCGCATGATTAGATGGCTGCACCCTGCAATGCTGCACAGGCTGTGCATGATTAGATGGCTGGACCTGCAGTTCCGCATGGCCTGTGCATGATTAGATGGCTGCACCCTGCAATGCTGCATGGCCCGTGCATGAGTAGATGGCTGCACACTGCAATGCTGCACGGCCTGCACATGATTAGATGGCTGCACCCTGCAATGCCGCACGGCCTGCACATGATTAGATGGCTGCACCCTGCAATGCTGCATGGCCTGTGCATGATTAGACGGCTGCACCCAGCAATGCTGCATGGCCTGCGCATGATTAGACGGCTGCACCCTGCAATGCCGCGCGGCCTTCGCATGATTAGGCAGCTGCACTGCCACACGGCCTGCGCATGATTAGATGGCTGCACCCTGCCATGCCGCACGGCCTGTACATTATTAGATGGCTGCACCCTGCGATGCCGCACGGCCTGCGCATGATTAGACGGCTGAACCCTGCAATGGCAATGGCTGCACCCTGCAATGCCGCACGGCCTGTGCATGATTATACGGCTGCACCCTGCAATGCCACATGGCCTGTGCATGATTAGACAACTGCACCCTGCAATGCCGCGTGGCCTCCGCATGATTAGATGGCTGCACCCTGCAATGCCGCACGCCCTGCGCATGATTAGATGGCTGTACCCTGCAATGCCGCACGGCCTGCACATTATTAGATGGCTGCACCCTGCAATGCCGCACGGCCTGCGCATGATTAGACGGCTGCACCCTGCAATGGCAATGGCTGCACCCTGCAATGCCGCACGGCCTGTGCATGATTATACGGCTGCACCCTGCAATGCCACACGGCCTGTGCATGATTAGACAACTGCACCCTGCAATGCCGCGTGGCCTCCGCATGATTAGATGGCTGCACCCTGCAATGCCGCACGCCCTGCGCATGATTAGATGGCTGCACCCTGCAATGCCACACGGCCTGTGCATGATTAGACAACTGCACCCTGCAATGCCGCGTGGCCTCCGCATGATTAGATGGCTGCACCCTGCAATGCCGCACGCCCTGCGCATGATTAGATGGCTGCAACCTGCAATGCCGCACGGCCTGTGCATGATTAGACGGCTGCGCCCTGCAATGCCGCACGGCCTGTGCATGATTAGATGGCTGCATCCTGCAATGCCGCACATCCTGTGCATGATTAGATGGCTGCAGCCTGCAATGCTGCATGGCTTGCGCATGATTAGACTGCTGCACTCTGCTGCTACTTTTATTTTTGCATAGAGGTGCAATGTAAAGCACTCCAATGAAGCCATGTTGGAAGGGAGGAGGGGACTCTGATTTACTTACGTTGCGAAAGTGAAATTTAGTGGGGAAAGAACAAAGTCAGAAAGAATCTATGAAATCCTGAAAAGCCTGCAACAGTTCTAATTAATAATGGAAGGGTGTTCCAGAGCTCTGCTGCCTCCATGGAGGGTCTCCAGCCCCCAACCTGAGTGAGGAACATGAGCTTGTCTTTGGGGGGCACACTCCTTGGGAAGGAACACACCATCTGGGTCTCTTGCTCATTAATACAAGTTTTAGAGCTAAAGCTTTATTAAGGAGCCGATGAAGATGGCTGGGGAGCTGGGAGACACATGATCACGAGGATCCGACCGCAGAGCAGACGGGCCACCAGATCCTGATCTCTCGCTACTCAGTGTTCCTCGGTTACAGGGAATCCAGCAGGTGGGTCGCCAGATCTTGATCCCTCGCTACTCAGTGTTCCTCAGGTACAGGGAATCCAGCAGGCGGGGTGCCAGATCCTGATCCCTCGCTACTCAGTGTTCCTCAGGTACAGGGAATCCAGCAGGCGGGGCGCCAGATCCTGATCCCTCGCTACTCAGTGTTCCTCAGGTACAGGGAATCCAGCAGGCGGGGCGCCAGATCCTGATCCCTCGCTACTCAGTGTTCCTCAGGTACAGGGAATCCAGGAGGCGGGGCGCCAGATCCTGATCCCTCGCTACTCCGTGTTCCTCAGTTACAGGGAATCCAGCAGGCGGGTCGCCAGATCCTGATCCCTCGCTACTAAGTGTTCCTCAGTTACAAGGAATCCAGCAGGCAGGCCGCCAGATCTTTATCCCTCGCTACTCAGTGTTCCTCAGTTACAGGGAATCCAGCAGACGGGTCACCAGATCTTGATCCCTGGCTACTCAGTGTGCCTCAGTAACAGGGAATCCAGGAGGTGGGCCGCCAGATCCTGATGCCTCGCTACTCAGTGTTCCTCAGTTACAGGGAATCCAGCAGGTGGGTCGCCAGATCTTGATCCCTGGCTACTCAATGTGCCTCAGTTACAGGGAATCCAGCAGGCGGGCCGCCAGATCCTCATCCCTCACTACTCAGTGTTCCTCAGTTACAGGGAATCCAGCAGGTGGGGTGCCAGATCCTGATCCCTCACTACTCAGTGTTCCTCAGTTACAGAGAATCCAGCAGGCGGGGCACCAGATCTTGATCCCTGGCTACTCAGTGTGCCTCAGTTACAGGGAATCCAGCAGGTGGGCCGCCAGATCCTGATCCCTCGCTACTCAGTGTTCCTCAGTTACAGGGAATCCAGCAGGTGGGCCACCAGATCCTGATCCCTCGCTACTCAGTGTTCCTCAGTTACAGGGAATCCAGCAGGTGGGGTGCCAGATCCTGATCCCTCGCTACTCAGTGTTCCTCAGTTACAGGGAATCCAGCAGGCGGGCCGCCAGATCCTGATCCCATGCTACTCAGTTTTCCTCAGTTACAGGGAATCCAGCAGGTGGGCCACTGGCTACTCAGTGTTCCTTAGTTACAGGGAATCCAGCAGGTAGGCCGCCAGATCATGATCCCTGGCTACTCAGTGTTCCTCAGTTACAGGGAATCCAGCAGGTGGGCCGCCAGATCCTGATCCCTCGCTACTCAGTGTTCCTCAGTTACAGGGAATCCAGCAGGCGGGGCGCCAGATCCTGATCCCTGGCTACTCAGTGTTCCTCAGTTACAGGGAATCCAGCAGGTGGGCCGCCAAATCCTGATCCCTCGCTACTCAGTGTTCCTCATTTACAGGGAATCCAGCAGGCGGGGTGCCAGATCCTGATCCTTGGCTACTCAGTGTTCCTCAGTTACAGGGAATCCAGCAAGGGGGCCGCCAGATCATGATCCCTCGCTACTCAGTGTTCCTCATTTACAGGGAATCCAGCAGGCGGGGTGCGAGATCCTGATCCCTGGCTACTCAGTGTTCCTCAGTTACAGGGAATCCAGCAGGTGGGCCGCCAGATCATGATCCCTCGCTACTCAGTGTGCCTCAGTTACAGGGAATCCAGCAGGCGGGCCACCAGATCCTGATCCATCGCTACTCAGTGTGCCTCAGTTACAGGGAATCCAGCAGGTGGGGTGCCAGATCCTGATCCCTGGCTACTCAGTGTTCCTCAGTTACAGGGAATCCAGCAGGTGGGCCGCCAGATCCTGATCCCTCGCTACTCAGTGTTCCTCAGTTACAGGAAATACAGCAGGCGGGGCACCAGATCTTGATCCCTGGCTACTCAGTGTGCCTCAGTTACAGGGAATCCAGCAGGTGGGCCGCCAGATCCTGATCCCTCGCTACTCAGTGTTCCTCAGTTACAGGGAATCCAGCAGGCAGGTGGCCATATCCTGATCCCTGGCTACTCAGTGTTCCTCAGTTACAGGGAATCTAGCAAGTGGGCCGCCAGATCTTGATCCCTGGCTACTCAGTGTGCCTCAGTTACAAGGAATCCAGCAGGCGGGTTGCCAGATCCTGATCCCTCGCTACTCAGTGTTCCTCAGTTACAGGGAATCCAGCAGGTGGGCCACCAGATCCTGATCCCTCGCTACTCAGTGTTCCTCAGTTACAGGGAATCCAGCAGGTGGGGTGCCAGATCCTGATCCCTGGATACTCAGTGTTCCTCAGTTACAGGGAATCCAGCAGGTGGGCCGCCAGATCCTGATCCCTCGCTACTCAGTGTTCCTCAGTTACAGGAAATACAGCAGGCGGGGCACCAGATCTTGATCCCTGGCTACTCAGTGTGCCTCAGTTACAGGGAATCCAGCAGGTGGGCCGCCAGATCCTGATCCCTCGCTACTCAGTGTTCCTCAGTTACAGGGAATCCAGCAGGCAGGTGGCCAGATCCTGATCCCTGGCTACTCAGTGTTCCTCAGTTACAGGGAATCTAGCAAGTGGGCCGCCAGATCTTGATCCCTGGCTACTCAGTGTGCCTCAGTTACAAGGAATCCAGCAGGCGGGTTGCCAGATCCTGATCCCTCGCTACTCAGTGTTCCTCAGTTACAGGGAATCCAGCAGGTGGGCCACCAGATCCTGATCCCTCGCTACTCAGTGTTCCTCAGTTACAGGGAATCCAGCAGGTGGGTTGCCAGATCCTGATCCCTCGCTACTCAGTGTTCCTCAGTTACAGGGAATCCAGCAGGTGGGCCACCAGATCCTGATCCCTCGCTACTCAGTGTTCCTCAGTTACAGGGAATCCAGCAGGTGGGGTGCCAGATCCTGATCCCTCGCTACTCAGTGTTCCTCAGTTACAGGGAATCCAGCAGGCAGGCCGCCAGATCCTGATCCCATGCTACTCAGTTTTCCTCAGTTACAGGGAATCCAGCAGGTGGGCTGCCAGATCCTGATCCCTGGCTACTCAGTGTTCCTTAGTTACAGGGAATCCAGCAGGTAGGCCGCCAGATCATGATCCCTGGCTACTCAGTGTTCCTCAGTTACAGGGAATCCAGCAGGTGGGGCGCCAGATCCTGATCCCTGGCTACTCAGTGTTCCTCAGTTACAGGGAATCCAGCAGGTGGGCCGCCAAATCCTGATCCCTGGCTACTCAGTGTTCCTCAGTTACAGGGAATCCAGCAAGTGGGCCGCCAGATCTTGATCCCTGGCTACTCAGTGTTCCTCAGTTACAAGGAATCCAGCAGGCGGTCTGCCAGATCCTGATCCCTCGGTACTCAGTGTTCCTCAGTTACAGGGAATCCAGCAGGTGGCCCACCAGATCCTGATCCCTCGCTACTCAGTGTTCCTCAGTTACAGGGAATCCAGCAGGTGGGGTGCCAGATCCTGATCCCTCGCTACTCAGTGTTCCTCAGTTACAGGGAATCCAGCAGGTGGGCCGCCAGATCCTGATCCCACGCTACTCAGTTTTCCTCAGTTACAGGGAATCCAGCAGGTGGGCCGCCAGATCCTGATCCCTGGCTACTCAGTGTTCCTTAGTTACAGGGAATCCAGCAGGTGGGCCGCCAGATCATGATCCCTGGCTACTCAGTGTTCCTCAGTTACAGGGAATCCAGCAGGCGGGGTGCCAGATCCTGATCCCTCGCTACTCAGTGTTCCTCAGTTACAGGGTATCCAGCAGGTGGGCTGCCAGATCCTGATCCCTCGCTACTCAGTGTTCTTCAGTTACAGGGAATCCAGCAGGTAGGCCGCCAGATCATGATCCCTCGCTACTCAGTGTGCCTCAGTTACAGGGAATTCAGCAGACGGGGTGCCAGATCCTGATCCCTCTATACTCAGTGTTCCTAAGTTACAGGGAATCCAGCAGGCGGGGCGCCAGATCCTGATCCATCGCTACTCAGTGTTCCTCAGTTACAGGGAATCCAGCAGGTGGGCCGCCAAATCCTGATCCCTCGCTACTCAGTGTTCCTCATTTACAGGGAATCCAGCAGGCGGGGTGCCAGATCCTGATCCTTGGCTACTCAGTGTTCCTCAGTTACAGGGAATCCAGCAAGGGGGCCGCCAGATCATGATCCCTCGCTACTCAGTGTTCCTCATTTACAGGGAATCCAGCAGGCGGGGTGCGAGATCCTGATCCCTGGCTACTCAGTGTTCCTCAGTTACAGGGAATCCAGCAGGTGGGCCGCCAGATCATGATCCCTCGCTACTCAGTGTGCCTCAGTTACAGGGAATCCAGCAGGCGGGCCACCAGATCCTGATCCATCGCTACTCAGTGTGCCTCAGTTACAGGGAATCCAGCAGGTGGGGTGCCAGATCCTGATCCCTGGCTACTCAGTGTTCCTCAGTTACAGGGAATCCAGCAGGTGGGCCGCCAGATCCTGATCCCTCGCTACTCAGTGTTCCTCAGTTACAGGAAATACAGCAGGCGGGGCACCAGATCTTGATCCCTGGCTACTCAGTGTGCCTCAGTTACAGGGAATCCAGCAGGTGGGCCGCCAGATCCTGATCCCTCGCTACTCAGTGTTCCTCAGTTACAGGGAATCCAGCAGGCAGGTGGCCATATCCTGATCCCTGGCTACTCAGTGTTCCTCAGTTACAGGGAATCTAGCAAGTGGGCCGCCAGATCTTGATCCCTGGCTACTCAGTGTGCCTCAGTTACAAGGAATCCAGCAGGCGGGTTGCCAGATCCTGATCCCTCGCTACTCAGTGTTCCTCAGTTACAGGGAATCCAGCAGGTGGGCCACCAGATCCTGATCCCTCGCTACTCAGTGTTCCTCAGTTACAGGGAATCCAGCAGGTGGGGTGCCAGATCCTGATCCCTGGATACTCAGTGTTCCTCAGTTACAGGGAATCCAGCAGGTGGGCCGCCAGATCCTGATCCCTCGCTACTCAGTGTTCCTCAGTTACAGGAAATACAGCAGGCGGGGCACCAGATCTTGATCCCTGGCTACTCAGTGTGCCTCAGTTACAGGGAATCCAGCAGGTGGGCCGCCAGATCCTGATCCCTCGCTACTCAGTGTTCCTCAGTTACAGGGAATCCAGCAGGCAGGTGGCCAGATCCTGATCCCTGGCTACTCAGTGTTCCTCAGTTACAGGGAATCTAGCAAGTGGGCCGCCAGATCTTGATCCCTGGCTACTCAGTGTGCCTCAGTTACAAGGAATCCAGCAGGCGGGTTGCCAGATCCTGATCCCTCGCTACTCAGTGTTCCTCAGTTACAGGGAATCCAGCAGGTGGGCCACCAGATCCTGATCCCTCGCTACTCAGTGTTCCTCAGTTACAGGGAATCCAGCAGGTGGGTTGCCAGATCCTGATCCCTCGCTACTCAGTGTTCCTCAGTTACAGGGAATCCAGCAGGTGGGCCACCAGATCCTGATCCCTCGCTACTCAGTGTTCCTCAGTTACAGGGAATCCAGCAGGTGGGGTGCCAGATCCTGATCCCTCGCTACTCAGTGTTCCTCAGTTACAGGGAATCCAGCAGGCAGGCCGCCAGATCCTGATCCCATGCTACTCAGTTTTCCTCAGTTACAGGGAATCCAGCAGGTGGGCTGCCAGATCCTGATCCCTGGCTACTCAGTGTTCCTTAGTTACAGGGAATCCAGCAGGTAGGCCGCCAGATCATGATCCCTGGCTACTCAGTGTTCCTCAGTTACAGGGAATCCAGCAGGTGGGGCGCCAGATCCTGATCCCTGGCTACTCAGTGTTCCTCAGTTACAGGGAATCCAGCAGGTGGGCCGCCAAATCCTGATCCCTGGCTACTCAGTGTTCCTCAGTTACAGGGAATCCAGCAAGTGGGCCGCCAGATCTTGATCCCTGGCTACTCAGTGTTCCTCAGTTACAAGGAATCCAGCAGGCGGTCTGCCAGATCCTGATCCCTCGGTACTCAGTGTTCCTCAGTTACAGGGAATCCAGCAGGTGGCCCACCAGATCCTGATCCCTCGCTACTCAGTGTTCCTCAGTTACAGGGAATCCAGCAGGTGGGGTGCCAGATCCTGATCCCTCGCTACTCAGTGTTCCTCAGTTACAGGGAATCCAGCAGGTGGGCCGCCAGATCCTGATCCCACGCTACTCAGTTTTCCTCAGTTACAGGGAATCCAGCAGGTGGGCCGCCAGATCCTGATCCCTGGCTACTCAGTGTTCCTTAGTTACAGGGAATCCAGCAGGTGGGCCGCCAGATCATGATCCCTGGCTACTCAGTGTTCCTCAGTTACAGGGAATCCAGCAGGCGGGGTGCCAGATCCTGATCCCTCGCTACTCAGTGTTCCTCAGTTACAGGGTATCCAGCAGGTGGGCTGCCAGATCCTGATCCCTCGCTACTCAGTGTTCTTCAGTTACAGGGAATCCAGCAGGTAGGCCGCCAGATCATGATCCCTCGCTACTCAGTGTGCCTCAGTTACAGGGAATTCAGCAGACGGGGTGCCAGATCCTGATCCCTCTATACTCAGTGTTCCTAAGTTACAGGGAATCCAGCAGGCGGGCCGCCAGATCCTGATCCATCGCTACTCAGTGTTCCTCAGTTACAGGGAATCCAGCAGGCGGGCTGCCAGATCCTGATCCCTGGCTACTCAGTGTTCCTCAGTTACAGGGAATCCAGCAGGCGGGTGGCCAGATCCTGATCCCTCGCTACTCAGTGTGCCTCAGTTATAGGGAATTCAGCAGACGGGGCACCAGATCTTGATCCCTCGCTACTCAGTGTGCCTCAGTTACAAGGAATCCAGCAGGCTGGCTTACAGATCCTGATCCCTCGCTACTCAGTGTTCCTCAGTTACAGGGAATCCAGCAGGTGGGCCGCCAGATCCTGATCCCTCGCTACTCAGTGTTCCTCAGTTACAGGGAATCCAGCAGGTGGGTGGCCAGATCCTGATCCCTCGCTACTCAGTGTTCCTCAGTTACAGGGAATCCAGCAGGCGGGCTGCCAGATCCTGATCCCTGGCTACTCAGTGTTCCTCAGTTACAGGGAATCCAGCAGGCGGGTGGCTAGATCCTGATCCCTGGCTACTCAGTGTGCCTCGTGCCTCAGTTACAGGGAATCCAGCAGGCGGGTGGCCAGATCCTGATCCCTCACTACTCAGTGTTCCTCAGTTACAGGGAATCTAGCAGGCGGGCCGCCAGATCCTGATCCCTGGCTACTCAGTGTTCCTCAGTTACAGGGAATCCAGCAAGCAGGTGGCCAGATCCTGATCCCTGGCTACTCAGTGTGCCTCGTGCCTCAGTTACAGGGAATCCAGCAGGTGGGTCGCCAGATCTTGATCCCTCGCTACTCAGTGTTCCTCAGTTACAGGGAATCCAGCAGGTGGGCCGCCAGATCCTGATCCCTCGCTACTCAGTGTTCCTCAGTTACAGGGAATCCAAAAGGCGGGCTGCCAGATCTGGATCCCTCGCTACTCAGTGTTCCTCAGTTACAGGGAATCCAGCAGGTGGGTGGCTAGATCCTGATCCCTGGCTACTCAGTGTGCCTCGTGCCTCAGTTACAGGAAATCCAGCAGGCGGGCCGCCAGATCCTGATCCCTCGCTACTCAGTGTTCCTCAGTTCCAGGGAATCCAGCAGGTGGGCTGCCAGATCATGATCCCTGGCTGCTCAGTGTTCCTAAGTTACAGGGAATCCAGCAGGTGGGCCGCCAGATCATGATCCCTGGCTACTCAGTGTTCCTCAGTTACAGGGAATCCAGCAGGCGGGGTGCCAGATCCTGATCCCTCTCTACTCAGTGTTCCTAAGTTACAGGGAATCCAGCAGGCGGGCCGCCAGATCCTGATCCATCGCTACTCAGTGTTCCTCAGTTACAGGGAATCCAGCAGGTGGGCCACCAGATCCTGATCCCTGGCTACTCAGTGTTCCTCAGTTACAGGGAATCCAGCAGGCGGGCCGCCAGATCCTGATCCATCGCTACTCAGTGTTCCTCAGTTACAGGGAATCCAGCAGTCGGGCAGCCAGATCCTGATCCTTCGCTACTCAGTGTGCCTCAGTTACAGGGAATCCAGCAGGCGGGCAGCCAGATCCTGATCCCTCGCTACTCAGTGTTCCTCAGTTCCAGGGAATCCAGCAGGTGGGCTGCCAGATCATGATCCCTGGCTGCTCAGTGTTCCTAAGTTACAGGGAATCCAGCAGGTGGGCCGCCAGATCATGATCCCTGGCTACTCAGTGTTCCTCAGTTACAGGGAATCTAGCAGGCGGGCCGCCAGATCCTGATCCCTGGCTACTCAGTGTTCCTCAGTTACAGGGAATCCAGCAAGCAGGTGGCCAGATCCTGATCCCTGGCTACTCAGTGTGCCTCGTGCCTCAGTTACAGGGAATCCAGCAGGTGGGTCGCCAGATCTTGATCCCTCGCTACTCAGTGTTCCTCAGTTACAGGGAATCCAGCAGGTGGGCCGCCAGATCCTGATCCCTCGCTACTCAGTGTTCCTCAGTTCCAGGGAATCCAGCAGGTGGGCTGCCAGATCATGATCCCTGGCTGCTCAGTGTTCCTAAGTTACAGGGAATCCAGCAGGTGGGCCGCCAGATCATGATCCCTGGCTACTCAGTGTTCCTCAGTTACAGGGAATCCAGCAGGCGGGGTGCCAGATCCTGATCCCTCTCTACTCAGTGTTCCTAAGTTACAGGGAATCCAGCAGGCGGGCCGCCAGATCCTGATCCATCGCTACTCAGTGTTCCTCAGTTACAGGGAATCCAGCAGGTGGGCCACCAGATCCTGATCCCTGGCTACTCAGTGTTCCTCAGTTACAGGGAATCCAGCAGGCGGGCCGCCAGATCCTGATCCATCGCTACTCAGTGTTCCTCAGTTACAGGGAATCCAGCAGTCGGGCAGCCAGATCCTGATCCTTCGCTACTCAGTGTGCCTCAGTTACAGGGAATCCAGCAGGCGGGCAGCCAGATCCTGATCCCTCGCTACTCAGAGTTCCTCAGTTACAAGGAATCCAAGATAGACTACAATAGAGAAATCTAGTCGTGATGTCACCAGAGTATCGCGTAGAGCAGTTTAAGCATTGTGGAGAAAATGTTCCTAGATCGTTCTTAGAAGTCCTAACAGAACAAAGAATGCCTGTGCAATAGAAGAAGTGTGCAAAGCCCAGGATAAGGACACATGCGTAAAAGACAAAGTGTGCAAAGCCCGGGATAAGGATGCCGTTGCAAAAGAAGAAGTGTGCAAAGCTCGGGATAAGGATGCCGTTGCAAAAGAAGAAGTGTGCAAAACCTCTGATAAGGACGCCCATGCAAAAGAAGAAGTGTGCAAAGCCTGGGATAAGGAGGCCCGTGCAAAAGAAGAAGTGTGCAAATCCCAAGATAAGGATGCCTATGCAATAGAGGAACTGTGCAATGCCCGAGATAAGGATGCCCGTGCAAAAGAAGAAGTGTGCAAATCCCGGGATAAGGACGCCTGTGCAATAGAAGTGTGCAAAGCCCGGGATAAGGACCCCTGTGCAATAGAGGAACTGTGCAATGCCCGGGATAAGGACACATCGACTTTCACCACCAAGTTCTTCAGCATCCCTCCGGAATGGTCTCCCTGCCACCCTCAGACTTGACCCACATCTTCTCAAGTTCCGGAAACTTCTCAAGACTATCCTCTTCTTCCCCTCTTTCCCGCTCCCCCTCCCGTGCTAATCTCACTCTGCCGCTGCGACTGGGGCCTGGGCCCTTATGTGTCTTACCGGGTCCCGGTCCTCCTTGAGCAGTCTCCCCCTCAGCATTGCTACCAGCACTTGCCTTTGGGCACCCTTCCAGGACCAGCCTGAGCCTGCTTCAGACTTGCCCTCCCTACCCCGCCTCCCCCGACTCTTGCCCTTGAGGCTCCCCTTGCATTTGCTCAACCGCCTGGGTAAGAATGTCACTTGGCCTAGTGCGACCGTTACTGCTGGGTTTTTCCCTTGTTAACCCCCCACCCCTCTATTTAGTCATGTGGCGCCTGCAAACACTTGTGTAAAGGTGTTATACAAATGTTCAATAAACAAAATAAAAATGAAATAAAGAATAGGAATTAGATTAGGATAACGTAATTCTCTAGAAAGCGACTTTATTTGAGGAAGATTTCAATTGGCAAAATCACTAAAAACGTATTGAGACGCTCGGACACAGCGATATCAGTCGGAAGAAAGCCTTGGTGGACAAAGGGCCTCATTACGACCCGGGCGGTAAGCGATTACCGGTACCGGTAAGGGCACCGGTAATCCCTTACCGCTCTACTACGAGTTCCCTTTGCGGGTCCTCCCTTAACGCCTGGCTTTACCAGGCGTTAAGGACAGGACCCCAAAGGGACCTTAGAGCTAATAACGGTACCACAATTTGCGGTACCGTTATTACCGTCTTCCCCATTCCCATTGAGCCCTATGGGGGCTCAAATGGGAATGGGGAAGGTCCCTGGTGAATGGGGAATTACCGCCCCCCAACCTTGGAATGGGGCGGTAATAGCTCCATTCACCAGGGCGGAGTCTGTCAGGTTTTGGAGGCAGTCATGGCTCTAATAGGACCATGGTTACCTCCAACCTCGTAATGACCCCCAAAGTCTTAACTAGGCTTAAGAAAGATGTAAAGAATGCATATCAATTAGAAGTATTTGAAATAAACGTACAGATAAAGAAAAGAAACAAACTCACCAGTGGGAACCCCCAGGGGTCTGCAACCTTTGGCTCCCCGGAAGTTCTGAACTATAACCAGTGGTGGAAATGGAAAGAAATGGAAAGGGGGATCCCACAAGGGCCGGGTGGGAGTAGAGTTTGGAGGAGGGGAGCTCCGAGGGGGCAGATCTGGCAGTTGGACCCTGCTCAAAGAAAATGTTCAAAATAATAGTTAAAATGGTGCAATTTCTTTCAGGCTGCTTCTTTCCAAACTCCACACTGTACATCAATTCCACTTTAAATCACTTCCATTTACGTGGCACACTCAAAATACTGATGGTATTGCAGTGATTCTTTAGTAATTTAAGAGATCCATAGACATGCTCTACGGTAGAAGACTATCTGGGTAGCTCAGCAGGTCGAGAGACCGTTGCTGAGAGATACAAACAAACGGTTGTTAATCGTTTGACTTTTTGAAGTTCCTTATAAAAAACAAGTGCTATAAAATGTGTTTGTCCAGAGCACGGGTTGGGCTGGTCGTTTGCTTATTTTCACGGTGGATGTTAGGGTATTTCTGTCCCTGTATAACGCCCACCAACCCACAGTTTAATTTCCTAATAACTGTTGTCAGTACAACAGAAGAATTTATTTGTGATTAAGCAGTTTGACAAGCATATAACATCTTTATAAATATATCCTGTGATACAACACAAAGGAAAGGGTACAAGAATTACAGGGTGTTTGTGTGGTAGTCCGACAAAAAAAGAAACACATTTCAAAGGAAACTAGTAAATGCAAGTTTAAGCATCATTTCTGAGTGTGAAAATGACTTTTTAGTTTTTTTACTATGAAAGTGTAAAATGCATATTTTGAAAACAGCAGGGCGCCTAGCATGTAGGTAGCCTGCTTTGAACAGTGATGCCCCCCACCCCAGTGATATTCATGGCCCATTGGTTCCCGTGGTGTCCCTTTCAGACCAGAAGAAAGGACACAGGCTGAGCAAATCGAGCCTGCAAGCGTGCAAATGACTGCTGGGGAAGGGAGGAGAGCAGATTAGATCACTGAACCCCCAGCTTCGCTTGGTGAAGCTGGGTGCTCTGTAAAGCCTTTTCAGGGCTGAGGCAGGCCGGGTCTGAGATCCAGGAAGATATCTGATGCCGGATCTTGGACCCGGCAAGAGCCGACCATTGACCAGCACAGACTACAACTACCATCAGCCCTAACCTGCAGAGCTAATGCTGAGGAATCATGGGAGTTGCAGTCTCGAAAACATCTGCAGGGCCAGAGGTTGCAGGCTTCTATGAAGGAATGAATCCTAGAAATCTGTGAAGCAGGCTCATATTTCCCCGTAGACTTTTCCACCCCTCACCTCCATATCTGGGATGAAAGACAGACGTTCAGTAGAAGCAATGTCAGACAAGCAAGGCTGCCAAGATAGAACATGCCGCGTCCTGGCAGATTTCTAATGTTTATTATCAAGTGCTAGTCTCTACTTCTTAACCGTCTGGCGGAGTTTAAGTCTTGAGTTCATCCTGCGCTACTTAAAGGCCAGCCAAGGGTACTACAGAAAGGCTTTCGCCCGGTCCGTGCTTGAGAATAGCTGGAGAGGGTTCTGTGGGAACACATCTGACGCCTGTTAACCCTTCAGGCATTCTCCTACTCATATCCTCTCTCTGCCTTTCTCACAGTCTAGAGGAGGAAAGGGTAGGGGGAGACATGACAGAGCTGTTTGGATTCTCTGTGGAGCAGCCGCAGCAGAGCTGGGAGTTCTACGAGATTAAGGGGATTAGAAATCGTATATCTTTCTTTCCATAGAGTGCTGTAAATCAGTGGAAATTCTGATCAGCAAAAATCTGTATATACACACACACACATACATACATACACACGCGCACGCGCGCGCGCGCGCACACACACACACAGATACATCATAGTTTGAGAGCAAATACAGAGCTGGAGACTATACAGAGGGCGAGTCTACCACAAAAGCTGTAGGGGTAAGAACTAGCGTACAGTATCTGCCAATGGAACCTACATATCTAGAATATATGACCGGAAGGTGGCACTCCACTCAGAGAGGACTGTGTGTGTTCCCAGTTCCCCGCCTGACGCCTTGAGCTAGTCCTGCTACCAAGTTTCCCAGTTCCAAGCCTGACGCCTCGAGCTAGTCCTGCTACCAAGTTTCCCAGTTCCAAGCCTGACGCCTCGAGCTAGTCCTGCTACCAAGTTTCCCAGTTCCCCCCTGACGCCTCGAGCTAGTCCTGCTACCAAGATTCCCAGTTCCAAGCCTGACGCCTCGAGCTAGTCCTGCTACCAAGTTTCCCAGTTCCCCGCCTGACGCCTCGAGCTAGTCCTGCTACCAAGATTCCCAGTTCCAAGCCTGACGCCTCGAGCTAGTCCTGCTACCAAGTTTCCCAGTTCCCCGCCTGACGCCTCGAGATAGTCCTGCTACCAAGATTCCCAGTTCCAAGCCTGACGCCTCAAGCTAGTCCTGGTTTTGATTTCCAATTCATTGCTGGAATTTGTAGTTTTCCCTTTCCTCTAGCAAGGGTGGGCCTACAAGCCCCAGCATGCAATGCGAAAAAACCCGCAGGACTGGCTTGTAGAGTCTACATGGAACTGGAAAACTTGGCAGCTATGTCAGGGTCTGTCGTTGATCCTCACCAGGCTCGACGTGGTGACGTCGCAGTGTATCACCACACCCCACATAAGGTCTGACTACTCTACCGCGGTTCCTGCTGTCCCCACCCACCTCCCTTTGAATGAGCTATGACTGAAAGGTTTGTAAACAGAGGCGTTGCTAGGGGTGGGCTGAGGGGACTATAGCCCCGGGTCTTTTGGTTGTAGCCCCAGATTGAAGCTCAGGAGCTACAAGTAAAAAGCTAGCTAGCCCCGAGTCCCGACAGTCCCGACATTAGCATAGCCTCGGATATTTTTAAGACCTAGCTCTACCCCTGTGTGTAACCATTGTCATAACCATAGGGGGGGGGCAGGCAATACGAGCTGAGGCCTTCGGGGGCTCTTGTTTTTTCATCCTTTGAGCAAGCCTGAGCTCAGAGCTCCTCAGGGAATACAGCAGTCAGGTGGCAGGGCACAGATCCATACCTCGGCTTGCAAGGATTGTTGGGCTCCCTAAAACATACTTTGTAGTGGCTTTTCCCCCTAACTTTAAGCGTCTGGTTTAATTATATGAAAGGGCTTGTTGCGGCCTTTTACTCCCAACTCATATTGCATTATTTATTTATTTGTTGTTTATTGTATTTATTTAAAGTGTTGTGATGCGCTCCATGTGTACTGTTCGCAATTACTTCCACATCATATTCGGGAAAGAGGAGGGAAGTACCCGAGGGTGGGTCTGGGGAGGGCACCCCAACTCCCTCACTGGGGAACCCTGCAATTGTTGGGCATCATGTATGAGAGTTATTTCCTGAACTTGATTTATTTCTTTATTTCTTTATTGTCTTTCTTTATAGCAGCGCGTAAAGCCCTCAGGCATCTAGGCGCTAGGTACAGTAAGTGTGAAGTGACATTCTGCAAAGTGCAAGGCCACGCATGCCAGTTACAGCATATGGGTGGGGCTTGAGAACCATGATCTGGCAGAGCCAGGCCGCATGGTGTGGGGGAGATACTGCAGGTGCACAGGGACACATGGAATACAAAATGCACAGGGATTCCTGATGTCACTAGGGTTTGGTTAAATAACCTCTGGCGTCAAAACACAGCAAAACTGGGGAAATTCCTGTTTCAACA